>NC_056608.1:16424564-17107064 GCF_018340385.1 Cyprinus carpio
CTAACAACACACAGTGCAACAAGTCAGGTCTCTTTCGTGAATGAATTACTCTTATAAGCCAGTTCTTTTAAATGACTCACTTTTTAATGACTCAAAAATGAGTCTCAAATGGCAGACTTGCTCACTGACTCAATCTGGGCAGTTACTGGATTCACATCTGACTCAATCACTTTCGGTCAATTCCGACTGGTGCTTCCTGAAAAGTACTTTGAGAATTGTTAAATGAAACCATGGAGGGATCAGATCATATAAAGTGGAATTGGAACTAGAATTGTTAAAATTCCTTACGATTCCCATTGCTACGCAGCACTAGAGTAAACCTTGTGGTAAATGTCACAGTCTACTTCATGAATCTGATATCGTGCGGTATCACCCTTTACTGTAAATGACTAATGCACCTCAGGTACAGGTAGGTGTTCATCTCTCTATTTGTGTCTTTTTTCTTGTGTTAATCATGGTTGTAGCATTTGTTCTGGTGTACTGTCACCAAAAGCTTTACACACCTTTATAGAGAACAAACACAATCTTTGTCACAATCCGCTTTCATTTGGATGACACAGAAACTTGTAAATCTACTCCATTAAATTATTTCTAATCTATACATTTGATGTGTTTACAGACATAAAATATGTATTTGCAGTGGACTATTGCAACAATAAGAATACCTTCAGATCTATTTTATGGACAACAGAGCAAACAGCCTCCACAGGGAGAAATGAAACAACATGTTACGAGAAAACAGACATTTTGGAAATCTACAAAGCCGTGCGAGGAAGACATTAACTTGTCAATCAAGAGATGAAAAAAAGCAGTGCCAACCAGCTGAATTGTGCCGCTTATTTCCACTCGTCTGCCAATGAATTGTATCTCTGGATATTATTCTAATTACACAGCTCTGTTTCTAATGCAACAATGGATCACAGACCGTGATTGGGTCTAGCTTTTAACTGCCACCGGGCCATAATGGCTCTGTGAAATCAAGTACGGCCCGGCGCTAAGATAATGTATACGCTTCTCTCATAATGCAGAGGATGAATTAGAGCACATGGCCCCATTGGCTTGCCAGGCTTGGGGGAATTCAAGATGGAAATGAGCTGTGAGTGATGTGATTTGTTGGACGATATGCCGGACCCTTCACGCGTCTACCCACTACAGCACAGCGACACACTGCAATCAGCCAGTGCAAAGCCCCCATTATGTTACACCATTACTGCCACACAATAGCAGGTATTATCAGTCATACGAGCGAGTGACTTTGACTTGTGCATGGAGGAATTGGTAGTGACGGTTTTAGTTGTCGCATGAGCAATAAAGGTAGATGTGATAATGCGACATAAGCCATAATCATAAAGGTTGTGGCATTTGTCTTTTCTGCCAGTGCGTTTGTACATGTGTCAGCAGGGCTTTTCGATGCACGTATGTGTGGCTTTGTGGATTAAGTATTACAATGCACAGCTGCGCCCAGACTCACTGATTAAATGGCACTGTATTAGTGGTCCATAACAAACGGCCCCGTCTCCACCTGTCAATGCTTCCAGCCCTGAAGTTTTAAGCGTTCGTCGTCACAGCAGCTAGAATGGGCTCATAACCTCTGCAAGTACCTGCTATAATTGCACACTGATTATCATTACTCACGCTGCCATTACAGCAGCACGAGTGTCATTAGCAGGCTGCCCTAATGCCATTTCTGACGGTTCACTATTCCCTTTTGTTCAACTTTATATTCCTGAGTGCTAACTCGAAGCATTGTCAGGCCAAACTGATTGAGTGAGAAACTTTTTTGTAGAGTTGAGGTGCTTTTGTTATGTAAAACGTTTCATCTGCTAACATACAGTTAATGCCCCTTAGTTTCGGCAGATTTCATGGTACACCAATAGGAAAAGCAACTCAAATTTCCGTTTTGTGCTTTAACTGACCCTTTCGTAACAATCCACCCTCTCATTTTGAAGCAATTTTAGCAGTTAGTGCCCCCAAACAATCAGACCGGCAGGTGGGGCTAATCCTAGATTAGATGAAATGGTTGGTCATGTTTGTTTACCGAGCAGAACCATCCAGAGACTCTGGGACAGAGAGATTGAATTTAGACAGAGTAAAGGCACCCAATCTCAGCACTTAAATTGACATGATTAGTTTCGCATTTGCCGCAAGTGAGTGGAATATTATCGGCTCCTAGTGGGCCTGGAGGAGCCTGAGATTCAGAGAATTGTCTGATTCTTTTCCAGTTAAGTTTTGCTTATAAGATATTCCTCTAAGCAGACCTTCATAAAAGTCATCACCTGCTGCTCTTTGCTATTTCACGTCGACATCTCAGTATAACCTAATTCCTGGAAGCACTCTAAAAGTCACACATCTGATGGCATAAACCAAAAACAACACAATGTTTGACACACTCCTCTTAGTAACAGAACATCTAATGTCTATTTAAGACAGATGTTTGCTAGCTTAGTACGTTCTTCGTCATCAAAAGCTTCAGAGCTATAGGAGGAGTTTACCTACACTGTTATTGCTCAGCATGCATGATCTCAAATACCTACACACATTTACTGTATAGTTATTCATTCACATTTGTTTATCCCAACTGACTTCAAAGGCTATTATAGTACAATTTATCAACATATATGGCCTCTGGGAATTGAGCCCATGACCTTGGTGTTACATTGTACATTTATGCATTTAGCAGATGCTTTTATCCAAAGCGACTTACAGTGCATTCAGGCTATATATTTTTTTTTTTTTTTTTACCAGTATGTGTGTTCCCTGGGAATCACACTATGCTTTACCAGATGAGCTACTGTATAAGGAATAGTATATGCATAAAGCAGTAACACTGTGTGCATTGTATGTCCAATTTAAAATATTTACTGTGTTTCTGCTTTTTGTCAGAAAAGGTGTACAAAAATGATAATTTTAGGGGTAAAACAGCTTGTCACTGGGGCAGTACTCTGAAAGGGTTCAAATTACTGTAGTATATTAAAGGGTGCATATTAGCAATGTAAAGGTGCAGATTGTAAAATAAAGGAGCATGTTAGTAGTTTAAAGGTACATCTTAATTAATTGTGATTTGAAATGGCATATTAGTAACTTAAAAGGTAAATATCTAGTAATATCTGGTGCGGACAGACAAATTGCTTGTTGTTGGAATCTTATTGCATCACATCTGGTTAGGACGTAGTGTAATGGTGCATCTCTGTAACTTAAAGTGCCATTTTAGTACATTACATGGACATATTAGTATCTTAAAGGGCATCTTAGTAATCTAAAAGTGACATTAGTAGCTTAAAGGTGCATATTAGCCTAGCAACTTTTTTCTCAGAAATGTAAACAACAAAAGCTTAGCATCATAGTCCTAGATTATTTAGGTTTTGACTTCTTGCCATAGGATATGACTTTTATAAAAAAATTTATATGATTGCCTCCACTGGGAGAGATTTTGGATATTTTTGTTCATATATTCAGTATGCAAATGACACATTATGTCAGATTTTTTTAAATGGGAGAGATTTTGGATATTTTTGTTCGTGTTAGCCTTTGCAGCTCTCTAATGACACAGATGAAAGAGATTTTGGATATTTTTGTTCATATATTCAGTATGCAAATGACACATTATGACAGCTGAGTTGAACAGCAACACCTCCCAACAGGGTTCCCTATAGAATCAATTATCAGTTGTGCATGTCTGGACCTGATGCTTCCTCTAATCACTCAGTGTGGGGGCCACAGGTCATCGAATCCTGTGCTTTTAATGTTTAGTGTTTTTTATTGGTTTTAGCAGTTTAAGCTCTTCAAAGGGCATGCAGACTGAATATGATGAGTAGCATTGTGGGTCCATTTTCTCCTAAGATGGCCTCACTAAGATGAAGAGAGGCAGAACTGCTTGAGAAAGCTAATGGTTATCCATGAATCTTTAAACAGACTGAAGGATCCGAGTTTCAATGAGTATGACTTCATCCTGCGCTATGGGTGATCTTTTTGCCTGGACTAATGACTCGTGAATGAAGCCATCATAAAATCTGTTATTTAAATGGGAAATTTCAGGACTTCTTTGGATTTGAGAGGATGTAATAAACAGGATACTGGTAAATGTTTGGTTGTATGGGGTGGGGAGGAGTAGCTGGTGTTCCTTTCCATGGCTACTACTAAAAGAAAGATGTGCAAAAAAATACCTTTTAAGTATTATTAAAGTAATACACTTTTGTACCTTGTCTACCCCTAAAGGTTATGTATTAAAGTACGAACATGTCCATTTATGCTAATAATAGGCATTGTAAGGTACTAATATCCACCTTTAATGCACTAATATGCACCCTCAATGTACTAATATGCACATTTAAGACTAATATGCACCTTTAGGGTATTAATTTGCCAAGTTAAGATTTAAAGGGGCAGTTCAACTAAAAACATTAAACAAATGGCATAATTTATTCACTGCTGTTTTAAATTGGTTTGATTTTCTTTCTTCTGTAAAATATAAGGATTTTATATAGTCGTGCTGCTTCTTTCCATACAATATAATAGAGGTGAATGGGGACTGGGTCTGTCAAGCTATAAAATGACAAAAGCAGCATAAAATCATCATAAAAATACCACAAATTGGGATCTTTATGACTAATGCACTACATTACATTAATTCTTCTGAAGCCATACTACAGCTTTATGGGAAGATCACATTAAAATTGATGTCGTTATTCTTTAAAGAGTCTACTTGTGCATCTTGTGAATCTTATTTAAAACCTTGAGCAAATGGTAAGATTTTCAGTAATTAATGTGAACAGATTTCAGTCTTTCATATGTCTTTAAAATGACTTGGAATTTAGCACACAAGTCCTATAGACTACAGATCAAAAGTAAGGTTTGGAACGATGTAAGGGTGAGGAAATTATAACAGATTTTTCATTTTCCAGTGAAGAACTGCATCACTTCAAACTTTTAACCTTACTGCCTGTCTCAGAGTTATTTTTGTACATTGTTCAAACTGCAGGGGTGCTCCCTGCTAGCACACTAGTGCCATGAACTTTCAACCACACACACACCGCAAGATATACATCACAGAAATTGTAACAAATGGCTTGTACTCGCAGAATCACCCAAGTCTCACTTTGAGCACACGCATGTATATCTATACTCGCATACGGCACACGACCATACCTCCTGGCAGCAGTCCCTGGACTGTTTTTGCTCTGACGGAATAGTGGAATGCTTATTGGAACTGTTCACAGTGGACCGACTCTTCAGTACAGCTATCACAGACGGTAGAGAGATGAGAAATCACCTGCTCAGGCTGTAGAATTACAGCATAATTGGCTTCTAAAGCAGAGCCCGGCCATGTGAAACAATGCAACTCCAATTGACCTCTCTTCTGCACTCTCTCAAAAAAAAAAAAAAAAAGTAGAGAGGCACAAACACTGCAGCTTCGGCTCTGCTACTCCATTCAAGGCCTCAGATTTCAGCACTGGACAGCTCCCTGTCTGCCAAAGCACTATGGAGTTGCATTGTTTCAGCACCACCTCCATTAGACAGCTCTCCTCATGTTAACAGCTATTGGCAAAGAAGATCTTTTCCCCTTTGTCCTTTTTTGTATTGCTGACAGACCCTATGTTTACATACTGTGGTAAGTGAGAACAGGTCAGAGAGAGAGAATAGAAAATGAATATAGTGGGCTGGAACAGATATTATTGCTCAAACTGCAGACTTCTTGTATTTTTTATGTAAAGCTCTGAGCAGAGAGAGGGCCGGGCACATGAGTTTGGCATCACATTCTGCACACTTTTTAGCTGACGATGAAGTCTTGGCACTAAGCATATTAAGAAATTCCAGCTACACCAAGAGAATGTTTTGTCAGGTAACCTAAAAATGTGCTTCAAATGTCTTTCAAAATGTGCATGTGGTAAAAACTGAACTAAAAGGTTCATTTCAGTTTAAATATCACTTAATTTGACTTAACAAACATGACAATCATAGGCTAAAGGTCAGAAATTGTTCTTTAAAGCAACAGTTTATCAAAAAATGTAAATTCATCTATTCGAATCTATCTATCTATTCTATCTGAATCATTCAGTCTGATTTGTAAACTGGATCAAATGGTTCACTGAAAAGCTTACCCCTTCAAAAGAATGATTTGATCACCAATTCAGTCATCATGTTCAACTCACTGGCTCAATGATCCGTTCACAGTGGTTTCCGAGTTAACAGCTCACTGGAGGGAAAGATTATCAGTGAATAATGTTTTAAATCTGTCTGTTGCTCACATAAAGCTATCATGTTGCTTGAACTTGGATTATAGTGCACAAGTTGTATAGTAATATGGTGCTTTTAGTGTTATTTGTTGGGTTGAGTAAACATTGATTTTTCGGATTAATCACAATCCTGAAACTGATCATTAAAATCCTAAGATTGATCCTTTGCTCTATATGTACTGTATGTGCACAAGTCAGCTGTAGAGTGATACTTCACTCTAAAATGATATATGACACTATTCACTCACCATCGTGTTGTTCCACACTTTATGAGTTTCTTTCTTCTGTAACATAAAAGAAGATATTTTGAGAAAAGGCGCAATGGGTTTTGTCCATACTGTGCAAGTCAATAGTAACCAAAACTGTTTTGTTGCCAACATTTTTGAAAATATCTTCTTTTGTGTTCCACTGAAGAAAGAAATACATTACGAATTTGTGTCACCTGGGGAGAGAATCCTTCTTGCTTACTTACACTTTCCTTCACGTGGGAAACTCAAGCTGCTGCTGTCATTTCACTTTTTGGACCTATCTTCAAAAGTTGTGTTTATTTTATTTGTTTACTTCAGTTAGCATCTATCTATTTTATGGCTTTCATAACATTTTTAATGTGGGCCCTGATAATTTATAACATTAATATTTTCACAATACAGAAAGAACATTTCTTTCATAAATAATATATGGACAATATAACTGAAACATACCAAAAATAATCAGAACTGCTTTGAGAGCTTTTGAATTAGAATCATATTGAATAAGAATTGCATGGAGAGCTTGCGAATTGGAATCAAATTAAATCAGGAAATGTAAAATCAATACCCAGCCATCATGTTTTGGAGCTTAAAAGCCATGGTCACTGAACAGCCTGGAAAATATTCTTCAAAAAAAAAAAAAAAAAATATATACTCTATATATTTAATAATAATAATATTAATATATATATGGTATATATATATATATATATAATATATATATATATACATATATATATATGGTACACAGAAGTAAGTAATAAATACACATTTAAAAGGACATGAGATTAACTACACATACACTACCTTTCAAAAATTTGGTGTCAGTAAGATTTTTTTTTTTTTTTTTAAATTAATTATTTTATTCAAGAAGTACACATTAAACTGATTAAAAATGACATTTAGAATGTTACAAAAAAATATATTTCAAATAAATGCTGTTCTCTTAATCCTAAACTAAGCATTTAAAGAATGCTGAAAAAAATTCACAAAAATGTTTCAACAGCAGAACTGTTTTCAACACTGATAATAAGAATAAATGTTTCTTGAGCAACAAATAATTTAGGATCATGTGACACTGAAGACTTGAGTAATGGATGCTAAAAATTCAGCTTTGCCATCACATGCATATATTATATTTTAAATGACATTAAAATGTAATATAAATAATAGTTATAGTATAAATATAATTTTTTCACAATATTACTGTTTTACTGTAATTTTGACCAAAATAAATGGAGCTCTAGTGAGCAGATACTTCTTTACAGACCTCAAACTTTTAAACAGTAGTGTATTTACTCTACACTGTAGTAGGCTACATTATCTTCCACACTGAAAGTATCCTTGTAACCATATTGATTAATGTGATCTTTATTAAAAACTATACTTTAACTTGCTGCAAAGTCCAACTGCTAATTGATATCATGCAGCCTTGACAAAATACAAGAATTTTAATAAAATACTAAGCCTGAGATGAAAGCCAGCAGCTGATGTACCTAACCGAGCGAGAAGCAGCAGGGGGATGAAAAGCAAAAGAAGTAATGGCTGAAAAGAACACCATATCACCACAGAGAGCATGAAAGAGACACCAACAGCCATACGCAGTAAAGGGGGATGAAGAGGAACCGAGAGAGACATACAAGAAGGGACAGAAAGCAGAATGGATAGCATTCCGTCCCCATCAAGAGACGAGTAAGGGAGAACAACACAGAGAAACAGCAGACACATGGGAACTCGGAGGATACACTTTACTCAGCACAAAGCCCCAGGGTTTTAGGACCAGCAGTAAATGGAGAGTGACATTTTAAACAGTATGCATAATGAATAAGCCCGAGCAAGGAGAAAAACACAACCAAGGCATAGCAGCTGCCACCATAGCCAGTGATCGAATGAGCGTGTGTGGCTAGACTTAAATACACCCTTACCGCTGGCTAGGTGCGCTTCGCACAGTGTGCTGAGATTTAATTCACTGCGTTAGAGAGAATATATCACTTTGATCTCTGCACTATGAGGAATGTGGACTCTGGCATTCCTTTATGTCTAAGGCAAAGTGCTGGTCAAATCGGAGCATCAGGCACAACAGTCGCTGAAGTGCTCTCATTACACATGAGTGGGAGAGTGCGTTTTGTGATCCGGGCCCTTTGATTCTTTCATTGTGTATGAGAGTCCAGTGTCAATCAGAAGAGCACCAAATGTTCCTCCTGGCCTGCAGGGGGCGATAGTGAGCGTTGCAGTATCACAATGTCATCACATCCCCGACATGCATCATTCAGGCCATCCGCTGCTAAGCAGACCTCACAGAGGCAAACGCTGTCAAGCCTAATCCTCTTAAACAAGATTTACAAACTGCAGGCATGGTGCAAACATATCATATAGCATGAATTCAACACATGTCTATTGTGTAGCTAAGATTTAAGCCTCCACTGTAGGTGAAATGAGTGAACAGGCAGAAATAACATTGAAACAAAAACAGATGGATATTCCTTCAAGCATACACTGACAGCACACAAACCTGAGCGCAAGATGACGAAGAACATCACACCACCAGGCAGCAGTGATATTTTATATTATAAATTTGCAAAAACACAAATCAAACAGAAGGTGTAGGGTGAGGTGATCAAATAACGTGGTAAGAAAATGTGACAAACAAGAGTGTGAGTCCTGGGATCTGAGTCAAAGTCACCCTGCAGGACCTGTGACTACAGACTGATGGAAAAAGAGTGATGCGGTATGAGGCTTTAATACATTTGATATAAAATATTCAAGCCCGCTGCATTAATCCGCCTTTCCTTCAGGCCCTTAGAGCAATGTTTGTCCTGTGAAGTCCTGACAGAGGACAAAAAGGGAGAATCTCACCTGCCTCTACTAAGTGGCTCTATAATACTTAGAGAAAGCTTCAGTATAGGTAGCATTTCATGAAAATCTCAACGACAGTTGCTTGGTTGGTGAAGCATTCTAAGAATGTATGATTCAAGAATGTAACTCTTTACTGATTGGCTGATCACAAGCTGAGCTCTGAGGGGAAAGCCAGCAGACAGAAGAATGTAAATGCATTTCACACTTTTAAAGGCCATGCAAAAATCCCAAAAGTATTTTTCTGTGAGCTGTTGCATGCAATATTAATATTGCAAAAAAAAAAAAAAAAAAGGGTGTCACTCAAATACGATGCTGATAATGTCATTGTCATTAAGAATGGATATAAATTCTGAGGTTTAATAAAGATTACATTACTTAAAAGTGTTAAAAAATTAGTTTGTGTTTCTATAGAAATGCAAAATATACAATATCGGCTTATATGTATCCTCTATGGGCCTAAACATACAGTATATCATATCATATATCACCGACATACATTGCATCTCTAGGTATAGTTATGGCATCTACCAGCAAGGGCTAATGCTAATGTATTTTCGTTTATATTAACAATCAATATATTAAATTGTTTACGCTATATTGAAAATGTACAGAATAATATATTGTGTTAACATATAGAACAATACATAAGGAATTGCTGCTTTCCATATATTGGAAAACATGACACTACTTATATATCAGTGTGTGTACATATGTGTATTTCACATTTACACCCAATATCACATATTTTCATACATGAAACATTAAACTATGCAAACAATGAAGGTGAGATAAAAGATAATGAATATGTGTTCAGCTTTATGTCAACCCATGTGTTATGTCATGAAAAAGAAATCAATTGAGTGTTTAAAATAAAGCTATTACATGTAAAAATGTAGTGCAGTTTTTAATTGTCATATATATTTTAATTTGTATCAACATATGGTCCATGCATATATTGCAGTATATTGAAAAATATAATTAATAGTTTTTCATGCTGTATATGGAAATGTATTATTTACTATATATACCGCATTATATTTTTCAGCATGCAAAATTTTACCATTACCCCAGTCAAATGCTTTATTGCGACCATAAGCAGATTGTCTGTAATATTTGTCTGATTAGTAAATAGAGAACATGCTTCTCTCCTGTGTGTATGGTAAGTATATCACTACATCTGTAATGAGAGATGACACTGAGAGCCCAAAGCCACGGCCAAAAGCAGAGCTCACTGATGTAGCCCTGGAGGAGTCGAGCATATGCTTATCTAGGACACCAGATCCACAGCTGGCCGCATCTGGACAAACAGGCGTTGCCCACATACACGCACACAAATGCAAATGACATAATCTAGAAAACACACCTAAACACACGCTAAGTATTTATTGAATAGTACGCAAACCACACAGCTGCTGTGGATTACCAAAAACCCAAGTGCTGATTTTTGTGCTCGTGATGTGCTCGTGATGGGTTCGCCCTGGGCTTGACCTGAAGCAAGATTGAGCTTGCCTGCATCACAGAGTCCCTGTGAATATGTTTAGCTCCGCCCAAACATGTAAAACACACACTTTTTTCCCCCTCTCACACACATACAAACCCTCACTCTCTCGAATGGTCATACACAAAAAGTATTGGCAATCTAACCAATCTTCAAGCAATCTACCACAACAAGTGTCTCTGGCTGGCCTTTGACATTGAGCACTGAGAGGCAGGCATCAGAGCCGTTACCTTTCTACTGCTCTATTAAAAACACACTGCCTTGAGCCTGTTTCGCCACTCTCAGGACAAACTGAGCTCCCTGACAGAACAAAAAAATCACCCATCATCACAACCCATGTCACACATATTGCTCTTAGCAGACTGCATGCCGAAAACAGGATCTCACACATACATCTATAGCTGAAGAAATGAGAACTGCTCTCGATTAGAGAAAAAAACATGTACAGTAGCATTAAATGGCACAATATAACTGTTTTACTGTATTTTGATTAAATAAATGCAGCCTTGGTTAGCATAAGAGACCTGTCAAAAAAACATATTGACCCCAAACTGAGGTGAATAAATACATAAAACACATTCATTGCCACAACCAGCATAACATAGAACATTTTCAGCACACGCTGCCATGCTAAAATCATCTCGCACACAGCTATAGCTGTCACGGTGCACCTTGAAAAGATGTGCACTGCTCTTGAAGAGGAAAAATAATATTTTTTTTAACAAAAAAGGGGAGGCTGTTGGGCAGAAAGGGAAATCCATCCATTTACCGTGACTCTCAAATCTCCAAGCCATATCTTTTCTTAATCTTTATTATTCCCTCTGAAGCTCACTGGCCTGGCTGTACGAATGGATAGATGACAAACCGCATCCACACTGTGATGTTTGCCCTCACAAAGGACGGAGGGGAGCCACTCACAAAGGATACATTAACAGTCCTTCCATCAAGATGGCTGAATGAGTTCCAGAGGGAAGACAGACACACACACACACACACACACACACACACAAATGCATGCACAGATAAGACAGGTGTGGGAAAGGCCACTAGCCTTAATTTTACTTGAGACGGCATGCTTGAGCACATCTTATCATATTCCTGCAGAGCAGTATGCCACGCTGGGATCAAAGTGCTCATATTTAATGTTGAAGGGCCTGTATGCACAGTACGCCTACAGCCAAGCAACGAAGAGAGAGCTGGAAAGCAGACTAAAAAATATTTGCAGAGATGTGCATGTTTGACTAGGTGAAAAGGGGAGTCTTTGAACTCTACAGCCTAAGTGCTTCATGAACTCCAGGTATGTGTGTAAACGTTAGGGACGCAATCTTCCTCAGTTCACACACTGCATCCTGGTAGGGCTGCAGGACATTAGCTTTGAATAGTAACCTTTAAAAGCCAAAACATTAAATATGATTAATAAGGTACATAATATATATGTAATTTTGCTAAATATATTATAATCACATACTTTTTACATTAAATATGTATGATTTTTATTTTTCATGATTCTTATTTATTTTTTTATTTATTTTTTACCTTTGGTACCTACTTAAAATATTTATTTTTAAAAAGTACCATTTATCTAGAACCACCACAATAAATAAATAAATAAATGTTATATATGGATAAATGGTACTTTTTAAAGAAATATTGAGTGAACCAGAAACACCACAAACTTATTTTGGGATTAGTTAAAAATAAAAATAAAAACAACAACTTTGCACTCATAAACGTTATACTGTAAGCAAATCATACTGGCAGCTGACATGCTCCGTGTTCACAGACAAGTCAAAAATTCTTGCACGCTGAAACTAATCATGTCACAAGTGGCTGACAGAAATGACACGACTGAGACATGACTGTTTGTGCACGACAATGCAAACAGCATGAATCTGGCAACGGAGATGATGCACGCTTTTGTGTCTCACCCACGTCATCTCAGCTGCGTGGACATTCTCTCCCCTCACACACTCTCCGTAAACACAGTGTTGGACTTGCCAAAAACAGCAAAGACCGCTGATGCTGCAAGGCGTATGGTGAGTCATTTTCATAAGGTAAACACTGACCTGTGAATATTCTACTAGCTGGCTACTTTTCTGGAAAATTTGTAGTCGTGTGAACCCAAGTAAACATGTGAGTTAGCTTCTTGTACGTCCTATTAACAATACAGAATCTCTACCTTTCAGATAAAGTTGTATATAGGTACCCATATAGTGCTGGGTGATAAACGATATCAAGATCACAAAAAAAAAATGGATGTCAGCAACAATTATAAGCTCTGGAAATATTTACTCGCTATGGATAAATCTAACAGTCAATCATGCAACAGAAATAAAAATGACAACAGCCAATCAGTGCATGCTGCTAATATGTCTACATCTGTCTATATCTGCATGTTTCTGTGTGAATGAGTGCCATAGTTTCATCTACAAACTCAAACACACTTAACACTGACTTTGTTTTCCGCATCTGCTGTCTCAATATACGAGGACAGTCATAAACTTCATCTCCAGAGCTGCTCTGAGAGTCACTTTACAAGCTTTTGTGAAACTACCGTTTTTCAGAGAAAACTACCAAAATAAAAATATGACAGAAATGTATATAATAATAATATTGCTATGGACCCTTTTCACAAGACTGTGATGATGCATCTAACAGTCATCAGCATCGTAATTCCCCAAAAGTTTTTTTATATTTATATTTTTTATATTTTTTGTATTTATTTTTTTTATTTATATATCACCTTTGCATCAAATTACAAAAAAACTAGTTAAGGCTAATGAGAGGTTGTCTAAGGTATGGTAAATTTGACATCGCTCTCTCTTCTGATTGCCGTTATCAGTCTCTCTACCTTTGCATCAAATTACAAAAAAACTAGTTAAGGCTAATTGAAAACACTATTGTGGATTCTTTGCTATTTGCGAAAATCAAAAAATATATTTGTGGTACTCTCCCTTTCACTGCTCTTCAAGTTAACCCAACTATGACGACTTCCGCTGCTGAGAAACCCAGAAATGGGAAAAGGGTCATTTTTTAAGGAATATCACAACCATTTACACAGTTTGTTGTACAACCTATTGCAATTTTACTGTTGCTCTGTAAAATAAACTAATAATAATAATAATAATAAATAAAGTATCTGTAGCTTCAGTTGACTTGCTTTTATATTTTTGTATCTTTATTTTTTGTTTAATAAATTGTTATATTTTAAGCACATTTTAAAAGATTAAGGTGTTAAAATTTTATTAATTTATTTAATTGGACACCATTTTTGATAATTAATTTGTATTATTAAGTCATAACACAATAAAAACAAAAACAGATTTTTAGGGGAAAATACCATAAAAATGAACAAAAATACAAAATTAAAAATATTAATTAAAAGGTAGCTACTCTGTAGAGTCTGATTGTGAACAAATAAATTGGTCTGGGTCTAAAAAACATGTACTAAGCATTTTATTCCTGATTAATAGTAAATTAATATTGTGAAAAATATCACTATCATAAGATACGGAAAACATATTGTGATAACATTTCAGACCATATCACCCAGCCCTAGATACACACTGAAACACACACATTTTCACAAACCGCACTTGCAAGAACCTGATGGCAGCACAATAAATCTGCCGTTTGAAATCCTTAAGTAATGACATCTAGGCCAGCACCACAGGGGGAGCAGAATGCAATTGAAGACATTTCTGCAGTACACTACCCGGTAAAGATTAGTAAGTGTGCCGAATTAACGACGGCTGCCAGAAGAACCCCAAAACCATGCCACTTCTGCTCTATAAATACTTTTTTCTAAGATAAAGAGATTTGTGAAAAATTCAGGCAAACGTGGAACACGATGAGAAAAAAGAAAATGACCGCTTTAAAAAGCAATACAGTAGAGAATAAATCCGGAAATATTTGGCATACCTGGAGGAACAAATCATTCCCAAAACCTGAATTTGTACCTGGATGTGATTTGAACAACAAGTATATTCATGTAAAAGGAACAAACTACATGTCATGCTTGGCAAATGACTGCAAGTAAGGCATCACTCCAGAGCGCGGCAACGTCAAAGTGCATCTTCCTGCGTTTTTTTTACAGAGCTATTTTTATGTGCTTTGTTGCATGTTGAGCAGATCAAACACATTCCCAGCACTGGAGTTTCTTTCTGTCTGTCTGCGACAGGTGCTTCAAGAAATGCTTGGTATTGTTGGTGTGTAACTCAACTATCAATGATTTAATATTTCACTTCAAATGGAAAGTGAGAGATGTTGTGGAGAGAAGATCCACAGCAGAGCATACTATTTTATAATTCACACTGTTGCCTGACAGGTTGAGAAGCCCTTCGTGTAGCTCGAGTCGATGAGTTACTGAGACTCGCATTTCTTCCGCTTATTATTCAGGAGATATGCAAACTTTGTTTTGGGGCGGAACACAGCATGCCGGGGTCATGGATCGTTACTGGGAAACAGAAGGGAATGAGGAAGGGAGATAAACATGGAAGATGGGAGATTAGAGGAGAACCAGAGTTTGGGGGTGAGCACAACATTGAGCTTGGAGTCGTTTACATTATCTCTTCGAAGCTTTTACCATGCCAGGATTACACCAATGAGCCCAACACTACTGCTCTGGACGTCTCTGCTCACTTTTATCGCCCACACATGCTCGCGCACACACACAGACTGTATATATACAAATCCTACAAATACATTAAATACAAAACAAAAGCTACTTTTACTCTCTCTCTCCTCATTTTTCGGAACACAAATGTATACAATCACAGCTCATTTTCCAAACAATGTGTACTAGTAGCAATAATAATCATTTTCATTTACAGTGTTTATAGTCTCAATTTCTCATGCATTCAGAATCCATTTTATTGTTTCATCTTCTCCTGCTAAGAAAGGAAAATGTTTTTTTAGCACTCACAGCCTGTAGGTTGCTCTTAAAATCATTCAATGCTTAATTCCTCACAAATTAGGCCCATTCGTAATTTAATGCTCAATATTACCGGCCTCATATATATATATATATATATATATATATATATATATAAAATAATACATAAATGATGTACACTGGGGAATATATTTTCCTTTATTAAAAAGGTCTTAAAGTAGGCTATTTGATAAGAATGTGTCATTTGTTGTAAGCAAGACATTTTGAGGTTTTCAGCACAGTAAAACTGCAGAATGTAATTAACAGAATATAATAATAGAAGGATATAATTTAAAAAGCAATATTCAAGGTCCATTGGAGGGCTCATAACAATTAGAGTAAGCTTGATATAGGAAACATTAGAATTAAACTATGCTAATTTACCATTTTATTTCAGAATTTAATAAAAATTGTTATGCATTTGTCCTGCCCAGGTGAATGATGCAGTGTAGCAGAACAAGCCTGCAAAGCATCTCAATGCAGTCATTTGACAGCACCTGCTCTCCCCACAGGCCAGTGCACCAACTCTAGCTAGAGAAGAGTGTCAAAATGGAGTCTCCATCCACAAATATATACAGACCCATTCTTCTCTAAGTACTTTAGCCTCTATGAGCACTCTCTTTTAACTCTTATGAGAATTCCAACGTACCAGGTGCAGAAAGCCCAAATGTCACTTCTATCTATGCTTATCTATCCATTCGGTGGCAAGCTGATAACTTGTGTAATTCAATATAGAGGATATGTAATAACTGAACTGTAATCCCCTTTACTCTGCCACAGCAGTATGCAATAATGTCATGTCATATCTTGATATAGGACAAGATGTGAGTTTCAGCCTATGAACGAATGGGTAGGTGGTGGGAAAGGCAATAAGAGACCAAAGAATAAGAGATCAACATAGACAGCACGGTCCTTTTCTTACACAGAACTATTGTATGCCTTCAGAAGACTTGGAATAAAGTGCTAAAAGTCAAATGGACCACTTTTATGGAGCTTATTTGAAGCTTGAAAGCAACCAGGTCCTTCTTAATAAAATCTGCTTTAGTGTCTTCACAGAAGTAAGCCAGCCATATAGGTTTGGAACAGGGGCTTTTTTACTGGTGAAATACAGCTGTGCTCCAGTAAAATATTGCTGATAAATCCTTGTTTGATGATAAAGATTGCATATGATTCATTCAGATAGTTCACTCAGGCACTGAATCGTTTGCAGGTGATTCTCACACCAAAATAGTAATGGGATACTTTAAGAGACAAAAAACAAAAAGAGCATTGGATGAGATGTATATTTACAATCCACTGCGGGAAACAAAACTTGCAAATGTCTTCTATTGTTTTTCAATGATGAAGCAGCTCTTTATTGTGCATGTAGCTTCTGAACAACTCTCTACTGCAAGCAATGACAATCCAAATATCTTATTCAAATTTAGGGACACTTTTTTTTTTTTTTTTTTTTTTTGATAGAGGATCTGTGCCCCAGTACTGACAAAAAAAAGCTAGAAATACCTCTGGTTTGGTCACAAAACGAGTCCAAACCAGACTTGACCACTTTAGATTTTTCTGTCTTTTCAGTATGCAAGAGTACAGTTACCAAAAAATGACCAAATTCCTCAAGATACTGTTTTTCTATGCACTGGATTGTTTTGTAAGTCCTATCTGTGGATTACAAAAGGATAAGAGAAGTGCTGGCTGCCTTAGCATAATGGGTACAAGCAGGTTGTGGCATTGTGTGTTTGCCCATGAAATGCTCCATCATATCGCTTAAGTTGAAAGTCTATGTTGCGGTGAAAAACATGCACACATGACTCCATTTCCCAGTGCTTGGAATGGGACATCCTTCCCACTTTAAAAAGAGGCCTGATCAATTATTTACACTTCCTGCCACATGCGTTCTACATGTTTCTCTTTCTGAGCATTAATATTTTAGCCTACACTGCGACACCCCCCCACCCCCCCAAACTCTAGGCTTCCCAGCGGACATTTTGTCCACATAAATCACTCGGTGACATTAAAGAAGCCTAAGATGGCCTTCACTGCCACTTACCGCAAGTACACATCGGGGCGCATTAATCTCGCCCTCTCTCGAGACAGAAGATAGAGCCCGGCGCTCACGGCATACTAAAATGTCACTAACAAACAAGGCCGCTCCGGAGAGGACTGTCTGTAAGTGCACAGTTACACAAAGACCATGAGGACAACTTGGAAGTCCGCTGAAAATGTCACATCACTTTTTGCAGATAAAAGTCAGCTAATCTGCAAGATAAAAGCAGTCCTTCATTTCAGAGCGGCCTGGAAAACATCAGGTGGAGTGAGAAGTTCTCCCTCAAGGTTTGTCTCTCACTCTCTGAGCCTCTAAGGTTGTGATTGGTGGTCGAGCATCACGTGGCTACCCTGTTGCTGGTATCTGGGGAGAGCAGTGTGGCAGCAGCAGCTGGAACTACACTCCTCTTGGCCCAGGCGAAAGCCTTGCTGACCTCCCATGAGACGGCGCTAAATGGATTTCTGTCTTTAATCCCTGTGTATGATTTTATGGTACACCTTCCCCTCCGGAGCCACAGGGGTTGCGGCGTTTGCCCTACTTGAGTTTCAATGCTATGTGTTAGCATGTCAAAATTATTAATCTCCACGTCAGAGCTTTTCTCATCCTTGAGCCTTCTATTTTAGCAGCCAGAGTATGATTTTCTGGCTATGTTTTGCTCCAGGCTTTAGCCTGACATGTTTTCGGTGTTTCTCTCCCGATGCCGCTGCGCTTTCATACCTGACAAAATCCGCTCAACCACGCCGGCTTCCCACTGTGCCGCGTAAGGTGTGCGTGGAATCACAATGATGTGTCATAGAAGAAGCATCCCCGCCCCCCAAAGGCAGATAGCCAGCTGCATTTAGAGCGCCAGCCGCCTACTGCCTCCTTACACAGGAAGTAATGAGGCTTGGCCCCTGAGCTAAATCAACCCCGAACATAGATAGGACATAGAGACCAACTGTGAAAAACACATACAGGAAACTCAGGCATGAAGACAAAACGGAGAGAGGGAAAAGGAAATAAGAATAAAGAGGACGAGGAGGACAGAATAAAGGATAATATTAGAGTAGGAAATGTAAAGGCGGAGGACGATGTGCATCAGGGTGAAAGAAATGGAGTCGGAAGGCAGGGAAGAAGATGAGCGGCTCAGGTTTCAGCGCTTCGGCTAATGGATGGCTGCATGTCATCCTTCAGAACAATTGGATAATAATACAGATATGAATGAGAGATGCACTCTCATTGGGGCGATTTTAAAATTATGTTAGTGTCTTGCTTATTCAATTGGGATCCTATGGAAAATACAACATAGTCTTTCCTGGTGCATTACCATATAAGTCCCACCAAAACATAAGATCATTTTGTAGTAGTAAAGATGAATGCGTTCACACATGGTCGCTACCAGTGTATTTCATCATGTTCCCTCTCAGACGATCCTCAGAGAGAAAGTCCAAGTGGGGACGGAATGGGCTTGTATTATATTATACAGTGATGTATTACCCGACACAATATTGCAAATTCAAAATCCAACTTACAGTCCACTACTCTTTTTCTATTTGCCATTTCTATTCATAAAACAGCTTGGCCCAATAATAACACCTCCCTTGTTTGATGCAGATCTATTCCAAGAAGTAAATCTGTCCTCCAACCATCTCATATTTCACAATATAAAGAAATTTCACATGCTTCCGGAAAGCTGCACACTGTTCAGAAAAGCATATCACTGCATTAATGCGTCATACAACTATGCCTTCTGTCCAGTGTTGTCATGTGGGCAAACCATGATTATGCTATTTGGAAAGTTACACTTATGTGCATATCACTGCATTAATGCGTCATACAACTATGCCTTCTCATCTAAAAAAGTTACCAACCCCAACATGTGGGCAAACCATGATTATGCTATTTGGAAAGTTACATACTTATTTGTTTTTGGGTCAGGAATCAACACTTGAGAAACACTGCTTTATGGATATATAGACTGGGAAAAGGGCCCACCCATAAAAACTTTGTCACAAGTCCTGTGAATTTTAGCAATGACACTAACACAGTCAAAGTCAATGTATTAATAAATAAAAAAGACAGCCATGTGGTCTGCAAGAACCTTGGCTTAAAGCATGGTTTCTCGTCCTCCTCTGGCCCCAGGGTCATGGCCCTCCTTTTCCCCCCACCCTTCCCTTATCAGTATTCGCTCCAGGGCACTTTCAGCTCAAGAGAAAATTCACTGCAATGTGAAAGAGAAAATGTGTGGTATTAAATTATACATCAGTTTCTCTTTATACAATGTTCTCACTGTTGACTAGGGGTGTTGGATTCAGTTTACATATTCACACATAACTACAGAAAAAAAAAAGCATATATATTTTTTAGATAAAAGTCAGCTATGGGAACGTCGCCTAGGGGCATAAAGAAGCAGATCTTGACTTGTTTCCCTTATGAGAACACACAAACCATGGTTAACTGCTTAGATTTGTATATGCTATAAACCTCTCTGTGATTTCCAAGATACGATTATTGAAGAAGAAGCAGGAGCACTAATGTGAAATGCATTTAAGTTATCTCCGCAATTGCCTTCTACAGTAACTGAAAAGGGGCTGTTTACGGTCCCAGAACTGGATGACATTCAAACTCCATGCTAACTAATTGGCGCTGACAGAAAATTGATGGCCTGCTTTTAACACCTTGCTTTATAAATAAACAATGTTCCAGATTTGATTACAGAAGTAAATGCAGACTTAAGCTAATTCCCCAGTCCCTAACAAAACAGAATTTTTTAGTTACTGAAAACAAACTTGGATTTTGTTTAGACAGCACATTCTTTCGGGATTCATGAGTGAATTGTGCAGTTTTAGAGAATAACTAACTCAGCCTCACTAATTCAGTAGCTTGAAAGCAGATTGGCTTCTTTCAAATTAGTATAGGCTAGCTTTTCCAGTAACAAGCTACTTTTACCAATGTGTACCATATAGTGTGACCAAATGTGAACAATCAGACATGCTCCCTCCTGAAATGTCTCTCACATGTACTGTAGCATTGCAATATCAGGTTCATATTATTGAACTGATTTTTTTAGGGTTCATGTGAATGAACAGGTTGCTGTTTAAAAAAATACTTCAGCATCAAAACATTTTCAATATCAATAATAAGATGAAATGCACCAAATCAGCATATAAGAATGATTTATGAAAATCCCTTTACACTGACTGAGGACTGGAGTAATGGCTGCTGAAAATTCAGCTTTGCCAACAGAGGGTGAAATTGATGACTTAAAATGCAAAAACCTCTTAGTCCATCTCAGATTTTTCTTTTAAATGAGCATTTTTATCAGGCTCCTATGAAAATAACATGGGACAGTTTAAAAAATAAGGCATTCAATAACTGACTA
The DNA here is from genome assembly GCF_018340385.1 of Cyprinus carpio. Classification (NCBI taxonomy): domain Eukaryota; kingdom Metazoa; phylum Chordata; class Actinopteri; order Cypriniformes; family Cyprinidae; genus Cyprinus; species Cyprinus carpio. Next base: position 16,445,732 of record NC_056608.1, read on the forward strand.
ATAAACTTCTCATTGCAATTAAAGTGAAATTACTGAACCTAATCATAGGAGACTGATAAAAATGCTCATTTAAAAGAAAAAGTCAAAGAAAAATCTCAGACGGACTGAATTTTAAAATACATTCAAAATAGAAAATAGTTCTTTTAAATTGCAATAATATTTCACAATACTGTATTTTATAGTAAAGCAACCCTAATTAACATTGCTCATTCATTAATTAAAACCCCCACTAATTTTATTACAGACAAATACAGCTAATTAAATTGTAAAATACATTAATAATTAATATACCAAGATGTATGCATTTAAAAGAATAAGTAGCCTGATGCTTAATGTAGCAAACTATAGCTAGACAAAAATATGAGTAGCCTGTGGCCTGACAGCTAAATATATTATTCATTAATACTTAAAGTTGTACTGACAGTATTATCATACAGATGTACAAGGACATACTGTACATGGAGTAATATACACACGGATTACAATGTAAATACAATTTCCCATTTGCAGTGCTCTCATATCTCTCTTCTTCATTTATCTCTACTGTGTGTGTGTGTGTGTGTGTGTGTGTGTGTGTGTGTGTGTGTGTGTGTGTGTGTGTGTGTGTGTGTGTGTGTGTGTGTGTGTGTGTGTGTGTGTGTGTGTGTGTGTGTGTGTGTGTGTCTGTGAGTGAGTGTCTTAGCGTGTATCCACTTCCTCAAGTCTACCTACCATACCTACTGCAGTACTCATATCTTTTTTTATCTAAATGGAATCTCCACCTTAAGACCTGATCTCCACTGACAGGACGAGAGCAGCCAGCACCCTCTCCAGCACTACACTTCCTCTTTTGCCTTCTATCTGTCTCTCCTCCTCTAACCTTGAATATCTGCTTTAGATCAGGTGAAATCTCTCTCTAACAACAGACCTACTTTAAATGGGAGAACATGCTAATGCTATTGGGAAAAAGGGAAGCTGCAACACTGGGAGTCATTATTCCTGAAAACTGAAATGAAACAAACAGAGCAAGTGGGCAGCACCATGTCCACATGATACAGGGAGGATAAAGACAGAGATGAAAAACAGTCGCCTATGTGCTCTCTCATTAACATGCAGAACTAATGAACTCAGCAGTAAGCACGAAGACTATTAGACTGCTTGACTGCCTCTTTTGTAATGCAGAGAAGAGAGTTGGAATAGGTATCTATCCTGATGCATAAGAAGCTGGGAAGGTATTTTATTGGAAGCAAGCAAAATAATGAGACCTTACCAAATAATGTGGCTATATGAAAAAAAAGAAAAAAGAAAAGGTGTTTCACAAAATCACGTCATCACAGACGGTGGGAAAAGCTCACACACACAAAAATATCTATGCACCCACATCCATGCATGTATACAATCAAAATGTTTAGATGATCACACTTACGAGTCCTGAAGCGATGGTGTGGGCGAGTAGGCTTTGTTGAAGGGCCCTTGGAGGAGCGCCCATGGTTCCAGCGTTGACCGGGCTTGGAGGGGGACGCAAGGGTGGAGGTTGGTTGGGCCGCTTGGGTGGTGGTTGTGCTCGTCATAATCGTAGTGGTCGTCATGCTTGTGCTCGATGGCCCAGCCTGTGCAGAAGGAGATGCATTTCGGCTCCCACTCTCCCCATTGGGTTTACGGACAGTGGTGCTGCGTGGGGTCACCTCCTTTCCTCCCGGTGGGGCAGGATTGGTAGCTCGGTTGGCGGTGGTGGTGTTGGTCAATCGCGTTCCCACTCTGTTATGCAGGTGTGGAGCTCTGTTTACCGAACCTCCCCCTAAGGCCCCCCCACCTCCTCCACTGCTGCTACTGCTACTGGCCGTGTGGTTTGAGGACTGCCCAGTTTGAGTCCTTTGCACTGTACCTGTACCCTCAACTGCTCGGGTTGCTGAACCCGGAGCCACTGAGGGTGGGCCGGAAGTGGTAGACGTGGAGCCATCAGAACCCTTGGGCAGGGCACTGGGTTTAGATAGGAAAATGGGGTCCTGTCCGATGCGATTGGCGTCCACCAGGTCAGTCGGGACGTAATCCTGCACTGAGCCCACCACAATCCATTTTAGAAGCATCAGGCTGAGGCCTAGGCCCACAAAGCCCATCAGTAAGGGCACAACGCAAAGCCAGGTCTGCTGGCGGGGCCACACCGCACAGGGGCCACAGCGGAGGGGCCCTGGGGCCCGGGGAGAGGCTTGTTCACCCCCGGGCTCCTCCAGGGTCATGGTCTCCATGGTGGCCCCTAGTGCCGTTCTCTCACTCATGCTTCTGGGGTTCAGGGCCCAGCCAGGAAGTAGTGCAAGCAGTGGAGGTGGCTGGGGAGGGAGCCAAAACTGGGCATCTCATTAATATTCATTTAACACTCTTCTACAGATGCAGATACATGCAATACTGACTACTCATATGAATAGCACAGCAGACATCAGCCTATATATATATATATATATATATATATATATATATATATATATATATATATATATATATATATATAACACATAAATAGTAATTCTTTACAAATACAATAAACAAACCCTAAAGCTCAAAAACACCAATATTCAAGTACACATGCACACAAACACACACACTCGATCAGGTATCAAAGAGGACTGGGTTTGGGAGAAGAGCAGGTTTTGGGAACGAGCCTCTCTTTAGTTCAGCTTCCGTAGAATCGAAGGTAATCCCAAAGCCAAGATGAAAAACAGAACAAAAATTAAGTTTTGCGGATCCGTTGGTGTTCTGCCCGGAGTCAAATTTTCCTTATAAATCCGTGATTGTTTGAGCGAGGGCAGCTCCCTGCTGCAGATCTTCTCTCACAGCTGCATTAACGCATCGGTCGTCGCGGCTGGCGCAGCCCTGCCTCTGTATGTGAGTGTAAGTGTGTGTGTATGTATATATGTGTGTGTGTGTGTGTGTGTGTGGAGAAGCTCAGGTAGCGGCAGAAGCACAGCTACACTCAAGGGATAGCTCTGCGTCTCTCTTTCTCTCCCCAGACACGGCACTTCGTCTCTGGCTACGCAGCTTGGATCTTCCCTCTAGTCTCTACAGTGGTGCATCAGTGGACACCGTCAGCCGGTAATCCACCCCACAGGAGAGAACAGCAGAGTGGGGGAGAATGATGTACTCTGATCAAGCAGAGATGGCTGCGAGGGTTAAATCCATCAGATCCTTTTCCCAATCCCTGCCCTTATTTCTCCCGTTCTGTCAGTGTACATCCAAGCCTCTGCCCTGCATCCGTCATTGCACCAGAATTCAAAGGCAGTCCTGTCTCTGAGCTTGCTACATTCCCACACTGAAAGACTCAGACCTTGGCAGAAACACAGGCACACAGAGTGTGAAAGAAGCAAGCAGAGGGAGAGAGAGAGAGAGCGGAAACAAGAGAGAGAGAGAGAGAAAGAGAGAGAGCAAGCAATAGAATGTGCGACAGAGAGAAAGCAGAAGAGGAGGGAGAGTGAGTGGGTGAGCATGAGACTGGGAGAGAGTGAGATAGAGAAGGGAGGGGGGAAAGGAGAGAGCGCTGCTCTGAAAACTGATGCGACTGCTTTTCTTAGAGGCTGCAGTGTGTGTCTGCATGTGTGTTTTCTAGAGTGTGTGTGTCTCAGAAGGGGTGGGGGGGGTGGTGTGAATGATGCTAGTTATAAATTTCTTGAGCAGCCACTCTTTTCCCATCCTGGCCCTTCCATCTTTGTTGACTGCATATGTCCAAACTGACAAACATAGAGGAGAGGAGAGGAGAGGAGAGGAGAGGAGAGGAGAGGAGAGGGGAGGAGAGGAGAGGAGAGGGGAGGAGAGGAGAGAGGAGGAGGGGAGGAAAGGAAAGGAAAGGAGAGGAAAGGAAAGGAAAGGAAAGGAAAGGAAAGGAAAGGAAAGGAAAGGAAAGGAAAGGAAAGGAAAGGAAAGGAAAGGAAAGGAGATTTGTTTCAGTATCACATCCAGCGGCAATATTTTTTGAGAAAGAGCAAAACCAGTAAAGTAGTTCAAATCCTCCCAGACACACCCCTGAGTGCCTGAGGGACAGCATAAGGAGAGACTTCTGGAAGACAGATAGAGACATACCGTCTTTGTGCCATTGTAGGGTAGACCTGTCTCAAACTAGAACACTCAGGGGTAGAGGGCAATTGAAAAAAAAGATGTATGGCAGTGACTTCTATCCATCAGTTGTTGATTGGATTTTGAGATTTGGTCATTACACTCAAAAATTAATGTGATTGTGGAGAGGCAGGGTTAAAAGGCCTGTTCACAATGAGATGTATTCGGTACTAAAATTAGTAGCGATAAACCTTTTAATTTGAACAAATTTGAACGAACCGCTGTTTATTTGTCTTTTCAGACCCACAAAAAGTTCTGCATGCCTTTAATTCAACAGTTTTTTACGGAGAGGTTTTCTAAATATTTTTCTAATATCAGTCACAAATAATATCAAATAGAGAAACTGCTGTTTAATAAAACTGAATTTTCATTGTCATTTGTAACACACTGGTCTGAAAAGACAAACTGCATGTAAAAAAAATGGACAGAATTTTCATACAGATTTTGTGCAATTTTGTCATCATATACTCAGCCTCAAGTTCCATATCAATATCAGTTTCTTTATTCTGTTGAGCACAAAAGAAGATATTTTGAGGATTGTTGGTAACCAAACAGCTGATGGTCACCATTGACTTCCATGGTATGCAAAAAAATATTATGGAAGTCAATGGCTACCATCAACTTTCTGATGGTCACTCCTTTTTTGTTTTTTGTGTTTAAAGAAATTTTTGGGATTTTTATTAGAACACTTTAAATGGTTGGAGAAGTATAGCGTACATCACCAAAGAGATGACTGTCATTTTCAGAAAGATCTAGTTACTCTGATTAAACATTACAAGGTCAATAATAATAATAAAAACAATAAATCATAATAAAATCTACGAAAAAAGGTTCATGCTGACTTTAAATATTACATTTCATAAATTAATTATCAGCATAAAACTATGATACTAATTCAACACCTAACAATGTCAGAAGAAAATTCTGACTAATTAACTTCCATCAGTGAAGTAAACTGAACTTTTACAGTGAAAGCAAAGTGTCTTTCTTACATTTTCACATCTTGTACAAAAAAATGGATGGGCTTCTTTCAACTTGATGTTGAAACACATTTTCGTTTAGGCTTTTTGTTAAAAGCTGCTTGCACAAAGAGAACTGTAGGGAGCAGAAACAAGCTTGTGAAGTTATCGTCATGGCAACCAGATAACATTATTTGCTTAAAAACATTCTACAATGAAGTATCTGCAAATTAACCTGCAATACTGAAGAAACAGCTTCCTTTTTCTTCAGTGTCACCCAATTGAAAACCACAAACCATAAAGACAGCTACTGACACAGAACAGAACAGAGGAACAGAGAAACAGAAACAATGGTTTATTTACAAGACGATGCACCTCATGAAATCTGGATAAACCCAGGCATCTTGCCATCTTAGGAAAATTGCATAATCACAAAATACTGTACACACACAAAAGCACAGCACAACACAAAAACAGACCACTTACCACACAATACAGAAGAAGGTTAAAGCCCTCATTCAAGCAGATCCCTTTGCAAACAATCAATAAGAGCCTTTGTAAAAACACTTTCCTCTGGGGGGCACTAGACTGTGAACACACACCCACCATGAGTGTGACCTGGGGTGGATTTAAACACTTTTACGATCTGATTGACAGCACTTGATTGACAGGTGGACATTTCTGCAGGAGCAGAGACAATTAAATGTGTGGTGACCTCACATAGGACCTCTGTCTAATAAGACAGGAGAAGCTCAGGGAGAACATGGTGCGAAACTAAGAAAACAGGGCACACGGATGCCTTTGTTTGTCAACCGGAGCACCAAGGCGAAACAAAAGAGTGATTGACAGGGTGAGAATGAGAGAAGAAGAGAAAAGCAGGTACATCAGATGAGAACAAGATACCACCAGTGGTGCAGTTCCTTACGTGGAGGATGCAAATATTTACAAAAGACATGCCATCATCTTCAACACTGGATGACATGAAGTCAATAACACATTTAAGAGCACAGAAATTCTTCTTCACTCAGCATCAGTTTTGAGATGGAAAAATCTTGTTTACAACACAACTGCATGATTTTGAGCCTCAGTAAAAGAGACATGGACTGTGTAATATCATGAGCACAATATTCCCAATGTATTGAATCTCTTTTCCTCTGCAGAGCAAATGAAACCAATACCACTGGAATAGACATTGTAAATGACAGGACTGTCAGTATACATCTAAACATTTATTTGTGAGTTACCGCATGGATTTAAATAGCAAGCGGGTTCTATAAAAGAATGATTGAAGCCATTGACAAAATAAAATGAAAGAGATTGTGCCATTAAAGGAAGGCAATCCTCTGTTGGATTAATGTCTTATTAGTCTGTGCAATGGAGTAATCACTGTCTTACTGGTCATTTTTTAATCTTTGGGTGCAGTTGACCTTGAATTGAACTGGATCCATCGTTTATGGCGAGCCCTGCCAGAATAACATAATTGCATTCGAGAGATTGGAAGAGATTCTGTCTGTTCAAAGGGAAGAGTCTTTTTTGCCATTACACTAGAGACTGGACTGAGATCCACCCACATTCACACAAACCCACACATCTACATACACACGAGAAAACAGAATGCATTTTCTCTAACATACTGGTGGGAAAAGCTTTTTAAAAGCTTTAGAAATTATAAATACAACATGATGAACAAAATATAAGATGCCCAGGCTTGGAAAAAATAACAGAAATAATAATAATGCATTTACCTGTATAGCAACTTTCATACTGTACATTAAATGCATCTCAAAATGCTTTAAAATATATTTTTAAAAACTAATATAAAAGGAATAACAAAAGATAAATAAAAGCAACAATTAAAAAAAGATTTTTAATTATTCTTACCAATAATAAAGCTACACATGTAAAAAATTACTAAAGCATATGTCCAATGGTTGGTGAAAAAAGTCATAAATAGTTTATATATTGTACAGGCATGAAACTGTGCATTATTTCGTTTAAAAACAAGCTGAACAAATTAGGCAAACACGTCTAATTGCAATTTGCATTAATAATAATAATAATAATAATAATAATTTAATTATTACTTAAATTATAAAAATAAAATCAATAATTATTGTTTTTATTATTGTTATTATTATTATTATTATTATTATTATTATTATTATTATTATTATATAACAACAATACGATTACAATACTATTATTGTTCTTGTTGCTTTGTTTTCAAAATATTAAACCTTAAGGCTTTTATTTTGGCCGAAAATGGCAGGGAAACTTCACATTTTATTAAGTATTTATACAATTACGACGCACTCATTGAGATTTGATAATCATGCCAAATCATGTTGCATTCTCAGGCATTGTTACTCTTAATAATAAACTGGCAAGTAACACTGTTTCATATGCTCACCAACATTGATTTTTACTCTCATTTGATGCTTGGTGAGTTTTAACTTCATATATATTTTAAAAATGTGAATGCTTTGAGCTTGAATCTAGAAAGGTCTCTGCTCTTGGATCTTGTAAGCACTCTAAATGCAGAATTTTGGATTAGCTGTGGTTTAATTTAATAGCAATTTCAAAATGTGGTGTAGTTGTGACAAAAGTTGTGTGTAATTTCAAACAAGTACATACATTTTTATGTAATATTGTGTCAGACTGCAATATGAAATGATTTCATTGCAATATAACAATATAAGTTCACTCTGTCCCTTTTGCTCAGAAACCTCTTAATCAAAGAGCCCTCTTAGTTAATGATGTCACAATGAGCCGCTGGGGCGAGAGGCCCTCTAATGCATCTTCAGAGAGTGCAGTTACCATGGCGGCTGTGAGTGACAGATTGTCACAGCAGCTGTAATAGATGCCTGTCACTAAGCATTACCACTCTCCTGAATTAAGAAAGAGCGCTAGGAAAAGTAGCCCTTTTGAACAAGGGCTTCCCTCCTTCAGCATCAGAGCGAGAGAGAGAGCGAGAGAGAGAGAGAGAGAGAGAGAGAGAGAGAGAGAGAGAGAGAGAGAGAGTGAGAAAGCACTCCATGCAGGTTAGAAACAAGACCTCGGACTTGAAAAGCCTGGCTATTCCCACTGAGTGTCTCACAGTCCAGAATAAACACGTACCAAAAAGTGTACACAATCAGATGTACAGAGCATTCATAGAAGCAAACAGAAACAGATAGGGGTTTTCTCAAACTGTGGTCTATGTAGAGTCTGAGATGCCCAGCTGGTACTGGCGAGATCAGCATGAGGCAAAGATGTCCAGAGAAGACACTATGGAGGAGGGGACACAATCTGCTGTAGGGTAATAACAAGCACTGACCATTTACAACCAGCAGGGGTCAGGAATTTTCATCTGAGACCTCATAATCATCATTTATACAGATAGATAGGCAGACAGACAGTCATAATTATACACAGAAAGAACAACAGAACAATACATATAGATAGAACAATTGACTGAACAATAGACTGAATGATATATATATTGATAGAACAATATATAGATGAAGATTGACATCTTTTTTTTCTTTCTTCAACCTGCACACACCCGGCTCTGGTCTCCAGTGACTTATCGACGTGCAGCTGACCTATCTTTTGGGCCATAGTTGTGAGGATGGATCCTCCCTAGAGAACTCGTTCATTGGGCCATAAATCCCTCTTACACTGAAAGGCGGCTCTATCGCTTTCCAAGTTGAGAAAGTCTATTTGTCTCTTCTATCCCTCCCTCTGGCCCCTCCCTTTCTCTCTCATTCCATCTCTCGTCTTCTCTCAACACTGATTTTCATTTAGATGCTGTTGACTCAGTTGGTCATACCCTCTGCTGAATTCTCTTTGATTTAGCTCTGACACTCTCTCTGACACATCCGACACCCCTCTAAATCTTCCACTGTATGACTCTGAGCCTTTGTACAGTATCACTTTTATTATCCTACTGTGCCAAACAACTCATCTATAGAAAATTTGTTAGATCTTGTTTGGGAGAAAAATTGCAAGCTCCATGTGAGAGAAAGCAATTGGATTTGTAAGGCTGCATCCTCTAAGGCTTTGATGGGCTGCAGCATATACTATCCCTTTTTTCTTTTTTACTGATTTCAGTCCAAAAAGAAGAGAATTAATAAAAAGGGTGAAAATGGTGCTACATTGCACAGTTTAACAAAGAGGTCTCAGCAATGCCAATTAAATGCATAATTAATTGTGACTCAGATGCAGATTTTTTGAAATGCTAATGCCCTGCACTGTCCTGGCACCATGTGTGCATGACAATATTTAGGCCTTGAAATGGATGGTACATCTAAGTGCAAACAGCAGATGACTTAATAGAATCTAATTATACTTAACGACTTTGTTGCAGCGTTCAAACAATGATATATTAACATTCATAAAGAAGTTAAATGACACTATACAAAAAGATTAGATGTGTGCTGTTCCGTTTGGATAAATGAACCTTATATCTGAAAGGGGAGAGGCTATAAGTCAATCTTTCAAAAAGCTGCAACAAGAAAGACTTTTATTCATGAGGTGCCTTTGAGAATCATTTCATAAACAGGAAGACAGTTTCGCAATCTAATGACCATTGTTCCCTTTTGTGAACGTTTCTGTGTGCATTGCTTTGGTTTCGTTATTTCTCTGCGGAGCTAGTAAATTGTTTTTTGTGATCATCGACTAAAGCCACCGTAATACTCTGAGCAATGTGCTTTAATATCAGAGCCATTCCGTGTGCCTTAAAGAATCCATTTATTCAATGTTCAAAGAGACATAATTATCTATTTATCATAGCTGGAATGTGTTTTTAGTGCAGATACGGTTCAAGGTCGCTTCACAAGCTATATGACTGTATCATATAACTATATCCCATCATTATTCTCATGACTAAAGCCTCATGAAAACATGCCATTTTGATAACTAAATGTCTAATCAAGGTCTGTTTCCCACCTGATGTCGGGCGGAATTTGCATTCTTTTGAAAGCAAACCTGTTGGGTCTTGAACAGCACCAAAGCACCGTGTTTGAATAGACAGTGGCTGCACGCACACAGACAGTAGATCCAATTGCAGTTAAGTCTTTATTAGGGGCAATCCAAACTCATAAATCCAGCTTTCCAAAACACGAAACACAGCACACTCAACGAGGGAACCAGTGAATTCCAGCAGGGCAGTCAACTGTGTTTGAATAGAAAGTGGCTGGAGTACAAAAATGGCTGAAGTGAAAAAAAAAATGGTCGTGTTTGAATAGACAGTGGCTGCAGTCAACATGATGAAACACAAACTATGGGAAAGGATGGGGGTCATGATGGTCAACCCAGGGAGACACAGAACAGACACCGTGACATACCCCCCTTATAGGGCTAGATGGCCCAGAACAAAATAACCAAAAAAAAACAAAGAGACCAAGCCATTTTAGGCCGTGTTGATGGCTTTTTGGCTCCAGATCAATTCCATATTATTTTTTCCAAAAAAAATGTTTTCCATTTTATTTTTTGGGATTCTCTTTTATTAGTGGTAGTACAATCATCACAGTGATATTTCTGTTATGGTTTCTTTAAGTTAAACCAAACTTTTATTTTGACTGGTTGCTGTGAAGACCTTTTGTTTTGTGTTTGTATATGACATGGTAAAGACATGGTAAAATGCTCATGAAGTGACTCTCAGAGCAGTTCTACAGATTATGTTTACGTGTTCACGTAGCTCTGCAGGCTGAAAACATCAAGAGAATCACGCACACTTCAGTATGTGTGTAGTAAAGGAAACTGCGCACCATTTATTCACACAGAGACACGCAAAACATGCAGGATTCATACATGAATGGTATTTTTGTGGCTTAGTATTCACAGACACTAGTGTATATTGCATTTTGATTTAAGTGTATTGACCTACTTTTGATTTGGCAAATTCTGTAACATTCCGCATTATGCAGTAAATTCCGTTTTTAGGACTGGATTCCACGATTCCATCCACATTTTCCACATCACAAAAATCATAGGGCCCTATAATAGGGCTTTTAAAAGACCAATAAGTTCAGTAATTGTTCAGGCAACCCACTGACAAGGTAATTTTAAAAATATGTAGCTTTGCACATCATTAAAATCAACAGGGAAATGAGTAACTTTCTTGAAGAGCAGTGACTGATTATTCTCATGAATTCAAAGATGAAGCAAAAAATCATCTCTGTGCTCAGAAGCCATTCAGCACAGCTAGAAAGCAAAGATTTATGTAAGAGGAGAGCAGTATGAGTCTGCATACTGAGTACTCTAACATCCCCAACAGAACTGGCACACAGCTTAATGGACCCGTGAAATCAACACTACCACTGAGATTTGAGACTCCATTTTTTCCAAAAAGAATATGCTTTTGTAGTTGTTTACCTGTTTTTTAACAGTACAGTTCAAACTTTTTTACATACATGTAGGGATGTAATGGTTTTCTCAATATCGCGACAGCAAATCTGTCTCAATATTATTGTGGTCACATGACAATATGAAATGATAGGTCTTCCAGGCAAAAAGTATAGTTTTTAAAATATATTTAAACTTCTTATTTTTAACATAAAAGGTCTTTAAAGTTGTGTTTTGGGCGTTTATGCTTTGGCACAGTATCTGTCAAACAAACTAAAACGAAAGCACAATATGGCTTAATCCCTTCAAGTCTGTTTTTGCTGTGTGTTTCATTTTGTTCAGGTCAAGTCTGTTTTTGCTGTGTGTTTCATTTTGTTCAGGTGATCAGCTCGTGATCCAGTGTTTTCGCGGCTCAGAATGGCTCAGTTCACAATGAATGAACGCAGTGAACTAGGAACTTATTATTTTTAACATAAAAGGTCTTTAGTATCTTTACATTTTGTTGTACGGGCTGAATGGCTCTGTGAGAACTAGTTTACTGTGCGCAGTTTAGACAATGAATTTACGCAGTGAACTAGTTTACTGTACGTGCTGTGAGTTTAGTGCGCACATTTCACTAGACTTGTAGTGAGACGCGTTTTTATAAGAATATTTTCACTGAAGCTGGAGTTATCCTTCAAAAAATAAAAGCCCTTCTGCTGTTTCCGTCAAAATATAAACTTAAAAGTGCAGTATGAATTGACAGCTAGCTATATAAATGAAAAAGAAGCCAAATATCTGAAAGAAACTAAGGCTTTGTTTGAGGCACTTATTTGAAAGTAAACTATATAAGTAGAATTGAAAGTTCTGCTTTATTTACTTTCTGTAAGTCATCTGCACTTTTAGAAAATTTCTAATTACAAAGTCTTTACACATTTGTCGTTAATTTATTTGTTGTTTTCTGTAGAGTGTGCTCTGCTGTTCAGTTACTTGAATGAGTTTCTAATTATTGCAGCATCAACAATTTCAGAAATAGACACCCCAATGGCAAAAAACAAATGTGGGTGATTGCTCTAGCATCAAGTATACGGTTTCTTGCTGTCCAAGTAGGTCTTCTTTACCCAAATAAGATGCAAAATTAACTAGACTTAGTCAATAAGCAAGCCCATAGTTAAATGTAATAGCTAAATCTGTGGTTCTCAAACATAGTGGTAACTGGTGACCAAATTATTTATCATACAAAACAAAGTACTGTATACACCTAAAATGAAAAACTGAAATTTATTAACGGGATAGTTCACCCAAAAAATAAAATTCTGTCATAATTTACTCATGACATTAAGTCATGGCTGGGCAATGCATCAAATATATATTTTTGCAATAGCTTTGCTGATAGCATAAAATTAGGGAATATCATATATATCATGATAATGTTAACAGATTAACTCATAGACAGGATGCCAATTTCACTAAGAACATTATTAATTTTCAGGACTGAATCCAAAAATACAATGCCTGACAGTGAAAACCATAGCAACGGACGGAACAAAAAAATCTGATGCTGTCAAAATAGATATATGTATTAAGTCTTGGAGTGACAGCACAAACAAACAGACCTGCCAAGTGCGATATATAATGTGTAATGTGTTTCTTTGTGCTTCAAAGATCTTGCTTTGTTGTGCAACAAACCTCAACTTTTTGTAGGAAGATTACACTTTGTGTATAATTTCCATATTTTTTATATTTCATATGTTTATTCTGGAACCTTTAAGTACATATAATTTTTAAATGTTTTGTTTATTTAGTAAAAAACAGTAATAGTCATTATGTCTTAGTGCTAGTGCTGATTTTGTCGTTCTATTCATGTAATGTCTTCACTGGGGCAAAAAATACTGATACATATTACATATCCTCAAAAATCAGGAAAAACAGATATATAGAAACGTTTTGCTCTAGTTACAAACCTGTCGGACTTACTTTCTTCTGCAACCCAAAATAAGATATTTTGAAGAATTGGATTCCAAACAAAGTATGCCTTTACATTGCCACGTATATACTGGCTTTGTAAAGAGGTGTTATTGTTGTTGTTGAAAATTTAAAAAGGTAGGAATTAGACTAATTAAAAAGCAGTGAAATTCACCAGAAGAACAGCTGCACTCTTTAATAGAAATGAGTTACGCTGCATTATGTGATTAAAAGGCAGAAACTATCCAAGCTGGGCAACGTAATAACTGCCACATCAGCCAGCATACACATCAGATGCTTAAGCAATACTTTAATCATTTAAAAGGAACTGAGATTAAACTAAATTAGCTCAAGCATCTTTGGTTTACCTTGAACTATTAAAATTAAACTTAAATGTCTTCTTTTTTGCTATAACAGACTGTCAGATTGTTTAACAGTCTGTTTTATAATGCCAAACATTATATACTGTATAACCTTTCAGGCTAGAATCAACAGAAGAAGATCAAATTTAATAGCCAAAATTGATTTTAAAAAAAGTTTATCTTCGACATTATCTATGCCATATTCTGTAGAAATTCTCCTGTGTTGGCATATTTTTGCCTTTGCAGTCAACTTGCCATGCAGCCAACTTGCCATGAAATAACTAAACAAATGACAAAAAGTAAGGAAAAACAAAATGCTTTATGTATCTGACTTCCAGAAGACTAAATGTTCAGCAGGCAAAGACAGTGAAAGTCATATTGTAAAACAGAGCATCAAAGAAAACCTAAGACTATATAAATGTGTGAGTGCCTTATTCTATTTTACATTTTAAAGGAAACATCACAAATTCTCAACTGTAAGTAACCACAATAATAGAAAGCGGAAGCTGTCAAGAACCGTTCAGTGAGTTGCAACTTACTCCATCTTGTTTCCCTAAATAGTGACACTGTTCTCAAGCCTCTATTGAATAAAGTCTACTCCCTGTTCGACCTCTACCCTGTCAAAAATCATTTATTGTTCTTTCTTCACACTTCACTACACTTGCCACATGCTGATCTCCACGATGAGCAGACTGAGGATCGTCCACTTCTACTCTACTCTGTACTTCTCATCCTTAAGTACCTGCTAACACAAATTCTTTTGAAGAAATTTCTTTTGATAATGGCCATAAATTATGTGATGCTTATCAGAAGTGGACCATTTTGAATTATAACAGACTTCAGAGTCATGAAATGTAACTTACATGTAAAAGGTGACATCATATTTATATTTAATCTCTTTGGAACAGAACCCAAAGCTCAAAGTACAACTATATGGGTGGAAAAATGAATGTGTGCTACTTACAGAAGATAAATCAAATTCTGATGCATGGTCCTGAAAAAGAAGAGATGATGCAACAGATTTATAATATCAACACCCAACTGTTTTTTCAACTACAAACAATTTTTAAGAAAACTGTTAAAACACACACGTTTTGGATATGCTAGTGAGATTTTTAATATGAAGAGATGATTGTTTTTTCAACTACAAACAATTTTTAAGAAAATTTCTAAGGAAAGACAATCTCAGCTATGCTTTTCAACTACAAACAATTTTTAAGAAAACTGTTAAAACACACACGTTTTGGATATACTAGATCAACTAAGCCCAAACAATTAAATTCAGTTGCTATTTATTTTAGATATACCCTGCAATAAACACCATACAAACATTAACATTTAAATTGCAAATAAAGTGTTTATATAAACTTTCATGCATGCATCAACTGATAAAAGCATACACTAAAAGGTCAATCTTGGGATTTAAGAATCAATACTGATTCATTAAAATGCCGATTTATTAAAAATCAAAAAGCTGAAGTTGAAGAATGCCCACCAGTAAAAAAAATTAAACGGGAAATCAAAGTGCTGTATCAAAGAATGAAAACTCCAAACAGATTTGCAACTCACAAGTTGCACCAAATGATGACTACAGGTGAGGATGCTCTGTGCCCTGGTCTATTTACACCAGCACAAACATGCAGAAAAAAAAGCCTGGCAAAGAACTTTAGATGGATATACTTGCAAACCCATGAGCATAAAGGACATGGGAGAACACACCAGTCCTTTGTCTCGCTCTCTCCATCTCTCTCTCTGTCCCACTAACTTAACATGCTGGCGTTATTAGATTAGAAAATGATTCAAAGTGGCATGTCACACATGCACGTCCCTGCAGGCCCACAACACAGCCACAGGAGTGTGCATTCCTAGTGTGTGTCACACCTCTAACATCGACTTCCACACACACATCAGCAGCTCCATTACACATAGAAACACACAAACATATGTCACAAATCTTAAATCCTTTATTTTAACAGGGCAACCACTGTCCCTGTGCATTTGCAACCTGTGCTACTAAAATATATACATGTAGGACATAAGGCATCCACAGTGAAATGTACTAGATGAGAGAGTTTCACACAAGCATCACTGAAAAGGATAAGATTTTTTGGCATAATTCTGTTTACAGCTGTGGCAGATAAAGACTACAGAAGCATTTGCAAGAATGATACCAAACACTGCCTTAAGAGGCTGCCACTCCTGGATAAGAGAGGTACAATTTGTATCACAGCAAGACAGATGTGTTAAATAATACACTATCCAGTCACGGAGAACTGTATAAATGAATAAAATGCAACGCAAGTGCTCAGAGTGGTGTGTGCGAAATCTGTCATCTGTAATGAGGCACAGAAGCATAGTTGTGCTAAACTGCGTCCAGCCTGGACGAAAAGGACAAAACTTGGGATAATAAAATAAGAAACTGAGATCTAGTTTACTATTAATAGCTTAAACATTTAGAACTTTCAGTGTTGGGGTCTTTATATGTAATAATCATTATTTTAAATACATTTTATTCATATTTTCCTTTTTTCTAGATCTAATTGAAATGTCAGATATTGTCATTAACTGATCTAATCTGATCTAGATGATTACTTGACCTGCCAGACCTTGATCAAGCTTGTTAGAGATGATTACTTGACCTGCTAGACCCCTGCTTGACCACCTTTCTAATCTGATCTAGATGATTACTTGACCTGCTAGACCTTGATCAAGCTTGTTAGACAGGTCTCACTTTTCAGTGAAGATGACTGTTCTAGAACATACAGTACTTGCTTTACATTTTAAACCACTTGTCCCAATTTTGCCGCCTGTCCCACCTGATCTTAAAGTTCAAGTGAAAACCAGAACCCACAAGTCAAACATCAATCACAAAAACTCTGGGAGTAAAAAGCTTTGAACTGTGCTGCATTATGAATTCACAAAAACCTGTCCCACTTTAACATAGTTCATCCTATTTTTACAGTATTTTCAACTAAATAATTACTGGACTAAATGAATCAGAAAAAATACCAAAAACTCACTGCACCTTAGGTCCAAAAAGGCTAGGTCTGTAGACCACAGTAATCCAAAAAATCAAAAAGTACTCAATTTAAGAGTGAAAGAACGTTTAAAAAAATCTGGTCAAAACTTGACCTATATTACATTTATTATACTGTAGAAATTCATGTTGTCACCAAAACACTTGCCATTTTTTGTAAAGCTGTGGACTAAATTAAACAGATTTTAAGGAATCTTACAAATCTCTGCTCCAGTATGTTTACATAATTTAGTGTTATCATATGGCCAAAACACTAAGCATTTAAAAGCAATTTAGGTTGATTTATTTAAACTCTTTGCAGTCACTCTCAAGACTTCATCATCTTTAATGAAGCTTGGCCTTCGTTTGTTTAGAATCTCGGATCAGATTAATTCTGGCAGCAGCATCTCATTTCAAGCTTGCTGAAAAAAAGCTGGTTACTTACATAATGCTGTAAATATATGTTTAAATGGGTACTTAGTGGTGAAATTGACAGTCGTTATTTTCAAGATGTAAACAATATAATAGCTGATAGTATATAAAGTGGTTCAGGTTATGCACAATGATTTTTTAAATCATAAATCAATACCGTTCTTTTGGAAGTGCATTAAAACCATGGCATTAGAACAACTCTGGAAAAAAAGAAAAAAAGAGCCTTTCACTGTAAATACTTAAGTTTTCAAGTACAAATTTACTGATTGCACATATTCAGTTGAAAAAGTTGAAAAATTTAGGAGTGCATTAAAAAAAAAAAAGAAAACCTTTTGTGGTGCAATGAAAATGTATCAAATAATGTTTGTTTTTTTATAATAATTTACTTTATTAGAATATAAAAAGTACATTAGGTATTTAAATATTTCTGTTTCAAACTATATTGTGCTGTTACTACTAAAATCTATATATTGAATATGTGTTAAACAATGTTCTTAGTCTTTCCTTTTTGTGACGGGGCAGCCCAGAAGGAAGGAACAAGAGTATTGAAATAAATGCCACAGATACCACAGTGTTTTATCGATTGCACTGTAATGCACCCGAAATTGAAATATGGTGGCAAAATGGCCCTAGTATGAGTTCTTTTGTTATAATTATAACATATGATATTAACCAGTGTTTCCAGAATATCAGCGCAATTACCCAATGAGATATTGAGTTCATACAACAGTACACAAATTAAAAAGAGTTACGTGCCTCTGAGCAATACAATGAACTTGTTACGAATCTGGGGGTTTTATACTAATTGTTTGGGTGATTTAGTGACCCATTCTTGTTTGGTTTCTGTTTTGAACAAATCATTTGACCTATTGCTTCTTTGACTCACTCATTAAGACGTGATTTGCTGCCACCTGTTGGCAGTTGTAACTTCATAATTATAATTATCACTTTATTTCATATTTCTATATTCAAAATTTTATATTTAAAATATTTTAAATGTGTAATTAATAAAGTTCATTTCAGAGGGAAAAGTATATATGTTTGTAGCAAAAAAAAAACTTTGATCTGACTCTACTTGATCCTTAGCAGGACTCAACCCTGTCTGGATTGTTCAAACAGCGACGTGATGGTAAGGACTTGAGACTCGAACAAGTGTGACTTGCCCCACCTCTGCCAGATACAGTTTATTATGCAACTAAAATACCTATATTAACTAGGAAAAATAATGTATAATGCAGCACTTATTATAAACAAGCCTAAAATAGACTGTGACTCTTATTTTAAAATGTCTATGCTTTACTACTTCTGGCTGCTTATTTAAAAAGTTGCAGGACATAAAATATGCACTAAACCAACTACAATATATTACAATATAAACATAATAAAGTAAACATTGTCATAATTAATGAAAAGTCAATCATCATACATGCACGTATTTAAGCCAATTATGCTTAATTGTTCTTAACCTGATTATGCTTTGTAAGCTGGGTATGCCATTTTCTTTTACTGGAGTAAGGTCATAAACGGGGAAGCATAAACCGGTCGCAACAGGTAGTTTTTCTCAGCCGCTTTGATGCATTTATCGAATCATCTTTAATATTTGCAAAGAAGTATGTGCATTTCCTTAAACAATTCGTACAAACAGCATCACACAATGCATTATCTGCAAAAGCCTGTAACTTACTCAAAATATTTAGTTCATCTTTCAAAAGTAAATATTTATGTCAGTCAACATATCAGTGCCATCAGAATGAAAAGTCCTTGAGTCATTGTTCACAAAAAATGCTTAGTCATGTTGTCAATATAACAGTGCACTCTGTTAGTATTACCTGATGTAAACTATGGCAGCAGTTTGGATGAAAGTTACTGTATTAAAATGCAGAAGACGGCACTTCTTATGTATGCCATATATCCATTTCAAAAGTACAAATTTACACATTACTGTAGTGGGATATTGATTGAAAGAGACTGGATAGGATTCACAGTTACACTTTAGAGGTCTGACAAAAAAAACAAACAAACATTACAACATCATTGTGATACAGAAAGGAACTAAGGGCACAATGGCAAAAATACAAAATTATAAAGGCAAACACAAGAAACACTCCTTAGACAGAACTTTGCTTCTGCGTGCAGCACTGTATGAGGAATTGCAGTGTAGTCTGTCTACACTTCCTGATGTGCCAGTCAGTCAGCACACAGATTCTCATCTACATCACAACGAATAGCTTCCCTTGCAATGCAACGTGGAATTGGAGTCACGTGAACCATCTCACAACATCATATATGTGAATGAGGCTGGCTTCAACCTGACCAAAAGCAGAAGATGTGGTTGAAATATCATCAGCCATTGTTGGTTTGCCAGGCCAACGGAGAGGAAATATCCATTGTCAGAATTTGCAACTCTTGTGTTGTCCTTTGTCTATATATGCTTTCCAATTGAAGGTTCATGAGATGCACCTTTGAGCAATTTCAGAGAACTGGTTTCTCATTAGCTGATCTACGTTCTCTTCATTAGTGAAAGTCAAGATTCACCTGCACAATTCATGGCAAATTTACAAAATCTCTAATGGAAATGTGTAGAAAATGTTCTTCACAGTTTATGACAACTAGATAAACCGTTTTGGATTTAATGACTTATACGATGAACTAATGCCTGGAATTTTTTTTGGGGGGGGGGGGGGTAAGACTGTTGCACAGAGAACTATACAATACATTTTGAGAAACATAACATTAGCAACTGATAATGCAGGAAACCGCAGACAAATGTACATAATCAATTTCATGAATGTAGCAAAATAATCGCAACTTGTTCAAATAATGAGAAACTGCTTTTATGATGTACACAGTTGAAGAGATGATGTGACAATTAGTTTTGAGAATTTAATTTCTGATCTGAGAAATGCAACAAAGCATCTGAAAAAAAAACTGCAATACAATATAACCAAAATGGTTACCCCATACTACCTTTCTCCCTGCAATACAATATACTCCCCCCCCCCAAGTCTTTTCTGGGAGAACTGTCTCTCGGCATCTGCAATACAATATAACCAAAATGGTTACCCCATACTACCTTTCTCCCCTCCCCCCACCGGACCAAGAACATGAAAAATGGAAAATAAAAAAAACAAAAACAGAGGAAAGACAAAATCGAATGACACAGCACAACAGCAGCATAGCAAAGACATCTTTAAAATATAGAACTAAGAAAGGGGCCCCAAATTTTGTCAAACATCTGTAATCTGCCCACTTTAGAAAACGTAGCTTTTCAAGCTTGAGGGCCGAAACCATTTCAGCTAACCATTTAAAAAAAAACTTGGAGGAACTATTTGTGAGTGTTCCTCTATGAAGGATGTAGATGTCAAATATACATACACAACCCAATCATAGCAGTGGGCATTTACTTCCGTGTCTACAATCCTCCACACCCTATTCAAACAGAGCGTTCTGATGAAGGGGGGTCAAAAACAGGACAGAAAATAGCCTGTTACTTTTAAATTATAATGTTTTTTGATGTAAAAATCTTGATAACATTATAAGTGGACCTCAGAGAACAGTACAAAATTAAAAAATCAGAGGCAGTTCATGACCCCTTTAACAGTTCACACACATCTTTTTTTAGTCGTAATTACGAGTTAAAAGATCGCACTCTTTAAAGAACAAATCCAACCAAACCCAAATTGTATTGTATGCCATAAGAAAGAATGGGACCACAAAAAATTAATCTTACAATTAATGGCAGAATAGTGAATATAAAGTGAGGCATAGAAAAGCATTAGTGAGCCATCCTGAAGCCCTACTTTCTGTTGATTACATAGACCTTTTCTAATAATAGGCTACAGAACAATCTAATCTTCTAAACCTGGGTGAGCAATTCCTTTAATTCCTTACATAAAATCTGCATTTTACTGAGAGAACAGGCTGAAACACAGCACTATTTGTCGCCTAAGTCTCATAAGACTTTGTTCTGTCCTCAGCCTCATACTGTCCACTGTCAGCTTTCCCAAAAACCATGCATGCCAGCCCCTCTGACTCAGCCATTGCTCAACCACCTCCCAGAATTTCACCATCCTGACGCAGGAGCTTAGAAGCCAACACTCACTGGGCATCAAATATGTGACACTGCAGAGCTCTGATTTAAAGTCACAGCTTACCTCTGTGATGGAGGTTTACAGTACAGAGCAAGAGATTTCGCAGAGAAATACTCAAGTCCCTCAGAAAGCAGCTGCAGTACTGAACAACTCTGCACGCCACATCCATGACCTGCCCAGCTTCCACAGAGATCCCTTAGGAGTCAGCTACCTGCATGTCCTTATCCTGTGCCCCAGATTTGGAGAGACTCTGACTACTAGACCACCATCTGGATGCACATGGACACAGTTTCTTCTCCCTAGAAAATTATCAGATTTTAAGTTTACATTAATATAGATGCTTTAAATTGCATAACCAAAAGTTAATAGTGCATAATGAGCCAAATGCATTCATCGTACACTTATAAATTGTAAATGTCATTTTGATTAACTGTGAAAAAAAAGAATCTTATTTATTTTGTGTTATTTTTTTGTTTTTATTTTTTTTTTTATTTTCTTTTATTTTATTTTTTTTATTTTTTTATTTTTTTTTTTAGTTAAAAATAGCAGCAATGTACTGTACCAAACATGTCAAAGTACATTATTAGAGTCGTCTTTGAATAACTGCAAAAAAAAAACATCAGATATCTCAGGGCAAGTGCAGTGAAATAATACTGAGTTCATGAAGTTCTTGAGGTCTTGATCTGTGTATCCCTAATGGGGGATAAAAGGAATCCCTTCAAAAGATTCGCACGCAAGACTCTGCTCCCATTGTCTAGCCTAGCTGATTATGACTGACAAGCATAGAAAGCTCAAAAACTGCAAGCCAAAATTGTCTTAAACCAATGCCCTTTTGGGCTACTGCTAAATTGAAAAAGACTTTAAATTTCACTCAAAGCTAAGACAATGTGGCACAAACTAGGAGTCTCAGAACAAAATTTGTGTTGGTTAAACCCAACATGTTGCTTGCTAATGCTGCAATCAAAGAAAGATGCAATCAAAAAAAAAAAAAAAAAACAAATTAGCAAATTGAGAAATCATTTGAAATGAGTCAGAATCACCTGGCTTTTTAAATGTTTTATTAATGGTGTCTCTCATTTAATTTATCTTTTCTCCCCTCGCTGAAAATCGGAACTATTACCATGAGTGCTGTGCTAATAGCAGAATGAGACGTGCACAACTGCAGTCGGTACAGAGGTTGAATATTATGCTAATTGCACACTGTGTGTGAGTGAGTGTTCCCAGCTGTGATAACACTGATACTGATAAGTTTTGTACTCAGTCACAAAGTAAAACAGTCTTTGATAAAATAATCTTTACCTCAAACTATTTCTGTAATTTAGCTATTCAGCATTCACATGCACCAGTTAGATACATTTACACCTGCTTTCTAACCAAAATCCATAAAAAGTTTTTTATTCTTAATCTTTCATGTTTGGTCTTCATGTTTGTACTTTGGTTGTCAATGCAGTAGTAGTCAATAAGAAAACTCAAAGCATGCTAGCTGGGGAACACAAGGAAGATTTTTATCTAGCATCATAAAAGGCCGCCTACACTCCATGAGAGCGGCCATACATGCAGAATTAATGTAGGACAGAAGCATGAAGGTTTCCCTTGAGGATCCATGTTTCATCCACTGAATAAAAACTGAGGATTCATCTTTCATCTGTGTTTTGGTGTTACAGAAAATTCTCGCATTGCAAATGACTAAATTATGAGTCCCAAACACTGAATACACTTGATGAAACTCATCCAGCCATTGTGATTTCCAATTTAAAATCCACAAAAACTGAAAGCCTTATGAAAGAGTCTGAATACAAATGATCTCCACACAAAATTGTTCAGCTCATGAAACAAAGCCCTGTGTGGTATACAAGGGCGTAGGTTTGGTTTTAACATTGCTAGGGATACATTAAAATGAATCAAACTATACAGATACACCATGTTTTCACCTACACAGTAAAGTCGCATGTTGCGTTTGATTCTTGTTTAGAAAAACTGTATTTGGCCTCTTTTACGACTAACTAAAAAAAAAAGTGAACTCCTTCGGTAAAGGTGCGTGATCCAATCTGCCCAAAACATGCACCTGCTTTATTTTAAACTTCAAGCTAACGCTTAAACGTAATTTTTAACATGGCTTGCCCTGTCAGGCAGCACTTCAAACTGACTGAATTCTGAAATATCTGTTATCGGATGTTAAAGGGTTACTCTGAAAAAGAAAATCATTAATCACTTACCCCCATGTCGTTCCAAACCCGTAAAAGCTTTGTTCGTCTTCGGAACACAACTTAAGATACTTTGGTTGAAAACTGGTAGGCTTGAGACTGTCTCATAGAATGCCAAATAAATAACAGTTTCAAGGTCCAGAAAAGTCTGAAAAGCATCGTCAGAATACTCCATCTGCCATCAGTGATTCAACTGTAACGTTATGAAGCGACGAGAATACTTTTTGTACGCAAAGAAAACAAAAACAACTTTATTCAACAATTCCTCTCCTCTGTGTCTCTCCAAATCAGCGTAGCACCATTTTGGCAAATAAGATTTGTTATTTTTGTTTTCTTCATGTACAAAAAGTATTCTCGTCGCTTCATAACGTTACAGTTCAATGTACAGTATTCAAAGTGTGTGTGTTCATGCAGAACATTCCTCTCCTCTGTTAACACTAAGTTTGTTTTTCTATATTATCTTCATTATTATCTCCATTTTTAGTGTAGGGATATAAACTGTCCTTTGTCATGTTGGTAGAAACATTGAATCATTCAAATAACATTACCAAACAACAACAAACAAACTGATGGAATGAGTATAACTGCTTGATTATTCAGATTCCCTTGAATGAAACTGTCATACACCACCAAAACAGTTTCATGGTCTTCACACAAGCTAAACCATTCATCAACAAGACTGACACATAGTCTCACACATATCCATGGACATATACATGTTATTCAGAGCTCCAGAACACACAAACATGCACAACCCCCAGTCTGTGGGAGGACAATGTTTTTTTGTTTTTGTTTTTTTCACCCGCACTGTATGCAAGCCTGCTGTGCCTTTGTTATTTTGTTTACTGTTCACAAATGTAGTGAGTCAGTATTGGCAAATAACTGTCTCTCTGTTTTCTAGACTCAGTTTATCAATGAAATATCTGTTTTTTCTAGAGGTAAAAGTCACAGATATCCGTCTCTCAGCACGGTCCTTACATATGCTATCATTGATTTGAGTAGTTGAGAAAAAAAAAACAGCAGGGTGGTGGTCAATGCGGCAGAACAAGTGACTAAATCAATTCCCATTCCTTCTCCCAAATGAAAAAGCTAGCTTTCAAAGAATCCCTGAGGATGATGTTGTATCCTTCACTCACTTTCAGATATACCTCAATAGTCAGTGTAAACTTCTGCTCATGTGGAGTTGATCGACCTTACTTTCTTCAAGGTTGAAGCACTCTTTTAGCTTAAAAAGCAAGCTTTTTATTAAACGCATTGCCATCTTCAGAGCAACACAACCACTGCTTATTACTGACTTATCTCATTTTTATCTCTTTACCTGAGGCTGGTGTGTGTAAAACATTTAAAATCAAGTTGTTTTTTGATTTCCTGTTTTTATTTATCATCACACCAATTATTTTTTATCCTGGAAGGATAAAGTACCAACAGTAATTAAAAAACACATTAAAAACAGTCATTAACACGTTAAAAACAATCCTTAAGAAGTGTGTGTGTGTGTGTGTGTGTGTGTGTGTGTGTGTGTGTGTGTGTGTGTGTGTGTGTGTGTGTGTGTGTGGCGTCTTGGTAGGATAGTAATAGTAATACATTTTTGGCCCCTATGAGGAAACAAGCTTATAAATCATACCTGTACAGAATGAAGTTTTTTGTAAATCTAAAATAGCAGAATGTGAGGGGTATAGGTTTAGGGATAGGGTGGGTAAGAGAAAAGAAAATACATTTTGTAAAATATAAAAACTATTATGTCTATGGGATGCCCCCATAAAACACAGAAACCCAACAATGTATATGTGTTAACCTAACTAACCATATTTTGGGGAAAAATTTGTTAGATGATATATAGTGTTTTCAGAAACAATTTACAATAAGGTCCAATCAGTTAATGTCACTTAATATATTAATTGTCATTAACTAATGCACAATTGTTGTTAATGTTAGTTAACAAAAATACAACTGTTCATATCAGCTCAGTTCATTAAATAATATTAACGGATATAACTTTTGGTTTTAATAATGTATTAATAAATGTTGAAATTAATGAATAATTGCAAGAAGAATTTTTGGAAAACTGTTGGTAACACTTTATTTAAAGCCTTTGTATATGCATTCTAAAAGTGTTTTTAATGCATGAATTATGCCTATGTAATGCACCTTATAAAATCACAGTCGTAAAAACCTTGCAACCACAGTTCCCTTTCAGTTGGTCACTTCTTGTCATGTCGGTGACCGACAAATTGGAATCTCGCTTAGAGAGACCAATCCACTTTGAGTGTAACTAAGTGAGTCAATGCACATTGGCATTCGATGATTGCATCCAGCTGCCGCTGATCGCAGCGCGAGTATAATTAGGTAGCAGCTGCAAGTTGGCCCTCTATGTTTGAATATTGGTGTTTTTGGTGTCGGCGCGAGTTTGTTTTGGTAGCAGTTGCAATGTATACATTCTTCCCGGGTGTGCAAGAGGCGCTTACAAGGTCGTGGAAGGCAACTTTTTCTGCTGTAAACTGACCTGCTAACTCCTCCTCCCTCACCACTCTCGACAGCGGTTGTGGGTATGGGGTGGTCCCGGTGGTGGGGTTGTTTGTTGTGATGTTGTTTTGTACTTATTGTGTCTCCGAGCAGCGTGGGCCGTGCGTCCCCTCGGGGGACTGTGGGTACTTTTCCGGGGTTGTTGGTATTTTTTTTGTGTGTATGGCGATGCTTATGCTGTCTGTGGTGAAGATGCCTCCGCCTTACACGCTTTGCTAGCACCCTAGCTTTGCTCAGTCCCATCAAAGCATTGAGATGGTACGTGGACTGGAAACAAAGCTTCAGGACCTCAGATCAGCTCTTCGTCTGTTTTGGAGGGCGGCAAAAGGGGAATGCTATCTCTAAGCAGAGGATGGCCCACTGGATAGTAAGTACAGCACATAAGGATCGGGATCCAGAAGGTAAGTAAGGCGCTACAGATGAGCTTGCAACCTTGAGACCAGCCAATAAGTGAATGAGTAGAACTTCCTTATAAGCGGTGCAGGTAAGTTGTTGCAGGCGTGCTAATTAGAAGTCACGTGATTCTGATCGAGTGTACGTGGTTGGTGTGGCTGGTGAGACCGTGACAATAATACTTATCTATTCACTGTTATACCTTGAAAAAAAACAATGCATTAAAACACACGGGTTAGGTAACAGTATTTATTACTATCTGTACTGTATATGAAAATAAAATAAGTCTATGGAATGGGAATATCCCATCATATATATCCTGGGACATTGTCAGATTTGAGCAAATCTGGCTAAAATTTTGTGGAAAAGTCTTCACAAATATGATGAAACTTTATGTTATGATGGCTTAATTATATCTTTAGTTGTATTATTTAAATGCTGATAAATTTTTTTTTTGGTTTTAAGGCATACTCTTCCACAGAAACCAACTCTATCATATTCCTGCTCATTTGCATCACCAGTGTTCTTAGACAGCTCTCATTGAAAAAGAATGATGTCCATTTGCTTTGTTGTTGCAAATCAATGTGAACAGTGTGAATGTGAACAGGTTTCTGTGAGGGTAGCATAATGCAATTATCATTATCTTAGTATAAGATTTTCCAATCTGTTACAATGGAAATACAGGCAGAAATTCAGGGAATTTGATAACAAATGAAAGCATAAAAAATGTATGAATTATTTAAAAATAAAAACAAATAAAACACTAAAATGAAAGATGCCTGCATATAACATGACCATTAACCAACATCACAAAACCATGAATATACAAATGTGTTGTTAAATTATTAAAATATTAACTTAAATATCAGGGGGTACTTATATATATGTTATATATATTTTAAATATTTTAGGTCAAAGGAGAGCGGCAAAGTTTGGGAAATATCTGTCTTAATATGACAATCATTGTATCTATGAGAAGTGTTCACTAATACAGCTTCAAAAACCTGTATGTGTGCAAGTAGGGGAGGGTTAGATGTAGATACTTGTTCTCCAGAGTGAACATCCTTTCAGTTGGAGGGTCATTTAAACCATATGGTACCCTAGATGGTACAGATGTCATCATTTTGTAGTAGGGCACTGTGGGACAAAGCAACATAATAAACAGGGCTCGACTTTTGAGCATCTTTTCTTTGGAAAAGCAGAGCTTGAGTGTCACATTACCCAACAACATTGATCACATGATCAGCAGAAGCTTATACGTGCTTACAGCTGTTGATGGATACATTTTACAATATTAACAAAAGGCAGGATACACATTTGCTGTCTCAGAGTCTGCATTTGTCGGCCACATGTCATTCGGGATGTCATTTCAGAAAAGTACCCATTACATTGCAAAGTAAAATACAATAAATTATGCCTCACAAGAAATAAATGGCTACTTTACATATGTTACTTTTCTGAAATGAGATGACACATGTGGCTGGAAACTGGGACATGTTTGATCTTTAAAGGTTCACTAATTTTTATGTTGTCTTGCAATTCATGCTATTTTTGACTGCTTTTTTTCACAGTCAGCCTTTATTGATTTATTTCAGATGTAAAAGTGTCCAATAATAAAGGGGTTACCAAGATCAATTGAGCATCATTCGCCTCATCATGTGATCGCTATATGAAGCAAACTAATCCTACCAATATGACTTTAAACACATTTCACATTTCATTATAGTGTAAAACTTTTTAATGAGGGGAAAAAGTTCACTGACTGCCCCTTTATGGTTTTAATGTCTAGCTTCATTTTAATCCAGAGCTGCTGCCTTATTATCTCACTTCACAATTTTACAGCTCTTTGTCCCGTCAGTGTCAAGACCAAAATAAAAATACACCTTTTCTACACATTTTTGTGTACTTGCTAACAAATAAATGCCACACACACACAAACACACACACACACACACACACACACACACACACACACACACACACATTAAGGACATGTCCTTGGATAACCATGAGAGTTCTGCACCAGTTCACCCTTCTCAAATTGATAACAAGTTTGGAAGGAGAATGAAAATGTAATTGATTTTCACTCTTGTCTGATCAGACAAGTGCAATGCTCAGATCACCATTAGATTCCTATAGACCATACAAAACCATGACATTATACAAATCAGTTAAAACTTAAATAACCAGCCGTGAAATAACCACAAGTTTTATTCCTTTAGCCAATGTGCAAATTACTTTCTCAACTCGTTACAAAAGAAACAACACTGTTTTGCATGAGGTATCCCTTTTGTCCTCCTAGCGGTTTCATCAAATGCCGCAAGAAGTAATTTTCTCAATAAGACAGGAGAACAGGAGCAGAGTGCCACTGAGTAATGACTCACATTAGCGGCCATACCAGCAGACAGTCTTTAGCTAGGCATCTTCATCAGAGCCCGCCCGCCACCACACAGAGCTGCCTGAACAGCATCCGTCCCCCCAGCCGAGCTGTATTCACCTCGACCGAGTCAACCTTCACCTGGCCGTCCACTATGTTCAACACTCACACAAGCTCCCTGGCTCACACTGAGCATTGCAGTCTAGCAATTATGGACAGAGGGGGAAAAAAAAACAGCTTTTTTATTTTCATGTCTTTATTTATTTATTTCCGGCTTGAGCTTAAAGCCATTTATTATGGCAGATGATTCACTCTCTTTTGTGTGAATTTCTCAAAAGCCTGAGTTGGGTGTGGAATTTGAATAAAGCAACAAAGTCCTTCAGCCACCCCTGAACATAAAATCCTGCCTGTGGTCTGTGTGTTCATTCATTGAGTCTCTGAGGCAATGCTAGTGAACATACGGGCGACATTTCTACGTGATTTGAGAATGTGTGTGTGTCATTGTGCATGTGCTGATCCTCCCACACTTTGACATTTTGCACAATGGAGGTTCTTCCTTGAACATGCTGATGGCTTCACTGAGATATGATTCAGTCGCAGTCTGGATAAATATCAGCTTGTCTTGTAATATTGCAATATCACAGTGCAGACTGTGTGGCCTGGTAACACAGCTAAAACCCGGTTAATGCACCTGCTTGCAATAGCAATCACAAGATTCTGAAGTAACAGACCATTGCCCTCTTCACTGCTAGCTATTTAATGCAGAGAAGATATCAAGGGTATGCATGCAAGCCCCCTGTGCTCAGATGCGATGCATGGAGCTGCTCTGTTCAAATGTATGTGGAAGTGGAATCAACATGAATTAAAATTCAATTAAACTCATACACTGTAACCATAAATGTTCAATAGAAATATAAAGTTTGCAAAAACACACTCTGAATGTGGGCTTTACTGAAAGCTTTGAAAAAGTTCAAAAAGCCTTGAACTTTGAAGGTTTATAGGCCTTACAAAGAGAATGATAGAAAGAGACAGATAGATAGAAATACAGACCGATAGATAGAAAGACAGACCAAAAGATAAAAAAGTTCAATTGTATAATTTCTGAATTTGAAGCAAAAACTGAATGATTTGATTTCAGTTTTGTGAAACTATACATAAAAAATATCTACATGAAACAGACAGCAAACGAGCTGAAAGAGATGCAGATTCACTCTCTGCCAGCAGGTGGTTTCCTTGGTGTCCACTGTAAACAAAGCAGTGCTGCACTTACTGTATAGATAGATAGATAGATAGATAGATAGATAGATAGATAGATAGATAGATAGATAGATAGATAGATAGATAGATAGATAGATAGATAGATAGATAGATAGATAGATAGATAGATAGATAGATAGATAGATAGATAGCAAACGAATGATATACAAGCTGGGGTTTTCAACAAAGTACTGTAACTGGAAAGCATGAAATGAGCAGTGAGTTCCTGCCGTTCATTATCCGACACTTTAAAGTCAGCTTCTGTAGCATTGTTTGCAGCAGTCTGTCTTTATTGCAGTGATTTGGAAGATCTCAGAGGGAGGTGAAGGAGGCAAGTGCTGCTCAGGACGGCCCTGTTGAATTGTTTGTGTAAACATGAGAGCAGAAGTGGAGAGTAAGACTAGAAGGACAAAATGCAAGCATTTGAAGAGTGGAAGAAGAGATGCAGCTCTCCGTAGGAGATTAAGCAGGCCTCCCACAGTAACCTTGAAACACCGAGCACCACTGACTCAGTCTACACTCCACGATCTGCTGGAGCTACAAATCAAATTACTGTGCTGGGGGGCTGACAGCAAAATTGTCTGTCTTCTCTCTCTTTATTGCCAAGAGCAAACCCCCAATAGGTTATAATGACAGCAAATTAAGGCAGAGGAAGAGAGAGACTGGAGGGGAAAGGCATATTTATCTCTTCTGTCTCTTTTCTCCCCAGGCCTCTTCACACGGGTTTGATTCTCTCTTTTATAGTCTTCATCTTAGACATGTATGCAGGCTAATAAAGCTTATTGGCTTTTTATTGATCCGCACCTGGATAAGGTTTATATGTGTATGTATCCTCCACACTGACGCCTGATGTGATCAAGCGGGAGTCGCAGACTGTCACATTTATCAGACAAACTATCTGCGTTTTCTTTTGCCTTTTATCACGTTTGCACGTCTGGAATTGCTGTTGTGTGAACTTGTGTGAAATCTAATTTTCTGCATTTTAGAGTTGTATGGGGAAAAACAAGAGTTGATAAACAGCTTTCCGAAAGGCTGATAAAACACATTAAATTCATCCAAGCTGAAACACTGCTCTCAGTAGGGCTCATGATGTGATATCCCCGGTGTCATAAAAACTCCAGCTTTTGGTGGTTGCCTTATAGTTGACCCTTCCTGCGGTGCACACAGCCTATTATTACTAATACCACTGCGCTTAACTGGTCAGAAATACGTCCAGCTGTCCGAAGCGCACGAACGCCAGCTAATACAAATATAGTTGCCCATCTACAACCCCCAACCATTGCCTGAAAACCACTTGTGAACATAAACAAATGTCAGTGTTGGGGATATCAGCGTTGTTGATGTTTTCTTTGTGTCTGTCTTTTCAAAGGGCTGTTTTCATCATGTCAGCTGAACTCTCCCTCCTCTGTCCAACTCTCCCAACTATTTGGCTCACATTCCAAAATTACTTTTGTGCTAGCTAGTAGGGCTGTAAAAAAAAATATGAATTTCAAATATTTGTCAAATTTAAAAGGGTCTTATAATGCTCTTTTACAAAGTCTTGATTTTGTTTTGGGGGTGTACTAGAACATGCTTTCATACTAGGTTGTTCGAAAAATACATTATTTTTCACATATTTTACATTATTACAACACCTGTCTCCCCAGTCTGGCATGAATGGCTGGAATAGTTCTTGTATCAATACGAAATGAAAGAAAGAAAGAAAACTACAGAGTTACGGATGGACAAAAGGAACAAAAGAAAGAAAAAGACAAAATGATGAGGTAGGATGGATGGATGGATGGATGGATGGATGGATGGATGGAAAGAAAGAACGATAAACTGATAGCTTAATAAAAAGACCAAGAGATGGATGGATGGATGGATGGAACAGGAAGAGCGACAAAATGACAGACAGACAGACAGACAGATAGATAGATAGATAGATATTTTGTGTTAATCTTTTCACTGGGCTGTTTTCATCATGTTAGCTGAACTCACCATCCTCTGTCTGACTCTCCTGACCCTGTGGCCATCTTGCAACTCACAATCCAAAATTACTTTCGCACTAGCAGGGAGAAGAAAACTACATGCTATCCCCTGACACTAAAGAAGGGTTCAAAATACACTATGTCCATTTCCCCATGCAACATGTGCTAAAGTTGGAGGGAAAAGGTAGCAAATCTGCACACTGTTTGAGATAAATTAGGCTTAAAAAGCACCACACTACCGCTTGGGCATCATTGCGTCAAAGGTTACCGATGCAGAGTTAACGGGGTGAAAATCAATTACATGCCTGGTTCACCTAATTGATATCTACCACAGCATGAAGATAACGGCCAAAGCATTATATTTGTATTGAGCTTGAGTTAAAAAGCCTATTTATATTCAAGAGGGTGAGGAAATTTTGATGGGAAGCACAACCTGCAACTTCAAATGTAAGATTAAATTAAACTTTATTTAGAATGAAATGCCAATGGCTGGGGCTGTACGAATGAGCCCAGATGGACTTGTTACAATGCAGGTGCTGACTGCGGGGCCTCTTTTATGAAAACCCAGCAGACCTACAACATCAAACATCAGAGGGCTCTGATACAGATGGCTTTTTTCCAGAGCTTCTGATCCAGTATTCAATCAAGTAGCCAAGACGAAGGAGAAGCCTAACACCTCTTCACCCTTCAGGACATACAGTAGAATGTCAGTACCTCCTCACTGCTGCCAGTGATGGTATTGACTCTTTTAGAGGGGCCCAGAATAGGAATGTATTACTGTGATCTTAATCAATACAGCTGCAGAAAGATATGCCATTCTTGATTGGACACGCTATGAGCAACACAGGGCCATTTTATCACTATGTAGGTCATGTGATCTAGCTAAAGAAGGGCATTGTGAGGCCATATATCTTGGTGAAAACAAAAATCTCTCAATTATCTCATATATCTCAAATAATTCAACTAATTAAAAATACATTTAAAAATGCAATTCATACATATTGACTAGGGATGCACCAAAGTTTTGGCCACCGAAAATTATTGGCCAAAAATAGCATTTTCAGTATTTGGCCACATCTCATATATCTCAAATAATTAAACAAATAAAAAAAAAAATACATTTAAAACAAAAGCAATTCATTTTTGGTTTCAGTTTCCTTTCGGTCAAGTGCATCCAGAATTTTCGGTTTTGGCCCAGAATTTTCATTTCTTCGCATCCCTAATATTTATGATAACCAGTATTCTATGATGAACAGGTTTTTCATTTTACAGTTTTAGGGGCATAATGTCAAAGTCATTATAATGAGACTCATCTTTATGGTAGTGAAGAAAAAAGATTTAAAAAATCCAAGACATGTAGTTATATATATACATATATATGAAATTATGTACACACACATACACACACACACATACATACACACACACACACATATATACAGTACAGACCAAAAGTTTGGAAACATTACTATTTTTAATGTTTTTGAAAGAAGTTTCTTCTGCTCATCAAGCCTGCATTTATTTGATCAAAAATACAGAAAAAAATATTAATATTGTGATATATTATTACAATTTTAAATAATTGTTTTTAAATTTATTATACTTTAAATTATCATTTATTTCTGTGATGCAAAGCTGATTTTTTAGGATCATTATCACATTATCCTTTAGAAATCATTCTAATATGATGATTCATTATCAAAGTTGGAAACAGTTCTGCTGCTTAATATTTTTTTCAGAACATGTGATACTTTTTTAGGATACTTTGATGAATAAAAACTAAAAAAAAAAAAAAAAGAAGCTATGTTTTTAAAATATAAATATTTTGTAATAACAATATTCACTACTGGTCAGTAATTTGGGGTCAGTCATTTTTTTTTTCTTTCTTTTTTTTAAATAAAATCAATACTTTTATTCAGCGTGGATCTGTTAAATTGATAAAAAGTGATAGTAAAGAAAATATATTATTAGAATATATATTATTAGAATTTTTTTTTTTTGAATAAATGCAGTTCTTTTTAACCTTTTATTCCTCAAATACATTAGACAGCAGAACTGTTTCCAACACTCATAATAAATCAGAATATTAGAATGATTTCTAAATGATCATGTGATAGACTGGATGTTTCATGTGACACTGAAGGCTGGAGTAATGATGCTGAAAATT
This sequence comes from Cyprinus carpio, assembly GCF_018340385.1. Classification (NCBI taxonomy): domain Eukaryota; kingdom Metazoa; phylum Chordata; class Actinopteri; order Cypriniformes; family Cyprinidae; genus Cyprinus; species Cyprinus carpio. The sequence continues at coordinate 16,479,834 of NC_056608.1, forward strand.
CAGCTTTGCATCATAAGAATAAATTATTTTTTTAAAAGTATATTCAAATAGAAATCTATTATTTTAAGTTGTAATAATATTTCACAATATTACTGTTTTTTCTGTATTTTTGATCAAATAAATGCAGGCTTGATGAGCAGAAGAGACTTCTTTCAAAAACATAAAAAATAGTAATGTTTCCAAACTTTTGGTCTGTACTGTATATATATATATACAGTACAGACCAAAAGTTTGGAAACATTACTATTTTTTATGTTTTTGAAAGAAGTCTCTTCTACAAAATATGTATATTGTTCCACTGAAAAACATTTTTAGAGCCATGAAATTAAAACTTTTGTTAAAAATGGTATAGAACTTTTTAGAAACAAAAAAATGAAAGATGACCTCCACATATTTGACACCAGATTTTCCTGTTCTTTATCTTCACAATTTGTCATTGAACCACGCATTCATGACTGCAACTACTGCCTACTGTCTACTGTCAGCTAGTGGAAAAAGAAATATCATACGTTAAACATTGAGTTTCTATTTAGCACTTTCCTCCAAGATCAATAGTCTTTTTTTCTTTCTTTTATTATTTTTTTAAACGCAGTGCACCCAGTGAGAAGCTGAATTACTTGCCTTCATACCTCCTGTGAAGAGCTGTTGTTGAACTTGCCGCAATTTGCAGGCTTTGATTTGCCCACTCTTTGGCTACATGGATGAGGAATTCAACTTGGAGAGCACTGTGATGAAGAGGAGATAGCGGAAGCACACGTGCATGGAATTTCATTAAATCTACTCTGTGTTTTCATTTGGCAGAAATGCAGCTTTTCCTTATCAGCGGATTACCTATGAATGAGCTCTATTCTGCGTCCATCAATCTGGGGAGCTTTCACCTCTGCTCGGAGATCGTGGGGCCGGAGATAAGAGAATGGGCATGACTATGCAATTACACACTTTATTTTATTTTCCATCCAGGGTGGAGATGAAAAAACCCATCTCAGACTCTAAATCGCATTATCTCCGTCAGGGAATTTATGACACGTGTTTAAGATGAAGTGAGGAGATAGGAGGTCGGCAAGAAAATGTTTCAGCACATCTGAATTTCAGAAAAATTTCAGAGTGCTACCGTACAGCTGATCGATGGCAGCTCAGATGGGGTCACAATGAATAGAGAAGTAATGCAGTCACTCTGAGACAGATAGGGGCGGCACTAGGATCACAAGGGTGGAGTGATAAGCCTTTGCCCTCTTTTAAGGTCAAGACCACACAGTTGCATAGCAACATCAGGGCTCTTCAAAACCCCACCCTGCTCCAATCCGCAGGCAGCTTGACTTCTGCCAGGGGCTTCCTGTGAGTCAGTCAGACACATGGAGAGGGGAATGATTGGCGTGATACGTTTAATGGGATTATAGATTACTATGTGACAAATGCAGCTTCGGTCTCATAAATAGAGCAAACACCCAACCCCAGCGATGCCGTATGTTTCCAAAGGATCAAATAAGGTCAACGTTTGTTCTACATCCACAAATCATTAAAATGGAAAAGCTATTGGGCTGTTGGCAAGGTGTCAGCAGGAGGGATGGAGAGAGAGGGCCATGAGAAGAGAAAGAAAGGAAGATTTATGCATGACTAAATCAATTGAGAATGCAAATGTGCTGAGCAGCAGACTTATGCGACCTAGGGAGGAGTCCAACTCCCTCAATTATGCAATTATGATTCATCAGAAGAATTCTCACTTAAAATCCTGAAAATCAATGATATGCACTGTGCATTGGGCTCCTACCAGCCCAGGGGCCAGGATTGAGCTTCCCTGTAGGGTCAAACAAGCATAAAGTTCAACTAAATCCCTCTCATACAATTCCATAGGCTTAAAAACCAGTAGGCTAGGGCTGTGGAAAAATTCCTCTCTTCTTTATATTAAAATATTGTAGCCCATTAAAAAGGAGTAACGATTTCATACGACTGCACTCCGTGAACTTTAAAGAGATGAATCAAACATTTTTTTATTCCATGCACTAGGTTTTCACCTGAAATCTGCTTGAGAAACTGCTGAGACAGGAGCCCTTAAACTGCATTCTAAGCTAATGAAACATTTACTAACATTTTCATGGCTGAGGGGAATGGAGGCAGCTCATCTATGCAAGACTTATCAGCTGAACAAATCTGTTTCCAATACTCTGCGTCCAGGCTATTTAGATCAAGGGGGTGTTTGTATTTTGGTTAAAAATAACAAGCCAGATGCTACGTGCAGAGAGTCTATGTTGATTGGACCACATTTTTAATTTACAGGCATCCTAAAATATGCAGTAGGAAAGACTGGTTGGAGCCAGTTGTAACAGTTGAAAAAAAATAATACCTCAAAGCAATATACTGTTGCTGCTGCTGCTACTACTACTACTACCATCAATTATTTGTATTACATTAAATTAAAATTAGAATAATTATAATTCAATTCAGTTTAAATCTAAATACAAAAACAGAAATTACATTTTTATTTTTACATTTTTTAAATTAATTGTTATTATTATGCTGTTTCAGTCAAGAAACGCCTTCAGCCAGTTTCGTTAAATCAATAATGTTCATTATTCAAATGCCAATATTAAATATATATATATATTTCATTGTTATTTCTTCACAGCTATGATAAAATATTCAGCTACCAGTAAAAGCATCTGTCATTCGCATTACTTTTAAAATCAACAACTTTGAGATAAAATAAATAGTCTGAATTCAAAGACATCGTAATTTTACATACTAAAAGAATGAAAAAAAAGTGTTTTTCCTTTTGACAATTTTATGCAAAATGACACGATCACTCTACTTTTCCTCAGGCAAAAAGAAAATTCTGCTGAGCATATGCTAAATAAGTGTCATCACTCTAGCTTGTTTGTGATTGAAGAAATAGTGTTACAATTGCCTGCTAAAAAGCAATCACTGGTACAGCTCAACAGAGAAGAGAATTTTGTGACTGTGAGACGTTTCACACTACACTGCAAAGAAGAGCATGCAGACTCTCATGAGCATCGCTTTGTACTGAATTTTAACCATTTTGAAAATAAACAGCCTGTGAGGTAAGTTGTCAGTTATAAGTATTTCACATTTCAAAATAAAAACTGAAATAGCAACAATAACGTTATGATTAGAAATGTTCAAAAATCATTTAAACAACCATTTCTATTTACTATTTTTTAACATACACATATATTCGCATTAGAGTTGAGGTAGCAATCATTCTTCCTGACCTTGTGTGCTCAACTGAACTCATTACATATTTAATTTGATAACTTTGTTCCTATATCTGTCACTCTCAGTCCTGACGTTTTGTAGGTCAGCATATAAATGTATGCGGCTGACGATTGTTAAGTATGATGCATTTGTCTACTGCTAATGTTTTCACCATAAATAGGGGTTTGGGGCCTAACGCTACCATTTTAATTTGAATAAACCCAAAATGCAGCTGTATATTTTATTTTATAAAGAAGAAAAATAGCACAAAGTTTATAAATCTTACACATGCTAATTTTTAAAAATTGTGCACAAAAAAGAAAAAAAAAGAAAAAAAAAAGGTTTGAGTATAATTAGGCAGTTAACGGTTCGGGCAGTATGATAAAATGTATGTAACTTCAAAACCCTGAAAGAAAAAAAAACGTATTCATATTTAACATAACTCAAAACATAACGCAGATTATTTACATGAATTTACAGACTATCAGGGCAACGCTGCTAATAAGCATCACAACAAATTACAATAGTTACTGAAAACAGGCATGACGAAACCACAGGAGAAGACAAATGAGGATGATGGACCATTACTAAAAGGTGGCACTGTGATGAAGATGGGAAGTCTGAAAAATGCTAGGCCTGTGCTCACGATTCTGGCCTTTAAACAGAGCCCTCCTGCAGGCTTCACCTCTGATGGCCTCATCGATTTGATGCAGGCGACCAACAACCGGCTGATATGAAAGACATTTGTGTTATGAGGGCTTTCTAGTTGAAGGGCAGCGTTTATGTGGAATAAGAGCCTTGAGGACAATATTTGCTTGGCCTTACTCTGAAAAAAAATTAAATAAAACAAAACAACAACAAAAAACATTGCAGCGGCCCTGTCCTCTTTGTACAAGATTGAATAATGTAATTGTACACATTTGTGTCAACAATTTCTGTCCTGTCTTTTTCCCAAGGACTCAAATTATGATTCATCTGATTTCACATCATGCAGTAGAGAATATTCATAACCATCTCATTATTCATTGAGACGCTAAAATAAATGTGTATGGATTTATCAGCTTTTTGACTGCTTCGATCTTTCAAGGAGAATGGATTGATTTATTGGTTGCTGTTAAAAATTTCAACTTAAAAGAAATCTATAGGCCATCTTTTACAGGAAGGAGGTATCAGTGACATTCAGATGTTAGAATCCTTCACCAAAAAGCACTTGGGTTTGGCCATTACAAAAGAGATTTATAATCGTTGGTGGATGCATTATTGTATTGCAGAATCGATACAATGCATTGTTTGTACACGCTAACTGAATTGTGCTGTATTGTGAAGAGTGAGTAGCACACTGCAGGCAACAGAGCTCTGCACCAAATCATTCGATTTTTTATCGTTTCAACAGTTCAACTGTTCATGTTTCATATCTAGTTAGCATTAGAAAAAATAATGAACAGTTAAACATCTAGTCAGCCTAAGCATGAGCACACATTCTATATAATCTCATGGACTTCCAAAAAAAAAAAAATGTTACATTGTCTCATGAGATCAGATTGAGATATCCAAGCTAAAAGTCAGACTTCCATTGGCCTTGCTGAACTTTTCCTTCCTCCAGTTTTCTGAATGAAACAATATCAGTCCCTGAAACATTTTTTAGCCTATCGCATGAGCATAAAATGCAATGTTCCTGATCAACGCAACATTTTTAACAAAAGAGAAAATTATGAGCATTTTCTTATTCTTGTGCTTCTAAAAAGAATAATGGGAGTTGTAGTTTTGCATCACAAGTCCATCTTCACATAAATCAGCTAAATGAGCAATGTTTACTAGCAAGCTTCATCACCATTTGTCATCAACGCTACACAAATTCAAACAAACTAAATAGTGTGATTTACTTTCATAATTACAAAATATCAATTTGCTTCCATCCCATGATTTACTGACAAAACTCCGGCTATGAGTGCGCCATATAACCAAAATCATATCATGATATGAATAATTTTATACATGATAATGGTTTATATCACAATATAGTTATTTTTTGTTGGAAATAAGGCAAACATTTTAGATGACAAGGAAATTTCAGAATTACACATTCTACACAAAATACTAGCCTAACTACTAGAAGTACAACGTAACAAAAACTAAGTAAAAGCTTACAAGTAAAGGGTAAATTATAAAATATTAACAAAAATATTTATTACAAGCAATATGAAAAATAAACTAAACTTAACAAAGATAGAAATGAAAAAAAAATGCAATGTTGTGTTTTAGGTAGGTCTATATAACAGAAGTAAGAAATACTACAGAAATTGAATAAACAAATGTAAAATGAAACACAAAATTGAACACTAAAATTAAACACAAAGTGATTCTTAAAGGTTATTCAGTCAAGAGTGATTTTATCTGCAAGAACCAAACTGATTTTTATTTATTTTTATTTTTTTGTGTGTTATTCATCTTACTGCATTTAAACTTTTTAAAATCACTGGAGTGTTCAAACTGGCAAGGCTTAAAAATGCATGAAAAGGATCAACTTTCATGACGACACAACACTGCAACATCACTGAAACAGAGATGATCATCTAAAATTTATACTGGTTGGCAAATTTCTACTGGGTTATGGTGTCTACTGATATATCGCCCACCCCTACTTCCAAAAGAAATTCTGAAATTATGAATTATGAATTTATGGTCCCTTTCATGTGCAATCGTCTTGTAAATATGTTCATTCCAACATGATTTGATTGCACCAAAACTCCTTGTAGCAGTTTGGCTAGTACTTTGGGGAATCCTACAGCAGCCAAACAACTGCTTTTGAGGTAAATGGGAATGCTAACGGCTAGCTTTCCCTAGGTATTATAAATGCGCTTACATAAATCCATTTGATGCTTTTAAGAACCATCCAAAAACTGGGCACTGGTGCAACATCTACTGTAACATAATAAAATATGTGATTTTTATGAAGAAAAATATATATTGATTGTCAGGATACACTACTTTTAAATGAACATCAATGGAAAATTGCAATGTTTTTTCCCCTGCATAATGGTAAATGTGCACTGAGTGCTGCCAGAGCCAAGTAGCCAAACCCTGACCCCCTGAGTAGTGCTGCTCATTTGATGCAAGTCTGAATCCAGCTTGTGCTGTTTCCTGATCCGGCTCCCTCTTGTTCTCTTGTATCAATAAAAGAGCCAAAAAGGCTAAAAAGCTTTTTTACAGTAGTACTTCTGAATAATTTCCACTATTTGCATTCACAATTGGGTTAATACTCCACACTGGCCCTGTATCCTTTAGGTGAGGACACAAGAGAGGAAGTCATTTGATGTGTTTGCGCTTTATTTCTCTCTTACAAATACAGTACACAGCGGCTCAGAGGCAGGCCTGCAGGAGATAAGCTAAGCCATATGAACAGTGCTGAATGAGAAGCCTCTGTAATGACCTCTTTCTCCTCTCTCCGTTGGGATTAAATTCAGGTCAGGGGAGCAAGGATACAAATGACCAGCCAGACAGCATTCTGATTCACAGTCTTCATTTATCTTTATCACTGCAGCACATTGCAATATTTGCTTAGTCAAATAAGGACAGATTGGTCACACTGTTGCGTGTAAACGCATGCACACACCCGCAGACACTCGGGAGATATGTTTCCAGGTATTTACTGATCTTCAAGCCATCAATTGATTATAAAACCTTTAAAAGAGGTGGCAAAAATCCATCCCCCAGGTTGCAAAGTGCTTTGCAAACATAATAAAAGCTCAGTAATACTTTTCATTTATCGCCTGACAACAGAAACGGTTTCTGTGTGAAAAAGTGAAGCCTTTGGGATGGCGCCATGTTTCTTGCTCTCCTCCTCAAGCTATGAAATGAAATGATCCCTCATGGTGATAAACGACTAGGTCAGTGGACACTGCCTCATGTTTGTTTTAAACTTTATCTCCCACTTGCCTATGCTGACGCTTAGCAAGAGAAGTAGCTGTAGAATTAATTTGCACAGCACGATATTCACGTCACACCATTAAAGTGAGAACTTTATTAGGAATTCACAGTCCATTGCCCACTGGGTTTACATGGAAAGAAAAAAAGCAAGAATTAACTGACACCAAGATAATATGAATCCTGAACTACTTGAGCTTAAAAATTTCTTCAGCTCACTGTTCAGAACTACAGTACATTCAATTTTATCTAAATGCCGCTTGAAATACATGCATTACCCAAAACGGTCTGGTGATCACTGAGCTTCAGCCCCGTGGTGATAACACATGTGACAAGCTAGATAAATCAGTGTGAAAGCACTGCGCCTCAGATGAGTGGGAGAGATCCCTTCTTTAATGAGGGGCCATGATGTCCATCTCACTGACTGACAGAGTCTGCAATGATGTGGGGCTATTAAACGAGAGAGTGCTTGGTGTGACAGCATTCGCTTGCCATCTCTACACAGAGGGTGATGAATATGCACAAGAGAGGACTCAGTAAATAGTTTAGTCTGACTCAGTGTATGCTAATTATTGATGGCAATGCACTGATTTTGAGGTATTTATATTTTAGGATTGCACCAATAGTAATTCTGGCCAATATCCATAAGTGTGTAATTATTTTCATGTCATGGCCAAAAACCGATAAATGGCTAAAAATAAAACTTTGTTTAAATAATTCTATTCTTCTATCAAAACATTATAATGTACATCTAATAGCTTTGTTAAACAGGGTTATTATTGCTAACAAACTAAAACCATAAAAACATTTCTGCTACTTGAAAAAAATATATATATTGAAAAAGATAAACATTTTATTTCAGCTATTTGCCAAGGCAACATTACTCATTTTCATTTAGTTTAACTAGATGTACGAAAATAACTACATCTAAAATGTATGCATGCTAATAAATAAACAAACAAACAAACAAAAATAAAATTACTAAGACATTAACTAAAATTAAAATGGAAAATAAAAAGAACAAATTCTAAATATTGATAAACACTATATAATTTCTCTCAATGAAATAATACTTAGCTATTAAATTAAATGTGCTTTAAACAGGGGTGGGCTGTCAGGGCCAGCAAAGACTGTTCTGCTGGCCTAAACACTACCTGAATCACTGACTTAGTTTTAATATATTAAAACCTCCTAACCTCATCCTAACTTTCCCCCACCTTACAGCACTCCTGCATCTAGCAGCAGGCGTACAGTAATGTTAGCATTTTCACTTCCTTTGAATTGATGGTCAGAGAGCGTATTAGAAGTCAGAGCTAGCAAACAACATCACTGTAAAGAATTTTTGTTTTCACAGTATTATTACTGTTCTCCGGTGTCTTACTGTATACGCTGGGTACAGTATGTTGTTGTAGATATTCAGAGCATTCTGGAAAAATGTTCGCCTACAGTAAATATAAAAACAGTATAAAAATAAAAATCCACATTTTAATTTAATTTACATTTTTGACTTTTTTATCACTTTATGCATTGTATTCTGATGTTATTTGCAAAAAATAAAGCCACGTTTAAGTTTCTGTAAGAATATCTAACGAGCGCTTAATTTCTGAGTCAATCTGTATCAATGAATGCCTTTTATTGTCATAATACACACGTACAATGAAATTAGGATAGCTTCCCCTCGGGATAATTTACATACATCACGTGCACATTCAACAAACACATGAATCACAAATTTAACCATGATACATACTTGCACAATAGAGAGTCGAGTTCTTCTAAGACTGATTTTCAACAAAAACAAGTAGAGAATTATAGTGCAATAAACTGTACAATTGTGCTATAAGTCTCACCAAGAAGAAGAAGAAGAAGAAGAAGAAAAAACGGCCTTTTCCTCCCGACCGTAGCGGCACTGGCAGACCGGAGGGAATAATTGTCAGGAAGAGGAGTCCTGGGGTACATTAAATTGGCAGGTATACTTTAAAACACATGTATACACTTTTCTTCATCCTCTTGTATGAATTATTTTAATGCACATGCTCACTTTCCCAGTAAATCTGTGCTAACTAGTATTTTCCTCCCACAGCACGCTGGCAGACCAGTGGGGAGACTCGTGAAGAAGAAAAGCCGTTATGAGTAGGTTAAATTTTTCGGTCAACTTTAAAACACCTTATTTGTTTTATGGCAATGTTAAGTTGTAAGGTATAAATATGTTTCCGTTAATAAATGTTTGTAAGAACATCGGGTGGACTATATTTCTGTCAATTTGTTAGGTTAATGCTTCAGACAGAGATGATGCATGTTGCACAAATTGTTGAATTGTGTTAACTGTGTTTCTTGCTTTAGTAATGGCATTCACTACATGCACTACACTACTGCAGTGCTCTGTTATTCTACATTTCTGTATAATATTTATGGTTTCTATAGCCGTGGCGTCATTGTGATGGTCTTAAGAGGTGGATTAATTCATTTAGGACACCACTGAAGGCCTACGTGTGAAATGAATAGCCCGCCACTGGCTTTAAATGATGGCAGTGGTAATCTAAATGTAAAAAAGGGTGAAATTAGCATGCACAATTAAATATTCAACTGACCCTTCTCAAAGACCTGCCTCCCTTAGTTACAATTGCAATGCCTGACAAGCCATGGTGCTCTCTCGCCACACATCATGTTCTCACGGAATGGAAAATACACTGACAATGCACCAACAGACAAGACACAGCAGGTGACTTTTGGTATGAAGTCTCAGCTTTCATTTTTTAAAGAAATTCAAACAATAAATAGCATTTTCTGGGTCTTTAAAGTGTCATGACAAATGGCTGTAGTTCTGTTTGTCAGACAAACTGGAAGATTCAGTGTTATGATTGGTCAGATTGCCTGTCAATAAAATTTTCGGTGAAGGGTCAATTGACAAATACTGTATTTAATACATTTTAATAGACAAAGAGAAAGAGAGAGAGAGATGGAGAGAGATAGGGAGCTGAAACTTTAGTTAAAGTCTCACTGGTTTGCAGATGTTCCTCCTGAGCAAAATATGTCAGAGACATCTCAGCACAGTTCTGTCAAAATACAAAGTTTGAAATTAAAAGTCAGAGATCATTCCTCATCAGATTTTTCCATGACCAAATTATCTTAGCTATGCTATCCACATTCACTTTACAGCCAAAACTAGTCTCATTTTACTTTAAAAGTAGTAAACATGTAAGTTGTCTAGTTTGTGTTTATTGAAAGCAATTTTAGGAGAACCATCTGAGATGATACATAAACTTTCCAGAGATGTCTCTTGAGCTATAAAAGCACAACCTCTGAGCTATATTATTTTACTCTGGGCACTGTGTCTATTCTCTTTTCTCTATCTCTCTGTTGGCTGGGGCTTGAAGCGCTCCTCAGGGCAGTATCGCTCATTGTTTTCCTCCAGAGAGCGAGCTCAGGATCTGTAACGACTGGCCTCCTCTGAACCTAATGTGAGCTGGGACAGCACACAGGGGCTGCGTTACTTGAGCGGAGTGCTATCAGACTGTGTTTTGCTCCATTGCCTCCCAGCTTGTGACCCACAACCTAAGCCTGGCAAAACTCTGCATCAATGCAGCACAGTTTGACATGCCCATAAACCAGCAACTTAGAATCAAGGTTTCTTCAATATAAACAGTACAACTGCAGTCTTTCAGCATTACTGTGTGATAAATGATTTGTGGCACTGACTATGCATGTACTTTGCATATATTTCAGTTCGGAATTAATTCTACCTTTCCATCATCAAATGAATTTCGGCAAACAGTTCCATCGGGCCAGTGTAACATAAGACTTTTGGCACCAGAAATATTTAGTTGAAAATGGCACCACCTGACTTTTGGCACAAGTAAGATCCTGAAGTTGACAGTGATTAATAACCGCACTGTGAACCGTGACACCTCCGAACCGCCTCTGAACACATTTTTATCTACTGACTAGACAAAAAATGCATTTTCGACTTTCGCTAAATCAATTTGCTTACCTTTCCACAAAAATCATGCACTAAAAGACACAGTAACATCGCCACTCTATAATTCTTTGTTAGATCTCCATATTTTATAAACAAGCAAATAGCTTATCCCTAAAGCTGCAGCGATAGCCTCAGCAAAGCCGACCTAATAATTGTAACGGCTCAAAAAGCTTTCAGTGACGGAGGGTGAAGCCTTTATGTCTCTATCAGAATTTTTTGCAGATCGAAAGGAGTTTTAAGAATATGCTGTCTTCAGGCATAAATTAAGTCTGAGGACGCTTACTCTGGGATACAGCCTGGAGGGAGAAGAAGTCTAGCACTAAGTGCATGAGAAGCGTGAAAGGATAGAAAGATTTTTCCATTTCAACTCTCCTCCGGGCATGATTCTCAGTCTGATTTCTGACCCATGCCTCCTCCCTGTGCCAAGAGGGAGATTTATGGTGATATATGAGCAGGAAAAAGACTAGCGAGGGTGCTAAGACGAGGCACACTGGGTGCCGAGGAGGTGACGTGCCATCATGGGGCTGACGGGAAGAGAGATGTACTTTGGGACTAATGGAAAAAGAGCGGGGAAAAATGAAGTCCACTTTAGCTGGGAGAGTGACTGATTTAAAGTTGGAAGATAGGTGCGGTTATGTTATATTTGCCATTTAACCCCAAATATGTTGTTGCTAGGTTACAACCAAAACATAGCAGTGTCGATTGTGAATGTCTGGAGCTCATTTGTACAGATCCCACTGCCAAACCCCATATCTCACTCACAGCCACCCACCCACACATATGCGTTTCACACAGCGCAAAGCATCGCTTTGCACAAAGCCACACAAAAGCACAAAAAAAAGCGGTGGTGCTGTTGCTAAGGCATTCATTTAGAAATTCCAGCACTCATATTTCCCATCGTTCATTACATTTCTATGCCATCTGTTACAGCACCTTAGATCCCTTCCCCTCCCCCCAAAAGCATCCATTCTCATCACAAACACGCTAATGAATCTGTATCCTCGCTCCCACTGATACAGCAAACAGACGAACGGATCCTCACTCAAAACAAGCATCATCAGCAAAGGGATGAGACATTCTAAGATGAGATCCATGTGCGTTAGCCGCACAGTGATTGACATAATTACACCCTAGAGTCAGAAAGATAGAGCGGGGTAATGCTATAATGCGCACCTGCCGCTGGTGATTCATGCGCACATTTAGCCTTTCATCATTAGCTGCCTCATCAGCAGAAGGTGAATGCAAAGGTTGTGTTTTTTTTTCTTAATTGTTAGTAGCACTACAGTACAGGGACTAGAGCCTTTGTGTTCTAATTGTAAGCTCTAATTACAGTAAATGCTGTTTACAATAGCGACAAAGACACTCGGCGACTGCTTACATTTAACATTTATGCTCCCACGCTGGCTTCACACTGACATGGACTAGAGCAGGGATTCCAAAAAATGTTTGTCAGCCAAACGCCTCTGAAATAAAGTATGTTCTTTAAGTATATTTAATATTAATATTTCCATAACTGGTACAGTTCTCTGGTGTTGTTTAATGGTCACATGACATGCAGGTAAACAAAATATTTTTGAGTGTTTTATTTTGATAAATTTTATTTTCTAATTATTTAATTAAGGTATAGGGCTGCAAGATTTGTTAAAAAAAATATATTGTGAATATTTTGTCATTTACCACATTTGCAATATTATATCAAATTAAAATTACTTTTAGATTTTTTGAAAATTAAAGATAGAAATCCATAACTATTGTAATAACACAATTGTATTAAATATATATTTCATAATTATAATAGTATGAATAATAATAATAATTTCATTTTACACTACAAGTTACAATAATATGTCTAAAATTGTTGACTTTCAAGCTTTCATTCCAAGTTTTATTTTTGTGAAACAGCAGGGAGACCTTTAAGTGTTTAGTTGAAAGCAGATTTATAAATGCTTCATGTCCAAAATCCGATAAAATGCTGAAAACGTATGCACAATTGTTTTTGTTAATTATTGTGGAAATTAAGTGAACCAAGCTGCTCAGAGAAACTGAAAACACCAGATCATGAGTTGAGCTTGAGTAAATGAATACGGTGCGTCACATCACTATGAAGAGGCAGTGCATCACACTAAATTGCAGCCTTTTGTGATTTATAATCACACTAACCCATATATCAATTACAACTTTATTCCAAGTAATTGTGCATTTATTTTTCATTGTAATTTTTGTGACATAATTAATTATTAGCTTCTCATTAACTCACAATCCCCTGAAAAACCCTGGACTAGAGCAATAGGCAGACAAAGACCATAAACTTGACTTAAGAGAAACTTCAACAAGCTGGAAAGAAGCAGAAAGGCTGGCAGTCAAACAAACAAGCCCATTTCTGATCCACAAACAGTTGCTCCCACATACTTGCGGTGTCCTTAAATGTACTTGCATTGAATTGTTCAGAGAAGTCTGACAGCTTGAATGAGAGCCGGAATACGGGAGCGAGGGGGGAATCCCTGTGGACACGCAGATGCATTATGTAAAGACACATTCAAACAGATGTTAGAAGTCTCATGAAAAAGCCAGATTGTCTCTGAACATTTTGAATATGTCTCCCCAACATTTGATCAAATCCAAAGTGAATAGGATATGTCAAGCATAGAACAGATCTTGGTGCAGTCTCAATATTTTAGCTCAAATGAGAATTCAGGGGTCCAGATTTCCCTCTACAAACACTATAGGCACATTATACACACGCCTACCATGCACAACAGCTATGAAAGACAGCAGCAGCAGCCAGCTCTCGTTTCTTATTCATGCATCCCTGGCTCCAGACTTGAGCGGGATTGAGTGATAAAGTACACTACAGTCTCTCCAGCTTGTACTGGAGACAACAAGCTGCTCCTAGTTATTAACACTATTAAAAGGACGTCCAGATTGCCACTGACATTACATACTCTCTCACTCAATTTGGTGAGTGAATCACATCAACTGAATAGTTAACTGATGTTAAATTTCCATATTGTGCACATCTGTGCAATAATTGCTAGCATTTTCTAACCAAATTATGGAAGATGGCTGATGTATAATATGTTTTCCCCTAGTGTTCAACACACCACTTACAAGGGCTCTAATTAATGTTCCAACAGTTCTGATGGGGAAAAAAAAACTTTTCCAAAGCGATCATCATCCCTCATGATTCATTTTTTTCTCACCATCACGCCATTGACACTTCTCTCGACTCGCACCCAAACCATTTTCATACTAGGCACCTCTCCAAGATAAGCATACCCATCAATCTTAAGTGTGCTAACGGCAAATTAGCTACAAATGTAAGTGAGGGAAATGTGCACCGTATGTCATACCATCAGTGTGTTGAGTAGAGTGTGCTGATCTAAACCTAATGATTGGCATTTGAAAGTAGTGTAAAGACAAGCTTGGAAGACTGCACACACTGTAATAACTACTGTATTTGTGCCAAGCTACTGTTGTGCAAGATTTTGTCAAAGTACATGTTAATCAGAAATGAAAACTGGACATTTCTAGCTCAGCAGCCAATATACAACCACATAATTTTTTGTGCTATTTATTATATACAAACTCGTTATTTCATACTACTTCATGTTTAGTAGGGATGCACCGCTATTAAAATTATGGCCAGTAATGATGAGCTGATCATTTTAATACGATGTTTGATAACTAACACATCTAACTTATTTAGATAAATGAAAAATAATACTTAAAACTAAAATAAATAATTTTAAATGCAACAAGTGAATTCAGGCATCCCAAACTTCAAACTAACTATTCAAAATGGACACTCATTTTGAGATTTGAACTTGAGCGCTGGGTATTAATTAAGAAAAATCAATGTAAAAATAAGTTAAATAAGCATGCGCAATTAAATATCCAGTATTAGAAAATATATCCAGTATCAACTGTAACAGATAAATCAACAGTGTCTATACAATATATTCTGCATCCCTAACAATAAACCATCAATGTACACTTTACTCCTCAAACTAATGTTTGTCAGCTGGCAATTATAACATGCATGAATTCAATGCAATAAACCAAAAACAGCCTGACTGTAATAAACAAAAACCCATATTTTTAGGAAAACAAATGCACACTTTGCACTGCAGTTTTCAAATGCATGCTAGATATTATAAATACACATGGTTTAATATCTTACTCTTGTTGGCACGCCACATCAACTTTTGCAAACCAGTCCTCATTTTAATGCATACAGCATGCAAATCACAATACCTACCTATACGATCTTTGTTATTGAATTACCACACATTAGTCTGACTGTGTGCTCTGGAGGCTGCTCTTTCATAACGCAGCGCAAGGCTGCCAGTCGGATTTACAGCGCCTTTGTGTATTTGGGAATGTCGCCTGATTGCACCCTGTTTGCTCAAGGCCCTCCTGTGTGAGATAATGTCAGCAAAGGCTAATGAGCTGTGAGCAATGCACTCTCATTATAACACCAAATAAAAAGAGAAAGCTACGGCTATTAAAGGTGAAAGAGGTTAAACAGCATGTTCTGAAATTATGCTAATTTCCCATCTCCAGATTAAAAAGTCAGAGGGTGACAATAACCCTTCCAATTGGCTCATTAAACCCTGTGTCATCCAATCACAGTCAAAGGGAATGCTTGTGGCATCCTAACTGAGACAGCAAGATGACACTAATGTGACATGTGTGGGGAGGTCAGGAAGTTGTCATGCTCTGAGTCAATAGCAAAACTGCGGGCAGTCAATCGAAGGGAACCCTTCACTTGAACTTGCATGACATTCTACTTATGATGCCATTATTGATCCATCACAGTCATTTTTGGAAAAGAAAATACAGGGGGCAACCGTGTGTCATTTTTGGCACTTCACAACACTTTTAGGTATAGGCACTTAGGCATGTGGGTTAAATCTGACCTCATCGTTTCTTCAGGGTAAATCATCTTGGTGCAAAATGTGCAGCGAGCCATCTTTATTCCATCACCTTGTGTTATTTAGCCTTCCGTCTGGCCCCCTCACTCTTTCTAAGACACATATAAGCATGCATCTGTTGTCAAATGCACTCCCTAGCCTTGTTATTTCAGCCCTGGATGGTGTTACAACAAGTGATGAAGGCCAGCTCAGTCCATGGTTAATGCTTCAAATAAAAACCTTTGCTCAGTTTCAAAACAAGAAACAGAGGTATTGCCACGAATACTAAGCTGGCCCCTGCAAAACACACACTAAAGCGACTAGGTCACACGGCATTTGAACATAAAGATCAAACAAAAGCTGAAAGTCACACTAAAATAAAGACGACTCGGCATGTATTTTCAGATTTTAAAGAATTCAAGAGGGGTTTACAGCATTTACCAAACATGTCACATCACACCAGCCAAAGAGCTGTGAGAGGCTGGTTTTGACAACTTAGTATGCAGTGCAGTCAGCCCATTTTACATTATTCATCTCTTTGGAGGATACGCCAAGGAGGCTCAAAATACCCAGTACCCTACATAACCCACTTATTGAGAGATGACGGGGACTCAGAGGTGCTCTTTCTGATTGTAGATGACAAAAAAGGGTTACCCCTGGCCCCCTTAGATCCAGAACACATCTCTCAAATTACTTAAATACCTGCCTCAGGTTCTTACTTCATTGTATCAAGAACTGATAACTCATCTCTGAAGCCCACATGATCGTGCATCGCCAACAGTCATGTTCTAATGTTCCCTCTCGGTTGCCCTTGACTTCTTACTTTCAGTACAGACTCATTCGTCTTTCCCATTCACTGTCTAATCAGTTGCATGTCATTTGTCCACTATGCTTATCGGTCACTTGCTGTGGGATCAATGGCATTAAATGCAGAAATTGCGTTAATGCAGTGTAATGAACTACTGCTGAGGAGATGCTTTGAATAGCCAAGTCTCATACACTGATTGCACCAGTCTAGCATAACTCACAGATTATTTGAATAGCCAAGTCTCATACACTGATTGCACCAGTCTAGCATAACTCACAATAGACTGTAATACACTGATTGCACCAGTCTAGCATAACTCACAATATACTGTAGGACTAACTATATTATGCTGTAAATTTAACATATCTGAGGGTTGTCCCCCTCTAAAATATCATTAAAAACCATGCTGTGTATTGTAAATAATATAATGATATATACTTAAAATAAATGTGTTTAGTAAAACAATACAAATGCAAACAGGGCAAAAAAGTGTTTTAAGTTTTAAAGATGAGAATAACATTACTGCAGTTGAATATTTAAGTACTGTAACATACGTCCTCTGTCCCAGACAAATCCTAAAATACTATGTGGGGGATGAAAGACAATATAATAATTAATATGACCGCCTGGTGATTCTATGAACCTAACTCATATTTAAACAACTATCATTTTGTGGCCAGATAAAATGGCAAAGAAATGAAAAACGGACATAAGATAATTTTTCAGTTCACCAAAACGCCAAGTATGTACAAATATGTCCTCATATTAAGGCAGTTTGGCCTTAAGGCAAAACATCTTTGTGTCCCTCTTCAAAAATTGCTCTTGAGAAACTTTGTTTATTTTACCCCCAACTGTTAGATGAAGTTTATGCCAATGCATTTAGTGAATGGCTATGCTTTTCTTGCCATTTCATCAGTCATTAATTTTGCGTCTCTGGAAAATAGTGATCTGTAACATTATACAAAATTGAGTAAAAATATATACATTTATATATAAGATGACATTACTTTCATAAAATGTAATATAATAAATGACAAATCATGCTACAAAATGAAATTTTAAACCCAGTACTATCACAAATACTCGCAATTTTAACAAAACTTTATGTTAGACAGCTATATAGCACTGTCATGATTTTCCTGGTAAACAGGTGTACTTGTTGTGAGCTGTTAATCTAACACCTAAAGTCTCACTTCTTGTCAACAGCCAGAGTACGTTAGTTTATGACCATGAATGCTTAAAGGGTTAGTTCACCCAAAAATGAAAATTAGCCTGTGTTTTACTCACCCTCAAGCCATCATAGGTGTATATGACTTTCTTCTAACAGACGGATCCAATCAGAGTTATATTAAAATTGTCCTGGCTCTTCTAAGCTCTATCATTGTAGTGGGCGGGTGTTTCTGTTTAACAGTCCAAAACACGTTAAATAAAGTGCATGCATCCATAATAAAACGTGCCTCACAAGACTCCGGGGCATGAATAAATTCCTCTCATAGCAAATCCATGTGTTTTTATTAGAAAAATATCCATATTTCAAACGTAATAAACACTTAAGGGTGAGTAACACAGGCTAATTTTCATTTTTGGGAGAACTAACCCTTTAAAGACCAAACACAATAGCCTACTTTTTGTACTGACAATTACATTAATGCAGTAAATACATACTGACAAAAGAAAACAAGCTAAATAAGGATCATAACACAAACATGAGTACTAAATAATGCCTATTACAATACATGAATGCTACACTCCTATGTATCATAACACTGCATAATACATGTGATATCTTATGCAGCATGTAAATTATCATCATACACTGAACAAAATTATAAACGCAACACTTTTGTTTTTGCCCCCATTTTTCATAAGCTGAACTCAAAGATCTACGACTTTTTCTATATACACAAAATACCTATTTCTCTCAAATATTGTTCACAAATCTGTCTAAATCTGTGTTAATGTGCACTTCTCCTTTGCCGAGATAATCCATCCACCTCACAGATGTGGCATATTAAATAGACTGACTAGACAGCATGATTATTGCACAGGTGTGCCTTAGGCTGGCCACTATAAAAGGCCACTCTAAAATGTGCAGTTTCATCACACAGCACAATGCCACAGAGAGCGTGCAATTGGCATGCTGACTGCAGGAATGTCCACCAGAGCTGTTGCCCGTGAATTGAATGTTAATTTCTCTACCATAAGCAGTCTCCAAAGGCGTTTCAGAGAATTTGGCAGTATATCCAACCGGCCTCACAACCGCAGACCACATGTAACCACACCAGCCCACTACCTCCACATCCAGCATCTTCACCTCCAAGATCGTCTGAGACCAGCCACCCGGACAGCCGCTGCAACAATCGGTTTGCATAACCAAAGAATTTCTGCACAAACTGTCATAAACCGCCTCAGGGAAGCTCATATGCATGCTCGTCATCCTCATCGGGGTCTCGACCTGACTGCAGTTTGTCGTCGTAACCGACTTGAGTGGGCAAATTCTCACATTCGATGGTGTGTGGCACTTTGTAGAAGTGTTCTCTTCATGGATGAATCCTGGTTTTCACTGTACAGGGCAGATGGCAGACAGCATGTATGGGGTTGTGTGGGTGAGCAGTTTGCTGATGTCAACGTTGTGGATTGAGTGGCCCATGGTGGTGGTGGGGTTATGGTATGGGCAGGCGTATGTTATGGACAACGAACACAGGTGCACTTTATTGATGGCATTGTGAATGCACAGAGATACCGTGACAAGATCCTGAGGCCCATTGTTTTGCCATTCATCCACGACCATCACCTCATGTTGCAGCATGATCTGAACACAATTCCTGGAAGCTGAAAACATCCCAGTTCTTGCATGGCCAGCATACTCACCAGACATGTGTTTGGGATGCTCTGGATCGACGTATACGACAGCATGTTTCAGTTCCTGCCAATATCCAGCAACTTCGCACAGCCATTGAAGAGGAGGTGACCAACATTCCACAGGCCACAATCAACAACCTGATCAACTCTATGCGAAGGAGATGTGTTGCACTGCGTGAGGCAAATGGTGGTCACACCAGATACTGATTGGTTTTATTGACAAAACAATCTCTAAAACAAATACAAAAAATGCTTTTAGCTGATGCACAAGAAAAACCCAACACTATTTTATTGACAAAACAATCTCTAAAACCCTTATTGTAAAACATTACCAAACTGTGTTAATGGTACCCCCAAGGGTTATTATGCTTTGGCAATACTGTGCCAGTCATGCCAATAAAGCTCATTTGAACTGAAGAGAACTGAATGTAAATCTGAGCTGTTTCAACTGAAAGAAACTTGCACTTACTGATCTTTAAAAACATCAGTGCCTTTGTTTTGTCTCAAGATGCACACCAGTAATGTGTTTTTCTAAGGCATTTTAATGAAAATGACTTAATTGTCCTAACTGAACTATGGCCTGATCTTGGTTTAGTCTAAGACCTGTCTGTTTAACCAGGCCATAAATTCTCAAACCTTTACTAGCACCAACATTAAACAGGACCAAATGGTTTCTTCTAAAATCTTACTCCAGCATTAGTGAATGCAAGCTTGACTAAATAAATTCATTAATTAATAACTTACAAAAAAGAACTCCAAATGAACTTGCTTGGAAGTGCTGCCTGTCAATGTCCCAGAAGCTCTCCATTGGCAGTAAACTTCAAATGTCATGGAGCTGCACACCATCTCTCCACAGTCTCTGTCAACAGAAATATTCCAAAGAGGCAGGAAAGTCAGAAAAACAATCCTTGAGGAAAGAAAGAAGAACAATTGTAATAAAACATATGCAGTCATTATAAATGGTTTAGCTGAGTGAAAGCAATAGTCCAAGTTGCAGTCCAAAGTTTATATACACTTTGCACTCTCTGCAAAATGTTAATAATTTAAGCAGTAAGAGGGTAGAGGGGTAGAATCATTAAAAATTGCAATTTCTGCTCTGATGAAGCGGTATATTCTGCAAGGTGTATATAAACTTTTGACCACATCCGCATCACCTAAGAGGTGAATTACCTCAGACATCAGGGCAACAACCTTACAGAATACTGGGAGATGTTCCTTCAGTTTTCCTACAAAAACCAGATTTCCTGATCACACCATTTTCACTGACACTGAGCTTTAAAAATAGATAACATTTTTACGAACATTTTTTATTCCTACTTTACAGGGAATAAAACATAACTTTATCCATTACCCAAATGTAGATAAATATCCCAAAATCTATGAAAATGAAAGGTACCTTTAATTTTTTTCCCACATCTTGCCTTGCAAGCTTCTCTCACACATCTTCATGAAGGATGTTCCTGTATTTACCACGGCTGGCACAGCAAAGCTGCTGTACCCTTCCTTTGGTTTGTTACCTGTAAAATATATGATAATTAGAGTGGGATCTGTAAATGCACAGGTAGGAATATATTACTTGCAAATGGAAAAGATTCGAGGCATTTAAACTCCATATAGGGATACTGACTTAAAGGGGTCATATGATGCTTTTTTAAAGATCATTGGAGTAACAGAATATTTTGACATGCTTTATTGTTCAAAAAACACATTATTTTTCAAATACTATACATTATTGTGGGTCCTCTATGCCCCACCTTTCTCAAACATGTTCGTTTTCTCTGATTGGCCAACTGACCCAGTGCATTGTGATTGGCTGAACACCGCAAGCACTCGTTGGAAATGTAATGCCCCTTTTCATAATCATAAGCTTCATCTTCCAAAATAAATATAAAGACAGTTAATAATGTCCTTAGTTTTACCATCAGTTCAAGCCCGAAAGGGTAGTTGAGTCACGTGACAGAAACAGTGATGAAGCTCCTATGTGTTTGCAGTACACAAGACACAGCCGGTTAAGACAGCTGACTCCACTGTGTGACCCTCTCTCTCTCTCTCTCACACACACACACACATACACGATGCGCAAAACTCCACATTTGAACAGTCAATAGCAAATACTTAAACTAATAACAAAACATACTTACAGTAGCTGATGCAGAATGCGTTGCTGTTCTGTTGTAAGTAATCTTAAAGATTTCTAAATGCATCTACTTTCGGAAGGCCAAATAAAATGCTTTTGCTTTCGCCTCTGGTCTCATTTGATCAGCGAAGCTCCCTCACACATCGCGACTCCAGAAAAATGACGTAGTATTTTTGGCGCACGCACACAAAACAAAAGAGATACTGCGTGGTTAAATATTATTTTAGGCTTTTCATTTCTGTTCAAGTTCAATTTACAAATGTAAATTATTTACTAAACAAGCAAGTACAATTGCTTAAAACATATTAGTGGTGTTTGAATTTATTTTTGGAAATGTTTGTTTATATGTTTTTGTTAGAATACTTTTTTATGTATATTGTTTTTATTTTGTATAGAATGCCATATGCATGGGGGGATCAATTTTTTTTTTTTTACAATTTTACAAAGCTCATTCAAAAGCATTGACTTCAGACAATTTTAAATAGAGGAGAATTTACTATGATGAGCCAGTTTGCACCTAAATTACTCTTTATGCATGGATAAATTGGGCAGATGTATTTATCCCATCAGCTGAAATAATAAGAAATCATCTTAAGCATAGGGCCATACAAATATGACCTAGCAAAAAAATAAATAAATAAATCAAATCGAGTGACCCTTTGGTTCATCCTGGTTCACAGACCAGGCTGTAGGTCTAAATTGAAATTACGGAGGTTAACTCGTTTTTTTTTTTTTTTTTTTTTTTTTCTGAAACCATGACCCATTTATAGGTTATAAAAGCTTTTAGAATCCATAAAAGCTTCTCAATTGTGCTATTTTTTAACAGTAGTTAAATTAACTTATGACCCTAATTGATTTTAAATGTCTTCTATTTTTTATTATGCCTGCGTAAAGCTCTTTGAATTACCACTGTGTATGTAATTAAACTCGCAATGCCCAGAGTATCATATTGCTCTATCTGTATGTGTGCTGTAGGTTCAGTCCTTTCTTGGACTGAGAATGGCAAGACCAATGAAAACACTGAAAGCTACTCTGACAATAAATGTTTTTGACTTGCACTCAGGCCCGTAGTGGGTTTCCATGGTGATGCTCTCACCTCTCTCCCGCTGTCACAGTAAGGCTGCAGAAACAGAAGTCATTGACATGTTTTGCATAGTTACAGCTCACAGGAACACAAGCCCGCCAGTACTCAGCTAAATAGAAATGGACGAGCAGAGAGGGCATAAACCGAACTGTTTCAGCTCAAGACTAATTTAACCTCAGACATCATGCTTCAACTCCCACTCCTTGAACTTTTGCTTCTCTCTCCTCTGATCGCACACCAAGAAGGGGCGTGTTTAGGAGGATTCATCGCTCTGTTGGACACCAGCTACCTCTGTTCCTGAATCGTGACTGTAGGAGTGAGATGGAGTCCATTGGAGTTTGCAAACCGTGTGAAAAAAAAACATACCGATATTACTGTAAAATCACACTTGGGTCGTGGCAACTCCCACATAGCACTGACTATTGGCTTCCTACTAAGAAGCAACGTTATTCCCTAAGCGAAGGGCCCCTCAGACTGAGAGACTGAGCTGAACGGCATTGAGCTGCACAGGAGAGGGTCCCTGCATGAAAGAGCCGCCTTTGGCCGTAACATCTACTGACAGAAACGTCTGCGACTCTGACATTTGCGAGTGAAGAAGCTCCAAGTAAAACCTATTGACATGCATGCTGAACCCCTGTGGTCCGCTGTTGTCTTACAGCAGTTGGCAGGTACAGACGAGTGTTTGCAGACAAAGTCGACACCCGCTTTTCCTTTTCATTATTTATTTCATTTCAAGTGCCAATCAGGCACTGGTGTATTGGCAGGTGGCAGGAGTCAGCAGGGGGAGGCTGGGGAGCTCTGTGAGGTGCTTGGATACTGGATGCATCACACAGGGAAATTTGGGGGGATGCTTCAGTGGGAATAATAAATTGTGAAAAATATGCTTCAAGTACACATTTCAGTTTAATATTTCATGATTTAATGATGATAAAGTTGTTGTTTAACTATTCACTTGTTTGTTTTCACTCACAAGGACAAAAAAAAAACTAGGCAAAGACTAAGGAAAGTCTTTGAGACATTTAATGAATGAATGAATTACAATTATAATTAATGATCCTCAAGTTGTTCCAAACCTGTGTGAATTTCTTTCTTCTGTTGAACACAAAAGATTTTTTGAAGAATGTTGGTAACCAGACAGTTTCTGGTACCCTTTGACTTTAAGGTTTTTTTTTCTTTTTTTTGTTCTTTTTTTTGCCATGGAAATTAATCTTTTAGTGGAAGTTCCATTAGAAAGACTCTAATGCTGTCATTCATTTATATGAATAGGTCTGGCCAATCAGTGCTTGATACCAGGAGTATATAAGCAGCACTGAACTCTCTGTTTCATTTTCGGAGATGATGACGCTGATGCTCCCCTCCATCCTCCCCACCACCACAAAGTTGGCCCCTGTCCATCCATGGGGGTAAGCTCTGCCCCTGCCTTCACCTCCAGGTAGGATCCACCAAATCTGCATCCCCCATCATTAGGACTAAGGACAGGGCCTATGCCAAAGAACTTTTCTATACAGTACCACTATACATGAATCACTGCAACTCACTCCCATCTGTTAACACCATGCAAATATCAAAGGGGGCAAGCAGCTGTTTGTTACCAACATTGTACAATTTTTTTTAAATATATGTTCAACAGAAGAACTGAACCAACACAAGTGACAGAATTTTCATCTTTCCCTTTAACAGTGAGGCATAATTTTGCTTTTTAATTCAATTTATACAATTACAATACAATTTAATGAATTTACTTTACAATTTAAAAAAATTTAGAATGTTTTTTCTATGTTTTTGAAAGAAGTCTTTTATGCTCAACAAGGCTGGATGTATAATACAAAATACAGTAAAAACAGTAATACTCTGAAATATTATTATAATTTAAAATAACTTTTTTTTATTTTATGTTAATAAATTTTATAATAATTTATTCTGGTGTAAGCTCATTTTCAGCAGTCATTACTCCAGCCTTCAGTGTTACATAATCCTTCAGAAATAATATGCTGATTTGGTATTTTTATTTTTATTTAGGAAAGATGCATTAAATTAATCAAAAGTGACTGTAAAGACATTTATAATGTTCCAATAAAAATTATATTTCTATTAACTGAACTTTCTATTCGTCAAAGAGTTCTAGAAAAAAAAGTAAAAAAAAAAAATAAGTTTCTACAAAAATATTAAGCAGCAAAAACTGTTTTTAACTCTTTTAACTAACTGTTTACTAACTGTAACCATTATTAATAACTGACCACCAATAATAACTGATAATAACTGAGCATCAAATCAACACATTAGAATGATTTCTGAAAGATCATGTGACACTGAAGAGTAATGGCTGCTGACAATTCAGATTTTTCATCACTGGAATAGATTACATTTTAAAATATTTGGAATTGTAATAATATGTAACAACATTTCTGTTTTTACTATATTTTTGACCAAATAAATTGACCAAAATAAATGCACCCTTGATGAGAATTAGTGGCTTTATTCAAAAACAATAAACATTAATTATTCCAAACTTTTGGCCAATAGTGAATATCATCAAAATCTGATGCAGAATCTGTGTTCATGCGCTGCTGTAGTCAGTCACATGATTGCCAGGCACATATTGCCTGCTTTTGTGGGCAAAAGCACACAGGTCGAGTGATGTCAAGAAAGTCTTGTGCATTTTATTTTTTGATTCTTTGAGCCGCTGAAATATTCTCATTGATGTCAGTCGAGGACACAAGTGTGATATAACCTTAAAATTTTCACACTGTCTGAAGATTTGAGTCCACAGCATGTGAACAGAAATGACCAGGGCCTGCTGTGAAATCCCTATATTTGCACTCGCTCAAGATGGATGCATAAAAGACCCATACCAGAAATGAGTGCATCAGCAGCTACTCTTCCGAAATCCCTCTCTTTCTCCATTTGGTCGCATTTACAGCCTCATCAAATTGACGGTTACGGTTGTCAAGTTAGGTAACAAGCCGCAATACCAAGCCACCCTTCACTGCTATGGAAGGCAGAGCAGGACAAAGACAGATCTGCCTTCACTTGCCCTTGCATGTCACATTATATGTGCAATCATGTCAGAGGTAATTAGCCATGTGGGAGGAATACAAATCAGAGTATTAAAGGTATCTGGGGTGGGCACAACAATCAGTCGGGTGTAGTATTCTAACTTCAATTTAAAACAAACTTGAATAAACGTTTTACCTCAGTGGGCGCTGTCACTTCCAACTTTCAACTTAATTACTGCAGGAACATAAGCAACAACATTGTTAGAGTAACACAAACTTATTAATAGAAAACGACTACCAGTCAGTCTTGAAACAAGTTATTATTAATGGTGCCATTCCTCCAAGGGACTTCAGATCTCCCCTTTCTTGTTCACGCAGCCTGGAGCAGAATAACTTGTAGAGGATAAGGAGGCAATTAAAACACGCAGTGTCAATCAACAGTTGTTCTAGAAAGTGGGGCAGAAATGTCAGTGATAAATAATTAGAATGTTGCCAAAAAATCTTCACAGACTCTTTCTGTCAGTAGCAGTTTGCATTACATGCATTTGTGTCACTTTCCAAGAAAACAAGGGCAACGCCGTCCAGTGGCACTCATGGCTATGTAGAGCTCATGAAGCCTGGGGATGTCTCTTAACGGTGCACTATCCCAGTTTAGCTAGACCCGGTCTAGATTGCACACAGCACATTTTTCAATGGCCCAATGAGCAAAATACTTATGTTAGGATGGATGTTTACTGACCTTTGCGGTGCCTTTAACTCCTCTTAAAGCTGGTTTCAGAACTCAGGGCTTGTGCCACTCGAGCTGTAACTTAATCCTGGATTTTGTCCTGAATGAAAGCACAAGCAATGAAACTAGACAGAGAAATCGCATTTTCACAGACGCCTCAGTCTGTATGACCTGCTCACAAACTGTCCTAAAAAAATAAATAAAAGAGAGAGAGAGAGAGAGAGAGAGAGAGAGAGAGAGAGAGAGAGTATCATGATATTACTGTGGTTTTTAGACATGGTACAAAAATAATCCTATGTTTTGGGCATGCACCTTTATTCTTTATCAAGTACCACACAATACAGTGTGAATAAAATGTTATACTGCATGGATATAATAGTTAAGCACCATGGTAACGTCATAATAATCAGTGTAATATAGTGTGGAAAATATTAATACGTTTTAGTTCACATTATTTTCTACATAAAGTATTCTGTTTTTCTAATATACCTATAGAATTAATTCCATCGAAATACAAATGGCTACCCTTCTGAGCACTGACTAATGACTACTGAAAGTGTGCTCCAAATGTAGAAGAAATTAAATATGGGCATCTTCAGAATGGTGCATAGATAGCAAATATCTTGCGGAGTTTAGTTTGCTACGTCATGCGTGATATTAGACAAACTGTACAACATTGCCATCTACTGGCAAGCTGTTTAAACAGCCCACCACTGTATAAAAATATTTTTTATTTGAATTTGTATTTATTTATTTACATATTTATTTGAATAGACCGGGTTGTGTTTATTCTACAGCAGTAAGGTCATTTCATAGACTTACACTTATTTACCTATTTTAATTAGTTATTTTTATATTTATTTGTCCTTACTCAATGTTGTGTTGTTGTAATGTTAAACCACTAGAGGGAGCGCGATTCCTATTTTCTGTGGGAAACGTAGGAATTTAGCCTAATCAAACTGTGATTGTGGGTAATACAGCAGTTAATTAGTTCTGATAAGTAATCAGAAATACAAATAGATTTCTGCACATTTTCAGTTTCTGTACTATTATAGGCTATCTTCCATTAGTTTTGTATCAGCTGTTTCTTCAATGAAAAAGAGAAGAAAGCAATCAAATTAAGCTTGTTCATTAACAAAACATAGGTCTACATTGTGTTGCAAAGTAAAACAAACTGAAACTTTATATTTAAAGTGTTCATTAATTATATTAGATCTGTTCTACTGTCATGAATGCCAGAATGTGAACCTGAGATGAAATTGTTAGGAGATGAAAGTTGCACTCACAGGGGAAAAAAAAAAGGTACAAAACTGTCACCGTCACTGTCAAAAGACACTAATATGTACAGTTTATGTACTAATATGTAGCCTACTTTTAAAGTTCTAGGCCTTATATGTCCCTTAAAGGTGCTAATACATACTATTTAGGGGGTAAATAGGGTGCAAAAATTTACCTGTTAGCCACCTCAGTTTCATCTTTGTTAGTTTTTCTAAGTAATAAAGACTGCCAATACTTCAGCCTCGTTAAATCAATTAAGATCAGGACTACTAAGATCAGGACATCCTATCAAATTGAGCAAGCAGACAAGAGGGACAATTGTCAAAGAAATGAGCAGCAGGCCAAAATGAGTGGGAGAATCTGTCCAGAAATCAACAACCTCATCAGCACTTCACTTACTCACCCACTTAAAGAGAATGAATTAAAGGAAGCCACTTGTGAGAAATGTCAGTAGTGCCCAGAGTTTGTAAATGAGACATGTAGTTCTTTCATTTTGGTCAGTGTTCAATTTGCAGAGGAATACTCTTGAATAAAATGTGTTGAATGTTAAGAATTCTTAAATTTCTTGAAACAAGAAATTATTTGAATGGTTTTTGAACAGTAACTTTGCCTAATGAAGACCTGACTGGTCGAAACATTGCACTGTTTGGTAAATACATTTCGGAGCTGTAATTTCAATGTGTAGACATTTACATTTAGTCATTTAGCAGATACTTTTATCCAAAGCGACTTACAAATGAGGACAATGGAAGCAATAAAAATCAACTAAAGAGCAATAATATGCAAGTGCTATGACAAGTCTCAGTTAGCTTAACGCAGTACACGTAGCAAGGTTTTGTTTTTTCATTATATGATAAATAAAAAGAAAACAGACAGAATAGAAAAAAATAGAGAAGCTAGTGATAGTATTTTTTTTTTTAAGAAAACAAGCAGTTAGTAAATGAATATAGTGGAAGTCAAAAAGGGCAAGTTTTTTTTTTTTTCTTTAAGAATAAATAGAGTTAGAGGGTCAAATAAAGATGGAAGAGATGTGTTTTTAGCCGATTCTTGATGATGGTTAAGGACTCAGCTGCTCGGATTGAGTTGGGCAGGTCATTCCACCAGGAGGGAACATTTAATGTAAAAGTCAGTGAAAGTGATTTTGTGCCTCTTGGAGATGGTACAATAAAGCGATATTCACTTGCTGAACGCACGCTTTTAGAGAGCACATAAGTCTGAATTAATGAATTTAGGTAAAGGGGTGCAGAGCCATTAGTGGAGTTGCAGGCAAAGATTAATTAATGCCTTGAATTTCATGTGAGCCGCTTATTTGTAGCCAGTGCAAATTGATTAACAGAGGTGTGATGTGCCTTATTTTTGGCTCATTAAAAATGAATTTTGCAGCCACATTCTGGATTTATTGTAAAGGTTTGATAGAACTGACTGGAAGACCTGGCAAGAGAGCATTGCAATAGTCCAGCCTGGACAGAACAAGAGCTTGAACAAGGAGTTTTGAAGAACGTTCTAAAAGAAAGGGCCTGATCTTCCTGATGTTGAATAAAGCAAATGTGCAATGTGGTCTGAGAAAGTCAGCTGATCATTACTCATTAGACATGCTCATTAACAGGAACAAAATGCAAAAAAAATACAAATAATAACTCAAAAGAGGTTATACTTTCTGAACATTGCTGTAGCTCCTTCTCTGGTCATTTTCTGTCTGTTTTGATCAACTGTGTGCTCTGAATCAAACCTGCCACAGTGATCTCTGCAGTTTCCAAAGGCCTTAAAGAAGTCTATTAGCTGGCAGGCTGAAACTGAGGCAATTTTCTTTTCTTTGATCAAGTAATCAAAAGGAACCATCAAAGTTGGCAATTACTGTTCCTCAAACGCAACTTAATTACATACTATAGCTGTTCAAAGACAAATGTTCTTACAGAACACATTTGCCATCCGAAGGGGAAAATGAATGCCATTTCTTTTCTCTACTAATTAATATATTATAATGAGGATCAACCATGTAATGGCATCTGGACCGGATACGCTTACACACCAATATAGCTTTTGCAACGAGCTATCAATTAGCTGTACAGATGACATGGATCAAATTACTCTCAATCGATTGCCCCAGAATATTGCTTACCCTCATACTGTGTGTGTGTTTCTAATGTGATGAATGAGAGCCATTCTTAAGAATTATTCTGGGGGTTGAGTTTTACAGCTATCCCTATTCTTACCCTCTCAAACCAATGAGGGTTAAGATTTGTGGGGTAGAACAGAACAAACCTCTCCCCCTCTGAATGGCTGAAAAGGCCACAGAGAATATACAGACTTCCTGCCACAAATCTCTCATTGATTTTCCTTTTAACACTAGCTAAATGGAGATGCGCTGCAGCACTCTGTTTGATGAGACTGCTTTTATATGTGAATACGCATATGGACAAAATCATACGCAGAGCGCTAATACACAAACAAACATGCCCTCTGCTATCCACGCATTTAAATTACTACAATCAATGATCAATCTACACATCAAGTGTTTTTACTTAGTATGAAAACTAATGTATAAATGTATGTAACCCGTGCTCTTCACATGAACACATACATTGAAATCTTAATAAGCACCTTGATGTAGAGACATTACGCTATGCTTACATTACAAAATCATTCGTATATTACAGTAATCTAACTCTCATATAAACCCAGTTGACATTTTTTGTTCCTAGAATGTTTTTGGTATGTTTATAAAAATTAAAAAGTAAAAATTAACATTAGATAATGTTGTGCATAACATTCCAGTAAAGTTCTGAGAACATTAGTTTATGGTTTTTAAAAATGAATCTTTAAAAGAACATTCCAATTGTAAAATTGGAACAATTGTAATAAATAAATAAATTAATGTAAATAAAACAAAGATTATTGGAGTATAGTTTACAAAAAAAAAATACTAGTTCAGTCTTTCTATTTAAAAATTTCATCTTGTCATTTCTTTGTAGTTTAAAATAATAATAATAATTTACTAGCAATTTCTGAGTGAAACTTTCAATACCAAATTTGTTTTAGTGTAGAACATTAGGAATTGGCTTTCAAATAAACCAAAGAGCAACCATACACTTATGTTAGTAGAATTTTCTGTTTGCTCTGCTGGGGATTTACTTTTAGTTCCCAATTATTTACAAAGCTGGGGTGTAGCATTAACAAATACACAATTCATAATTCTCACAAGTACTTACAAGTTTGTCAATGTAACAGTCACACAGATTAATGAAATGGAATGTAAAAGAATCATCAGAGTCAGCAAAATCCATTCAGGAGACATGTTTTCTGTCTTTCAGATGGATTTATCGTCGGTTCTCAAACAAAGTTAATTGTCTGCAAAAGCATGGCTGGATCAATGGGGCGTCATTTGTGTGATGCTGTTATTCACATTATCCATCGGTATCCTGCAGTGTCTTTGATTAACTGACAATAAATCCAACAGACCTCATTTCCTAGATGGTTAGTCTTTCGTACGCAACCTAAAGGTGAGTATTGAGCATGTATTGAGTTTGTAATCAAGTTCAGTATGCCTATGCAACCTTATTACTCTGACTGGTTTATCATGTCAAGCAATTGCTAGCTAATGATTTTGGTTTTGTGTAATTCATTCTTCATGTTGCTAAAAATTTCATTTAAGGGAGGACATTGACCTTGGTTTGATTTCAGTGCAGTGAAGCTTGTTAACAAGTGAAGAGCAAACAGTATACGATATACTCAAAGGAAACATGATTGGATCAACATTTATGGATCAGTTAGAGAAATAAAAGCAACAGGGGTACAAGACACTACATGAAGACACAATGGCAACATGGCAGATGTATGTCTGGGAATGTATTTGCTTTGTTTTGCTTGTTTATTGATTCATACATTAGAATATGTTGCGTGATTTCGTTATTTGGTCCATTTTGAGAGATTTTATACATAAGATATGATTCTTTTTCTTATTTTTTTTATATGCAACTGATAACCAGTGAAAATGTATTCAAGCTTCAACTGCATTGATTTGAAAGAGCAACTGTCATGCTATTCTTCAGTGAACAGGTGGCGCTCATGCTCTGAATTCCTCCATACAATCAAGTAAGAAATAAAAGTTCATAAAAGTTTTTTTGATCATACGTGAGGCTTAAGTGAAGAAAACTTAGATTACAAGTTAAGACTGGTTAAAGTGTGTTAAACAGACGCATTCACCTGAGGTAACATCAACTTGTAGCCTACCTAATCGGTTTCTGTATCGGAAGGACGGCACAAAAACCATAAATTTTATCACGTTATTATAGATTTACACATTAAAAACGATCACAAAATGTTAGTATTTCGTTTACAAACGTCATATGTGAAAATCAAATAACAATAAAAATTATATATAATATTTCTAAAAAATAATATTTTAAAATAAAAAAACAGTGTCTGTGATATTTAAAAAATAAAAACTTCGACTGTAAAAAAAAATTAGCACATTACTTTGTGGAAAAATTCGCACACAGTGTGTCAGATAGCTATGGATCGCAAAGTGGATTCTATTTATGCTTGGACAATCTTTGGAAAAGTCTTATTAAGTAAAGTGCTTAATGGTGCCTAATCAGCGAATATTCACTGTCCAACTGAGCCAAAAGGACCAACCTTCTAGAGATCCAAACACATGCGCAGTAGCTATCTTCACACTTAGTGCGCGTACTTCGACCTTACATGCATAATGTCGGGCAACTGAGCGCGCAACAGCACACGCTGACAGTTGATGTGGACTGATATGAACTTTAAAATTTTTTTGGAATTTTCTTTTATTCATGTTTATATACATTTTTAAAACAAGCCGGTGTTTTGAACGATTGCTGAAGATATGATAAAGAAGGTATCAAAAGGTTAAATATAACGCAATGTCGCGATATTAGTGTTTTTATCGTAATATCGGAACTCTTAGTATTGGTTTTTATTCTGTTCTCGTGGGGTGTGTCCACCAGAGCAGCACTGAGCGCTTGTTGGAGTCTGTCCGGATGTGTATATGATGTCTGATCACTTGTTCCTCACCAGTGCGCTGCAGGCGCGCAATGGATTTATTGTGGGAATTGTTCTATATCGTATTTAATCAGTTTCTCTGCTCTCTGAATGGATCTGAATAAAGCAACGATGATATTCGCAACTTTTTGGATAATGTTGCCTGTCCTTGGTAAGTTGAGATGCGTGTGTTCTAGTGTTTGTTTGCGCGTTACATCTGTAACACCTAACCTACAATAGACAAATACCCTACCTTGATTCAGAAACATACACAGCCTAGATTTTCTTGATTCAGAAACATACTAGGCTTTGTTTTTTTTTTAATAATATTATTATTAATTCTCAATCCTAATCATTACTTGATACATTTTATAAATAGCAGGGATTAATAGGAAATAAAAACATTGTTAAGTGTTTTGCCTTTTTCCATACCTATACCTATAAGTTGTCTCTATTTGTTTGAATTGGGTCCTCTAAAGTAACCAGGTAAGTGCTATCACCTTAATTATGAACATTAGAAAAATCGTGGTAACAATGTGCCAGACATTCTGTTTTATTCATTCACATCTGTAACTTTGTAATTTTTCTGCACAGATTTAATGCACTTCTCACAGGCAGCTGCGATCTCACAGTCTCGGTCGGTTCGGCTGGACTGCGTTAGGGCTCATGAACAGTGTTTGGCGAAGTACGGCTGCAGCACTAAGTACCGAACCATGAGACAGTGTGTGGCCGGGAGAGCCGGTAACTTCAGCATGCTGGCTGAACCCGAGGCGCAGGACGAGTGCAGGAGCGCCATAGAGTCCATGAAGCAAAGTCCTCTGTACGACTGCAAGTGTAGGAGAGGAATGAAGAAAGAGAAAAACTGTCTGCGCATCTTCTGGAGTATATACCAAAGTTTACAGGGTGAGCAGATCTAGGATCAACAGAATCCAATATGAGAAATTATTTGTAGACAACTTTAAGTCTTGGAAATGCATTAGAAATCATTCAGAGCTTTAATAACCCAAACCAAAATTTCAAAAGTGCTGGTTCTAAGAAATATACATATAAACAGTTTGGGTTCTTCTTGCCAAATTACTGTTTCTACTACACTATCTTATTGGTACTTTGCTGGTGTTTATCTTCCAGCCAACGACTTGCTGGAGGACTCACCATATGAGCCAGTAAACAACCGTTTGTCTGATATTTTTCGTCTGGCTCCAATAATATCAGGTAAGTCTGATGATTATTTATCTCCACCTCACAATTATCACATTAAGTACAAATAATCAGCTTTTTGTTTTGTCTGTATGCTTAATGTGCGTAATATGTCTTAAGTATATGTGTATGTCCTCGTTCTTGAGATATGCTCATTTGGCTATGGATAAAAGTGTCTGCCGAATGAATGAATTTAAAATTAAATGTCTGGGGGGTTATGAATGGCCCGTCTGCATCAGTTATTTATGAAAGCTTGCTTTGTAATGGATGTTAGAGATTTGAGTGAACAGGTTTCAGTGATGTCCTTGGAAAAGAAAAAAATTCCTATAGAGGACTAACAGAACAAGTGCTGCTTGATGGCGACGGTTCAGTCTTGTCCTGTAGATGGCGCTGTTCCTCCCCTGTTCAGCTACTGTGAGGTCTGATAGTGTTGAATATAACACTGACTGAATCTCTCAATCTAAGTTGTGCTTGACTGAGGAAGTTCTGCTGTAAATCTCCATGGTGACAAACATGCAGTAGCTCTGTTCCAAAATCTAGTGAGTTGCCTTGCTGCCAACTGCCTACACGGGCAACATTCTAACCATCATAGAAACTCAAAAGTGACCGATTTGGAACACTCGACTTAAAACACAAATAGCACTCCGCACCCAGTTTGAGACTCAACTAGCAATTGATTTCAGTAGGGTTTGACATCATGTTTCCATGCTTTTTGAAAAAGATTTTTGAAAGTTGGAAATAAAACAAAAATTAAAAGAGGATATTTTACAAGAAAATACTATTTCAGGCTGTCTACTTTACAATTTCACATTTAATGTATTATTGAAAAAAAAGTGTTTTAACAGACAATTTTTGTATATTTATTTTGTGTGTGTGTCTACATATAGATGTAGACACACACACACACACACACACACACACACACACACACACATATTATATATATATATATATATATATATATATATATATATATATTCATACACAACAGTTCT
The DNA here is from genome assembly GCF_018340385.1 of Cyprinus carpio. Classification (NCBI taxonomy): domain Eukaryota; kingdom Metazoa; phylum Chordata; class Actinopteri; order Cypriniformes; family Cyprinidae; genus Cyprinus; species Cyprinus carpio. The sequence goes on from NC_056608.1 coordinate 16,514,951, forward strand.
TTCTGGTCCTCAAATCTGATTGGCTGATAAGAGAGTTGATATTAGAGTCCAACAGAAGTCCAACAGCCATTTCACCGTTTGTATCATTATATATTGCTCATATAAACTGAATATCTTAGAAGGCATCATAATTAAGTTGCCAAACTTTTTGAAAAGCATGTGATGCAGCCCAGTAGGTTTTGATCAGAAAACAAGTGTCTGTGGTTTTGTTTACATTAGGTTTGGATTCATTATGAATATACTGTAGGTCCATAAGGAACATGTGGGCATTACATGAAAGTACATGCAAGACACCCTCCCCTTACATTCCCCCTAGGTCCACTTCAAAATCAATAAAGCCATAGAAGAGAAACAGCTTCTGAGATTGCAGCCTTGTTCTTTCCTGAAGCGTTAATCAATACGGTCAAGGATTCAGAATGAACAAAAAAGCTTAAAAGCTTTAATATACCAGCTGTTAATTCTTTAATCATCAGTCTGGTGCTATTAGAGCATTATTATGAAATGAACATCACAGGCTTGCCATTGTAATGCTGTGCTTCTGTTCATTTGTGTATCTAACAGCCAGCTACAGGTGTTGTACATCACCAGAAAGAGAGAGACATTCATTTTTATTATTTTCATATTTGGATGCCAACGCAATTGAATATTAATCTCACAGTGAACCTCTTTACTTATTCCATGCATATCTAGAGCAAAAAATTGTGGAAAAAGGTGCAACGGTTTTGGCATGTTCCAGCAACCCCTAGTAATCATTCACAGCATGGCTTTACAGGAATGAGCAGGATGTTTATGGCCGCTGCCAGTGCAGCTTCAATAAAAACTGATGTGGTTGAGAAACCCAGAGCTGCTGTGCCAGATCTCTACATGGTCCAGATGGACAGACGCTCCCGTTCTTGAGGTGGTGCAGTGTCAGGGTTATACAAGTTCAAAGAAACTGTTGAAAACCCTTTATATCAAAATGATGAACTGCATCAACCAAGACTAGCAGCAAACCCACTGTTTAACATAATAGTTTGAAGTAACTTGAGCAGTGCCTAATATGCCAAAAAACCTTTGGTTGGTTAGTGTTCATTGTGTGTCCTGTCCATAAAGTGCTTTTATATTTACTGTCATGAACCACAGAATCAGCCCACACACAGGACCCAAATAATAACTGACCCTAATCTCTTATTCTTAGTGGGACATCTCTATACAACACCTTGTGTGGGTGTTTTCAGGCTGTTCAAAGCAGACATGTATACTCAAGTCGGAGGCTCGTTCACACAGTGCCAACAAGCACCAAATTCCAATGGTTGTATTTATTTTTGCATCAATGTATTAACCCTGTTGGCGGTTGATGGGCTGCGTGAGCATAACAGTTATATTTACAAACTATAAATACATCAGTCAACTTCAGTCAATAAACTGTTCTCAGACTTGACTTGGACTCAGAAAAACCCACTTGAAACTTTACTTGGTAAGTGATTACAGTATATTTACATTTAGTCATGTAGCAGATGTTTTTATTCAAAGTAACGTCATGAGCAATTTGTGCTAAATATATATATATTTTTTTTATTACACTAAAAACTATAAACTATAGACTATTGAAAACTTGACTGACAAAATTTAATTAGACCAGTAGGCTAGGCATTCATTCCAGGGTGTCCGCGGGTCCTTAAAAAGTCTTAAAATGTCTTAAATAATGTTTTCCTAATATAAGGCCTTAAAAAGTCTTAAAATTTCTTAAATTCGGATTCGATGGGTCTTAAATATTTTTGGTCACATTACCGCTAAAATATCTTCAGTCTGATGGACCTAATGACTGTTTACAATAATTGTACAAACGGAAGATTTTTTTCTTCCCCGCGTTAAGTTACTGTGTCATCAGAGAGAATTGCAGTAAGTTAGCAGAATTTTTGTTTGTCTCTTAAGAGACTACAGAACAAACGAGCGTGACAGCACACATAAACTCAGAAGAAACACAATAAGGTAAACATTGAAAATGTTCAGTTTATTCATAACATGATATAGTTAAGTAACACCCTAAGTGAGCTATTTTGCTCAATATTCTTGCGACGCAAAAAACATTCAAAACACCTACAGAGTGCACGCATTACGTGAAGTCTAGTGCGCGTGCGCATTAAAACTGCACTCTTTCAAAGCATGATTTTGTTTATTAAAATACATGCAGAATCACAAATCACAAATTCAAGACATTGGGGTAGAAAATGTGTGTATTTTTACGACTTCATATGTATAATCAATTTCACATGGTAGAGTAAGACCTTTTTTTCCTCCAAAAATTACCATATACAAATGTGATATTGATTTTTTACAACAGTTCAATAAACTAGACATTTTATTAAGAGACTTACGTTTTAGACACCATATTACCCGTTTTTGCACTATTTCGCCAACAAAAATCAAATGAGCAATATGACAGCTTTTTGCTCCTGAATGAATCAATTGTTTAAATGATTCGGTTCAGTCGCAATGATTCACTTATTACCAGTGACTTGTTGCCACCTACTGGTGGTTTTAGTTTTACATTTAAAGTATATTTTCATTTTTTTAATCATTTCAAATAACAGTATTCAACATTTTATGTTTAATATATCAAAATATTATTTATGCATTTGCAACTACAGGTTAAATGCATTCAAGGTCTGCATTAAACAGTGTGTAAATACTTGTAAAAGTCCACTTTAGGTGCAATTTGACTCAAAAGATAACACACACAAAATGGCTTTATGAAGGCAAAATGCCAATAAAAGATGAAAATCAATTTAAACTTATTGGAAAAGATACCAGCATGATAACACACTCAATCAGTTGAATGAATGACTCAATGACTCACTCATTAAGTGACTTACTGCCACTTACTGGTAGTTTAGTTGAGGAATATGTTGAAAAGTAGGCCTTTGCATTTTTCCCCTCAATATTTCTTATTTGTATATTCATAAATGCATTTAAAACATTAATCTCATAACATTAGTTATTGCAGTTGTAATTATTGTTATTTGCAGTTTAAATTATTTTATCTGACTGGTAGCAGCCCTATAGTGTTTATTGAATTTATTGATTAATTGTAATAATTTGCCATGTAAGATGATGCATACATCTAATAAGGTTAAAAATAGGACTTTGTAAAAGTAAATAAAAAATATGCAGATTTAAGTATGTAAAAGCTGATAGAACACTGATGAAAATATTGCTTCAGAATAAATTGTTTACTCCACCAAAAATCTTGGTGATGCAGTTATTTTGCAGGGATATTTTGTATGGAATATTGCCTGCTGACATGAAAAGTTCACGGTATATCGTAGTAATAAAGATAATTTATTACAGCAATTATATCTTGTTTTCTTTTTAATTCATACACATTTAATATTAAATATATGTATGTAATAAAATGTGTATTTCCATTACAGGTTAAGTCTTAAATTTCATATAAGGTGGTATTAAAAAGGTCTTAAATTTAACTTGTTCATGTCTGTAGAAACCCTGTCATACTGTGAGATACAATTAGGCCTATATGTATGAATCTGAAGAGAAACATAAAACTATGGCTGTCAATAGAGCATGGAGTAAAATAACTGATTCATTTCTGACCATTCTTTAGAAAGCAAAATTATTCATTTCTTTCTTTACAACATAAGTTTTTAATAAAACAAAGATTAAGGATTATGCTTTATAAGAAAATACTATTTCAGACATGTTTAATTCTGTTTTTTATTTGCTGTTTCTTTGTAATTGTTGGTGAAATTAGCAATTCTTAAGTGAAAATTAAGTTTCAGTGGCTTACTATTTTTTGATGAACTTCCCAGTTTGAAGACCCATGCTTTAGGAGACACCTGAATCTAAAGTGTCTTACAAATAAGGAACATCACAAGCAATTTCTAATAACTAGAATTGTTTTTAATTTTATTGGATTTGAGATGTCACTTAAAATTGTGACAAGCAACTTGACTTAGTCTGGGACTGTGACAGACTTGAAACCCTATGGCAGAGACTTGTGAACTTGTCTGGTGCACAGCATTGAAAGACAGTACTGAATATCCTTGAGGGAAACATGAGGCCAAGCAAAGAGACAAAACATAGTCAACAAGGTATCAGCTTTCTCGAACTCTTTTCATAGTCCTGACTAACAGAAATGCCTGCTCATCTAATTGTAGCTCTCCTGGGCTCTAATGCAAAAACGCCAGTGTTTCAGTAAATGTGTTCAGGTTACACTTCCTGTCAGAAATATAACTGAGATCAATATGAATGGCCACATTAAGCAGCTAATAATTGCTGAGCAAGACAATTCACCCTCCAACTTAGCATTTTAAACTTTAACAAAGGTACTATTCTCCATAAAGGTGCATCACTGAGGTAATAGCATTCAAAACAGATCGAATAATCACACACGTTTTACGTCATGTTTATGAGAAGCTGCGTTACGGACTTGATGCCTCTTAGATGACTCAGTTTGATGGGTATTGTTGGAACTGCAGAATCTTTGTCCAGGATGCATCTGTATGCAATCTGCTGCATAGGCAATTTCTGTCCTTATTATTTGATGGCACACCCTCCAGCTCTACATAGCTTTGAGGATTTGGGGCTTTGGTATCAGATCCCCTTCAGCCATGGGATCACAAAAAAAGGGAGGGGGAAGATCAGTCATGTGAAAGAGGAAAGACATTCCCTGTTTAGTGAAAAAGTAGCCAAAAGGGTTGGGCAGAATTGAATTGTACTGAATTGTACAATGGTTGCCAGTAGGCAGGCAACTTGAATGGATGGTTAGAGCTTATTAGGTTTTCCACAGATAAAGGGATCATTTACCCAAAAATGAACACTCTGTCATCATTTACTCACCTTTATGTCATTCCAAACCTGTATGACTTTCTTTCTTCTGAGGAACATTGCTTTTGTGCATTCAATGAAGCAATAAGGTTTGGAACAACAGTAAATGATGACAGAATTGTCATTTTTGGGTTCCTTTATATGTCTAAAACATTAACGACCTTACTGTAGGTCACATGGCACTTTCTTTGTCTTTCAGTGCTATGGCAAAAGAAACATGTTTATTGTGCCATTAATCATGAGACATTCAGACCAAATAACCACTGGAATATATTTGCCTGGCAGTGTTTGAATTAGAACGGTCCTTTCCATAATCAATAAAGAAGCGGTCATGAGAGACAAAGAATGATCATACTGTCACTGTAGAGCGAGAGCAAAGTCCCTTTAAGACAAGTCATGTCACCCGGCGGCCATCTTTGGAACGCCTCTCGGGCATCCAAGTGCAACTCCTATCTCTTTGAATGGGGAAACATCAAATTCTACAGAACTGTTCACTAGGCTTGCGATTAAATTTCAGATTTGAAATCACCAAAGAAATCTGATAACAACTGTGTCATAAATGTTGTTTATTTTGCTCAAATAACATTATAAAAAGCTTATTATTCAGGCTAGATCAGCCAGTGCGCATGCGAAGTCCTGAGCGCACGTCTCAGAACGCTGACTGTTTCTATATCAACCGGGACGCTTCTTACGGCAGCTGCAGTGACGCGTTGACTTTACCAATTAGCGATTGGCTCCTTCATTGAGAAGGCAGGGCTTCCTGCTTTTTATAATGTTATTTGAGCAAAATAAACAACATTTATGACATATTGAGTGTTGCATTTTCCCCCATTCAAAACTATTCCCCATTCAACTAACGAGTGACATGTCTTGGGTATTCTATAGTCTTTGGCAAGAGTTGTGCCACCTGATCAGTGAAGAGCTGGAGCAATGAAGACAAAGAGAACAGCAGCCATTTATGAATTAATAAAGAGAAAATGAAAGAGATAGTTCACCCAAAAATTAAAATCAATTTTCTCACCATCATGTCTTTCCAAATCTGTAATACTTTTTCTTCTGTGGAACATTTTGTGTATTTTTAAATATCTACTTTTGTCTGTATCCGACTTGGAACTGTTGAAACATTCTTCAAAATATCCAGAGAGTATGTTCCACAGAAAAAAACAAAGTCATGCAAGCTCAAAACAACATGAAGGTAATTTTGTAATTACAAAATGTAATTTTTGGGTAAAGTGTCTATTGGAGTGAACATGAGGGTCAAATAAATGTGTGGAACCAAAGATCATAGTGAAGGCTGGAAAAGAAGATGTTTTGCTATCAGCTACTCCTACCAGTTTAGACAGATGACTCTTGTTCCATGCCTTGTTAATTGATTTTCTCATGTCCCAGCTTTGGTCTGCAGGCTTGTCAATAATAGAGTGATCACAAATAGCTATTCATTTGTCTCACTTTGCTATACAAGCTACTCACAATCATATGTTATGTCAAAATGAGCAATATATTTGTTTTGCATATATAGCATATACTGTAGCATATGCCTTTACAACTGCAGTGCACCATTTCACAGGAAAGAGACATAGAGATATAGTGGCATCCATTTTCTCTCACACACAGAACTGAGGTTGCCCTGGCCATCTGAATTATTCACACCCTCAGGCTGGTCCAGAATGTAATAACAAGTCCCATGTGGCCCTGTCGTCTATAAGAGAACTGAGATGCATTGAGAGCGGAGAAACCACGTTCTCTTCTCATGCAAGATGGTCTGGTTCCTTTCATGAGTTGCATAGATTTGGTTGTATTCAGTCACGCCACTCATCCAGAGAAATAATTTGACTGAATGTGAAACAGACAGAGAGTCTATTGAAAGAAGAAATGGGGTAATTATGATGGATACTAAATTAAAATCCTTTTCAATGTTATTACATATATTTTTAAAAAACGCCTGGCTAATTTATTTCTGGATGTGTTTTACTTAGTGATCCATAATTTCATTGTCTCCATAATGACAGTAAATCCTATCATTGCTTTAAACATTCAGCAGGATGAAATTCATATGCGTAATGTTCATTTGAATTGCCATAGTCTGTTTTAAGAAAATCAATTCAAACCTTCACTGGTATTGGCATGAATGGCAAAAAGCCTATAAGAGAGGAAGAGGTTATTAAATATGAAAAAATGGCCCTGTCAGCAGTTATTGTTTGGAAGTGCAATTTGATTTCCAATCTCATTTCACATCATTGACATGGATGCCAGGGCTGTACGGTTCATGAATCCCAACCAGCTGCCACCCAAGGAAAAGACAGCGAGAGACAAACAGAAAGAACACTTCATGTTTGTACAGAAATAGACTGTTTTCCACATTAGATAATAAAACTCTGCTATGAGATGAGCATGTAAACACTGAGAAACACACAAATCAAATGTCCTAAATCCCCTTCATCTCACGCTATGAGCAATATGTTAGAAAACACGTAAACAGCTTGATGATTGCTGGAGGCAAAAATGACATTTAAAGCTTGTGCATGCTGTGTTGTGTACAGCTCATAAGCATTGGTAATTACAAATGTCTGGATGGTTGATTACAAATCATTCAGCATCAATAACTCTTTCAAGTGTGACAAAAAGGAGGAAAATTAATAGAAAACGGCAAAAATTCAAAACACCCTGGTGCAGCATAAAAGGAATGCATAAAAAAGATTGGTTTGATTCAAGAAATTTTGATATCCACTTAATTCAAAGCTTATTCAGGCTAATTTTCTTGATTCTTAAGAAAGGAAAGGAGGCAAATTGTGACATTAAGGAGCCGTTCACACACACAAAAAAAAATTTTTGAATTCCACTGCAACACATTTTCATAGTTTTCTACATAAATGTGCTTTTTACAGAATTATTTGACTATTGACCAATGTCTCGCATTTTTCAAATCAAAAATGTTTTCTGTGAGAACAGTCCCTAAAAGTGCAATAAAGTACAATTGATAATAATAAATTAGCGTAAAATAAATGAACCTGTTTTTAGCAAGCATTCAGTCTTGAGTAGAAACTTCAATAATCAATCATTTTGTTCCATTTGAGTAAATGTGAATACATTTTTATGTGCTGTTATGATAGTTTAGCTGCCACTTTTAAAGTTTTTTGTTTAAAATTAATATTGTTATGGTGTTTCAGTCATAAACAGTTCTTGAATGAATCTGTTCGTAAACAAATACTTGCAATGGTTTAACTTAAAGAGTCAACCAATTTATTGGTGAGTGAAACTGAATGACTCTTTTTGGTAAATAGAATTAAAAGAATAGATTTAAAATGATTCACAAACCCCTGTTACAGCTGTTCTGTAATATGTAGTTTGATCGAGGTAATAAATGCAACTGACTTTCAATTCCCAACAAATCAAAGAATCAGTTTGCTTTCAAATCCACTATTTCTCCCTAAAAGACAATGCAGTTTTCTATTGAGCGAAAACAGTTGAATAATTATCACTCCTCTATTGCAGTCATGTATGAAAGGACATCCTATGTTCTGAATCATAATTTTTGAAAAGTGATGGGCTGAGAAGGTCATAACTCATAAAGCTGTATCTATATGTCATTGACCTTGTAATAACAAAAGATTAGTGTTATTAACTACACATCATTAAACAGGTTAAAAGCAGAGCACTGCATAATACAGCATAACTGTTCATATTTTCACATCAAATGCTTTTGATATCTAATGCGGTATTTATAAACCACACCGCTGCCTATGTTTTTTTTTTAACCCGGTCACAATGTGCTTGCACTGCAGTATTGTGGGAGCTTGCGTGACCGTGGCATTTCAGGCCACCTAAAGTCACGTCATCTGTCACCGCAGAGATTAAGGACATACAATGACCCACACACACACACAGAAAGACTCAAACACCCACACACAGCAGAAGAGTACAGACTGAATAGACCGTGAGAGTGTATTGGCTGTCAAACATATATAATACAAATCCTTTGGAGTGGATTTTGGAGAGAAGCCTAGCGAGAGAAAGAGGAAATCCTTTATTCTAATGGGCTGGGTTGACAGCTCTATGCTGTCAGTCCCTAAGGACTGATCCCCCGCTGTGGATGTGTGCTTCACTGTTTGTGATGTATGAAGCCTATAGTTATCATTTCCTGAGTCCAATATTGTGGGAATGTGTATGGGAAGGGAACGCAACCACCCCCCTCCCTCTCTTTTAAGACTGTGCCTGCATTCATCAGTGGATTTATCACATATTATATATCTGTAGCTCACTTTAGCTCCTTTTCTCTGTCTCCTTATAAGCCATTCAAGTTCTTTTTATGGAAAAACATTTATGTTCATGTCCAAACAAGTCTGCTTTGGAGCACGCTTCAATGTTACTGTGCTGATTTTAACTATAATGAAATGTTTATCTGTGAACAAAGGGAGGTGTGGCACAAAAAGGATGAATGCAGGGTCTAAAATTATTTTTGTACCTTCCAACGAAAGATGCATTGAAGATCGTTTTTACAAGCCTTGCATTTTTTTTTACAAGCATTTAAATTATATATGCCATGTTTTATTACAAATGAGGGAAAATAGCTTAAAATAAGGACCAAAAATATTTAATAATAATAAAATAATTTAAAAAGCATTTTGCATTATCCTCATTATTATTATTATTATTGTGCAATTTTTTTGTCCCTATGACTGTGGTATTTAGTTTTTCCATTGCTTATTTGTAACATCACATGTCCATTGTATAATTCTCAGCATTATATGCCGGATCATATATTTAAAAAATGGTTAACAAAAATTGTTACAAGACAAGACAAGTTGCAACATTGGTATTTCTTTGATTTGACTCTCTCACATCAGTGAAGGTCAAACAATCATTATTTTAATTCAGCATAAATTACGTCTTATGTTGCCTGGAAATGATACAATATCATGTTCTCTAACAAATAAGAAAAAAGGACCACCATCATAGAGACAAATGTGTGACAAATATTTAAAAAAAAATTCAAATTTTTCGGTTTGCATTATTATTATTAGTATTACTACTTATACATTTGTCACTATAAAATTTTTCCCCATGGATCCGAGTAACAGAACCCCACTGTATAATTCACAGCATTATATGCTATATCATATGCAATCCCACATATAAATAGACACTTTGAGCATCCTAGGTAATCCTATGAAGAGAAAAGTTGTTACAGGATGTGTGAGTTGCAGCAGCTGTATGTCTTTGATTCGAATCTCTCACATCCGTGAAGGTCAGATGATCATTCTTTGAATTCAAGTTAAATCCTGTCTTATGTTGTGGCTCCTGTTAAAGTTACTGGCAAACCGATGAGAATCTCCATATTATTTAGATGCCAAAAGCAATCTGACATGCATTTGGCACTCAGTGAGTGTTCATTTTACACCCCGCATGCATCGTTCTTTCATTCTCAATTTATTAAAGGCTCAGTCTTGGCTCCGTTTCTCACAGATTAATAAATAGTGGCTTGTACAGTATGTTTTACTGCTAATGTATGTAAATTGAAGGCAGAGCCCCACAGGGAAATTACTTGGCAGTTGTTGATGGTAAAACATCAAATACCAGTTTTATGTCTTATTAGACATTGATTTTTCTTCTGGATTGAAAGCCATCAACACTTTACTCTTTATTAATCACACTCATGAGATTTTATGCAGTTTAATTGCTTGGCGGTTGGACATGCACAGCCACACACACACACAAACATATAGCCCCTAGTCATCATTTACTCAAACAGTCTCAAGCTCCTTAAAGCTTTCTATCTCTCGCTTCCAAAACACACATAGTCAAACATCCAGAGTCACGTGACTCCCTCCATTGTCACTGTTACAATAGCAGCTCCCAGACGTTGCTGAAATTTCACGGCACCACTGGAGTATCAAATACACCACTGGACCCCCAAATCCCTCCGGCTCTGGTAATTATTTGAGGTCATATCAGTATGCCAGCACTGTCGGGAACTGGCTAAAGTGTCCATTACATCAGCCTTTTAGGGGTCAGCAGTTCACAATCTCTAGTGTAAACTGCCCATCAGAATACCAGGTCACTATACAATGATTTTAAAAGTTACCAAAACCATTTCAACATACTAAATACTAATTCTGCTATCAGATCAAAAACAAATGTGCTAGAGTACATTATTTAACTTTGAGTTAACAAAAAGTTAACATACTTGTTTATCTGAAAAAAAAAAACAATGCTACAGTCACTTATTCTCCTTTGAAAATGTGCATTCCGTGTCGGAATGTCTGTCTCTGTTTTGGTTTGTGAAACCCACCCACTGCCAGTTTACCCAGTTGTTTTTCGGCACCCCGGGTTGCCAGTTGGCAGAAAACACTGTGTATTTCATTTCAGACAGCTGCCAAACGAAAGGGGTCAGTTCCTGTTGGTGTCATCAATCTGGCAACCTGCGTGTAAGTCAAGTCTGAGGAGGAGGGGCCGAGTAAAAAAAAAACCCTCTACAATATTTTGAATTTGGACTGCAATCCTACATACAGCACCTTTAATATTTTAATAATATCAATGACCTAAAAAGCAAGTAGGTCTAAGATTTGAATTTTTATTGCCTGCATAGAGAGTTAATTGAAAGCATGTTGAAGAAGATTGCCATCTTTTCAGCCTCTTCTTGAAGACATTTCAGAGGATGATCTCTGGAGAGGACTCAACTAATGTACATTTTATTATAAAGTCCTGCTTTTCACCTCGTCAGTCGTTTGATCGATGCCTCAAACTGCCGGTCTTTCCGAGCAGAGCTGCATCAGCTTCAGATGGATCTGCTCTGTAAACATACACGGATCAGTGCGTTCATTAATTTCTTTTGGGTAAAAGACACTCATCAATAAATCAATAGACTCCACATCCACTGGATATTTTCAAATATCATTTGGACTGGCTAATTCCCTTAACGCGTGCTCCAGAGGTCAGCCATTGGCAGGCATCGCTTCAGAGGGCCATTAAACGTCCCTGGACAGCAGTTTAAGCAGATAGTCTTTTACACAGAGCTCATAGTGTTGTTTAACTAGCAGTTCTCTCTTTATTAAAGAGCCCAGAGATGGTCAGACAGGGTTCATCTTGCAACAAACCCTCATTCTGCTGCAACGGCACTTTCATTAATTGATAGAAGGTTACGGTCCAATCAACTCATTAGCTTAATTTCTAAAAAGAACTGAATACACAGAACTACCCATAGATACATTTTATTGCTCTGTCATAGCTCAGGAGATTTAATGAAGCTAGCAGTTCATGTTTCAAAGAAAGACAGAAAGAAAAAAAAAAAGAAAGGAGAAATAAGAAAATAATATAGGAGGGAAGGCCAAAATAAATGAAAAAGAAAGGAAGGAGGAAGGAAGGAAGAATGAAAAGTAAAGTTTGAGGAGTAAAAAGACACAAATCGAAAAGGCCAGACGAAAGCGAGAATGTGAAGATGGGAGAGCTGGGCAGAAAGAGACAGCAGCAGACAGAGGAAAAGAGAGCGGGAGATCAATTATGGAGGTTGAGTCCTCGTATGATTTGATTTGCTGCAGTGGCATGTGTTTTTTATTGGATTGGAGCAGTTGGAGGAAAGCTGTGAGATTATTAAGCATCCGCCAGAAAAGCTCCAGGTCTCTGCCATCAGCACTTTCTGTGTCTGCAGCACTCCCAATCTCTCAGGCCACTTAAGGAAGCGACTGAAGAGCTCACTTATTATTCCTGCACCCAAAGAGCAATAAACAACAGAGCGCTCTGCTGCCTGAGTAGAGGCCACATCAACACACACACACACACACACACATACACTGTTGCTCATTATTTCACGTCACACTGGAGTTCTCTGAGGTGTACATGGCCAGGCTCTCAGCCCAAGTAGCCTCTGGCTCACAATAGACACTGCGGAATGTAAGCTGAGGTCATTATACACACAATCACAGCACTGACAAAAATACCATGGCATTACAGACTACGGACCTTATGTTGTTGTTTGTTTTTGTTTTTTTTGTTTGTTTTTTTGTTTTTGGGGATGTCTTTGAATTATTAAAGGAATAGTTTGCCTAAAAATGAAAATGTGCTGAGAATTTACTCACCTCCAGACCATCCAAGATAGCGGCGAGTTTGTTTCTTTATCAGAACAGAAATTCTGAGAAATTTAGCATTGGATTATAACTTGGATTCTCTGCAGTGAATGGGTGCCATCCAAGCAGATGATAAAAACATCACAATAATCCACAAGTAATCAACACAACTCCAGTCCATCAGATAACATCTTGTGAAGTGAAAAGATGCGTGTTTATAAGAAACAAATCAATCATTAAGGCATTTTAACTTCAACTAATGTTGCTTCTGGATAAAGAGAATAATCCTCTATTCATAATATTGCTTTCTTCAGTCAAGTTGTCTTGTCTGAATCAGAATAGAAATATGCACAGATCAAGAACTCTTTACTAAAAAAATAAATAAAAAAAAATAAAATTAAATATGCAAATATATAAAAAACAAATATGTCAGTGCATTTTGATGTGAGAGGACACACTTGAGGAAGTGCTATTAATGATTATGGCCTTGCATTTTGGTCAGAAGTGCCTTGATGGATTTGTTTTTTGCAAACATATTACCTACAGTATTACCAGCTTTACAAGATGGTAATTATTAATGGACTGATGCCTTTGGATAACTTGTGGATTATTGTGATGTTTTTAATCAGCTGTTTGAAGTTTCATTCTGACGGCACCCATTCACTGCAGAGGATCCATTGTTAAACAAGTAATGTAATGCTAAATTTCTCCAAATTTGTTCTGATGAAGAAACAAACTCATCTTTGATGGTCTGAGTAACTATTCCTTTAAACAAGAATGTCAAACCAAATGCAACTATAAGTTACAAATATAAAATAGCAGTCAGATAATAATAATAAATATGCACTGCGCTTTAAAGTAGCCATGAGTTAGTTATTTTAATGATGTACCATAATAAATTAATTTTGCATTATGTTTATAAATGTGGCTTAGGATCGATGTATCATAAGAAGATATGGGTTAGTTTTATAGACTCTGACATGTTGCAGAACCTGTCCACATGACTGCAACTTCTAATCAACAATTAAACATCCATCCAATAACCTTGAGCCTCATGTCAACGTGCTTGTCAAACGTAAGTAATGGTTTTTGTAATAGGTAATTAACCTCAAGGATCTAGGCTGCTTTCAGATTTAATCACATCTAGTCATCTCACGAAAGCCCACAATAAGCACAAATTCCTCATCAAAACACATAATTGCAAAATGCAGCGTTCCATGCACATGCAAGAGCTGCAGCGCATCGACAAAAAAAGTTGAGTTACTGAAGCGGGAAGCAGAGGAGTCGAGAGAAGACTGAGTCATCATTAGGTAAAGAAGAATATCCTCACTTATTACACAGCTCACTGGAGACTTGATTCTGATTGGTCAGTCTTTTATCATATATTATATATATAGATATACACATTTTGCTACACATTATAAGTGACCACTGTCAATGGCAACCAAATCTTCTACAAAGCTATACTAGTTTATCTATCTATCTATCTATCTATCTATCTATCTATCTATCTATCTATCTATCTATCTATCTATCTATCTATCTATCTATCTATCTATCTATCTATCTATCTGTCTGTCTGTCTGTCTGTCTGTCTGTTTGTCTGTCTGTCTGTCTGTCAATATGTAGCCTAATAAAATAATGTAAACTTAAATAGTTCATGTCCATTTATTTATTCATTTGGTAAATGGTCATATAATTAAAGTATAATGCAATATCAGATGATCATCAAAGCTATTTTTGAAAATGCTCAGCACAGTATACAGTACATGCTTATGTTCTTTATTTTTGCATTGCTAAATGGTCTGACCGTGTTTGTGTTCTTATGGGAATTTGTATTTAAGCAAAAAAGACAGCTTTAAAAAGAAAGAAGAAAGGCAAACAGAGTTTTCTGGGTTGTGAACTTATCCACGCGAGTGAAAGCGAAGCATTCACCTGAGGTTGTTTGTTCAAGAGACACAAATGCTGTGTAGATTGAGAGGAGGGAAACAAAAGGAAAAGTGTACAAGCAGCTGAGGGGAGTTCTTCAGGCAAAAGAATAAAACGCAATACAAATAAAACCTATTTTAAACCGAGTTTAGTTGCTTTATCTAATTGCAACATTCTGCAAGATGTCAGTTCTTGGTGGGAAATACATAAAAAGGGCTGGAAATTGAGTCTCGGTATGCTTGAGGCAGTTTGTGTGGGATCTGTTGAAGAAATTGAGAAATAATAATAGATGAGAAAAAATAGCGTTCGTGTGTTTTTATTTTCATAAACACTAGACTGGTAATGAGAATGAAATATGTGAACGAATTATGGAGAAATATATAAACTACTGTTCAAAAATGTGGGGTCAGTTTTTTATTTATTTATTTTTTAATTAATCAAGGATACATTGAATTGTCCAAAGGTGACTACATTTTTTAACTTTTACTACAAAAATATAAAGCAGCACAAGTTTTCAAAATATTTCTTTAGAACCATATTAAAATGATTTTTGATGTATCTAGTGACATAGACGAAGAGTAATGGCTGCTAAAAAATCGGCTTTGCCATCACAAGAATAAATTACATTTTAAAATATATTGCAATACTAAACAGCTACTTTAAATTGTAACATTTTTTCACAGTACTACTGCTTTTACTCTGTTTTTGATCAAATAAATGCAGCCTCAGTGAGAATAAGAGACTTCTTTCAAAAACATTAAAAAAAATCTTACTGAGCCATAAACTTTGAATAGTAGTATGTGTGTGTGTGTATATTACATTCTCAAAAAGGTTTCCCAAACACTGCCCTTGGCTGGTCAAACAGAGAGCCCCGCCCTAAACTCACACCATTGGTTGAGCCACTGTTGCTGTGTGTGGAAGCTCAAACAAACAGAAGTAATACTTTCAAAGTGCAACAAAAACAAAACGTTGAAGCATTTCATTGTAAGCAGCCTACAAATGGCTTACTTGCAGTTGTCGCTAACAAGAGAATGTATTTTACACACTTCATCGTTAAATCTACTAGGAATAAAATTCTGTAATTTTCCTGAATATCAATTAGTTGTACAGTTACTCTCACATAGGCCACATACTGGCTGACATATGGCCTCTAGTTGTGTGAATGCCATACGGGACGACCTCAGCCAGAGGATGTTCACAGAGAGTCCTAAAAGGTCAACAGTTGCCCCACTCTCAGCAAGTGTTCTTTGACATTTACAGCATCAGTAAACTCAGCCAGTAGTGTTCCTAACTCTCCCTCTAAATCTCTGCCCGCATAGGTGAGGCGGCCTTTACGAAGGACAACAACTGCCTGAATGCCGCCAAGGCCTGCAACCTGAATGACACGTGTAAGAAGTACCGCTCCTTCTACATCAGTCCCTGCACCAGTAGAGTCTCAACCACTGAGGTGTGTAACAAGCGCAAGTGCCACAAGGCCCTGCGGCAGTTCTTCGACAAGGTGCCACCGAAACACAGTTATGGTATGCTTTTCTGCTCCTGCCCCTCCGGGGATCACACGGCTTGCTCCGAGCGCAGACGTCAGACCATCGTCCCAGCCTGCTCCTACGAGGACAAAGAAAAACCCAACTGCCTCTCCTTACAAGCCTCCTGCAAGACCAACTACATCTGCAGGTACGATAAAAGACAGCTTGTGTTACATGTCATGGAGTAAGGAGGAAAGTGCTGGAATATTCACTAAACTTTTCAGCGAGTTCATTATTTATACTGTGGGCTGGATGGTGGTGTCTGAGAAGAGATGACTGCAGGAATGTCACTTGTGTGCTGCTGAGTCTGTTTAATGAGGAGATGTGGCGAGTGGATTCTTGTTCATTCCTGCTTAATTTTTTTTCAGATCTCGTTTAGCTGACTTCCTTACCAACTGTCAACCTGAGGCGCGCTCGATTTCTGGGTGTCTGAAGGAAAACTATGCCGACTGTCTGCTGGCATATTCAGGTCTTATTGGTGAGTTCACTCACATCAATAAATTATTGTGGCATTACAGTATTATATAGGATATTTTATACCATGGTACTGAAATTCTTGTGCTATGGTTTCTGGATGTGTACCATGTCATTACCATAGTACCTTAGAGCGCCATGAATCAAAGCTCATTTAAAAAAAATGGTACTACTATGGTAAATGTACAGAAAAACTGTTGTCCACAAAAAAAAAAATTTTTTTTTGTGATGTGAGTTTTATAATGAACAGCATTTATTTGAAATCTTTTCTAAGATTATAAATGCCTTTACTGTCACTTTTGATGAATTTAATGCATCCTTGCTGAATAAAAGTACCCTAGCCTTTTGAATAATTGTGTATTATTAAAAAAAAAAAAATCAATAAGATTAAAAAAACTAAAACCAAAAAACATAGTATACAGTATGCATATATTCTGGTTTTGAGATGGATCATGTCCATAGGTGATGCGGTGAACTACATGTAACATTTGTAACTGCTTCATACATCCATTAAAATTACGCTGATGCGCCACTTGGCTTAAGTAGATAGTTCACTCAAAAATGAAAATGACCCGATAATTTACTCACCCTAAAGCCATCCTAGATTTTTGGGACTTTTTTTCTTTCAGATGAATATAATCAGAGTTCTTATTAAAAAATGTCTTGACTCTTTCCAGCTTTATAATGGTAGTGAATGGGTGATGAGATTTAGATATTTTCATTTTTTCATTTTTCATCTGATGAAAATGATGAAAATGTCTAATCGGGTAATTTAAATTTTTGGGTGAACTATTCCTTTAATAATTTGTGTCTAATGAAATGACTTTCAATGTTTGGGGCCACTGAATATTTCGCATTTGAATGTACTTGGACTACTTATCAGTGTTATGTAATGTTAAGGATAAAATAATGTTTATTTATTTATTTATTTATTATAAGGCATTGCCTTGTCTGCACTTTTTGTATTACCTAGTAAACTGCCTATCCAGCATCCCTAATGCTGTCTATAATGGCAGCTTGCTAGGTTTTGAAATACAGCCACTGTCTTGTCAGAATCTCATTTCATAAACGTCCTTGTTTTCAACATAAATGACCTTTGAACTTTGCTCCTTGCTATGTGTGACACAGGTACGGTGATGACTCCGAACTACCTCCGTGCCCCTGGCATCAGCGTGTCACCTTGGTGTGACTGCAGCAACAGCGGAAACGGAAAAGCAGAGTGTGACAAGTTCACCGAGTTCTTCACCAACAACCGTTGTCTCCGTGAGTAGACTTCATTCACAGCTGCTGCTACATCATCGGTCACATGGCGTTCTGCGTTGACTGACAGAATTTGCCTATCAAGACTGACTCTAAAGCTGAATTCTGCTCCGTTGCATCTTCATGATCATTCACAGTCCGCACCAGTAAATCTGATCTCTGTGATTTGTGTTGCTGTGCGGTTCAGAGCAGTCTGACGGCTGAGAGACAGAGAAATCCCTCTTAAATGGGGCGGCTGAGAGGGGGGATTGACATAAAAAGGCAATAAAGCATTACTCGGGTGTCCATGGGCCTGGAAGAGTAGGGAAAGCATGCATTATTTTGTCAGGGAGTTATTCAAAAACATAAATTTAGATGAACTGGATGCAGGGAAATAGACAGGAAGTGGATGAGAGGGAGGATTTGTCTACATGAGACAATGGCCTTTAGGATGACAGCCCGGATGATACAGCAGTCACGCCACATCCACACCTCATATCTGACACGTTCTCATCTTTTGTGTTTACCTATAGAGAGAGAGGTGGAGGGAAAGAAAAATAACTGTCCAACAAGATGTCAAGGAGTTCAAACAGTGTGAGACAGCATCAGCAAAAGGATTTCTTAGCTCTTGCTAGTTTTAATGAACACATGCCATTATTTGTATATCACGGAGGGCCCATTACTGGCATTACAGACAGCAGCAGGTCTATTAGGATGCATCAGACCTAATACTCACATCACTTATGTTGATATAAATCAGTTTTGTTTATGCTCAATTAGTAGTTAGTGCAGGACTAAATGATGACAGAATTTTCTGTTTTGAAAAAAAAAATCAGATCCAAAACGTAAGACTTTAGTATCATATTAGGTTAAATGATGAAAATCTTCTCATAGATTTTAACATATTAAATTACTTTACATTAAAATCTGATTAATTGAACCAGCGGTCAGTTACTTGCCTTCTCAGCCTCTGAATCTGGCCACTCATAATATGGCCATCTAATAATGAACCAATACGAGCACAGCAACTAAAGACATTTGAGAGACAGCGAGAGAATAATGTTGTCTATATGATGTGTAATATAAAGATCCTCCTAACATGTTACAATTGTACAGTTAAGATGAGCTTGAATTTGCTCCTAAAGAATGAACAGTCAATATACTCCCTCCTTTGCTTAAAGTCTGCTAAGATGTATAAGTACAGCTGATGTTGCACAGTCTGCCTTGGCTTTTTACTCAAGATCTCTCCAGGGTCATATTGTACAGTCTTGTCAACCCCTCAAAACATCTGTCCTTTAAGCCTTTAAATCTACTGTATATAAACTATCCAGAATTATGCTTGGAATACACATTCATTCTTATGAGAGCAATGCAATGCAATGGACAATGCAGAATGGGGCTTTATGAGTTTTTAACCCTTGAGAAACATAATGATCTTGCACGGCCTTAAGGGAAATTCAATGCTCACTCAATAATAAGGTCAGCCTACCGTTGTCTCTGTCAATAGACAGTACTTAATACACATGCAGCTTATTCTTTACCTGAGTACCCATCAATAATCTCCCACTTGCCCTTTAGCTTTCTGTGGCAAGAGGTAAATAACACACCATGAAGTCAAAATTGCTCTTCAGGATAAAGTCATTTAAAACAGCAGTTGCGTCATAATGGCCTCCTCCGTTTTATCACCGGAGAGGTCCCAGAAACTTAGTAAGTAAGTGAAAGTCTTACTGCACTCACACACAGAGGCTAACTGCCTCTTTATTAGAGTTCATCTGCTTTAGTATTAAGAGATGAAGAGAGAAGCTCTTAATATCCAAATAGGTGTAGATAACAAAAGACCAAAACTATGATAGCGACATGTCAATTGTATTTTAAACAGGGCTGAACTGAGAATGCATTTAGGAAATTCAGTTAAAACAAAAATTTTATAAAGCTGGAATAAAATAAGATTAAGAACTTAAACTTGAAAGAAAATTGAAATGTGGAATAAAGTAAGTTGAAGCTGTCCAATTACAAGAACTGAAATAAAAACAAATGAAGCTAAATAGAAATATTAAAAATTACTAAAATTACTAAAATGTACAAAAGCACAATTACTAAAAATGAAACCAAAATAACATTAAAACTGAAACTGGTTTAAATATAAACACTGTTTTACAATATTAATAAATAATATAATAATATAAAATTATACTAAAATAACACTATACCACAATTTGAATTGAGGTGCTGTGTTAATTGTTGTGACTATAATAAGTGATGTTTAGAGGGGGAAATATATCAGCAAAAAAAACGAATTTAAATTCCAATTCAGTGTCCCTGGTTGTGTGGCTGATTCAGTTCAAATTCCAATTGATTTTTTAAAGTAGCCAATTCTTATATACTGTTTTGCCCTACCATGATTATAAACACTTTCTCTTTATTTCTGTTTTACGCAGGCAATGCAATCCAGGCATTTGGTAACGGCACAGATGTTGGTGTGTGGCAACCCCAGCCACCCATCATGTCCACTCCACCTGACCCTTACACTCCACAGAGAGGACGGGACAGGACATCCAACGCATTGGATGACCCTGCACTCACCAGTGACCTAGACAGTAACACAGACCATCTCTACAGCTTCTGTGGAAGTCTGCAGGTACTAAAAGCAAGCAGCATTTTATATTTACAGAAATTAACTGAAATTTACAGTTCTGAAAGTCATCAGAAATCAATCTGTTCATCTAACTTATTTATTCCTAATCAGCTGATTAGGAAAGTGCAGTGAAAAAGGCAGTGATTTTTCGAATCACCTTTTAAACCACCATATTGACTATCTCTGATGGTGAATGACAGCTGTCAGTCAGACACACGTTGCTGTTGGCCCACACAGATGGTTAAAGACGCACAGCCTTCGTCAGCTTTACAAACAGCCAGCAGCTTGTTTGGATGCTTTCAGGCTTTGCTTGGCATACAATGACTTTCAATTTCCAAGCCTGAGAGTTTTTGATTGATGGGTGTGAGCTGTTGCAGTGATAACACACACACAGGGCCTCTGGGTAGAAATGAGATACATCAAACTGCCATAGCTGTCATGTCAGAGCTAATTGGCTGGCACATTAACATGAGGAACACCCTTAAGCAGGATATACCCACCCCTTACAATCTCTCTGAGGGAAAGATATCTTCACCAATCATCTGCAAATCTAACTTCAAGACTGGCACACAAGCAGTCTCTTAAACGACTGGCATACACACAGATATAGATCTTCAGAGGAATATTCCAGGTTAAATATACTCTGTGGAGCACAAGCTGTCAATTAAAACATAATGTGTGACTGTTCCAATGTTGTAAAAAACTGAGGCAATTTTTCATCTTATCAAACTAAAGAGTTTATGTAAATGTAAAATTAGTTCAAGTAAATGTTTGTGTAAAAAAATACAAGCTTCATATTTTAGTCCTCCAAAGCACTTTCTTCACTTATTTTCTTCTATAGTTGACAGTATGCTACAGATGCTGTTGATAAAGCTCAACTTGTATTTAAAATTCTTTTTCCTCCTAAATCTGCAGCTCATAATACAGTTCAAATACAGAATACACTCCTGCAGATATAGCACAACAGTTCATCATTTTGGAGTAATAACAATATCATGATTTATTAGTAGAAAGAGTTTCTTTTGTCAGATAGACTTCCAGGATGGTTATTAATCATTCTATTCCACAAATGCTTTACGCAAGAATTAGCTCCATTCTCTCTCCATTGTGCGGCTCCTTTATTATATTCCAGATTCTCTGAGGAATCACTTTATCGTTTCAACAAACCAAACTTGTGTGTGTGTATGTGTGTGTGCATGTGGGAAACTGGAGTCTCATGTAACTGGGTATTAAAATGTATTGGTATGTCACATATTAATTCAGACACACTGGCCTCCTGCACACAATGAAACACACACACAGCACATTGATTTGAGCAGAAGCAGGACCTCAGAGAGAGCTCTTGGCCACAGCGCTGTGTACGTGTGGTGTTTTGTGTGTGGGCTGTGGGGCTCATTATCATAACATTACATCTCACTCAGAAGACCCCTCTTTGAGGCCAATACTATATGACCTCTATTTGCTGTGGTAAATTACAGTGCTTTATTGGAGCTGTGCTTGACTTAGATCGCACTGGACTCAGTTTAAAGGGTTGCTGGATGGAAATGCTTCAGTGTGAGAAATGGTTTATAACACAAAACCTTGAAGAGCTTCTTGCAAATAATTGACTTTTCAGTCCATATTTCAGCTGGCCTCTTTCTCTCTTTCTTTATAGGCCCAGAAACTGAAAAGTAATGTTACTCTGGATGTTCTTTGTGTGGTAAGAATCATACATTTCTACTCACCTAGCATTTTCCAGTCAATAAGGGGCTGTTCACACAAGATGCATTCTGTACTTTTTTGGTGGACATTGTTGCTGCATCCCACTGTAATGATGTCCAAAAATGATGTGCTCAGTAAGTCATGATAACATAAGGTTTTTCATTATTTTAGCTCATCAAAATAATTTAACCAATTTCAACTTAAATGATATTACATTCAACACTTTTATTTAAAAGTAAGTTTAATATAATTTAAGCTAAAATTACCTGTACAGCCAATTTGATTATACTTAATATAAGGCAGCATCTGAAGTTATGTTTTAAAGTTAAAGTAGTAGGTGGAAACCTTTTTTTTTTTTTTTTTTTTTTTCAGATATCACTATGTTTTTAGGGCATATTAAGCTCTTTTAAAGGCAAAACATTTCTTGTTTGAACAGCCCTTTTGATTCCGTTCCATAAAGGTACGCTATGAAAGCCCCACCTCAAAATAATAAATAAAATGGGTTATTATGAGGTAAAGTACTTCACAATTAGGACTTTATTTCTCATATTTTATATCTCATAATTATATGTATTTCTCATATTTTATGTGACACGAGGTCACAGTTGTAAGATTAAGATTAAGTCACAATTAAGAGAAACAGTCACAATAACAAGACATGAAGTCATAATTATGAGACAATTTTGTCGAAGACAGATTTTATATCTTATAATTGCGACTGTCTCTGTCTTAAAACTGCGACCGTATGTAAGGTCACAACTGTGATATACTCGCAATTTTGAGAAATAAGTCCCAACTTCCTCGTAATTACCATTTTTATTTTTTATTCTTGTAATTGTGGCTGATTTTTTTGTAATTCAACTATCTTACAGCTGTGACCTGTCACAGAAGAGAGAATTATGAAAGTCCCAAGTGTGAGATATAAAATCATAATTAACAGGCAAACTTGCAATTGTGAGCTGTAAAGTTGCATTTGTAAGATATGAAGACATAATTACAAGAAAAAGTAACAAATAGCTTTAGTGGAGTGGAAATGGGCTTTCATAATATCCACGTAAATATGTAAACAAAACAAAAAAGTGTTTCAGAATGCACATATTGCCTAAACTGTGACATTTTAAGGCTTCTAAAATTTGTAGGTCTACACATCTAAGAACAAAACAATCAGAAAATGATGGAATGACTAACAATATGAAAACATGACCTTTTTTTCACAGGATCCACAGCTGAATGACCCCAGTAGCTTTAATGCAATAGCTCGGAGCCCAACTAGTGCAGTCTGCCTGCAGGACTGGACTGTGCTGCTGCTGTCTCTGGTCTCAGTTCTTCTAACAGCCCCACAGACATTATAGCCACTGACCAATCAGACCTGCTGCTGCCGCTTCTGTACCATACAAAAATGTTGTATTTTGAGTTTTTTCTGCAAGTGGTTCTGTGTGCGCTGTGATGTTTCAGTGTGATGAAACTATTCTTGGTCCACCTGCTTTACTTTCTCACTTATCGGAGATAACGGACAAACATGGACATATTTGAATGTCAGTAAAAGGTCATCTAGGATTACTTCTGTTGCAAAAAACTTTCTGCAAACAGGTGTGGCCCGAACTCTTATATGTGCTGCATTATGCTGCAATTTTTTCTACCATCACAGCAAGATCCGGTCGAGAAAAAAAGAGATGCATGGAGATGCAAGAACCACTTCTGACAGTGAAAGATTGATGCAGCTTCTGCATACTAGAGTGCTGCAGATGATCATTTATTTTCTCTGAGCTGAGGCCACAGGAGCGCCTGCAAACTCCAACTTGTACTCAAACAGTGTCAAGCAGTGCACAGAATTTTTTTGAAGGCTTATCAGCAAAACCTGCTGCTCCTGTCCCTTATTAGGACCTACAGACTCCATTCTCCCTCAAAGTGGCAGTGACTTTTCGCAGTGCTCCAGCTTAGATGATACGGTGTGGGAAACGAACATGAGGATAGACACGACACTTTATCACGTCAAAACACAGGCAGGGCTTTTTTTTTTTTGAGTTTCTAGACCCCTTTAAATTTGTAAATGTCACATCTATTTTAGCTCTTATCCTCTCCGGTGAAACACACCACGAGGATGAGTGCTTAGCACTGATTTGCTTATTTTGGGAACTTTTGGGACACGCCATTCATTCTGGATATTTACTTGTAAATACCATCTTTGTTTGCAATTACCATATTATGCTTCTCAAAGTTTATTTCTAATCTAGGAAACCTTTTCGGCTATTGTATCACCTCTGTTTTGTGAAATATGACCTAAGTTTTAGTGATGAAATTCATAAGTAACTACGAGGGTTGATACCACAATCAAGTATATGTCAAATGTGCTTTATGTACATCCAGTGAGAACGGTTTCTTATGCTCATCTGAAAGAAGTGCTCTCCGAGTATCATTTCTGCATTGTTGTTGTACTGGTTAGCTGTAAAAAGAAATATAAATATGTACGTATATAGAACAGGGCTGTAAGACATGCAAGAGCAAAGAGAAACTTACATTAAACAAACTAAAGAAGGCCTTTTAACTTGTCTTATTTTTTCATTTCATATGTTTAACTTCAGATACATAAGAAAAAATATGTGTGAAGTATAACAGGGGTTTTCAAACCAGAGGTTTTGGATATTTTTGATAATAAATGCAGTTTGTGAGCATGGGAGACTCCTTTCAGACCCAAAACTGAATGGCAGTATATATATGATACAAACAGTTACAGTGTCAAAGTAAATATTTACACTAATGTTTTTAATATTTTTAGAAAGAGGAACAAAATGGATCATTATATTTGGAGGTTTACGGCATCAGAAAGTGTTATAACCCCTGAGCTCAAAAGTATTCAACGTTGAAGTGCACATTAGACAGTTCTCTGGCAGACTGTGCCATTTAATGTTAACCAGACATGCTGCCAGTGTCAGTAAATGTGTAAAGACTATAATTGAAGCGCTCTTGGATTCTCATTACTAAAATAGGAGATAAACTGAATGTCTACATCTCCTGTGGATTAGCCCCATTCGATTCACTATGCCAGTATGTCCTTCATGGGCAAAAATAGTTATACGCTTTACATTAAACTTGACACATGAACAGAAAGCCATAAAAAGCTCTTGTGGTTTAGTGAGGTCCTGTCAGTTTGACTGATGACTCAAAAGTCACTAACAGCTTAGCAGTCCTAAAAAAATCATAAAATCAAATGTTTTTGTGACAAAAAGGAGCTGCAAAACAGTGTTAGCGGTAACAGCTTACAGTTTTTCAGTTTATAAATAATGCTTTTACAGCATTTATTAATCGTATCTATTGTTAAAGGAATTGTTCACCCAAAAATAAAAAATTTGCTAAACATTTACTCACCTTCAGGCCATCCAAGAGATGAGTTTGTTTCTTCATCAGAACAGATTTGGAGAATTTTCCAGCATTGCATCACTTGCTCACCAATGGATCCACTGCAGTGAATGGGTGCCGTCAGAATGAGTCCAAACAGCTGGCAAAAACATCACAAGTAATCCACACGACCACTTGTCCATGAATTGGCATCTTATTAAGTGAAAAACTTTGTTTCTAATAAACAAATCCATCATTTAGACAATTTCAACTTCTGTTTTTTTTAAGCTAAAAATAAGTCCTTTATCTATAATATTGCTTTCTCCAGTGAAAAAGTAATCTAGTCTGAATCAGGAGAGAAATATGCACAGTTCAAGCACTGTTTACGAGCGAAAACAGTTCTAAACAAACACATTGGTGGATGTGAGAGGATAACAGGAGATGGACTTTTTCACTTGAGAAAGCGTTATTATAAATTATGGACTTGTATTGTGGCCAGAATCAAAATGTATGTTTCTTACAAACACATACAGTAGCTTGTCACTTCACAAGACATTAATTGATCGACTGGAGTCATATGCATTACAATTTAAATTACATTTAATTTTACGTATTATGAATAAACACAAATTGACAATCAACAGTAGTACAAATTAAAAAAAAATTCATTTCTATTTCATGATACCTAAAGCATTAACTAACAGTAGAGATGTCAAAGCCACTGCTGTTTTTGAATCACCGGTTACCTGGCTGTCATCATACATGCTTTAGCTTTGACTGTTACCTCAGTTTGACTGTTCTTGGCAATCTTATCAGGCTGGATTCATTTTCACTCCTTGCATGCAGGATTAAGTGATAATGGGGACATGATTGTCAGTCGGATCACATCAGTCCACTCTCCCCAGGACAATAACACACAAGGACGCAACCCAGTTCACCTAGAACTCACTCAACATGCTGTACTAGCACGTGGTGTTTCTTGACACCAGCGACCACTTCAGACATGATGATTGAACATGTGTCCAAAAGACTGGTAGAGGATTTATTAGCTGTGTCACACTGGAGAAAAAAAGTGAATTTATGAGTTATGAGAAATTTGCACGGTAGGAAACAAGGAACGCTGAGAGGCGAGATTTAATAATCGCTCAAGCGGAGCGTCGATGGCTGCGAAGTCTGTTTCAAAAGAAAGGGATCACAGCGTGCCACTGTAATTACGGAGCATCGTAGATTTGCATCAAGCACAATATGAGCTGTGAAGCAGGACTGAAAAGCAAATGACACGGTATCAAATAAATGAACAATTTTATGAGCTGGGTGTCTGGTCTGTTTCAGATAAATTTGGAATAAGAAAGCCAGACTGATTAAAAAATACCTTAGAATACGTCCTTTGTACACAACAAGCACAGCCACATGGAACCTCAGTGAAAGACTAAAATAATTGTGTTCCTCAAATAAAAGAGAGGCACAGAAGATACAGAACAATGTAATCAGTGTGTACTGTCTGCTCTCAGAGAGGAACTTGTATCTAATTACCTCACCCTTGACCTTGGGGCCTGGCGACGTTGCTCTTTTTTCTTTTCTTTTTTTGGAGAACAATTTCAAAATTATTTTTACCATTCTACAAAAATGACACTTCTAAACTGTAATTTTTATCTTATTTGTGGTAAATGTCAGGGTTTCAGGGGCTGTTTGTTATTGATTTCCTTCAAAGCTACAGAAGGGCACAGGTAATAGTGGGTTAGTGATTAGATTCATTGATAACGGCAAGAAGATGTGAGACTTCCTAAAGATTTTCCCATTACTAGAAACTACTAGAACAACTAGAAAGCAAGAGTTTGAGGAGTGGATTCACTAAAACGTATTCAGTAACCAATCCAACTTAACCAGATGTTAAATGTGCTGAATAATGTTGCACTATATTTAATTCGGATGCACAATAAATCAATATCATAGAGTGTAGAATTATTATTATTATTTTATTATTGATATTGGCCCGTTCTTGGATGTTTAATTGTGCTTGCTCATTTTTAGATTTAGATTGCATTGGCTGTCACCTAATGCTCACTTAGTCAACATTACTAATTTAGCAACACTGTTAAATGTAATCTTTTATCAAATTTCAAAATTTATGTCTATTTTTAATATTGCACATCATAATGTTGTGATGCTTAGATTCAATTTTAGCATTTAAAATGTTGTTTTGAGTGTTTTAATTTTTTTAGTTTAAAAGAATGTTTTTTTTTTTGTATGTATTTATTTATTTTTATTTGCATATTATTGTTTTGAAATTTTAATATTGGGCATCCCTATTATTTAAATTATTATTATCATTTTTTTTTTACCCCCAATTTCACGTTTTTTTCCCCTACTTTTTAACTTCAAGAAAAGGTACAAAGCAAGTGTTTTTATTAATGCGTAAATTTAATTGAATGTTGATTAATGATGGATGGGTGTGTGTGTGTGTGGTTTGTTGTTGGATGGATGGATGGACTTGGAATATGAATAGGGGAGAAGGGGTCAGTCAAGAACCCCAAGTGTTGCCATATCTAACTTGTTTGTAATGGATTTCATGTCATTTCATAAGACGTATGTGCTTGTCACTTGTGATCTCTGAACTCTGACCTCTAAAATGAGGATTATAGTCTAAAGTCCATGGTTACTCTGGTCCACTTGTCAAATATTTCATATGTGAGGGTTGAAAGGTGAAAGGGTAGACCTATGCCCAGCATGCACTCAACATGCTGTACATGACGATTAGTCATGGGCCATTTCATAGCTTGAAAGCAAAGTGAAGACGGAAGTGGGCAGAGGGACACTGAGATGGGACAGGGATGTGACTCATAGGACAGCTGAGGGGAGCCGAAGATAGGAGGCCCTTTGTTATTACCAAAGGCAATTAGGCATAATGTCTGGTTTCTGCATAGTCTTCAGTGCCATGTGCCCCGCGTTCTTTTAAGGGGCCTTGAATACAGAAAGACAAGCATCAGCTTTGTGACCAGATGAGCTCTGTCTGTGTAATTTGCAATCAAGCAGAAAAAAATTACCCGACATCAGAAGAGAAATAATGCCATGAGGTTGACAATTCAGAGGGAGTATTCATGTCTTCTGCAGGGTCAGCAGGATTTGAGACATTCAATTTCATAAAGGTTTTGTGTCGGCTGATTATTTCAAAAGTTCAAATAAAAAAGCCTTGAAACTAGCCATAAGAAAACAAAGTGGAACAAAAGAGTCACGCAAAGGCCATCCTGCTCCTCAGAAGTAAAAGTTTGCCTGAGAGAAACCAAAGAAATCCAAGCAAAATTATTATCTGTATTTACTGTATATTTGACCACAAGCATGTTTTACTTCTGAGGGAACTTTGAGAAACCCAAACTCTCTCTCCAGAAAAAAAAAAAGTTGTTACGTTGTTACAACATAAAAGTTATATTATTACCTCTCGCGCACGGTCAAGGTTTTTTGACTGTGAACTAGTATGGTCTTTTTTCCATTGAAGAGTGATCAGAAACACAAGGAGGCTGTCAATATGGATCAGTGAGTTTGTCCGGTACAAAAAATGTCATCATATATATATATATATATATATATATATAATATATATATATATATATATATATATATATATATATATATATATATATATATATATATATATATATATATATTGATCTTGTGTTAACCACAGGCCTTATTTCAGGCATTTAACCAAAAACTCATTCAACAAACCCATGTATTCAAGACATGTGTTTACATAATAGATGTGTGTGTACTGTGTTTATTTATTATGTATATATAAATGTATATATAAATATGTATATATAAATTTACATATTTATATTTATATTTTAAATAAATATAAAAATATAGCATTTTCTTAAATACACATGCACGTGTGTTTCTATTCATATATTCAAAATAAGCATACACAGTACACACCCATATATTATGTAAACACAAATTAATCATTTGACAGCAGTAGCTAAAATGCTAACTCGTTTCCAGGTTTAAGCCTACAAAATACTCTTATTTTGAAAAAAAAAATGCACTCTGTAATCTACAGATTAAAAAAAATATGCTCACTATTATTATCATTTCTTTAATATTTATTTCATTTTTAAATTTAACTGTATGCCATTCACAAAATAGAGATTATTTTGTGTGCCAATTTATGGCATGCCACAGATTGATCCTGTATTTAGTCAGGAACATTCCTTTTTAATGCTACATGCTCACATATAAAGGAACATAAAATTATTCCCACATAAAATAAAGTGTCCCAGAGAAGCACACGCCAGTTTTGGTAAAACTCATCTTCCTCCTTGTAGGTCTCGGTGTTACAGGCATCATAAGGATGAATGATTTATCCGTAACCATCGCTCATTCTCTCTCTCACCTCCAGTATTACCAACAGGCCGCACTCTCATTAATATCTCTTAATGTTAGTGCCAGACACCTTGATTTACGCTGGGCATTTCCTGCCAACTAAAAGCAATAAAGGCACAAGGCATCTCTCACAGCACTCATCCACTGACACACCCAGAGATATACGGCCACACCGGATACACACTCCACGACTCCCCCACCCATTGACTTATATGACTGATATTGACAGATTCATCCATACGGAAATGGCACATCTCAAGCGCTCATCAGAGGATGGGATCAGGTGAAAAATTGGCGAAGGGAGGAGTCCGGAGCATGAGGAGGAGGAAAATGGATCGTTGGGTGATTTTATATTTCTTTTAACACTCCCCATGCTGTCATCACTTCGACACTGATTGCAGCCGATCACAAATTCAAATGTTATCATGAGTTCAACCAGCGCTGACCAGAGACTAATGAGTAGGCTTGGTATTGAATGCTTTCCAGAAGACAGTGAGGAACGCTTTGACATGGAAAATGCAAAAACAAGGCAGGCTTATCCATCACTGCCTTTGATACATGGCATGATGTTACGGCTGTCTCCCGTCAGCAGGCTGGAAAAACACACATACACACGCAGATCTGTGAAGAGTTATCCATATGTCTCCCCTGAGTGTCTTTATGGGCATTAGTCAGCTGTGACAGCTCATTCCGTCTATGTCAGCCTGTGCCGCGCACCTGAGCAGACTGACTGACTAGCCAGGTCTGGTGACTGTCACAGTGACGCGGATGGAAAAAAGGTGCATATGAAACAGCACAACCTTCAAGAATATAGAATATCCATTGCACATAATGCATCAACCCTAATTTGGGTTAGAAAATGTATCAAATCATTATGGCTTTAAAATTTGATTGGATGAACCACATTTTAGGCTGCTGATGTATTATTTAAACAAGTCTCAAGGGGTTGTGCTTTACCTTTACAGGTTGATTTTTGGATTGATTTGATGACAAAATTGGGGCCTAATACTTGGTAGTGGCAAAACTCCTATGATAAATAGTGTTCAATGGTTCATACTTATTTTTTTGCCAAGGGGTCATCGGATGCGACATGCAATTCTACAAGTTGTTTGAACCGAAATGTGTGTTGGCAGTGTGTGTACACAACAACCCTATAATGAAAATGAAGATCCACACTGTGTTTTTCTGGGTCTTTTTTTTTTTATCTCGTTAAATCATTTCCCCTTTCTCTAATCGAGCCCAGAGCCATAGGGAGCCCATCTCAGATGCCTGTCTGTGTGACATCACACAGACCCAGGCCCTCCCACCATTGTTTGATTGACAGTAGCGTTTCAGCACAGACTGGACTGGCGTCTTACCTTAGATCCGCCCTGAGTGAGCTGTCATAAGTCCGCCATTGTTTCACCGTCGGAGCAGATGTAGACAAGAATGACTCCTAAGCGATTGAGGTGTTCTGTTGTTGGATGTAATTATGAACATAGCAGTCGTCATTTACTTCCAACATCTGAGCCGCTGAAGACGCAGTGGATTACGTTTGTTTTTGAAGGGAATGCTCCCCCATCTACATAAATGCGTCTGTGTTTGCCGACATCTGAGCCGCTGAAGACGCAGTGATTTACGTTTGTTTTTGAAGGGAATGCTCCCCGGATCTTTGCAAATCGCCTTTCCTAATAATGTGCTAATTAGCAAGTTTCATGACGGATGCGGCTAAAGTAAACATTCCCTCAGAGATCGGTACAGAACAGAGGGGCGGGGTCAAAATAGCTCATTTGCATTTAAAGGAACATGCAATAAAACGGCTTGCTGTAGACAGAGCTGTTTTTAACAGGGTAAAAAGGGTGTTGTTTTACAATACTGTAACACTTGCTTGAGCACTTGATGGTGTTTTCGGGGCTTAAACTGAATGTTTAGATAAATAAAACCCTGACGAGCTCTATTTCCCCACTTTATTATCTAGTCACATCCTCCTCTCTTTTTCTTTCCACATTCCACCACGTCATAATAACCAAACTGTTACGGACTTTTCATTAAGACCCTAAAGAATCATATCAACTTGTGGAAAATGGGCATTCGATGACGCCTTTAATTGTTTTAGTTAATATCAACACTAGTCAATTTTAATACCAATTAAAAATTGTAATAATAGTTTATAGTAATTTTTGTGTTTTCTAATTTCTATGAGTTTTTTTTTCAGTTTTAGGAATTTTAAACTTGTTTATTTCAGTTATCAAGGCAACATTTCTAATTTTCTAATTTCAAGTTGTTGATGTGTGTGTGTGTTTTTTTAAGGTTTTCCCATCTAATATTCATATTTTTACAATTTTAGCTTAATTTAAATATGAGTTAATAAGAAAAACTGTCCGTTCATTAAAAAAAAAATGTTATTCATTATGAAACGAAGCAAGGTTGTAAACAAGGAAATTAATTATATATTATTAATTTGTCACCCTGTATTAAAATGCTTCGTTACTTTGACATAGGCTAAATTCACTACATTAGCAAACAACACTGTGTTAACAGTAACACTTCACGCTTAAGTAGGTCTTGTTTCATTGTTCGTTTGTAAACTCTCAACAATGACAGCCATTAAAATCAGACAGAAATAAGGATGCATTGGAAATAAGCCTTAATTTCAGCAAACATACTCTCTCTGATACATTCTGAACTGACGTTGACGTTAGCTTAGGTGCTAACAAGCCGACCAGCAGATTGGGAGAAGTTTGATGGGATAACATCAGGAAAAATGTATCACGGCAAACTTACTTGACTTATTTACAGAAAACTTTGATTTGGCAAGTTGACGTTACTTTAGCAATTAGTTATTTAAAGTTTGGTTAGTTTAAAAGCATTAAACCGTTGACAGCAAACTCAACTCCGCATTGTTTAATACCGCGAAAAGTTGCCCAATGAGAAAAGAAGATGATTGTGATTGTGATTGCTCAAAGACTGGAGGCGCTTCACCAAATATGTTTTATTGGGAAAAAAGATCGCAACAGCTAGACAAACCCCTATGGTCTCACTCTGACTAGTTTGCAGGTGTGTAATACCAAGACTGGAGCTATATTGTGAATATATCAATATATGTGTTAATCAGAATTGTATATTATTAAGCAAACAGTTGACGTCTCATCACTCCTTAGAATAATAGAACATTGCTATACAAAAAAATAAAAATAAAAATAATAACAATAATTCTAGCCTACATATGGGAGACATGCAGTGATATGACTAAAAGGTGTTTTGCATCAAAATTGTTACTATCTTGAGGATTTTATCAGATCTGTAATGTGGTATTGACCAATCAAAATCCAAGATCAGAACTTTTCAATACACAAACTGCATTTTGTATTAATGTGCCAAGCTGCTTTCTCTATGATTGTTATGTTGCTTGGCAATGGCAAAAAACCTACAACTAGGCTAATGAACCACTTGATGGATAAATTGTATCAACTAAACATTGGCATTTTTATCATATTGCTGTTGTTGTCATTTTATGAAAGTAAAGGCACTTAAAGCTGTGGGTTTTAGGCAATCCACTTCACATCGCTGCCTACCACCCCTTGACTGTGGTAAAATAATGGGCAACTAAAACCATATTACAGAAAACAGATATTTGCTTTGCATTTCAGGGATGACAGACTCAGATCAGATCAGCCTCCAAAAAACAGCTGACTATGTTTTAGCAGGTAAACCTTTCACTGGCAGGTCTTCTTGCCTCAGCAGTTCTGAGACTAACAGGGGTTGCTCTGGAATGAAATGTAAATTCTTTCATTACATTGTCTTGAGCGACAAGGATAACATTATAACTACACATTTATTTTACTGATTAAGCGGCTAAATGGTTTCACATCTAAGGCACACACTGTAATTAGATTATAAATCTAGCCATTTGTACATTTTTGCTGTATCTTCTGCAACCAACAGGCATTTTAACATTGGAGTATTTGCTAACAGCAACTGATTGATTTTGTGAAAGCCGTGAGGCGAGCTTTTCATATTCATAGGTGCTGGAATGATCCATGAACTTCTGAATATTCAAGTGTTTTATTTTTCCATTTATCTTTAAAATACAATGAAGATTAATGATATGCACTGAGGGATGAATGAATCAGTTTTTTCTCAGATACAGTGAGATGATTCCTGTGTAATCAGTCTGTAGAAATCCTACGTGACAATCTCTTACTTCAAGATAAAAAATAGCTCAGAAACTAAATTCCTAACACATCATGACCTGAAAAGTAAGTTTAAAAATGCCCTGAATAATCTAAATGAGCAGCTTCAGTTTACATCTAAACTTAAAAACAGATACCAACATGAACTGAGTTAGTAACATGAGTGACCTAAGAATCAAATCACAGAGGTATTACACAGGAATCAATTAGTTACAAAAACAATTCAACATTTCTTTTTTTTTCACAAACATTGTAAAAGACATGATTATTTCTCATCACCATCATGTACAGAGGGTGGCCCTAAAATACCTATTGACCTTTTAATATCCTTTATTAAAACCAGCAAAAAATACAAACAAAACATTGAAGTAGCTACATGAAGAGAAAAAATGCGATTCACATTAGATTCACATGTTCAAGTCCATCTAAAGCAAACGAGTGATGATTAGGATGCTGTACACTTTTTGCTGTTGCCACAGAGAGAAAAATAAGTCCCTTGGACATCCTGTTTTACCCACGGAGGTCTCAGGCTTGGTCCTGGCGATGTTTTAGAGCAAGGTTGGGAACTTCAGAAGATCCAGTTGTATGGTGAATCCTGGTAAACCTGCTCTGAGAGGACTCAGTCCTTGAGTGTATGAACAGTCTAAATACACTCTCACAATCCTCAAAATCATCTTCCTCTTTTGACATTCACAATATGTGAAACTTAAGAATACAAAAGTTCATTATAAAGAGATAAATCGTTACTGCAAAGTTATGAGTCATTGCTCATTAAAATCTGTACCGCTGCAAAATGACAATAAAAATTATGAAGATCAACAGCTTTCCCAGAATTCCCTAGCATTTCCTTAACAATACTATACACCCGTTGCGATGCGGCTTCTGGCGTAAATTCTCCATGTTTGTCAGTTCAGCGAGGTGTGATTTCATTCCTCAACTAGAGTCCGAATTATCTCTGTGGTTTACAACTGATACTCGAACCAGCTGGCTCCTCTATATTACGGTGCAGCTAATGGTGTGCGATATTTCAAGACATGAAGACGTTCTTAGTGTGACACGTAACTCACAAACTGTTTACAATTTTCAAGCATAGTGTGAGTGGTTCATGCAAAGTCTTCACAAGAAGAGCATAAGTATGAAATGTATGAAACCTATGAAGCCACCAGCAGCACAACGTCATTAGCTTACATGACAGACAGCTTCCATGCCATGGCAAACATTTCTATAGTCCATCTCTTAAATAAAATGTCGAAAGAGCTAAAAATTGAGCAAAAACATAAGTCTAGTTGGCGATAGGTGAGCAACCCGTACACAAAACCTGCTACCAGAACGCTACTTCTGGCTTAGCAAGACACTCTGGTCCAAAATGTACAAACCATGCTAGAGGCACATCTGTGCTTGGTGTAAAGCTGATGGGAGAGACCCTCAATGTTCAGAAGGCCTTGAGAAGACAGAAATGAGGGCTCAACAGTGCCAAGAGTCTGATGAATCTAGAAGAAGCCTGTCGTTTGGTTTGGATGGAATCGAACTTGTAATGTTTGAGCTTGAGCAGGTGGCAATGGCAAGGTCGTTTGAAACGGACGAGATCTATTAACGACGTTTAATTGATAAAGTGAATGTGGAGTGGAAATAGAGGGCACTCTGTCGCCTAAATAATCCCCTCACATGGGGCCGCTCTAGGCCGCCATCTGCCTGAAGCAGCACAAGAGAGGAGGACGCTCTGGTAAAGGACAACCCACCGAGGCCACAGACGATTCAAACACAGGTGCCCTGGTGAGTGGGAGGCAGGGCTTTGCGGTTCTTCAAGCCTTGGCTTTTCTCTTTGAAGTCCATGGGCTTCTGCTGGGACGTGTCGATAAGAGCGCTGGCGATGGCTATACCTGCAGACAACACACAACAAAGCAAGCCGAGGGTCACAGAGGAGCAATGGAGACTCACAGAAAGCATTCAAAAGTGAAAACGCTTCATTTACATTTCAAAGCAAAGTTATTTAAAAAAGGGACAATGGTAACTTAAAGCTATCTCTTTCAAAAGAACAACAATTAGCTCATTCGTTTTTTTAAAGAGGGATTCCTGACTGTTCATGCATAATGAAGTTTCCACACATGCCTTGGAAGACTTGGAAACTACACCTTGTTCCTCACCAAGGTCAATGGTTTCAAGGAGCATTTCTTTCTCCTTTTCTATAGCCACTTTCTCTCATTCTAGGATGGGGTATGACGTGAGCTCGACTCCTAGCCCCCTACGTTTCGCGCCAGGATTCTGTCACTGTCACATGCTGTGGTCAAAACCAT
The DNA here is from genome assembly GCF_018340385.1 of Cyprinus carpio. NCBI lineage: Eukaryota > Metazoa > Chordata > Actinopteri > Cypriniformes > Cyprinidae > Cyprinus > Cyprinus carpio. The sequence continues at coordinate 16,551,521 of NC_056608.1, forward strand.
GGCCGCAACCCCAAAGCCATTTTTCAAAGAAGCATCTCACAAATCATCCTACAAACACAACGGCCACTTCTGTCCTAGTCTGGCACTGCCCCCTCCCTGCTTTTGAAGCAATACAATTATCGGAGGGGAACAATTCATTACTTCAGACAGGCCAGGGCAAAAGGAATTGAATTCAGCACATCAGTGTGAAGCCGGAGCTTCAAGTGTTCAGGCAAAGAGGATTTACATCCAAGAACAACCTGAGCCTCAGACAGTTACACACTGCCCTACATCGATTTATTACCCATCACACCTGGGCTGCAGGGAGGAATGTGAAAACTACACGTCTGTCAACAGAACAGTCCTCGGGACTGAAGTGTGCGGTGTACGCCTACTACCAGAGTGCTTTTAGAGCTGGTTTTGCATGAACTTAAACTACTCAACATTCAGGTCAAAAAGAATTTGGACGTGAGCCAGTAATGATGGGTCAGGAGTGTATATATAAACAAAAAAATGCTGCTAGATTTTTTTTTTAATAGGTCAGATCGAGAGGATTGTGGAATAAAAGAGCTAACTTTCAGAACTCAAAAAATATCTTCTACAGCAAAAAATTATAATTTAAAACACTACTGAGTTGCTAAAATGACATTTGAAATTCTTAGATTTCAGACTTCAAAGCCCAAAACAAAGAAATGATCACCCACAGTACATATACTGATCAGTAAGGTTTTATTTTTATTTATTTTATTTTATTTAGTTTTATTTTAAACATGGAATCATTTTAGATAAGCAAGGAAGGAAAAATGTGGAAATATGTGCTTGTAGTATTTTATTTTATTGTATTTTATATTTTATTATCATTTTATTTTACATAACATGGAATCATTTTGGCTAAGTGATGTAAAAAATATGTGCTTTTAGTATTTTATTTTATAAAGTAAAATAAAAAAATACTAACAGCATAGATAAAATAAAATATAAAATAAATTATAAAATAAAATACTACAAGCACATATTTTTTCTTTACATTGCTTAGCTAAAATGATGCCATTTAATATAAGGCCAGACCTGCACATTTTCCCACTGAAATCCTAATGAGGAAAGGGAGGAAAGAAAGAAGGTCACTTATTTGATCACACATGCATATACTGTAATAAATAAACATGCAACTGATTTTGTTAGCCAGGCGTGGAATGAGAGAAACCTTCGGCGCTGTGGAAATCTCGTAGGAATTGTGAATATAATCAATACGGTTAGAAGGGATCAGCGGCTGTCCGCTGACTGAGTTCATTATCATGTCCCAGCAGTAAGTCGAATGGGAGGCTGTTTCAGTAAAAAAAAAAAAAAAAAAAAGGTACCACGCTTTTAGGATCATACTCACATCACACCAGGTAGACGTGCAGACAGAGCAGGGTGACAGCTGACAAAAGCGGCCTGCTCTGCTCCAAGCTCCTACATCAGTCATACACAGATTGGTCTGCTTTGTGAAGGTGATACACCGCTTTATCCTAGCAGACAAACACCTACACATCCATCCTGCTGTGAAACTTCCAAAAAGACGAACAAAAGCAAAGCTCTTTGATGACAAAGCGACATCTGTGCACGAAGCTCCTGTGCTTCTCTCCAAAAATATTCTTTGTTGATTCAGAAGAGTCTCAGCATTTTTCCCCCTCAGTCTCTTTCTCCTTTTATTTCTAACTCTATATCTGATGTACCCCTCTCTCCAAAAGTGCTCATGACGAACTTCAACAGCCCAGCAAGCACCCACTCTAAAGTTTTCAGTGTCATGAAATTACAAAGCTCTGTCTCGACAGATCCAACCTCCTTTAGATATCACCAAAATACTCTTTTTGTGCATATCAGTTGTTGTTTTTGTTATGTGCTGTTATTTGTTGCCTCTATTTTGTGCTCGTCAAACAAACGAGAAGCTATTAGAGAAACAAAAGTTGTTTTTATTTTCCTCCAGATCAGTCAAGTTCCTGGGGAGAAAGTCAAGCTTAAAGGGACATGGTCCAATAAAGCAGCATGTTGACTGACAGGCGTGCTGAGAAGAGGAGGGGGTAAAAGGTTTTTTCTTAACCCATTCTTATCACTCTGTAGCTCTTAAAGCCAGACAGAAGTCTATGCGACGGACCTCGAGCTGACATGGCTTTTAAAGCACTGCTGTCTACATATATGCGTGAGTGATATGTCAGTACGAGCTCTCTGAAAAGGTGCTGTCAGTTGAAGGTGAAAGACAAAGATGGGAAAAAAAAAAGACAGAAACTGGACACCATCATTACTGAATCGATTATTTTTTTGTTTGTACATTTATAGAGGCTGTGTTTGGTGCTCACAGGAACAAGACAATCCCTCGTCTCAAAGTCAAGGACACTGAGAGGTACAATGTCTCTTCAGATTTTCTAGGTCCAATAAGCTGTAACAGACTAGATCTTTTTTATTCAGGCTATAGGCAGGAGACATACAGACTGGGGTAAGCCATAGTGGTGTAAGAGGATATGACCTACAGTCACAGACAAACTAACATCAGACCACCAGGGGAACGCTGGAGAACATCTCTGACTTCCTGCATGAAATTGATTCCCACATGGGGAATGAACCAGACTGGAACTTAATAAGTGAGCAGCGGGCATGTTAATTCGGTGTAAAACATTAACTGAGAAGCTGCCTGTACCATGTCAGAGTTTTAAATTCCAGTCAAATTTTATGCTAGGGATAAACTTACCAATCCCACATGGAGGTAAATCACAAAAGAACATGCAGTAACAACTGGAATATATATTTATTTGTTTAACTATATTGGTATTGGCAGTGGTCGAATCTCTATGTGCATAAAGAAGATCTGTAAAGTTGCAAAGACTAAAGTCTCAAATTCATAGAGATATTCTTTATAAAAGTTAAGAGTCAACCACACCCCCCTAAAACGGCTCAATCGAACACGACCCCACGTCTACGTCACTATGTGGGAAGATTTGCATAAAGCTGCCCAAATGTTCACACGAAGAAAGGTGGCGCAACTTTTATTCTCTTTGTTGCGGCCTCTGCCATGTTGTGGAGTCGCTGTGTGGTTCATTGTGAAAGCGAAACTACTTTGTTTGTTCTTCCAAAAGAGGACACAACTAGAAATCAGTGGTCAAGTTGTATTTCAACATTGTTCCAGAACAAATATTCAGATGTGTGCTGCGCATTTTATGGAGGATGAGGACTGTTTCCTGAACCAGTAGCCTGCAATTCGTCTATGGCACAACGGCTGTTTCTTAAAAGTTGGGCAGTTCAAACTTTGCAAGGACAGTCTGGTGCTTCTGACTCACAGCCTGTAAGTAAATTTTTTATATTTAAATAATTTGACAATGATGATTCAAACGTGAGTTTGAGCAGTAGAGTAGGCTTGTTGGTTGTTTCTCAGATCACAAATGCAGACATGGTTTTATGTTTACACAGCGCAATACGCAACGCAACGTGTAAAAAAAATAGTAAAATTAAGTCATTATAATCAGTTATTATGTCCCCACTGGATGCAACAAATGCCTCTTTTGTAATGTGTTTTATTGGTTTTGTCTCATCTAGTGATGTTCAGATCACAAATGAATCTTTCTATTTAACCCGATCTTCTTAGTGAACCAGTTGAACCAGTTCACCAAATCGAACTGAATCGTTTGAAATGGCTCGCATCTCCATTACGCACTAATCCACAAATTACTTAAGTTATTCGGTTTATAAATGTGCCTTACACTCCCTCTGATGCGAAATTCAGTTACACCTCACAGTACATTGACTGAACTGCTAAAAGAGAACCGATGATGGGATGTGTACGAGCAGAGCAGCTGGACTGAGTCTCGTGCTGCTGGCCTGGGAGACGGCATAGTATGTTAAAGGGCATAACATTTCCGTCACACGCTTGAGGCATTCGGCCAATCACAACGCACTGGCAACACAATAGCTGGCCAATCAGAGCACACCTCACTTTTTCAGAACGATAAGCTTAGTAAAAATCAATGCGTTTCACAAAGGCAGGGCATAGAGGAGAAACAATAATGTACATTCTATGGAAAATAATGTGTTTTTTGAACCTTAAACCGCATAAACATATTGCATTACACCAAATACACAAAATAATGTTCTTTTTAGCAACATCATATGACCCCTTTAAAGAAAAATTAGCCTCGTTAAATGAACTATTATTTACAAGCTTTTTTTCCCTTCTGAGGCCTGAAATATTTATATTGATAATTAAACAATATTTTGCGCTACAACCTTGGCTGGATTAGGCCTATCATGGATAAATAATAATGACAATAAAACCGCTCAACGGTGGTTACAGCAGCGGCAATCCACCTGTCACTCAAGTGGCCATGCCCTTAATTATGCAGAACTTTAAGGCTTAATATAATTTAAACGGATGAGTTATAAAAAAATTCTTCCCCCTCACAATTGTCATGAAGGGTAAAATTAGCTATATAGACCAAAACCACTTTTGTACCAGGCTGTAAACATTTTTTTCTGCTGTAAAGTTGGACATTTTAACATGGTGAGTCTATGGGACTGACCAATTTTTGGAGCCAGCCTCTAGTGTCCAGTCGATGAATTGCAGTTTTAGTCACTTCCGTATTGGTTCACGAGAGAGAGCGGTTGCTGCTTGGTTTCAATAAATGATTTATTGAATCATTCAAATCAAACGATTCGTTCAAAATGGCTGATTAGAAACGAAACGCATACATGGGTAATTTTTCTTTAACTGCTTGAATTATAAGTATATTTTAACTGTATTCTAATAGGCTTCATCATGCAGTGAATGATTTTGGCCAATCACTGTTATTCGTGAATTATCTTAAGTAGAAGATTTTAACATTTCATTTGCATGATAAGTTTTACATAATACACATTATTAATCCAAAGGGGATGGTAAGGGGGGATGGTGGTTTTACTGAGGGGATGCTTTTTGTCATTTTTTTCAACCGGAGGGATGTCATCCCCCTGCATCCCCCCTCAATTCGTGCCCTGGGTATTGGCCATGATTTGTTATTTATTTGTGCATTATCATTTCTTTGATTTTTACATTTACATTACCTTTGGTGTAACGCTTAAAATTTAATCTACAAAAACGCTACTAATTTAATAATTCATTTAATATGAATAAAACTTATTTTTGTAACACTCTCTTAAAAGTAAATTTTTCAAAAACACAGATAATCTAGCAATTAATTAATTTAATAATGTTAAGCCACTGTTAATCTTTTTCAAGATTACAAATTTTTTAATTAATATCCATTTTTCATACTGTAGTTTATTTTATTGTTTCTTGTGTGTGTGTTTTTTTTGTTGAATTTGTTTGATGTATTATTTTTTAGTTATTAAAAGGATTTTGAATGTTTAGAGTAAAGAATTTTGACATTTGTCATGGCGTCAAAATCGGTGTTCACCAGATATTTATTACTGGTATATCCAAGAATTTCAGAACAATGAGCCACTTAGGTTATTTTAACTGACAAAACCACTTCTGCCGACAAAAACAGATTATTATATTATTAGGTTATTATGTATTTGTGTCTGCATAATGCTTTTACCTTAATTTTCCTATAATCTGTGAGCAAAAAATGTGGTGCACTATGGCACAATTATGGTATCAGATGCTAAAGTGTTTACATTTATGCATTTGGCAGATGCTTTTATTCAAAAAGACTGATATTGCATTCAAGCAATGCATTCCCTAAAAATCAAACCTGTTACCTTGGTGTTGCCAGCACCATGCTCTACAGTTTGAGCTTCAGACAGGGTCAAAGTGGCCACAGCTGAGTGGAGCAGCTGTGGCCTAATGGTTAGAGATTTGGACTTGTAACCCCCGAAGGTTACAGGTTTGAGTCTCGGTGCTGGCAGGAGTTGTGTGAGGGAGTGAATGAACAGTGCTCTCTTCCACCCTCAATACCCATGGCTGAAGTGCCTTTGAGCAAGGCACTGGACCCCCAGTTGCTTCCCGTGCGCTGGATATATAGCTGCCCACTGCTCTGGGTGTGTGTTCACGGTGTGTTCACTTCTCACTGCTGTGTGTGTGCACTTGGATGGATTAAATGCAGAGCACCAACTCCAATTATAGGTTACCATACTTGGCAAATGTCACAACTTTCACTATCACTTCACTTCAAAACAAGGTACTGTACATGTAAAGTGGGGACACATTTTAGGACACCTTTTCAAAATTACTGACCTGTCTGGCCGGGTGGAGGAACACCAGATGCCCCTCTTGGGAGACACATTAGCACTGTGAGCACCGCTGCTTTACCCCCTGAACAGGGTTCTACGGCTACTGGCTTGGGCGGTCCCTGTGGAGAGATCAGAGAAGAGGAAATGTGTCATCTATAACAAGCCTCCTCCTGAACACATCACCATCAGTCACAAATGTCACAGTACTCAGTGTGAGCTGACATTGTAGGATGTCTCTTGCACGTCGACAGAAAAGGAAAATTTGTGATAATCTCAGTAACAAATCATCTCCCTGAAACTCAAAGACTCAATGCAAGCCACTTTTCAAAGTTCACATCATGCACGCATAGGCTGAGAAAATCTGACATTTGAGGTTGTTGACTACCAACTCGGGTCGTGTTGTAGCACCAGCTCTCAGTCCTATAAATGCTGCCCTGGATAGAAGTATGCATGAGCGGGTCTCTGATGCAACATTGTGGAATGAGGAGGAAGGAAGCCACAGGCAATTGTGATCTTAAAATGTCATCTTTTATCTCACATTACAGATCATTCAGAGCTGGTTCACTGGCATACATATGAATGCTTTTCTGAAAGGATTTGGCAATTGTTTTATGTGTTTTAATCACAAAGGGAGTCATAAATGTCCCTGCCAATGAATAAAAGTATTGTCTTTTAAGATTCCCTCAGCTCATTAATACACTCTTGTTTCTGGCCCTCCACACACACACACTGACTCAGCTATAGAGTGGCTTTATTCACCATTTAATGAGAGTGCCTCTTCAAGAGCTCTTCCAAGAGCGCGCTGCAAGATCACAGACTTTGGCAGCCAATGGCTCTCCACAAAATGAAGCTTTAATATCTTACCTCAGTTGCCAAAATACGTAAAAAAAAATGAAAGACACAAAAAATGGAACAGACGCCAACTATTATTTTCTGCCAGGAATGGTCTTTATCGAGCCTATAATATGAATTAAGCGCCAGCCGTCAAACCAACAAAGTTACTCTAAGGTACATTTCTCTAAAGCAGGAATGTTTAATACAAATCTGGCCCTTTCCCACCTCAATATAATTATGGCAATTATTGAAGCACACAGCAGACATTTAAATGAGCTCTCTGTGGCTTTGGACTGATATGCAGATCATTAAAATGTGTCCTATTCCATCATATCACACAACCAAACAGACCAACTCTGCCTATATCCATTTTCAGCTTAAATTAAAAATACTATATATAGTTGTACTCTAAATACTCTGCATAGAAAAGCTGCTGCCATATAAATTAAAAATAATATAAATTTAAAATGTATTGATTATTCCTCTTGCTAAAGGCATATACATAATACACTGCCATTCAAAAGTTTGGGATAAGTAAGATTTTTTATGTTTTTTAATGAAGTCTCTTATGCTCATCAAGGCTTGTTTGATCAAAAATACAGAAAAAAATATTTAGTAATATTGTGAAATATTATTGCAATTTCTAATACTGGTTTCTGATTTTAATATACAGTACTTTAATATAGACATTGCACTGAATTTTCATCAGCCATTACTCCGGTCTATACTGTCACAAGTATTTCCTATCACTTTTTATCCATTTAACATATCCTTGCTGACTAAAAGTATTAATTTCTTTAAAAAGAATATACAGTAGAAAGAAAAATTTTGAATAGTAGTGTAGATTCTAACACAATTTCAATTTTGAATAAAGTGTTCTTTTTAACTTTTTATTTATCAAAGAATCCTGAAAAAAGTATCACAGTAGGGCTGTGCGATTAATCGAAATCGTAATAAAATCACGATTTGAGCGTGCGCGATTTCTAAATCGCTTTATAGCACGATTTTCCGTGGTCCCGACCTCCCGCAGTATGCTATCCGATCCAATCAGAATGCAGCGCACCTGAGTGGAGAGCGAGAACAGAACAGACTGGGCATTTGCTTAACTCCAGGTTCACACTGTGATGCGTATTTTTTCCGAGCCCATGTTAATGGATCAGAGCTTCACACTGCACGTGGTAAAATATGTGAACAGAAAAGGTTAGAAATTGAAAGGTGCGAAAAGAATGAATATCTAGACCATTGAAAAATGGAGGGTTTTGCCACTGTCTCTAATTGGTCGTGTTAATGCTATAAAAATGGTGGCCCTTCCAAGATTTTTATATTTGTTTCAGAATTTACCAATCTATCTTACAAAATCTTTCTTTAGAAACCTAGATTCTATAATTTTCTCTTTTATTTGGGGCTATAAGGCACATCGCATCTCTAAGGTTCATTTAGAAAAATCAAAAGAGCTGGGTGGATTGGCAATGCCAGTTTTTCAACATTATTTTTGGGCAGCAAATGTTAGGGCTTTGATGTATTGGAATCATGGCTCGCCTTGTTCTGATCAGAATGCGGCACATACTCCTAGCTGGATTCTTATGGAATCTCATTCTGTAAACAAAAGCTCTCTTCCTGCTTTATTACTAGCCAACTTAAATGTCCCTTTAAAGAACATCACTAAAAATTTTGTTGTGCATAGCTCTTTAAGGATATTGAAACAAGTTAAGAAATTTCTTGGTGTCACGCTGCCCTCTCTTCATTCTCCCATTTGTGAGAATCATATTTTTACACCGGCTTTGAGTGATAGAACCTTTCAAGTGTGGAATAATAAGGGTCTTTCCACATTTAACGACTTGTACACAGATGGTCACTTTTCCTCCTTTGATAATCTTCTGAGTAAATATCATCTTACTCATTCTAATTTTTTTCGTTACTTGCAGATTCGGCATTATGTTCAGCAGACTTATTCTGATTATAGGATTCAGCAGGAAGAGCATTGTTTCTATAATCTAGTGCGGCAAGCCCCAGACTCTCGGCATATGGTTTTTTTACAATTTGTCTCCCTGTTCTCTACACAGGTCATAACATCTTCTGACTATCTTAGGGTAGCCTGGGAAAAGGAGGCTGGTATCAGCTTATCTGATAACATCTGGTCTGAAATCTTGAAGAGAATACATAGCTGTTCCATCAATGCAAGACTTCAATTAATTCAGTTCAAAATTGTACATAGACTGCATTATTCTAAAACCAGACTCCACAAGATTTACCCAGCTGTGTCTCCTATGTGTGATCGATGTCAAGTTTGCAGAGGGAACTTTATCTCATGCTTTTTGTTTCTTGCCTGAAACTCCAGAGATATTGGGAAGATATTTTCTCTTGGTATTCAGTGGCATATGATCATACTCTTCCTCCTGAAATGGAATTGGCCATTTTTGGCTACTCTGACACAGTTTTCTCTTTGCCTTATCATTTGCAGTTGGCATTAATGTTGGGCATGGTTGTAGCCAAGAGAATTATATTAAAGGATTTGGAAAGCCACTGCTCCCCCATGTTTTCAGAAATGGCTTGCGGAGATGGTCTCTGTTTTAAACCTTGAAAAAATTTGTCTGAACGAGTCAAAGTCTCTTAATTTTTCCAAGATCTGGGGTCCCTTCCTCCAACATTTACATAATAGTAGAACTTAAAGATTATTATACTATTTATAGTAATTATCTGTTATGGCTATGATTTTTGTGGTGATTTTTGTCCCTGCCCCTGCATGATTTATATTCATTTTACGTATGTTCTTTAGGTATTTGTGTCATTTCTAAACTCGTCTGGCTTGTTGTTGTTTTTTTGTTGTTGTTTTTTTTTTTTTTTTTTGGGGGGGGGGGGTTTGCTTGTTTGCTGTTATAAAACTAATAAAAACAATATGGCAAAAAGAATGAATATCTAGCGCATGAGCATAGAGAGAGCTGTGAGTGAGTGAGAGGAGACATGTTTTAAGTGCGCGCACTCTTTCTGGACGAGAGCAGCGTGTATCTGAGCATGCGCGTCTGGTTTTGTGACAAAGCAAAGGAAATGTGAGTGCAAGTGGAGAGATTCGCACTCGTGCATTATTTTTATGTGCTTTCGCGTTACAATAACACGCTCTCGCTGCTGCTTCTGAACCGCATACACATACTGTATACGCACTGTAAACGGAGCACGTGTGAACCTTGGGCAATAAATATATTTCAGCACTTGAGGCACCGCTACAATGAGCTCTATGAACAACGCATGAAAAAAAAAAAGCCCTGGACACGGGTTTTATTTTATTTTATTTTATTTTTTTTACCATGTGTCTCGACATTTTGTTTGACATCTTTACTTAGTGATAATTTTGACTTATGTCTGTTCTAGAGGCATGTTACAACTTTTTAATAAAGCTTTCATTGGTTTTCTTTTGGAAATATGTTTCAACTTTATACTGAATGCATTTTTGACTGTAAAGCATGTCTGTGTGTGTCAAAATCGTGATTAAAATCGAAATCGCAAAATTTTCAAAAAATCGTGATAGGTTTTTTTTGTCCATATCGCACAGCCCTATATCACAGGTCCAAAAAAATTAACTGTTTACAACATTAATTATAAATCAGCATATAAGAATGATTTTTGAAGGATCATGTGACACTGAAGACTGGAGTTATGATGCAGAAAATTCAGCTTTGCTACACAGGAATAAATTACATATTTTTTCTGTATTTTTTAAATATATCCAGCCTTGATGAAAGCAAAAAAACCTTACTGAAACTTTTTTATAGATTGATAGATAGATAGATGATAGACAGATAGACAGACAGACAGACAGACACAGATAGACAGATAGATATCAAAGGAGGTAACAAATGCATCAATATACACTGTACAAGCCAAAGACTATCCAAATGCATAACCTTTCTGGCAAGATTTTTTTTTCTCGCCTATATAATCACAGCAAATGTCTTCAGTTCTAAAATGAAAGAATGCCCAAGCCCATCACTTTCTCTCATTTCGTGAGAGAACTCATGGAATGTGATGTAACAGGAATGGAGGGGCTTGTGAAAGGTCAAATTAAGCTTGCGCTGACAGTGATGTCCATCAAGCCCGGCAGACAGAGGCTGTTATCAGAGCAATATCTGTCTCTTGGAGAGGAAAAGAGGCCACTTGTGCTGCACTTAAAAAGTTCAAAGCCATTGTTTCTGAGTGACAGGGGGTGGCTTCCCTTCTAGCTCTCTCATTCCTCCGTGTGCAGAATATCATTGTTTTTCCTTTTGATTCTCTCTCTCTCCCTCACAGCGCATGCTATTTCTTTATCAAAATCAGTCTGTAGAGATATATCCTTCTCTTGCTACTTATATCTTAAGGACAAGGTTTAGTTTACATCACGGAATAAAATGTAACCATACGGATGTATGTCAATACAAATGTTTGCTGTACTAGCCAGAATATAGGGGTTTAGCATCCCATTTATCATAAATGATAGACAAAACAAACGGCAGCATCCTCAAGACTCTTCACTCTGCTCCTTATACACAAATGCATCCTCTTGCTTTTGAATGATACAGCAAGCCTCATTATTTCTATAGTGAAACACACCAATTAAGTGATTCATGCTAAATATCAAACTTAATTACATATCTCCATTTTCAACCCTACACATACGCATCCATTTTTGGCCAGTGCTATTGTCTGAGCTTGGTAGTTATCCATAATGTAAAGATCCATTTTAATTTCACACCCAAACATGCATTACAATAGACTCAAAGGCGTGACCACTTCCTTACACTTTTAAGTACTTTTAACTTCAGCGACAGAGAAAAAACATGTTCAAAGGTTTGTAACATTTGTTCTGTGAGAGTACTGCTGTACATGTCTTTTAATGGTTCAATAATGTATATATAAAAAATTCTCACAAGAAAAAAAATAAATATTGCAAAATAAAATTATTTTATTATAAAATAGAATATTGTAATATATGTGGTGTTTTTTTTTACATTTTTTTTTTCTTTTTTATAAAAAAGGGGGGGGTATTATTTTTATAGTTTCTATAAAACATCCATCATATAATACCAAAATGACCCTAACAGGTTCTCATTAGTCTGTTGTGTGTTTGTGGGGACCATGTATTCAATGTATAAACCATATAAACCACCTAACAAGATCTTCATTCCTACCAACAACTCCAAAACGATCAGACAAATCCATTTTCATGCACTTACTCTCATCCCTTATGGTTTCTGATTCAGTGATATTCTTCTCATTCACATTAGCCTTGCACCATACAGATTACAGTAATCCAATTGCAGGCCATTTTGAAAGCATTGCTATGATGCAGTTAATGAATAACAATATTGTTTAAAGTCCTACTAGCAAGCTAAACTGAGGTTTGTTTGAAAAATGAGATTACAGTGGATCACACTACAGCACACATGCTGCAAAAATGCACTGGAGAAGGTAAATTAAGAGGTTTTCATAAATTCGTTACTTGCACCGTTTGCACTAAAGACAAAAATACTAGCTCAAATCGTGGCGTTTTGAGAATACTATAGACTATGTGTGTGCAAGACCATGGTATTATAAATATATATAAAAAAAATCCCAAAAGTTTGAGGTCAATAAGATTAACGTATTCAACAAGAACACATTAAATTGATCAAAAGTGACAGTAAAGGCATTTATAATACTGATTTATAATGCTGATTATTAAAATAGTTGAAAGATAATTTATCATGGTTTTCTAATTTATTTTAAAGAAAAAAAAGTTTTTATTGATAATATGAAATGTTTATTGAGCACTAATTATGAGTATTATTTTTTTTTCTGAAGGATCATGTGACACTGAAGACTGGAGTAATGATCCTGAAAATTCAGCACTGCATCACAGAAACAAAAATAGAAAACAGTTATTTAATATTTCACAACATTAGTGTTTTTAATGCATTTTATGAATTTGTGCCATATGAGGAAATCAAAACAAAACAAAACTTACCATGGCCAAACTTTTGAACAGTAGTTTATACTCTGGGAAAGTTGTCAGACTAACTCATAAATAGTTATAGTGTGTTTCGCACAGGCAAGCATCACATTTTCTTCAGAAAAAGCAAACATTTTTCAGCTTTTGCCAAAGATCATGCACATCAACAGCCCCGCTCATGAATAAACCTCAAACCTAAAAAGTAAACTCTAAAACTTAATTTTACAAAAACACACACCTTTGAACATGAAAAAGAGGGACAAATCCAGAGAAGTGAACATTCATGAAAGACAAGACGTTTTGTCCCGGGAGAAAACAAGAAGGCTATAAAAAGACATGAACTAGCCAGAAAACAGATGTCTCTCGTACAGCCCTGCTAATTTACAACTAATTGAGGTCCAACTCCATCCCACTCTCCTGCATTGACTAACCTGATGAAAACAGCTCAGCGCCACTGAGCCACATTCTAATTAGACACTGAGACAAACAGGCTGATGAGAGACACTTTATGGGCCATGTCGTCGTCTCGCCAACGTGTCTGACACTTTCTGTTTAACGGATTTATACGGAAAATATTTCATTCACTGGCTTTCCACCTTGTAGCTCTCTATGTGGCCAGCTGGTGATTATCTAGTATTTTTATGACCACATTCTTTCCCTTATTTCATTATTTTGGTGTCTTTATTCCGCCCAAGTCTAATTTCCTCTGTTCTGTTCACCTCTTAACACATTTAAAAATATGTATCACAATATCTGCTGCTGAAGATGCAGCCGATAAGCTGCTGCTGCTGCGAGTATTAAGCAGCATAGAATGAAAATGGAGATGCAAACAAAGGCATAAAGCAACAGGACAGTCCTCTTCATCTATATGTTTCTCCAGCTTTTAACGGCCTGTGGAGCATCTTATTTGCATGGCTAATAGCAGCATTCGCAGTGACAGGGAGCATACAGCGCTGGTCTGTAGATAAGAGCTCACTATTGAGCACTCTCAAACACAAGAACAGCTACGTACACAGTATAATTTAAACGGACCTCTCTTTGTTGCCTGGTGACAGCCTCCATCCATCATACTCTGAAACTGTTAACGGGCCCATATGTTGTGCGCTGGCCATGGTGGCAGAGCAGCATCTGTGTCATCTGCACCATTTTAAATGGGCCGGCCTCACATTGGTTTCATAATGCACTTCTGCTGACCTCAAAGCACAACAATTTTTTCTTCAGTCCAGTCAAGCCCAACACAAACCAGACCAGTCCAGCCTAACGCACAGGCAGAGTGGCCTAAATATGACCTGTGGCAGATGCAAATGGACTATGTAGAGATTACAGAAGCAGCATTTCCTGTCATTATATTGCAAAAATCATGTCTATGTTATGTCTAGGAGTTACATTACACAATTGTACTGCAAAAAATTTGGTACAGGTCTTTTGATACGGCACGCATGTGTACAAAGTGAATGCAGTGTTATTTTATCTCCTTCATGTACATAACTTATGTGTGTGTGGAATGTATTTAGAAACTCTGTTTGTTAAGGTATAACAAGATAAAGGATATATAGAAAAATCCAATGCTTCAAACACATTTAAAAATGAACAGAGAGGAAAACGGCACAATCCAAGTTGTCCTAAAAATAAGAAAAACTTAAGCAGTTCAAACTAATACATAAGCATACAGTTTAAAGCAGCTTGCCCTCCTGGCAGATACATGTGCTATTTAATGCATTAGAGACATGTTTTCCACAGCACATAACTTATATTTATGGTTGTGTCCTTATCTTTATATGTTGGAGATGGATGTATTTTTATTTTTGTTTTGAAGGATAGTCTTGTCATTATGTGTTGTTATAGAATAATAATTTAATGAAAAGTGATTTTTTTTTGAATTTTTGAAATTCAGCCTATTTTTGGAATTTCCTGAATAAAAATTTAATGAATAGGTTTTCCTAGATCGCATCACACACACACACACACACACACACACACACACACATATACACAGACATATATATATATACACACACACACACATACAAGGTAGTGAGTAAACAGTAAAATGGATTTTTGGATAGACATGCAGTACTGAGTTGTGGCACTGAATCTAGTCGTGTAGCTTCAAATCCATGTCATGTCCTAATTAGTGTTTCTTTCGTCAATGAAAATTATCACTAAATATCGTTGTCAACGGACCTTTATCATGCGACGAAAACGAGACGAGACGCAACATAAATGCTGGTCATGGGACGATGACTATAATTAAATGTATAATGCAAGATTGTTGACGAATAAAAACGAGACTAAATGTGGTTTATACTTGTCGCGTTTGCCGTTGTACTATTCTTTGAAACGACAGGGGAGCGACGAGGAGTAATTGTCCTCTAAAACCGTCGGGAATCACCGGTGAGAAGTCATTTGCCAGTACAAGTCTTGTGATGAATGAGTTGATGAATGAATCATTTCTTTATGTACAAAACTTTAAACAATCTTAAACTATTGGCTGTATTACGCATCAAACACAAGACAACTTTAAGCAAATAGTGTATAATTAATATCTAAATGAATTCTAATTCTATTTTATACAATAAAAATAAAACGTACTTCAAATAAGAAGCCTTGGACAAACTAGTGTTTTCCGTCAAAAAGCACCTGATGGAGTTTGAACTTCACATTAAACTGCTTCTGTTTCACACAAACGCTGACACAGACGTGCATGTTCGGCTAGAATCGCCCTGAAATCGTGCATGTTCGGATGCGGAGCTATGCGGAAAGTTACAAAAAATGTTGTGCACTCCGCCACGCGAATAGTTCGCACACACTCAAAGCGAACTTCCAGTAACACCGCGATGACGTCATACTTTCTGCGCTCACCCAAGCGAAATTGCGGACGCGTCGAGTATAAATCAGCCTTGACACAGAGAAAGGGACCGATGGCCGTCCAGCTGGGGTTCGTCTTTGGTAGAGAAATTAGCAGACTATTTTTTTTTTTTTTTTTTTTTATTTTTTTTTTGTTTTTATTTTATTTAAATTTATGTGTGTATGTTTGGTTGGTTAAATAAATGTTGTAAATTCAAATCAGAGAGTCTTCCGTGTCTGAAATGGATGTATTCTTGAGTCTATAAGGTAACAATAGTGTAATAAGATAACCTTGTTTGAAATGGGTTTGGCTAAAAGAAAATTTTGGTTTTGTCTATACTTCTAGGTACTTGTACTATATTGCATGGGTTAAATAGAATTGCATTACTAAAAAGAGACTAAAATACAATTTTCATTGACTAAAACTAGACTAAATGTCATCAGTTTTCGTCAACTAAAACTAGACTTGTGTAGTTATGGTATGTTGGTTTCTTTATTTATTAAAAAATTAGGGTTTACAGTGTAGACTAAAAAGATTATGATAGTGTTTAAAAATGATGAAAGATAAAGCAATAGTCCTAATCCCATTCCCCCTTTTCTACTAATACATTTCTGTCATACATGTCTTTTACTATTAATAACACTGCAATGCGCCTATTAACTTCACAGCTACTGCACAGTAACGGCTCAAACGATCCTTGGTTAAATCTGCTATTAACATCTGTCTTGGGTGAGCTAATCTGCGATAACTACAGACAGAAGCTGAGCTACAGGCACATATTACTATTCTGAAATGTCTGGATTGTCCTCTTTTTTTATTAGCAGGTTATGCTAAACAAATCAACAGCACCAGATGCTGTCTCATTAACCTTTATAGAACAGAACTGCTCTCATTTCCCTCCTTTCACCTTCAGCTGCTGCCAGATCCCAGCATAGTGGGGCCAACATCTGGATCTGCCTCAACAGACTCCAAGAAGTGTCAATGTTGATCACCAAGCACATGATGAAGGCTGGGGAAGAGCAACATGAGGGGCCACATATGCTATAAGACTTAACTTAAATATATGCTTACGGATTTCATACCAAGATGTCTCCAAATGCTAAAAATTATAAACAGAATCACAGTAGAGAAGCATGTAGAAGAAAAGCTCAGAAAGCCACTGCGAACAAAATAGCAGAGAATTTAGATCCACTACTGAGCATTTGTTTTTGGGTTTGATTGTGTTTCATTAAAATAGTCCCTGGCTGATTTTGAATACAAACTTGAAATGCTATTGCAATCAAAGCTTTGAGGGAATAAGCTCTAACATGAAATAGAAAGATGGCGGCTCATAATGGGCCTCCTGAGGTGAGCCTGTGCATTAGTGGCAACTGCTTGGAAGATTTGTGCTGGTCGAAATTAAACCTCTGAGGCTGAGAAGTGAACAGCAGGAATCTGGTCTCAAAAGGTGTCTCTGTTTCCGCTACAAAGGTGACAGAACTTAAAAAGTGATGAGACACAACAGTATCTCAGAAAAGGAACGACATGTTCTGATACTACATTCAGTAAAATAAGGAGATTTTGACCTAACAGACTCTCACCGTACAGTGTGCAAAATAAGAAAAACAAGATATGCAGGTAGTTTACCATCTGAAGCCAAAATGTTGATTATCAAAACAACTTCTGTTAGCAAACTTCAATTCTTAATAGCTGGCTTGTGGACGCAGTTTTACAGAACTTAAGTGGCTCTTCTCACAAGGCTGATGTCCCCATAAATGAGAGCCATGCGCTCGTAAGAGTGAAGCTAAAGTTTGTTTAAAATGATCCATGTTGAACAGCGTTCAGCTGGAGGATTGACGAGTATGTTGTTTTCTGCTCTCTTCATTTGTGGCGTGTCCTCCAATAGCCCATAATGCTCACTGAGCACCACTCCACTCTTCACTAATGGATTCTGGAGAGGCACATCAAGTGCTGCTGGACGTGTGTTTTGAACGTCTCTGCTGAGCGGCAGGTACATCTGCTTTCACAGGTCTGCGTGCGAGTCTGTTGTGTAACAGCCATGAATCGCGATGCACTTAAATTAGAGCTGTCAAACTGCAAACAGTTTCTGCCTGGTATTGCTCATTATTTAGACTGGAAACCTCATTAAGCTGGTACTGAAGGTTAGGTACATTATATATATATACACACACACAGTGATGAAAACATTCCTAGATTATATCTAAGACAACTTTTTTTTATTTTACTTGAACTTTTATTACTTGCTTTAATGTTAAATTAAATAGTAGCTGATTAGAAAAACTGTGGTTTCAAATAAGGGAAGAAAATTCATTTCAGAGCCATATATATATATACACACACACATTCGTTCCACACAGATATTTGATACTGTATATTGGCAAACAATTCAATGAGGAATGGTATCCTAGTAAACCTAACTGGTTCAGAGTTTAAAGGTCAAACTAACCTCGATTCCGCCCTGAAGCAGTTCTATCTGAGTGCCACCCAAATCCAGTGTCACCGCGACCGAGGCAAAAGGGCGACTGGCCATCTGCTGCCTTTCCCTCATCAGTTGCTGTAGCAAAAAGAGATGAAAGAAAGAAGGGGAAAAGTGTGATACATCAGTAAGTATCCATACATAAACTTTACACTTTCAAACAACTCTAAGATGTCAGTTTTCTTTGTCAAAATCTCAGATTTCAGATTAAAAGTGGTGACTGACAGTTTAAGTGACATGACTCACAGAAAGTTCAGTGACTGATATTTACTGAAAACAGAAAAACCAGAAAGCACACTGATACACACACACAAACGCACTGTGAGGCCGTATGCAGGGATGTTGAGATAAAGAGGAAGGAAAAAGATTACGAAAAGAGAAGAGGAGAACGTGTAAAAAAAATAATAGACAGAGACAGAAAGTGAGAGAGAGAGGCCATTGACAGCACTCTGGCTGTTTTCCAGCACAGACAGAAACAGGTGGTTGAATAATTCATTTGTTCCATATAAAAAAGTTTGGAGGACCAGGCTAATCAAATGTCTGCAAAGATTGGAAGGAAATTTCTCTTGCCACAACATGCATGACAAGCAATTATTTTGCCATTGATTGCATGAGCATCAGTATTCCAGTGGTGGAGTTTAATTAATGATGCATTCCCTGTAATTTCTCCATTTGACTGACTGGCTGGCTGCCCTAAAAGCAGAATTCACAACCTTCATAGAAAATCCCATCCATAACCGATGGCACACTGCTTACTTTGCCTCTATGATAGACACAGTTTATCTATCACGTGCACATGGTGCACAATTTTCCTTGCTTGTGCATACAAAAGGAGATAACACGGACCAGGTCAGAAGTACTTCTGAAGGTCACATCAATATATTTATCAATACCAACTTCTCATCTGTAATCAGACTGCGTAGATGTCAGTGAATGAAAGAGAGTGAGCATTTGCAGGTGCGACATGGGTACAAAAGATCAATACAGTGCAATACAGAGCGTTCAATCATACAGAACTATGCCAGTTAGAGAATTCCACGAGGAACAATTAAAATACCTTTCCAGTGAAACATTCAATAAGCATCTTAATAAGACCTCAAAGCACTGCTTAAATGTCTCATTTCATTTCATTACCAACAATACCATCAAACAATAATGAACAACACTTCATCCGGTATGTAGAAAACGAAAGCTTCTGCCCTGGAGACAAACTTTGAAAGACGTTGTACTTAAAAGAACACTCCAAATCAGGTTCTCTCACTTCAGAGAGATGGAGAAGTCGCAGGTGATGCCTTGATCATCTCTGGATAATCAAGAGTTAAAACATGGAGTGGTCCTAACCGACAGTCGATCAATATCTAAATGCAGGCTGATTTGGGTACCAAGGACGAGGCTGATTGCTATTGGATTTGTGATGGAGAGAAGTGTGCTGAGTTAAACTCTAATTGTGTCCCATAACGAAAGACAACTGCTGAGGTACTGTCTCCGTCACTGGTTTCACAGCAATTCTGTACCATTTTCACATCCTGACAAACACACTGATGTCCCCACATGCACATATGCATGTATGGAGATTTCATACAAGCAAACTAAACAGCAAACACTTCACTTCATTGGTCTGCACAAATTAGGTTCTTTCAGGAAATTCAGGGTTCTGCAGATGAGAAACATTTAATAGGACAGAAATATAAATTTATAATAAAAGAAAGAAATTGAATAGCCACTAGTGACAGATGAAAAAATAAGAAATTAATACTTTTATTTAGCAAGGATGCAATTTATTTATTTATTAAATTAAGTATTAAAAATAAATGCTGTTCTTTTCTGACATTTCTATTCAAAGAATCCCAGAAAAAAAAAAAGTACAATACAACTGAAAATAATAAGAATCATTTCTTGATCAGCAAATCAACATATTGGAATGATTTCCGAAGGATGTTCTGAAGGATCAAAATTCAGCTTTGGGGATCAGAGGAATAAATTACATTTTAAAACATTAAAATAGAAAAATCTTATTTTAAATTGTAAAATAGCTTTTCACAATATTACTGTTTTCACTGTAGTTTTGAACAAATAAATGCAGCCTTGGAGAGCTTTAGAGATGTTTTTAAAAAACATACAAAAATCATTTACAGACTTTTTGATATGTAGTGCAACTACTTCTATATGGAATTACAAGCAGTGTTTCCAGCACTGATATACAATAAACAACACAACTGATTCCCCTGAAACACAAACAAATGACTGTCAAGAGCTGGTTCAAACGGAAAAATAAGTAATAGAAGTAAAATAAAATGTATAAAATATGAGTTTACATTATAGTTTTGGGAAATGTACAAAAGACAATTCCATGATTTTTTTTTTATAAAAAAGAAAAAAGAAAAGAAATCCTTAATTGGAAACAAAACTTTTTTTTCCAAACCAGCAGGAACATGGTAAATGGTTATCTCAAAGAGAGAGAGAGAAAACAACTTAATAATAATAATAAAAAAAACGGTGGTAAATATCAGTACTTCTCTTTGTATATAATTCACTAAAAAAGAACACATAAAATGGCAACACTAGTGCATGCCTTTAAGTGCCTTGATTATAGCACTCAAAAGTGACTGATGGTTAAAAGGAGGCAAACTAAGAAGCTTTGCACTCAATGAACTGAAGTGAACATTCAATTCTTATGAACACACAGTGTACTAATTCTTCTGCAGGCTTTCCACATGCTAACTAATCTTCTAACAATGGCAACATGTATCATTACAGAGTTACACAGATCACTGAATGCTTTCAAGATCTAATACTTCTAAAGGATTTTTACGGGCTGTTTATTTTTCTAATAATCTCTATTGAATGATACTGTAATTTGGCAATTACATCACGTCATTATAGACAAGCTTTCCTGTAGCACTGTGGAACTGTGGAAACATGGCGCTAGCAATGACAAGGTCATGGGTTCGATTCCCAGGGCAGAGCATAAACTGATACCTTAAATACAATGCAAGTTGATTTGGATTACAATGTAAATGTAATAATTAAATGTCAACAGTCTCTCAGAAAAGCATTCAGATTAATAAGTTCTCGAAAAGGTTTTAAACAGACGATAATTGGGCTAATAACATCATGTCACCAAACACATACATTAGTGTTTTATTATGAATCTCTGAAAGTCAGTTCAACCTCAGAAATCACAGAATGAACTTCATCCTGTGTCCATGACAAACATAAAATACAAGAAGGTGGCGACGTCCTTGACGGCACACATATCGGGCCGACAGTGCTGTCTCTGTGGGGGTGTCTATTCGGCGCTGACACAAAGAGGTCTCTTCAATGACTTCCGCTCAAATGGGCCCTGATGGCACCACCGTAATTAATCACACATTATCTTTTCTATTAATCACCACTTGAGGACTGTTATGCCTGATCCCACCGCGACCACATTTATAATGAAATTATCAAAGCTGAGCACACTGCTCACGTCAAGTCTTCTCTTGACAATACGATCTGATCATCTCTGCAAAACGTGAGTGACACCAACCCATGTAACTAAATGTGCATGAGGATGAAAGGAAAGATACTGGAGAGTTAAGATAGTTGAGAAAATAAGTGAACTGTCTTTGACTAAACAAACATATTCAGTTAAACAACTGCTTCTTCCAACTTCTAGAAGAGAAATGTAAAAAAAAAAAAAGTTCATTATAAATGAGGTGATGCCATTTTGTAGTGGTGTGCAATTTATGTGTAAACTATTTAACTCCATTTATAGTTCACTCTTAAAATGCTTATAATTTATGCTGTACATCCAAAATAAGATAACCTGTGCTATATAATCTAATGCAAAGAGGACTGATAAGTAAAAAGAAAAATTTGCAGCTTTCTTTATTTCTGCAATCTCTATATTGCACTTGTGCTTTCACTTTTATGATAACTCATTCATAAGTCATTAAAAAACATTAAACAGAACAAGCTAAGTGCCAAGAAAATGCAGAATGTTTATCTTTCTTGGATTAACTTAATGAGGTAACAATTTATAACTCATTGTAAACAAAGCAAAAATATTAAAATGAATAATAATACAAATAAAATGCTTGTCCTTGTGCATTTATTCTTTATTATGTGTTTTTTTATTTCTTTTATTGTGAATTACGATGACCTATTGTATTAAACATTACAGGCCAACAAGAAAAAAAAAATGTACTATGGAAGCACTGGTAACAGTACACAGTAAGGACTCAATTGTTAACATTAGTTAACATGAAATAACAATGACCAATATTTCTACATTTTATCAGTCTTAATGGTAATTTCAATGTTTACTTGTACATTTTTAAATCAAAAGTTACATCTGTTTATAATAGTAAATGCACTTAACTAACATGGACTAACATTAGTTAATTACATTAGTTAACATGAAATAACAATGAACAATACTTCTACGTTAAGGAATATTTCACCCAAAAATGAAAATTTTGTCATCATTTACTCTCACGTTATTCCAAACCTGTATACGTTTCTTTCTTATGTTGAACAAAAAAGAATATATTTTGAAGATTTTTGATGAACCAAACAGTTGTTGGTCCCCACTGACTTCCAGAGTAGGGAAAGAAATACTATAGATTTTGGTTTTGATTACCAGCATTCTTCAAAATACCCTTTTTTATGTTCAACATAAGAAAAAGACTCATACAGGTTTGGAGCGACATGAGCGTGAGTAAATGATGACAACATTTTCATTTTTGGATAAACTATTGCTTTAATCATGTTAATTTCAACATTTATGATACATCCTTTAAATCAAAAGTTAAATCTGTTAATAATAGTTAATGAACATTGTCATTTTATGAACTGAACTAACACGAATGAACAATTGTATTTTAATTTCCATTAAATACATCAACAAAGATATAAAATATATTGCCCAATCTTAGTTCTAATGCATTAACTAAAGTTAACAAATAAGAGCAAATTGTGAAGTATTACAGAATTATGTGAGTTTAGTACAAAATAAAGAAAAGTTGTATCTAAATTTCTTTGATTTAAGTCAGAAAAGTGCAGGAAAAAAAGGCAGGAATACAAGCTGTTAATTCTGCCTGTTGAGCTGGTTGATATCATCGTGGAGCTGCACTCTCATCAAATGCAGATGACATTTGTACCAGAAACGGCCCGTTTCTGGGGGTGAACTTCACATATTTACGAGTCCATTAATTATATCTTCATTTAAATACTGATATGAAGCTATTTGCTTTCCTTCATCCCCTTCGACTAGCATGTTTGGGCATGTATGTGTGAGTGAGAAAGCGAGCAAACGCAAGAAGAGGAACTAAGAAAATAAAATGACAAAGCATGACAGGGAGAGAGCAAAAGTGAGATGGCGTGAGAGAGCATGGCGGGAATGGAGAGAGCTGTGGCATGCTCTCATTTGTGCTAATAGATCTTCTCTCGGAAAACAGCCTGGCTTTGTTGACAGCCAAAAAGCACCATCTGCAATTTATCCATCTCTCTCCATCACCTGCTATTACTCATCAGGCCCACTGCCTTTACAACATCAGTGGCATCTCCATAACAATTATCCAAGACAAAGCCAGTCCATCACTGAGAAATACATAGATGCATCCATGTCCCACACCCTCATGGATGCAGCTACCCTTTCCAACTAGGGTACATGTGCAGTGCTGTTGTGTGACAAAAACTGGATTTTAATCGAGACCTATAATACTTTAGAATGGCATTGCCATAAACCAAGCTCAACATGGAAAGCGTGCACACACAACTTGTAGGGTCTTAGGCTAGAGTTAAGGTCAAACTTATTTTATTATTCTTTGAAATGCTCTTAAAACCTTGCCCCAGGGAAGTGCTGTGAAAATCTCACTGATGTGAAATTGAGATTGATTGTTCATTGATTTTACTGTAGGCTTCATGTAAAACCCTGCCGAAATCCCTGCTTTCTAGCATTGGGACTTTCCTGTTAGACATTAAACAAGGGCTTAAAACTCTCAAAGCCGTTTTGGCCAAAAGTACTCAAATCTAATGGAATGATTTTCCATCCTGGAAATGAAAAACCAATACAGCCCTGATGAAACACTTCAGAAATACCACCATTCACAGTTAAGGCTAAGGTTGTTAATAAAAAGCTAGCTAGTTAAATGAATTTATATTAATTTCCTTCAATATAATTATAATAAATATATATAAATGCAATAAAAATACATTTAATCATGCATTACTAAATAAATAATCCATGAATAATTATAAAATTATGTTACGACATGATTGTCTAGATGATTTCCTTTTTTTAAAAAAAGAATAACTGATGAAAAGATGTTTTTATTTTATAATACAATTCCATAAATCTTAAATGTTCCATACACTGATCTAGACAAGGTAATGAGGAGCCTATGTGGATTTAAGTCTTATAATTATAAATGAACTATTGAAGAACTATTGAGGAACAAGAAAAGACTTTCAATAGTAGCAAAGTCCCAAATCAGTTAGAAGAAAATTCATTGCCAAATTCAAAATACTTTGAATGCTTAACTGATCAAAAATAACTCTTATATCCTAGATAAACATAAAATGCAATTAAGTAATTATTTAAACTATTAATTGCAATTACGTACTCACTCCACTTTGCACATGTGTGGACGTTTTAAACCCAGGAACAGGCTAGCATGAGGGGGAAATTCATTCTGACTAGCAAAGACTTGTCAGTGCCAACACGACGTAAAATTGTAACAAATTATTCACTTTAGAAATGATGTAAATGAAGCAACTCACAAACAAGCAAATTAATTACAGCTGATCATAACTGGAAATGAGGTCTTGAACCAAGCAGAGAAATTTGCCCTGACAAATGACACAGAAAGAAAAGTTTTCTCACTGGGAACAAAAATACCTATTAAAAATGACTTGTCAAAGCACATTGCAAGATATAAATGCACCCACTGATCTTACAGAAATAGAAAAAACTTAAATCTTCAAAAACTTCATAGCTTGTAATTTTTCCCTTAAAGATTTGCTCATGTTTAAGAGTACAATGAAGGTAATCCACTCAGAATCACTTCTGCATTGACCCAACTGATGCAGTTCTTTCTGAGAAACATCAATGACCTGATTAGCTCTTTAAAACATAGATTATGAAATTGGCTTCATTGGTTATTCCACGAAGACCTTTGCCTGTTCAAAGGACATGTCACTCTCACAGGCTTGAAATTGAATTTGACATTGCTCTGTTAGTGTTACAAAGTATGTAGATCAGGGGCATTCAATTACTGTATAGTCAGCTGGTGACTGGTTGCACATACCGCATTTTCTTTGTTACAATGTTGCTAATTAATTAATTACATTAATTAATTCATTCATTCTTAACCCACCACATTTTTGTCAGCACCAACTTGTTCATTCTTAACCCTGAATTTTATCTATTCCGATTCCAATTCTGCTTATCGAATACCGATTCTTATCGATTCCTAGTTTAGATTCCAATAAAATAAAAAATCTAATATAAAAAAAATTAAGTCAAACATTTAGATGTCAAACATGTATTCTGTCTTTTTACAAAGCATTCTGTTGCAGATGAATAACATGAGCAAAAATCAGCAGCCTACAAAACACTGTAAGAGGAATTTTGCCTGTGCTTAAAAAAAAAAAATAAAATACCATAGCAGAAACAACTAGATTAATATAAATTTCAAATATTAAAGTGTTAAAGACAAGTAAACAGTAAGTAATAAGATAGGAACAAACAAATCAATTAGCAATATCATAAATAAATACAACTAAACCAAACATCATGTACAGAAACTGTAATTAAAAGTTTAAAAACACTATAGTTTTCTTTTTATAAATAAAATAAAGAATAATCAAATAAAGTTATTAAATATATTCAGTCAAGATCAGTGAATGATTTTCTTTTTGTTCTTTGATTAACATTAATGACAGGCAACGCGTTTATTAGGCTGTTGTCTCTTTAAGCAAAAATACTCTACATGTGTGTTTTCTTTCTCATCTGTTTTACGTTCACGTAAGACAAAAACGGTTACTTAAGACATATTGGTTGTTTATTATGATATAATTGAGTTTGTTTTCTGCATACTGTTCTATACATTTGAAATAATCATTTTGGTTTGAGAACGGACTTTTTTGAGGTGGAATATTGGTCGACAAATATGAAAGAAGTAAGTTTCCTTCTCTACAGTGGAAATACACAGCACACAAACAGGGCACAAATTCTTTCCGTTTCTGCACTTAATCGTTTTAATCAAATTGAAATGCGAATGCAGGAATCGTTAAGCAGAATCAAAATGCACGCGTCTTATCGAATACCCGGTTCTTGGAAATTTGGAACAAGTTCTAAAATGGAACCGGTTTTTCGATACCCAACCCTAATTACATTAATTAATTCATTCATTCTTAACCCACCACATTTTTGTAATGTTTGTCTATAAGCAATTAAAAGCTTGATGGGGTGAGCAAGGACATGGATGCAACTTCTATTACTCTTCGTATTGATGCTTCTTTTAAATATAAAGAAATTTGAGTAAAAAAAGTGGGTACTGTAGTATAACAGCCTCTCTTAAAAAACACAAAGAAAATGGTGTGCAGATGGGAGAAAAACAACCTGAATGTCTTTGAAATTGCTGGAAATGACTGTTTCCAGCCATAGGTGAAGAAGCCAGATTAGAATATGCTATCAGGTTTATAGAAAATAACCGGCATAATCACAGAAATCTGTTTAGCACAGTGGCCAGAATAGGAAGCAGACATTTCTGCAATCTGATACCCCTCCACAGTACAGCAGCAATTATTTCCTCACTGAAAAGATAGAGAGAACATTAAAAAGCAAATTGGAATTGTACAAACAACTGTTGCTGTGTATCAGATACCACAATGACCCTTTGTTAAATATTATTAACTCTTCGCTCTCTCTAGGACATGACCCTTCAAATGGTCAGAATTTTGGCTTGCTGCAAAGGCTGTTTTAACCATTTAGTACCTCACTGCATTTTTCCACCTCAGATACATCAGAGTTACAGAATATTCTTACTAGATGCAGAATGTTAGTTCATGCATTCATAATTTCAGACCTGATTATTGTAGTGCACTTCTGGCTGGATGCCCGATTGTCTCCATAAATAAGCTGCAGTTTGTAACACTGCAGCCAGAATTCTATCCAGGTCCAGAAAATATGATCATATCAGTCTAATATTATCATTGCTGCACTGGTTACCTGTAAGACTTTGCTATTCTTTAATATTAAGAACGATTTTTAGAACTATATCTTTAGCATTATTTTTATAGTTATCGTGCTTGGTGTAAATAGGCCTTTAGTCTTTATGGCCAGATCTGCCATAAATTCATATAATATGTTTTGCATACCATTCCTACAACTTAAAGTTCTTATTGTGTGATATTTTATCAGTCCCTATAATCATTACAAATATTAACTACTGTATGTCACTAGATTACATCAGTTGAAACAACCTAAATCAATCTAAAATCAACTAAAATTAAGAGCATAAACACCAAACACAAACCACCATAATGCACAAATTGAATAATAACAGAAAAGAATTACAATCAGTTGCATCATATTATAGGCCATAAAATGCCTCTTTCTCACAGAAGAAGCAAAATAATTGTATTGTCTTGTACTGGGAAAGATTCAGTTTACCTCAAAGGAGTCCAGTATTTCCAGTATTTTACAGACAACAGGCTAGAGAAAGGAAGCATGACCTTCTTTGACTGGACATCGCATTTAGCTAAACATAGAACAAATATGTGGGATTCATTTCCAGATCACTGATACGCAAGTCTTTGCTTTGAAATCTCCAAGTGAACAGTTCTACTTCACAGTTCTACTCTGCATTAATGCATTTCTTCAGAGCACACTACTGCATCTCTCTGAGCAATGCATGTATCATTTGCACACATCGGTCTGTGTGAACCTGTGATTTAACGAACTCTCGGAGAGTCCCACAGCTGAACTTGAAAAGTGAGGGCGAGTATTTGTCATAGACTAAAGTTTCCCTTGTGAGTGTGTGATGAATGAAGTGGATGCAGAGCCTCTGTGTTCAGAGTCACAAATGGTTGTGGCCGTTTGCAAGGCTCTCATTATGGGCAGAAACATTCTTTTTTTCCAGACCGATCAGAGCTGCTTTTCTGCAAGACTGGAGAAGGAGCTGATGCATCCGTGCTGTCCTGATTCCATCGAGCTCTCTCTCTCTGCATAATGTGTCCTTTCCTGACCAATTTGTGTCACACAGGATCATACCTCATTCATTAAGCTAACTAATAAGGCTCTGTTTAATTATAGCATAGCTGAGGATGTCAAGCTTTTAAAATATCAATAGTTTAAAGCCAATTGTTATATAATTGACATGCTTAATATCTATAACCCACCAAACAATCATTAATGAATGATCATCACTAAAAGCCATTGAAAACTCAATATTAGATAGAGTATAGCTTATATCCTGCAAACCAAAAGCTCAGTTTCTCTGTCACTTAAACCTACATCTTGGGCTGTAAGCCAGCCAGACTGCTTTTATATTGGGGCTGGTACTATGACCTTTAATTAATATTAAAGGATAAAACTATTGGTTCCCTTTGCCTGAAGTTTGCTGATGCCCTTGAAAAAGAAACATTCTTTATAACACATGGCCCTATCACAGAGATAAAAAGTTTTATCATAACTTCTCCATTTTTCATAATAATGGATACTCCCAGAAAAAACCAAAGCATGTTCTCGGCAGGCCTGGAATATAATACTGACTATATAAATTTTCCTGTCTATAGCAGCCTAAAATAGATGCAGTTATCAACAATCACTACAAGGCCACCGGAGTCACATATTCTATTCTTTAACACGACTGTGCTAATAATTTAGCATAAGTCTGATTTAAACAACACAGTTAGTTTGGATTGATATAAATAAAATATTAACAATACTATTTGTTATTATTAGAAATATTTAACATTTTTAATGTTTGATATTAATATTAAATACATAATACTGTATATTAGATTATGTTTTAATTGTTTATACTATTGCAATAGGTTTTGATATGAATATAATGCCTGTGTTCTATACAGTCATTATGCAGAGTAGAGTGGGAAAAATTATGAAAAAGTCGAAATGAGGGGGAAAAACTGAAAAAAAAAATAGGGGGAAATAATAAAAGGTGGAAAAAACACTGTGGAGAAAAAAAGGAAATAGAAAAAAAGAAAAAAGATGGAGGGATAGTAATACCATCAGCACTTGATACTGTGTCTTTTCTCTAACGAAGGTGACACTGATAAGAAAAGCTCCAGACGGCTTCTTCAATAATTCTCCAAATGTTGCACACAAACATTCCAGAGATGTTGTTCATGATAGTCAGGCTGCATTTGTGACTTTTGCTTCTGACCAAAAAATTTGCCTACATTGTACTACCCTGAATTCCTACTCATTACTGATTTCATCTCCTAAAGAGAACAGTCAAAAAAGTGCCCTTTTTTCCAAATAAGGCATGCAATCACTATATTACATCTATATTGCACTATATTAAATGTTTAGTGTTTTTAGTGATTCTTCACCAGCATACAGCCTCATGCATCAGTTGTGTACGTGACTTGAGCCTCATCACCACTGCAAACACGACTGCATTAAAAACGACCATATTGTGAAGGATGTGCATTTAAAGCAATTCTGTTCAATCAAAGAGTGCTGTATGACCATGAGTATAACATTGCACTGTGAAATGTCAATGCCCCCACCGTCTGTTTTACAGAAGTCATTCCTCCCGCTCTACACTGACATTTAGTGCAGACGTCTGTCATCTGTGCCCCTGAAATGGTACAGAGCCACTCTAGCACCTGTGAACTATTTCCAGTGCAAAGCATGGTTCGTCTCAATGTTATTAGAATCAATCATCAAATCTTCTTGTTAACAAATCAGCCACAAGAGTCAACAACAGACATTATCTTCCAGTTTTGTCTGAATCGATTAAAACATCCTATTGCCAAAAATAATTAGGCCTATGTGATAGGGCACAGCAGAGGCATGTAACCTTCATTATGAGTATATTCAGGCACTCAGAACTGAATTGAATGAGACTGCATGTTAGACGAAATTCAATAACTCAGGACGACACGGTTTCATTATTCTTAATCACCCCTGTTCCGTCTTGTTCATTTCATTTTCATTTTGGCATGGGGTTTGCAGTCATTGGTCCGAATAGTGGGAAAGGTTGTTTTTCAATATGACAAATCATAAAACACGAGGGCGATGCCCATAGCCAAACCTGTTTGTGTTGCTCACTGGAGAGCAGAGATAAGAACGTATAATTGCACTTTTTGTAATCTTCCCTCCCACTGTCTAATTTCTAGCTATGAGAAACCAGGTTGTTGAAATGTCATTCTCCAAAAAGGCAAGATAAATATTTCATCCAGAAAGACAACAGATGCCTTGTTTTCGAAAGATTGATCTGTTGTATCATGCAGCACAGCAATAGTCTGAGGCAAAGAGCTATGACTGCTGTAACCTCAAATGAAACATGAAAAGTTAAGGGATATTTCTGGAATTTTACACACAGACAGAAACCATAATCCCCTACACAAATGCAAACCAGCCCACATGTCCAGAAGACAGTGGCATAAGTGACTCTACGTAATGCTCCGCTGTGTTAAATGCAAAACACCATTATCAAGCCCTCCGGCATCAGACGACAGTCCTCTAATGCACCTGGCTCAGCATAATCACTTAACATCAGGGCTAAACACACACACACACACAGACTATACCATCACTGTGATGAATCAAATCAGAGACATGGAACACATTTCTTCCTCCACTAAACATAAGCTAGAATTCATTTTTCAGATCTGTCATACTGAGACTTGATTTGAAATTGTCATACCACTATCTCACGCTATGTGGTTTCACAAGGCCAATTCGTCTTTGAGGACAATGGCCAAACCATCCTCTGCTGGAAAGTGGTAGCTTTGAGCATCCCTAAGTCTGTATATGAACTCAGATCAGATGTTTAGTCAGATAAAATACACCATTAAGAGACAAGACTGACCAAGACTACAAAACAGCAACAAAAATGCTTGGAGAAAATATTAAGCTATGAAATTATTTACATTCAGTTCAAAGAATCATCTGACCCATTCATTATGTTTGGGATCTATGCTTTAGTCTTTATATGCTTTGTATAATTACCAAACGAATCCACTAATACTGTATGTCATCTCCATCCCACTGACATCTGAAAATGTGACCACCACATTGATAATGTCTCAGTATAAATAATACTGAAAATATAAGTAGAGGAAAACACATGATGACGTGTTGGGAATTGTCATGCAGACTAAATTGGCACCCATCAATAGAAAAAATGTTTTTAAGAAATAGAAAAATCTATTATGTTTTTGTTTTTAAAAAAAACAATAAAACAAAAACTAAAATTAGTCATATGAATATATATTTATTATACATATTTATATTTTTATTCTAAATATTATTAATATAATAATATAATTAATATAACAATATAATATTATTATTAATAATATTAAATTAAAAAATTCAGTTTCAAATACATGCTGTTTTGAACTTTCTATTCATTGAAGAATCCAGAAAAATATATCACAATTTTCAAAAATATTAAGCAGCACAACTGTTTTCGACATTTATAATAATAAGACTTGTTTCTTCAGCACCAAATCAGTATATTACAACAATTTCTGATGACTGGAGTAATGGCTGCTGAAAATCCCTGAAAATTATTATTTCAAAATCTAATGCAGCCTTGGTGAGCAAAAGTTACTTATTTTAAAAACATTAAAAAAAAAATACTATCTCTTTCCCTCTGTGTGTGTGTGTGTGTGTGTGTGTGTGTGTGTGCGTGCGAGAGAGAGAGAGAGAGAGAGAGAGAGAGAGAGATTACATACTGTAATCTCTTAAATATAATAAATT
The DNA here is from genome assembly GCF_018340385.1 of Cyprinus carpio. Lineage (NCBI taxonomy): Eukaryota > Metazoa > Chordata > Actinopteri > Cypriniformes > Cyprinidae > Cyprinus > Cyprinus carpio. Next base: position 16,583,763 of record NC_056608.1, read on the forward strand.
TTGTTTGAGAGATCAAATAATCGCATGATGCATGAGGTTAAGCACTAATTGGATGGTTTTAACCAGATTTTCAAGCACTGTGCTTCAACACAAGAGACTTCAGAGCTAAAGCTGAAACCGAAATAAGGCAAACGCAACTGTGCAAATATTCAGGCAGATGACAATGAGACGTTCTCTAGAATTTTCCGGGAAACGACGCACTGAAGGAAATCAAAGGCAAACACTCTGATTTGTGTTGAGCACTGCTGCTTTTTAGATATTCCCTTGTTTGATCTCTCAGCCAAAATCAGTGTAGTAGAGAACATTTGCATAATGGAAGTTATAAACATGTCATTTGCTTTCAACTCATGTCTTTCAATAAGTCAGTCAGGACAAAAGGCATTCAAAGCAGAGGTTGCAGGGCAGGACAGCTTCTTCGTTTATGATCATACAAACTGAAAGTTACACTTCAAAATGCCAATAAATTACCACTATTCGCATGCCTCTGAATGCAAATGAAAAGCTCTGAAGAATCCCTCTTAGTTTTATTTCTGTCTCCACCTCGTGCTGCCAAGGCAAAAAAATCACAAACGTGACCTTGTCAAATGATTGGTGCCAAAATGAGGTGCACGTCGTTCAGGCTCTTTCTTGATCAAGACAAAAAGGAAGGAGAAAATACATTTTCAGAAGCAATTATTTTTCTGGAGTGCCTCCTCAAACATTTCAATCATTTTAAATTAAAAGATAAAAGCTTTTTTTTTGGTAGTTGTTGGGGGAAGAAACAAGATGATATTATGATGTTGTGTGGTGCTGTTCAGTGAGCCGAATGCTAATGGTGGAAGCCCATCTGCCCCCATCACGCATTATTGGATTTAATTCTTTAGATGAATATAACTTTGGATCGCTGCAATCATAACTCTTGTTTATTTCCATACATCAATTAGGACAGAAGCAAAAGAGATCAACCTCCCAGATTATCAATGTCAATTCTGTCCATTAAAATGGAATAAACACATTACGGACACTACAACATCATTCTCGTGGATATCTTACAGTAACTTTTGGGTGCTCCCAGGCAGCAGATGAACTCATTACCCAAAACCTAGACCCTTGGATAGCCTGTAATTCTGCCACAATGAAATGAAGAAAGACAGAAGAAATAGTGAAAGTATGGCATCTCTCTCCTCGATGTGCAGACATCTGCTGTGCTTATCGTTCAGTCTGCTCTAAACTGCATTAGATAACTCTTGTCAGAGCTAATTGGCTCATAAGGGTCCCTAATTAGGGAGATGTGCATGTTTGTAAGCAATGGACTCTGCAGAGCTGTTTCATGTGGCTGTCAAGGCTTTATATGTACTTCTCAGAGCAGTGAAGGAAAAAACACAAAACAGAAAAGGGAGAACAGATTTACCACAGTGTAAAGTCATTCAATATATATTACAATATCAAACAACTAAATTAATCAGCAAATACTTGGCTATTTTGAAATTACAAGGACTCTGACACAAAGCATACAGTGTCCTTATCATGGTTACTGTATATTCTTGTGATGGAAAGTGCTTTATGCTTTATGTTTTGTGACATACCTCTCGTCGCCTGGAGGCCCAACAGGTTTGCTTGATCTTCCACACCACTGCAGCTACCAGCAACAGCGACAGAAAACAGCTGTGGGGTGACAAAAAGAAGGGATAGATTAAACATGATGTAGAAATTTCATATATATATATACTATATATACTATTTATAATATAATAGATTTCTGTGTAACTAAAAGGGGTTTATCCAATTACAATTTAATGTTGGAGCAAGCAGTTAGTTTTACTGATCTGAGCCTTTTAACTGATATTTAACAGCTGCTTTGATGTTTGATGTAATGGTGTAAGATTTATTATTTACTTATGAATAAACTTTGTTTGCTTCCAGGTTCAGAATAAAAATTTAAATAAGATAGCTAACAGAATAATCTAAAAACATGCATCACCACATTGCTATTTAAAATATAATAATATATTTCATCATATTTCCAGCAAAAACACTGTATCTATATCATGGCATATTGTTACTGTGATATTAAATTACTCATTTTGTAATATTAAATTTGAGTCATATTGTCCATCAAATCACTAACATACAATTGCCATTAATAAAACCCAACTTCATGTTTCTTTAATGCAACACTTGCCTCTCATCTCATATCTCTTCATTTGTAAGCGTTAAAAAAAGCTTTGCACTTTGAGCAAGAATGGCTCAGTGACAAGTAAATGGACAAATAGAAATGTCAACACATTTCTGAAACTCGCAGAAGGCCTTCCAGTGGTCAAGCTGAGAAATCTGATCTTTTCATTCAAGTGTTATGGTCTAGTGAGGTGCTTCAAAAGGCAAATCTTAAAACTGTGCAGACAGCGAAGTCATGAATTGTAAGGAAATTGCTTATGCTGACTGTATTTACAGATATATGTGAGCATTCATAAAATTCTGTGTGTGAAATTAATTCACGGTTCACACAGATGAAAAAAGACGTGAAAAAAAAAAGAATGATGAAATCCTTTTAATGCTTTCAGACGCACGCCATCTTGGGTTCGTTTGAAGATAATGGCTAATTGGTGACGAATGAGGAAGAGAGAAACTTGAATGGCTCGATTAAGTAGCAGTGCAGGAGAAATCCCCCTTCAGATCGAAGCCTTTCATCCGGTGCATTGCAGGCAGTAAACAGGACTTAATTCCCTCCGCGGTTCCACCTGGAATCCGAATTAATACGAAAAATAAAGCAATTAAAGGTTCTCGCCCCTCGTGTGGCGGTACATTCAGTGGCTTGAGTAAATGTGAGAAAATGAAGGTGGCATCCAGGGAACATTCAAAGCAGAAGACAGCATGAAAGATGTGAAATGCGCTGTAGGAGAAAGAATGGAAAAGCCAGCGTTTTAGGGCAAAATGCAGGTGTTATTCCAAAGATCTGCATTTCTTCTTCTTCTAGTCCAATCCATATGTTCTCCAGCATTAACATTAGACTTTAATAACAGAATACAAAAAAATAAAAGTCAGAGATTGCAAAGGACAGCTAACAGAAAAGGACTGGGAGATACAAATGATGCAATGAAGGTGACACACATTCCCCTTAGGCCAGATGAGTTTCTTCAGTCTCATGAAGGACCACTGACATCATCAAGACCATACGAGACAAAATGTCACTGTCAGCCCCCCTGATGATTTCATTTTCTGCCAATTGAGCAACCATTTTTAGCCTCCCTGGCATCCCTGACTGTCTCACTGCAGTGAGAGAAGGATCCAAAGGACAATCGTATGTTATGACACCCCTCTTACAATCGATGTTTAGTCAAACTCATAGTCAAATCACTCCAAGTTGCAGTTTGCTGACTCACTGAGCTCCACGTAAATGAGCAAATGTCTGGGAACTGAAATCATTTGAAGGACATTTTTGGTGATTTTGCAGACGCAGACATCAAGAGGCACGTCCCCGTCACATCTGAATGAAGCAATCCACGTGCAGATTGGATATAAAGAGACAGCAAACCTGGGAGGGGAGGTACTCTTGTCGAACCCTGAAGACTGAACAGCATGCGCTAGATATTAAATAAAAGCAAATGGATTGCAGGAATTTGCACCAAATGCATTATCTTGCATTTAACAAAGAGACTGTTAAAAGCCATTCACAGGGTGGAAATGCATTTTCGCTATTGCTCATGGTAACCACTCTAATGTCAGATTGCACACTGACAAGTTCTCAATCAGTGATACATTTCTGACACCCCCCTGCAGAGCCCTTTTTACAGAGAGGGTCATTTTTTTAGATTATAATAACTGGAAAGGTTATATTATAAGGAAAGTCATATAACAGGTTTGTATGTTAGGCAGCATCTGTAGCAGTTTTGGTCTATTTCTACTTTTAATTTGTTGTATTTCAGAGAAGCGGTTCATAACTCAGGGGTAGATGTGAGGAGAGATATACCCTGTCAGCGACCATCTCTCTAGCTGTCCTGGTAATAGAACAGAATCTGCCTGAAGCTAGTCTTGATTCCAGCTGTCATGAGTTTGGCTATCTGACTCGGTGGGATAAAAGCACAAATCACATTGATGAAATCAGGAAACCGCTCATTGGAGGAAAACACTTAACTGACAGCACAAATCCTGCCTACTGCTACCTCCCGTACAACGATGCCTAAATATTTGTTTGTTTTTTGAAAAAGTGACAATTTCTGAGGGAAAGATACAGTACATACACACAACGGTTCACTAAGTTCGGGTTGGCAATTTACCTAGGGTGCATTTATTTGTTCATAACATACAGTAAAAACTCAATGTTTTGAAATACTATTACGATTTAAAATAACTGCTCTCTATTTTAATGCATTTTAAAATGTAATGTATTCCTGTGATACCAAAGCTGAATTTTCAGCAGTTATTACTCCAGTGTCACATGATCCTTCAGAAATCATTCTAATATTCTGACTATAACTGAGATATTCTAATACAACAGACTTCCAAATATCAAATGGTGTACGTGGGGGTGAACACTATTATGGATGAACGCTTTAAAAAAAGAAGAAAAATCATTGTTTGACACTTTATCCTATTTGACAGCTGCACCACACCTTGTCACGGCACATTTTCCACAGCAATTCACGAGGTTAAAACAAGTAATCTGGCAAGTACACAACCACTGAAGCATTTGAAATCAGCTGTATGCTTCTTCTCATCTATTGCTTCTAGATGTCAAGGGAAGGCGTGCTGAAGCAATTTCCTGTATGATGCGTGAGCAACATACACAAAACAGCATGTGAACTTCCCAGATGACAGAATGGTTTTCAACGACTGACAGTTTCTCATTCACCTCAAAAGACTGCGTTCTTTCTTCACTTATATTTGAATAAATGATGTTGGTGAACAGACGCTTTTGAAGGTGCTTCTGAAGGTATGTTTGAATTTAGAAGACTGCTAGAAGCAAATGTCAAGCTTCTATTATAAACATTTTCTAACGTCGGTAAAGTAACGGATTAATGGAAGCATGCTTGCGCTGCAAGTGTTGATGACTATACACACTAAGGCACGCTTGAAGCTAACTAGTTAAACTGATTGCCCAGGCAGTCAGAAACAAGCAAGCTGTATAACATGACTGTTTGGAGCACAAGTTGACCCCGTGTCGGAGTGCATCAGCATTTGACACCAGCTTCCAGAGGGGGTGTCTAATCCAGGACAATGATCTGAATCCAGGACCAGAGGGTGCAGCAGCACCAAGAGATTGACCATTCAGAAAGAGAAAGATGCCCTTTACAACCAAATCTAATAAGACATAATGGGAACAGGTGTGCATTTAATGACAAATCAAGAAATTGCACAGAAATGAACAAATCAGGATGACGGATCTACCTTGTGGCAATGACACCTCGTACAAACGAGGGGGCAGAGCAGTTTTGCATGAAGCATTGCATGGTAGCAAGTTGTTTACAACATCAACAGTTCATTTTCAGTTGTATTTTGTCTCATCTTGTGCAGCCAAAACCAAAAATGCTGTCATTGCTTACTCACACTCAATTTGTTCCATTTCAATATGAATTTATTTCTGCTGTGCTGCTTAAAAGGAGAAATTCTGAAGAAAATGCTGGTTGTATTTTTTCCGAGAAAAGTGCTGGTTGTATGCAATTACAATTAAAATGGTGCTAAAAAGTGTTTTCAAGTTTTAAAAAAGACACAAAAGCAACATTAATGTGATTCATTGTATTATGTGGTGTGCATTATATTCTGAAGTCATATGATAGCTTTATATGAGAATCAGACCTAGATTGAAGTCATTATAAATATTCTTCCTCTCCACGAGTCTATATAATGTTTAACCCGTTTGTAAACCGAATAAAAAAAATGTATTGAAATTATTTGACTTTCAACAAGTATTTTTTTCCAAATCAGACATTGTTAAGTAATATAGTGCCAAAAAGAGCTAGACTGGATATCAAGATTTTCAATAAACTTTAATTTCCCTCGACTTCTTTAAAAGACTTAGAATATACAGTAAAGATAAACCGACATATTTACCATCGCTTAAAGAAAATTAGTAGGCGAAATCCAGTCATTTCAGAAGGAATCCTCAAACCGGGGAGTTTTGCGTGAGGGCGAAATTGGTGACGCAAATTTACCGCGTTTATCAACAGAAAGCTGCATGGTTTGAAAGTGACTTCTACGTAAATGATGCTAAAAGGGATAGTTCACCCAAAAAAGACAATTGTGTCAATTGTTAATTACTCAACCCTAATATCATCCCAAACCTTTCGTTCATCTTCGGAACACAGACTAGGATACTTTTGGTGAAATCTGAGAGCTTTCTCCACGTTCAAGGCCCAGAAAGTTAGTAAGGACATTGTTAAAACAGTCCATGTGATATCAGTGGTTCAACAGGAATGTTCTTTGTGCACAAAAAGCTTCACAACACTGCGGATGAACCACTGATGTCACAGACTATTTCAGTGATATTATTACTACCGTTCAGGTAGGATTAATTACATTGCTGACTATCTATTTTAGTTATATACTATCTTTCAGGTCCTTGAAGTTGGTATTATGGGTTTGGAACGACATGAGGGTGAGTAATTAATGACAATTTTAATTTTTGGGGGAACTATCCCTTTAATGAATTGCTACATTAATGAGATATTTTTCTAATGACATTTCGCCATTTTGACTGCAATTCTATCAAAGTGTATTACATCAGATCATTTAGGACTTTGGTTGAATACGGTAGTGTAAGCAAGAAGGTAAAGCTGAAGGGCATTAAATGTAATTAGGTCTCATTTCCTCTTGGCCTAAAGAGCTCTCTCAGCACTGACTCATTAATCCAAAAGAGAAAAAGCACGAGACACAACATGTGCTGAGGAATCCAACACAGACAGGCTGTCGTTAAATGCTTCTACATTGGCTTAACAACTGAAAGACGCTGTCACAATCAACTTATGTTACATCACACCTTTGAAACGGCAAGCACTCACCTGAAAAATGTCACAAAGAACTGCACCAGGTCCATAATGCTGTTGTGCTGAGAGAAGGCGATCTGTGAGGGGACAATAGCAAAAGTAAGATAAATGATGGGGTGACAGGTTACCAAAGAACAGCTCTTTACATGAAAAGATGATGAAGACATTTGCTTGTGACTACGGTCCTTTACAAGAGATAATGTCATAACAGATTTTTTTGCTTGAGGGGCCATCACGTACATCATTTTTTCTTCTTCCTCATCCCCTTATTGTTAAATGGAGGTAATAATGGCTGTTCATGGCTATCTGAGCTGACATCCTTCAGGCATTACCCACATGCCAAACTTCTGCCTTCTGGGATTGTGGTTTACATTAGACTTAAATGCACAGGTGCAGCTCAACCTGGCTAGGAATGGACATAATGACACTGGATAAAAGTTTGTAATTGCACGTTCAAATTGGCTCCATTTTTTGCACACAGGGATTAAAAGGTTATTTCACCCAAAAACTGTCATCATTTATTCACATATTTATTCATACAAGTTTGAAACAACACAAGGTGAGTAAATGATGACAGAAGTTTCTTTTTTGGAGTAAATTACTGTCCCTTTACGATGATGTCGCTTGAAGTATATTGGGGCCTTAAGAACATGTGAAGAACATTGAAATGAATAATTTGATACAGTGCACTTACACATAAATACATGTTTTTGTACTTACATTTAAAAAGATATCTGCATGTAAATTAATGTATTTAGTTACATCTATAATTACACTGTTGACCCTAACCCTAATCCCATCCTTAAACCTAACAATATCATAAAACCTGTCCCTAACCTTAATCATAATCTACCTCAATAGCAGCAAACACGTTTTGTAGTACAAAATGAACATAAAGAGTACACTATACCTAACAATTATTTTTTGGATGTACATACAGTACAGTACATAGTACTTAAAGACAACTAATATAAAGTGGGACTAGAATATGTTTTGTGCTGCTTATGCATCTCCTGAGATATTATTCTGGCCACTCAAATTGGTTCAGTCAATGATGTTTTATTCAGAGATTTCATATCGATATGCTCTATGACTCAGACGACAAGCTGCATTTTTGGCCAAGTTTCAGAAGACACTTTGTTTGAATGAGACATCATGTGTTTGGCAGTGAATACTGCAGGGCCATTAACTAAGCATCAACACACTTTTGAAAAGTTGTTCAAGTGTTCACGGTGTCAAGAAATTGTGTTCCCCCAGCATCCCATAAGGCACGGAAAATAACTACTTGGATAAATACCCAGCAAAAATAAATGGATTAATGCTCTAAATGTACAAATTTGTAAGTCACCCTGACTCACCAGATGAATAATGCAACAATGGCAGAGCGGGGCAGGTCCTTTGGAGAGCCCATTCATTTCATTAAGCCGTTGTCACAGGAACACGACTAGAGCTAAAGACAGAGCTGGAGAAAGCTTTAACACTCCATTAAGGCTGAACCAATTTTTGTCCCCAAAGACAAGCAAGCAAGATGCTGGGATTGAAAAGAGCAGTTGTGCAGCAGCCCCACATGTGCTCGGGTAAGTCATTGCTCTCAGTGAGACCATACCTTTTTGTGCCATAAATAATGCTTTGGAAGCACCACATGGACAAGGTGTTGACTCTACTAAATGAGGTCATTCAGACATTGTAAAATAAATTCAGTATCAATTTTTACACGTCATAATGGCACATGACAAACAGGTTTGTATGGTGACAAAAACAGGTTCTAGTCTCCTACAGGTAGAACACTAAAAGATATTCTGTCCTAGTTGGTCTAACACCATTATCTTCATGACCTTCCAGCACATTCATTATGCTGTAACTCATGCAGTTTTTAACTTTTAGTAATTTTCAACTTTTAGTAATTTTCATTTCAACCTATTCCAAATTCGAGCTTTAATACAATACATTATTTATCTTTTTTATGCACATTATAAAAAACGGCATCTGTCAATAACATAAATTTGACTATAAATGAGTATACTGCAGATCCTCCAGCTGAAAGAATCCCTTTATCATAGTTATTCTTATTTTCATTAATTATCATTCATTAGATCACTGTATAAATCGGTTGGAATTGCTCATTGTGCTGTAGACTGTCTCCCTGGAGAGGACTGTGAGGAAAATATTTCCTAATGAGACACAAATATAAAGTGGAGAGAGGAAACTGCTGTGAGAGTATCAAGCAACTCTGCGTTGTACCTTAATTGTGAAACCTGTGTCCAAACCTGTCCAAATTTGTGTATAGCCTTTTATTATGATGATGATGATGATGGTGATAATTATAATAATGATAATGAATATATATATATATATATATTACATAATAAAGCATCTTGGAGACAATGCCACAGTTCTTCTGGATTTAGTCTGTCTCAGTTCGTTCTTTTCCTCATGTCATTCCAGACAGACTGGATGATGATGAGATCAGATCTCTAGGTGGAGAACTAGCTGTTGTCAGACTCCTTGTGCAAACAAAAATCTCACTTATTATTACAATTAATGGCAAAATGAATGTTTGGAAATGTAAAGGGATATTTCCTACTGACACACTACAACAAAAGACAGAAATAACTGACTTAAAAACATTTTTTAGCTGGTGAAAATACTAGTGTTCTAATAATTTTGGCCACCAGTGTAACTTGTATATAAATTGTTTTATATTTTCTGTATAAAATAGAGTACATTCATATTTAATATACATTGAAAAATAATAATAGTAATAATACTACTAATAATAAGTATTATTATTAGTATTACTTTTTGGATAATAAATTGCACAGTGGTGTGTAAGCAGATGCAGACAACCTTAGTTCAGATTTCACTAAGACCTTAGCATTTGCATCTAATAACCATAACAAAGTTCATTTAAATTTACACAACAGCACTACAACAAATCCATTCAAATAAATTATTTTTGGTTCAAATGGCTTAATTTATTATGAATTTAACTGCGTTCACTGAACAGTTTTGTTTACGGACAGCAGCATTAAAATAAAACAAAATAAAATAAATAAAAATAAAGCTTGCACATACATGCCTGAAATGGAATATTTATCTTGTTCATACTGGCTGACCTCACACCGACCCATGAGACGGTGAAACAGCAGTAATGTTTTGTCATATTGGGTTTCCTGCACAACGAGAGCACTTCAATTCTCCATATCTAATATCTGATGCTTTCAGAGAGGTCGGGGTCCTCTTATGTGCATAGTTTCACAGTCCCAATTTCCTCAGTAAGCTAATAAATGCTGATCACACTTTCTGATCATAAACATCAAAGGAGAGCGAGCTCACTGTGTCACGGGGGTCCATTTGATTTAATGATGCATCGCCATGGTAAATAAGTGACTCTGCTTTTGGGAAATCTAATAGAAAACTATTACTGCTTGAACACAGCTCAACTGAGATGAAGGTCTGCGAGACCAACGTAAATAAATGAACCTTATCAGAGGAACTCATCTCATATGTGATAGAGGAACAGAGGAATGAATGCAGATCAATATTAGGTGTATTCTCGCTGTTGGAGATAGTCGCAACAACAAATGACGTGCACTATCTGAGCGTCTCGGTGCACAGCTGGCGAATGGTAATGAACGACAGAAAGGTTGAGAGGATTTGTGGTGGTTATCTTTATAAACCATATGGATATCGACCAGATGAAATCTTCCTTTATTGTGGTGCATTTTTTTAATAAATAGCTTCACTAGGCACAGAAAACCTGTTCAACATCGAACCCTCTAAAGGGCTGCTTAGTGTTTATCATATTTTGTGTAATATATTTTATTACCAATATAGACGGTTATTACTTTTTCCTTCAGAGACTAGTCATTTAGGGGAAAACATCAGGGGACGGGGGAGCAGACATTACCCAGTGTGCACCAACTACCAGTGACATAAGCATACAGACTTATATGACTGCTCTTTCTATCTATCTGCAAATTACAAAACAATTTTCTTTTTATTTAATGTACAAGTAATATTCTGAACTAAATCATTCATGGTTTGTCTAGAATAATAAAAACTATAATGTGTCACTACCAGCACAGCACAAACTACCTTTCCTAAAGATTTTCATATCTATAAAGTCATACACGATGAATTGTTATGCTTTACGGACATACAGACTGATTCTAAATATTTTGTTTGTAAATATTCATTTTTTGAAAAGTTGGTTAGACAATATGATGGGACAGGATCCAAATCACTATTCAGTCAGAATAATTTTTCATAATATTACTAGCTGATTGTTCATTGGTATTAAATCTATAAATGTATAGCTAAGTAGAAATACTGGTTGCCTTGAACAATAATCAGTTTGTTCAATCCCAAACAGTGTTGTCATTGTTAACTAAAACTATTTCTTTTATATAAAAAAAATATTATTATAGAGTTAATTGAAATAAAACTGAAATAAAATAAAATATAAATATTAGCTGAAAAATGTAAGCTTTAAAAAAAATGTTTAAAAGAAAATTTAAAATGTTACCTTGACAACTAAGTAGACTAATTCAAAATATTAAAGAATACTAAAATAATATAAGAATAAAATAAAATGTCAAAAAAATAAAAAAATTAAATAAACCAAAATATAACTGATTCCAAAGAGTCAACTACAGTACATCATACATTTTGCCCCAGAATTCAGAATCACTTCACTTCCTTAGAATCTAGGAACAGCTCATTGAAAGGGAATGGTTAGGTTACATATGCTCTGTGATGGTGTCCAAGTCTAACAAGTGTAAGTGATGACATTTCACACTGGAGTATTATGTTGTTAAAACCAGAGTCACAGCTGGGGTGCGAGTTCATAGTGCCAGATCACATCTATGTCTGATCACAGAGCTGAGGATGTTGATTAGAGCCATACAACCATATAATGTAGTGCTGTTGTCATCGAGCCTTGGGCGGCACGCTCAGAGCAATGTACAGAGGACAGAGAAACGGAGGGGACTGTCAGGGTGGATAAGACTCTGTTGTGGCACATTTCCTCAAGTCTCAATGGTCTCAAACCACTACAGTGATTCTGGTCATTCATGCCACACTACCGTTCAAAAGTTTGGAGATGAAATTTTTTTATGCTTTTGAAAAGTCTCTTATGCCCATCAAGGTTGCATTTGTGAGACAAAATAATTTAGCAATATTGTGAAATATTATTACAATTTAAAACTGTTTTAAACTGTTTTATATTTTAATATATTTTAAAATGCAATAAATTCCTTTGATGGCAATGCTGAATTTTCATTGCTCCACTATTCAGCATCATATGATCCTTTATAAATCATTCTAAAAATGTCTTCAATTTTTATCCAGGCTATATATATATATATATGTATATACAGATAGACAGTAAAATTTATTTATTTATTTATTTTGTAAAAAACAAAGTATCCCATTTTATGCTTATTTTCATGACACTTTATAACGGTTCAAGTTTTCTGTAAAAACATCAGAAAATAGGTTAATTAATGTAATTATTGCATTTAAGAACAGAGACCTTGTCCTCTGGTGTGACATCTTTGTCCTGTGGTGTGACAGTACAGGTGTCACACCGGAGGACATTTTCGGTCACACCAAAGGACGTTTCAGCCTTTTTCTGTCAATTAATGACCTTGCTATACCAAGCTAACCTGTCATTAGCGGTTAGCAAGACACATTTCCATAATGTTCCATGATTATGTAGTTTAACATGCAGTTTTTAATTAAAAAATATAATTTAAGGGTGTCACACCAAAGGACAATAAAACGTAACAAAAAAGTTAATTATTTGAACAATTCTGATACAAAAATTGACCATGTGCACATGTCATGGGCTTCACAGAGGGCTTCAGTAACACGACCATGAATGGGGTCCTTCAACTAATTAAAGTTTTCTCTGGAATTGGCCAATTTAAAATCAGGATATGGTGTCAGAGGACATGGTTTTCAGAGACAAAATTTATGAAGTTCCTAGGCTTTCAGAAATATATGGGTGAAAAAAAAGGATTGCCATTTACTAAAATAAAACACTTGTACAATTATGCCGGAGGTATTTATCATTTACAAAAAGTTTTTAGTTATAAAAGTTTATTTCAAATAACGACAATATTAATTATATACATTTTTATCTTGTGGGACAGTGAAAATGCCATGTCACGACAACAACCCATACACATACATACATACACACACACACACACACACACACACACATATATATATATTTCTTTAGAATTCTTGATTTTTTTTCTTTGAAAAATAGAAAGTGAAAGAATTGCATTTACTTTAAAAGGAAATCATTATAAATACCTTTTCTGTCACTTTTGATCAATTTAATGCATTCTTGCGAAATGAAAGTATTAAATTATTTTAAAAATAAAAGTACTAACCTTTGAATGATAGTGTGTAGTTGCCATTTTAAGAAACACATGAAAGACCCAATTTGGACAACTATAAGTTTTAAATGGATCCAGATAAATAGATGCTAGAAGTTTCATCTTGACAAGATATTTTTCTTCCTTCTAAAACCAAACTACCTGTGCAATCGCCTATATATCTCTCCTTCTGTTTGATTGCAGGCAATAAAGACTGCAAACATCCTTCATAATAAGACTAATGTACCCCAGTGGAGATTCAACATAAATGTTTTTCCATGATAGATAACATCGGTCTGCACATTACTCCAGAAATGTCATTTTATGTCCGTCGTCTAGGCATCTGGCAACGTAACACATTGCCACTTAAGAGCTGATTCAATTTTATGGACCATAAGATGCAAACCTATCCCAGTGAATAACTGAATAATTGATTTCCATATCAAGGAGCATTGGATCTTTTTAGAAACATTTGTTTTTGTGGATTTCCATTTCACAAAGGAGCATTCAAGTAGAAGTCAAACCAGTCCAAATGTTTCCTCACCTGTATTTTGATTGGCCATGAGAAGTTGCTGACGTATACATAGAAGGTGATGTTGGGATTGCTGTGAAAACTGAATTTCTCACAAGAGAAACTGTCTCTGTACTCTTTGATGTGGGTCTTGGACACGATGGGGATCTCTTCCCCAGAGATGGTCCCAGCTGTAAAGATTAAAGAATGTGATAGATTAATTCAGACATAAAGGAGGCATTCAGAAATGGCATTTGATACACCTCATAACTTCTCTTAATTAAAGCATTGACCATAAAGCGTCACAGATAGACCTTTGCATGTTGGAGGTTCTGCATACATATACTTATTCAAAACCCTGAGCAAAAACATCAAATCTTTGCCTATATTTATTGTGGGGTCTGAAAAAAATAATGCAATCTTAAAATGTAGTGTGACCGCCACTTAATGCTTTCTGAGCTATTAAATAAGGGTGACTGAGAGCAATGCAAATCCAGTGAATTGCACCAGTAATCAACAAGGCTAACCGCATACACCGGTTTAGCTGTTTGTTGATGTTTTTATTCAAGGAGAAAATGAGTTTTAAATCAACCTCTCAGTGTGACAATTTCATTATCTATTTTAAACATGAGAAACATGGAATAAAACCATAATTTAACACACACACAAAAAAAAAAAAAGACTTGGAGCAGCTGAAAAGAAAAGCCGCCTTTGTCCTATTTTATCAAGACTTTTGAAACTTTCCTGAAGTTCTCTAGTGAAACACTTAAGTCCCACCAATCGTCATTCCAAACCAGCACTATGAAACAAAGCCCTCAAAATGACAACCCAAATGCCACTACGCGGCAATGTTTATCTTAATTGAAATCGTTCAGTGCTCCTGAAGACGCTGCAGCCCCAGAATTCAGAGCCGCACGCTACACTATTGTTAGAAGCCCTTCTCAGGGGAGAGTGTCTTTAAACAGAAAGACACCACTCCAAATAATAATTGAGGGGAGCTGGGAGGTCGAGAAGGAGAGGAGTCAACCTGTTAAATAGGAGAGTGAATGTCAAAGTCACATTAAAAAAATTGGCTGGTGACTATTTGGACGAAAAGGTGATTACAGAAATAAACAATAGAGGATAATGGCGACGTCCTTGAGTGTCTGTCTATTGTAAAATACCCAACACACCCAGGAACACACTGCGGTCAAACAAGGAAAGCATTAGCATCTCTGTCTCAGACCCATTATGATATTATGCTAACATAAGAATGCATGCAACGCTCAACTAGGCACACCTAACTAATTAGTAAAGTTGACTTGTTTACACCAGCATTCAAGCTTTAGTGTTAGTAAGATTTTTTATTTATTTATTTAATTTATTTATTTATTTATTTTTTTTAAGAAAATCAGGTGAAAATGGTAATACTGTCAGATATTATTACACCTTTAACAGTTTTATTTTGTTATATTAAAATGCTTTTTCTCCTGTGATGGTAAACCTAAATATTTACCAGCATCTATTTTCTATTTATTTTCCAGGATTCTCTGATGAACATTAAGTTTAAAGAACAGCAATTATTAGAAATAGAATTTGTTTGGAAT
This sequence comes from Cyprinus carpio, assembly GCF_018340385.1. Lineage (NCBI taxonomy): Eukaryota > Metazoa > Chordata > Actinopteri > Cypriniformes > Cyprinidae > Cyprinus > Cyprinus carpio. The sequence continues at coordinate 16,599,211 of NC_056608.1, forward strand.
GATATAAATGTCTTTACTGTTGTTTGATAAATTTAATGCATTCTTGCAGAATAAAAGTATTAGAATACTATAAAAAATATATATTTTTAACAGTGGTGCTTTAAATATGCTGACAGCAATTAGACTGTAAAACCTCTTAAAAGTTGCAAATTGAAATGTGTCTCCTGTTTTTTGAGTGTGTGGCAACCTGCTGTTGAATGTATAAATGCAAAAAAGGAAGAAGATTTGCTCAGCAAACATATTACTTTAATACTACAAAAGCAATAACTTTCATGCAACAAAACAAAGGTAAATATTCAACAGAGGAAAAGAGTAGTGAGTACCTGTTGACCCAACTGACCAAGTGATGTTCAGATTGAAATTGTTTGATGCATTGATGGACATGTCCAAGTTCTTGCTGGTCTACAAAGTGGAAAGAGAAAATCTGGTCAAGCCATTCAGTTGCTTCTGTTCTCAGATAAGTAGACTGCGACTGACCTGTTCAGGAGTGGCCATGAAGTTAATGGCAGTGTAGTGCTGGTCATCTTCTTGAAGCAGACTGAAGGTAAACTGGTAATCAATCAGCAAGTTATCTGTTCAGATCAAAACCCTATTGTTAATAACCACATTTTACATCATCATGAACCACACCATGCAATTCTCTGTCATGTTAATGGTTGAAAGTTTCCATTTAAAGAACATCACGAAAGAGCGACGCATATTCACTCTTACAATAAGAGGGCTACTTTGAAGAGCTACATGAATCATCAGTCACTTTAATTGCACTAAATTAATACCTCCTTTCTAAGTGTGTCATTGCTTTAATAAGCATGCACTCTGATTAAGCTCAATTGTTTTTAAGACGTCTACAAGTATTTGAAATCTACGCTTCTTAGTTACATAAAAGAACTTGTTATCCTTTACCAGAACCAGGCCTAAAGGTTTAAAAGTTTAAGACTAAGCAATAAATTCCCAATTTTTGACCAGGAAGATCCTAAGGTACAGTAAGTTTTTTCTTTCTCAAGGTCTCTTTTAAGAATTGTTTCAAAGACAAAGAAATGTCTTGATTGTTTTCCTAACTCCTGGGCTGTTAAATGACTGAATGCTGCCACAGGCATCTTTCAGAGAACAGCTGTTTGTGTGAATCACAATATGGCATTGTAAACATCTCTTTCACTCCCCATCAACTCGAAAGATGTCTTTATAAGGTTTTAATCAGATGTGGCATGGAAGCAGTTTCACACATTTCCTATATTTTTGCTTGAAAGATCATGTAACTTTCAGACACTGAGTAGTGCTGATCTGCAAATCAACTACTGAGCATCAGTCCTTCTTTCCATTAAAGTAGCCTTCCAGAAGGAAAGCTGTCACTTGTTAAAATTAGTTTCAGATGCAACTATCTATAGGTGACAAAACCGTCCACCAGCTTGCTCTTGAAGCATTAAGGTGATATATGCTGGATTTTTTCACAGATGAAACAGAATGGTTATTCTAAAGTGAATGTCAGTAAGTTTTATATGTTAGACAGCTGTTCTGAGAGGAATGTCAGCCATAAAGTTGTAAGTTATTAAACGGGATTGTTAGTTATTAAATGTTTCAACATTTAAGTCCAAGACAGAAACTTGTCATCCTGCATTCTTTAAAAAGTTTCACGTTCTCTATCATGTTCTCAACTATTGTGTAAGACACAACTAATCATAGACTATGTGCACCAATTACGTGATCATTCTTCTGTCTGATTGTTGCTACAATCTGGAATTTATTCTCTCAAACACACTTCTACAGGGATAGTCTGAGCAAAAATGAAACTTCTGTCATCATTTACTTACCCTCATGTTGTTTCAAACCTATATAACTGACATTCTTCTGTAGAAATTAAACAATTAAAAGATCATTTGGAGAACGTAGGTAACCAAACAGTTTTGGTTACCACTGATCATCTTCTAAAAATATAATTTTATATTCAACAGAAAAAAAAAAGAAATTCAGAAGAAAGAAAAAAGTAAGGGTAGCTAAATGATGACAGAAGTTAAATTTTTTTGGTGAAAGAAGTTTCTTATCTTCATCAAAGCTGCACTCATTTGATAAAAATATAGTAAAAACAAAAATATTGTAACAATTACAATGTAAATGTAATGCAAAATGTTAAAATCTTATAATTAATGATATATATTTATTACATATTTTTCAGGGTTCTTTTACAAATATCAGGAATATCTAAATTTTTATTTTTTATTATTTATGTTTTTTATTTATTTTTTATTTTTCAGGGTTCTTTTACAAATATCAATGTCAAACCATTGAATGGTAGTGTATAAAGACTTTTTTTTAAGTGTTTTATTTCTCCTAAATCTAAGTCTCTTAAAATTTGTGTTTTGAAATCAATTTGGTCACAAACAACATGCAAAAATGGCTTGTGGTCACTTCTGACTTTTTTCTTGTGCATTGGATTAAGTGCCCTAGAGTAGATACATTAATCTGAATCTACTGAATCAACTAAGGTAGAACACTGTAATGCTAAAACGGAAACATTAAATTTCCATTTCAACATTAAAACACAACAGAAACCATAGCAACTCCATTCAGGTGATTAAAGACGCTCCCCAATGCGAATACAAGGAGGGCTGGTCAGCAGGCAGAGTGCGAGTGTAAACCAATCTGAGAAAATTAAGCATGAACAATCGGTCTTACTGGGTCAGAAGTCTGTTTTTACAGGATCAATCTCTTTTGATGGTGAGTCAAGTAACACTGAAAGAACACACGGAGCGTGCTTGTGCTTCTTCCGGAAATGCACAAGTCAAACCTTGCTTGTGTGGGAAATCTCCCACTTCCTACTGGATCCACGTCCATCAAACTTCTGCTCTTGTGTCTTTAATTAGTTCAAAATCATTCGCTTACTCACTATGCAGGGCTTGACACTCTCACCAGTCTTACATCGTCGCCTACGGCCCACTCTCCAGCAACACTTCCCCCTTACAGGGAAAATCTTATTATTAATGATATATATTTATTACATATTTTTCAGGGTTCTTTTGAGAATGTATGGTGTGTGCACATGTGCTTCACCTAACAGACGCAGAGGAAGAGGAGGGGATGGAAATTGATTGATGAATTGAAGGCTTTATTTAATCCTGATTGATGACAACGGGGATAATGCTGGCCGGATTTGCAAACGGAGTGAAATTTGATGTCGTAAATGCTACTGACTGCATTTAGCCTTTTCAGACACCATGATGACTGCTGATAGTAATTGCAATAAAAAAGTGAAAGAGGAACGCAGATGTATACCCAGAGAATACGCAGTTTCTGATAAACAACAAGACTGCCCCCTAGTGCTGTGCATTTGAGCCCTGAACAAACAATCAAACATGGTTTGCTGAAGATCTTCTAAAATGCTCAAAAGATCTATCTGTACTTTTTGATTTCTGCCAAATCAGAATGTCTCATCCACCTCTTTTATCTTGTTGTGTGGTTGTGCATCAGCCCATGGCAATTTCGTCCAGGTTTCCCAGCATCTTAAGTCCTCTGAGTCTAATTTCATTAAATGGCAGACAGCCTCTGAGTTTGAAAGTGTCTGCAGAGTCAGATGAATTTTCAAGGTACAACAGGATTACGTTAAGGTCAAAGCTCAAATAGAGCATACTCACAGTAACAGGTCCCTCGGAGGGGGTTGCCAAGGTAACGGTTTTCTGAATCACAACTGCAGAGAGGGGGAAAAAAACAATTTAGATGAAGTACATGAAATAATGAGACAATGCTATATCTGATGCATGAATCTGAACATGCAAATGTCATAATAATTATTAAAGACTAAAAATAAATAAATGGACTGTGAAACAAGAAAACAAAAAGGTTGTTACTCAATTTAAAATAAATAAAATAAGGATTGAGATGTTTTGCTATCTAGATTTTTTGTTCTTTTTTTTGGGGGGGGGGGGTTTAATATTTTTAGGGGGTATTTTAAGTAGTTTTTATCTGTACATCTGTGTTTTTTATGGGATGTCTATGTACACATGTATATGAACATCCTTTGTTTTCCCTAAAAACCACCTTATATCTTATTTTGTAAATATGTTCTTTTGCATATGCTGAATAACTTTGTTAAACATTGAATCTATAAAATATTGCAAAAATGTACACTATTTATATTTATAGATCTTACTGTGAACAATTCTTCCATGCATGTTTTATTATTTAAGAAAATTTGTGACCTTCATCAAAATGTCATAACCAGACTTATGCAGGACTTCGCCGAACCTCTTATTCATATGCAAAGCCCACATCTCAAAAAACAATCAACAACTGATGCATATCCAAGTCCCTGCACTATATTGTTTTCTTTTTACTAATCTGTTGCACTCTGATGTATTATATGTCACAATACAGAACAAAAGATCTGTGGCTATCATACATCAAAACCATGATATTAAAGTAAAGTAGCCAGTACTTAGCATTTGTACCATATCTGCATACTGCTACCATTTATACATTATAAAAAAAATTTAACATTTCTTTTTAACCTCTAAATAGAAAAATGTAAGTAAATTAACAGAAAAAGCCTTTACGTATTTGTTGTATTTGTATCACAAAATGTTTGAATTTGTGTATTGCCTGTGGTATCTTTGTCCCTTTCCATACTAAGGCAGATTATGTAATTCCACTCTGTTGTTGGGGTCCTTTATTTCCTCAGCTTCATTAGAGAGTGCCAGGAGACAGCCCAAAGCTTCCTCTACCTCAATCTCAAACACGCTAAACAATTAACACAGCGCTGTCGGCCCAGCTCTCCACCAGCCTAAGCAGATTACACATCCTGTTGCTCTTCTGAGCCAGGAACTGACGGTCCAATTAGAGTCTGCATTCATTTGAGAGCACTCCCTCTCCTCACAGCAATCTCGCCACTTAGTTTCTACAGAGGGAATTCACTTTCGATTCATGGCATTGTCCTGTAAGTGTATCTGAAGTGCAAATGCAATTAATCATTAAAGCCACATTTAACAAATAAATGAAGCGATGTTATAGTTAATGCAGAATGCCGTGCTCTGGACTAGTTACTATGGAGCTAATCTAACACAATGCTCCCAGTTCACATGCATTACAGACAGAAAAATACTTTATGTATGTATGCAAATTCATTACAATTGTGCAGTCTAGCCAAATATGGCTTTAGGGTTTGTATCGAATGTGATTCAATAAAATATGCATGAAATCATTAAAAAAAAAAAAAAAAAAAATTGTTTTCTATTGTGTTGTCCTCAAAAGTTACATGCATAAACAAACAATCCGATTCACAAACAAATCCTGTAACTCTGCCCATTTTGGTAAGAGTTTTGTGCTTTTTACTAAGTGCTTTGGTAAATCATAATTATGATAAAAAGTCGAAATTAAGCACATTATAAGTTAGAATTACCACATAAAAAGCCATAATTATGACAAAATGTCAATTAAGTCAAAATGTTTTAATGATTTTTTATCCTACAATAATGACAGCATCTCAAAATTGCATAATTATGATGTCACATTTTTTGCCAGCATTTTTAATTTTATCACAACTTTTCATCTTATAATTTCAATTTATGTCAGTCATGTTTTTGTCTCTGGCATATGTTTTTATATTAATTCCATTTTTTAAAATCACATAATTAGTATGACTTAGTATGCCATCATTTTGACTTTTGTATCATAAATAGGACATTTTATATTATAATATTATTTTACTTTTCAATTTATTTTATTCATCAAAGAAATTTTTTTTTTTTTTGGCTGAAATTGGGCTTTCATATTTATGATATGTTTAGTAGCTGTTCATTTATTTGGGAGCAATTTTGATTTATGAATCAAATTGACTTGGAAAATCTGGATCGACATCCAGCCATGTGATAGTAAAATAATGAAACAAAAAAAAAATACATATTTACCTTTTAAGTACACCTACTAAACTGCATCATTCTCACAGTTAATTATACACAGACCTCCATCTCATAGTGTAAATATCTTTGCCCTTAGCTTGCAGGGATCTACCTTTATCATAAGGAGCTGAAGCATTCATATTTTTTTTTTCTGAGAGTTGGTGATAAATATGAGAGGACAAGGTAGAGTACAGTTTTACCACGGTACAGAGGACACAGGACAAACTGCACCACAGGCATTTTAAAACCTCTGCATATCAGTCCCCTAGCCTTTAATCTGGATGACATTTCAGAAATGACTATTCTCCCTCACCCATACACTGCAAATCAGAAGGAGAGGTTTCCAACGTTCATACTCACATACACACAATGTACTCTGTGAGGGCAGTGAAACATAATGCACTCTTACTCTCAGTATCTTAATTTAATCTCCAGTGAGAGCGCACCTACACGCTGTGCATGCTTTAATGCACTCTCTCTCTGTAGTGCCATAATTTGATCCCCATTTGGGTCACACCTGAAGTGCCGCAACACACACAACACACTCCATGACACTCCATGATGATGATGATGGACTCTACAGTAATCAAGCATGCTTTTGCTTCAAATTGCATCAATTTTCTTTCTTTAATCATGTGTATCTTTTCAAATATCTCTCGTTGAGCAGTCGTCTGATAGCAAAGGAGAATGACGTGATGCTCTGACGTCCCGATCAGGACAGTGAAAGGAAACTTTGAATTGCTCTTTCACAATGTCAGCGCACTAAAAGGGGGTCGGCGAGACCTGCAGCACATCAGGTCTTTAATCAACCATTTTGAGTGTGATAGTATTTGTGCGTTACAAAAATGGTCCCGGTGCTTCATTACGGACCTCGTTATGTAGGATGGGTAATGGCATCTGTCCGCTCTTGAGTAATGAAGGAGAGAGAGAACAGAGTGAGAAGTAGAGGAATAAACAGGAAGTGGTAATGGCCAGCGCGACTGCAGCCTGTGCACTCATTTGTCCTTGTGATGAAGACACGCTTGAATACATCATCAACAGGCCTGGCTTGGCCTGATTGGGTTACACACAATTAAAAACAAGCATCTACCGGTGTGTACACACACACACACACACACACACACACACACAAAATGAAATGACAAAAGAGTGTGTGTGTATTAGAGAGAGAAGCTTCTCCCAACACCTTAGATACCATACACAGCAGAATGCTGGGTTAAAATATGTTTTCCCACTATATAATTTGAAAGCAAAGTACATTTGATCATTAATCACTTAGTTGTTTGGTGCTCATAAGAGTCATTTATTCATAAATCAAGCAATACGGCTGTGTGAGTTTGATTCACTAAAAAGAACCAAATCATAAGAGTCACTTGCTCAGGAATCAAAACTACACATCACATTCTATGTTTTTGATTTACAAAAAAGAACCAACTCATGAGAGTTGCTTGTTCAGTGATTGGACTACACTGGTCAAACAATTTTGATTCACTAAACAGAACTACTCGCTCGTAAGAGTGAATTGCTCAGGAATCAAAATATACTGGAGCTACTGAATTTTTCTGATTCACAAATAAGACTGAACTCATTAAAGTAACCTACTCTTTTCTGAAATTGGAATATATTTGTCACATGCTTTTGATTCACTAAGAACCAGTTCACAAGAGGCAATAATTTGGGAATTGAACTATACTGGACATGTTACATACATTTTTTGCATAGTAGATTTAATTGTGAAGATGTAGTTTACAATATACTGCCACAGTATTTTTGTTCTGAAGAAACATTGTGCAGGAAACATTAATGTAAATAAAACAGAACCAAACGTCATTCAGTCACAGTATTAACAATGGAACCAGTAAAGCAAAGGAAAAAAAATGCACAAAAGTGCACAATGCCTTTCATGATGACTTCTCCTCCTGAGTCATTACCTTACTACAGTGTACAGCTGTACCTAGCAACGTTTTTGATGAAAATGTGCTTTGGTGCCAAAAAATACAGTGTGAAAAGAGACCTGCAGGGACAAAGGACACAGCTTCCTGTTTCCTGCCATAAAACACTGTTAAAACATCAAGTAAGACCTTCCACGAGCTGCACACCTCTTCATATCCCAGAGTTACACATCAGCCTATAACAAAGCATCTGCTCTTAAGAGAGCACAACAAAGGCACCACCATCCACTGCTGTAGCTCTGAATGCAACAACCTGCATGGGAAATTCAGATTCATACCCACGTCTCCTAAATAAGCATGACTGGTCAACCCACTCTTTAGAATTTCTGCATGCACAAATAACAATGCAGTGAGTGAAACACTTCAGTTTCATTATTTTCAAAGAGAATTGGTCTCTCACAAATAGTCACAAACACACGCCAGCACACTCCCACACCACACGTCCGCCTCCATTAGTGGTATTAAAGTGTGTGCAACATGCAGACAAAATATGCTGCGTCTGCAGGTCAGCTTTAGCCAAAATTGTGAGGACACAGAGTCAAGCTAAATGGAATGCAGGGGACTTAATGATTAAAAGGGTGTGGAAGTATTAACTATACTTGGGAAAGATCCAGGACAACCTCAATTGGGGTTAAGAAAAAAAAAATGAATGAATTTTTTGAACCAGTATATTAATATATTACTTAAACAAGCATTTATTATATATATATATATTTTAAAAATAAAAGTCTTGGCATGTATATTTTTATATAAGTAAATGATTGCATGCAGCATAGGTACTTACAGCTGGCACTGGTCGCCTTTGATGCCCTTGGTGGTGCAAAAGCATTTGCCCGTCAGCACCTGGCATACGTTGGCATGGCCATTACATTTACAGGCTGAAAAAGAAAAATAGGGGGATGAGAAATATATAGAGAGATATAAAGATTAACAAAAGGGGGAAGGAAAGAGAGAAGAACATTGTGTAAAAACAAATACAGAGAAGTACAAGACTGATCTTACAAATACAGCTTAAACATTATTTAATTATGAAACGTGCTGCAATTGAAAGAAAATAGGTTGATTTTAATAAGGAATGAGGTCTTTTTATCTACTGCTATAACAGAGCAACTCTGGAAAACTGAAATCTGTGACACCATATAATATTGAAGATAACAAATAAAAACAAATACAAATGACTTAATTGACTCAAACGTGGTCAAACAAGCTGACAAAAACAGTGAGATCAGCTGGTCCCTCTGTTCTCAGATTTGTTCACAGAGAAGTGAGTTTCGGCTGCATTACATTTGAACATTTTACTGTCCTTAGGCAACATCAATGATGGAAATCAAAATAATAAATTATAAACCTTAACCACAGAGGTCAATGAACAAACAAAATGGTAAATTTTCATCATTCTATGTGCATTTGAAAAAAATAAAACATACCTGGCCATGCATAAACTAAAATATATGAATTTAGCACTATAAATTAAAAAAAACATACCTGGCCGTGATAATAGCTTAAAAAAAAAAAAAGAAAAAAGTAACAGATCAACACATTTATTTCAATTTTATAAATTTACTTACAAATATAATTTGTAAATATTATATAAATAACATTTTTGTCATTGTATTTTATAATAGACTACCATTCAAAAGTGGGGTCAGTAATAACTTTTATTGGTTTTGAAATACAAATATATTTTGTAAATATTATTTTTAAAGACATTTAAATTGTTGTTTTTATTTTAATGTCTTTACTGTCACTTTTGATCAATTTAATGCATCCTTACTGCATTAAAGTTTTAATTTCTTTCAAAAAAGAAAATAAAAATCTGACCCCGAACTTGTAAATAATACTGTATATACAAACATATTTTGTGTAGTATGTAAAGTGGTCATATAAAAGACAAGTTGCTGAACTCTATATTGGCATTACTGCGATTAATGTGTGAGTTATGTTAGTGTATTTGTGGAATCTGGAGTTAGTTTATTTTTGGAGTATTGTTGGTGTTTTTGTTGATTCTGGTTTTTTTTGTGGATGATTTCACTTATTATATGACTCACTTCAGGATCACCAATTCTGAAACCCTGCAAAACAGGTACATTTGCGTTCAGAAGATTTTTGCCACTGACAAAAACACTAGCTTTAAGTACCACAGTCTTTTATCTGTACTAAAATCCATTTCCGCCTTTTTTGAGCAGTGGACTATAATTATTTCTAAAATAAGCTTTAATTCTACACACACTCTTCACGCTGCTCTAACATCGCTGCAGATCATTGGGCTCTGACAGGCTTTTGTTCGCTGTGCTAAACATACATGACAGCATGTATAGGACCAATTCTACGCTGTCTCTAAATCCCAGAATCCTGTAGGTCGTATATCAAAGGTCTATGCTGATGTGCGTATGAACACCTTTTGTAAGCTATTCTGCTTTTAAGAAGGAATATGAATATCATATTTCTCAAGAAAATGGGAAACATGATAGTGTCTAATGTTTGCAGGCCGCAGTTTTAGAACTGACATCCCATCAAGCATTAAACTAAAGGAGGCCTTGGGCAAAATTTCACAAAAACATTGAGAAACACAACAAATCCATTTACATTTAAAAATATGTTGTAAATAAAACATAAGACCTCTTAGGACCACACTTTTAGAAAGTTTAAACTAGCACATGTTTTGTGATGGCTAGCTCTTAGTGTTAAAGTCCTGGTGGGGGTGTTGTCTCATATCTGTGAGCATTATGGTCTGTGACAGCATATCCTGTTTCTCCTAGAATCATAAGCCAATGCTGTAAACCGACATCTCCAGGGCAGAAGAGAAAAAATGTGAGTGCATGTCTATGTGTGATCTTGCCCCTCACCTCTGGCAGTGCAACCACCTCTTTGACCTCAACATTCATTTCCCAGTGTGCTCTTTTCTCCATTACTTAGCCAAAAGGTGTATCAAAATGCCCAGTTAGTAGGAGGTGCAAATATTCTCACCTTGGCACTTTCCGCCATTGGTTGGGTCTCCATGGTATCCGGGCAAGCATGTTTCACAGTGAAGCCCGGTGGTGAGGTTACGACACTGCTCACACACGCTGCCATTCACACATGTGCTGTGGCCATTGCACTGGCATGCTGGGAAATAAAAGGAATTTTTTTTTTTACAAATTTTGATGTCAACGATGACTCTAACTAAAGGATATTGATGCCCAGAACCCCCAAATATAATGACCCCCTGCTGAGGGATCCCTTTATAAAAATATGAAAGCAGCTACATATTTTCAATGTTTAAAACCCATTCATATTGTGTAAAAATGTGAAGAGTGATACTGTAAAGACAACAAAATTATTTTTTAGATATTGTCAATGTACTAAAGTAAATTAAATTAATAGGGAAATACCTAACATTTTAAATTACAACAATAAATAAATGCATAAATATATAAGGTTTGGGGTCAGTAATATTTTTTAATGTTTTTAAAAAAAAGTTTCTTATGCTCAACAAGGAAAACAGTATACTTTTTTCAGGATTATTTGATGAACAGAAAAGCTATTGCCATTTATTTATCTAAAATAGCACAGTCACTTTTGATCAATTTGAATCATTCTTATTGAATAGAAGTATTACTGTTAAAAACCACAGCTGTCGATAAAATCACAATTCATCTCACTATTTCTGTCTTAAAACAGTAAATTTATCCCTTATCATTTACTGTAACACTAAACATATTTAATTAATATCTTACATGTATACGTTAATAATTACAGCCCTAAAAAAATACATATGGTCATTTTGTTCTTTCATTTTTTTGCAGATCACCTTGCACCCTTTTGTGTCCCAAGGGGTTCCCTGCCCAGCAGTTTAAAAACCCCTGGTGGAACAAACTTGCTCTTTAAAGGTCAAGTGTGCATGTGACGTGGGTGGGTGGTTCTCACCAGGGCACTGGATGAAGGCCCACTCAAAGCCCCGGTCTTTTGGGCAGAGCCCTGTCTCCAGCACCATGTCTTGGCTGTGTTTGGAGGGGCTCTTCATGGGTCCGCGATACGAACCCTCCATGCACTGTCCTCGGCCAGTGTTACTGGGGTCCCCACACCAGCCGCAATCAGGCTGCTCCAGACACAGACCACATGTACGCAAACCAGAGCAGTTCTGAGCTGCAATGACAGAAAAAAGAAAGAGATGAGAAGCCGAAGAGAAAAAAGCCAGCAGATTCTGAGAAATAAACAATGAGAAACAACAAAGACACGCTTAAAATGATACTTTCAAGCTCTCACGGGGCATATCACTCCACTGACTGAGTAATATGCTTTCAAATACCAACAGAAAGTTCACTCTCCCTAAAGAGCACATCAGAGCCATATGCGTCAGCCTCTTTCAGTTTGATCCACCTCCCCGGCAGCCAAATCACATCTCATAGGATCTCAGACCTCACAACAACAAACATTACACACAAAGTGTGTTCAGGGTCAACACGATGGCAGCAATAACAGAGAAAAAGCACAATGTTAGTCATTATGATGGCAGGAGTTCATGGATTCTCAGCTGCAGGAGTTGACAGATCCTCAACAGCACCATATGATTTGATTCGGCATGCAATAAAAAAATCATTTGTTTAGGGGTGAGGGAATGTCTAGACGGGTAAGGCGTGGAAAACAGATGAGACAACTCTGAGAATAAAAATGCATCCCTGCTGATTCAAATAGTGAAAGTCCATGATTTGACAGACATAAATTTATTGGCACCCTGCAAATTTAAAGACATCACTGGCGCAACAGCTACGAGATATAACTGGTTTTAAAATCACACGAAATCAAAACTGACCCCATGTAGCTACCTTTCTCGTCTTCTTGTGGATGACTCATTGATCAATACGGATAGATAGGGAAAAAAATGTTTTTGTAATTCTTCAGAATTTAATATCTGGCTCCACTTTTGAAACAATGTTACTTTTCAGGTGACATCTCACCTCTGTTATTTTAACCCCTCCCCCACAGTCACTTGTCACAAAGACATTTCATAATCCAAGCCATTCTTAAAGGGACAGTTTACCCAAAAATTAAAATTCAGTTGACTTTCTTTAGTCTCCGATCAGACAGAACGCATTTTTTTGCAGTGAGAGGCGCCTTTTTTAAACTGTTTTCTGTCGGCAGTAAGCACCCCGTATGCACCCCGGGCGCCTCGCATTTTAGCCACCTGCTGCACTTTTTGCAGGAGCATTTTGAGTGCCTTTGGAGAAGGATGAGGATGAGGAACAAGTCAAATTGTTGATCTCCAGTAATGCAACAAGGACATGGTACAAACCGACTGTAAACAAATGACCTTCAGCTCACCCAAGCAGCGGCAGCAGCCGCCAGATTTAAGATCGAATTTATCAGACTGTTACAATATTGGGGTCGACGCACACAAGCTCCCCACATCCCAGTGCAAATCACTGCCGCCTAAAAACGCAAACCTTCACAAGTGTGAGTCAAACTCATCCATGCATGCTCTGACAGAGACAAAGCACCCTGAAGAGAAAAAGAAGAAAAACATAAGAGGAAAAAACATGAAACAGAAATAGATCTTTAAAATGGCACTGACACAGGTCGAGGCTTATGGCGGAGCAGTTGAAACGTTAAGTAACCATCACTCGGACAGAGAGATACATTTTGGTGACAAAAAGCCAGACAGATTTACAGAATCATACCACCTCCTTTTGCCGAAGAGCTTTTAATTCATTTTCCATCAGACTGAGCATAATGGAAGTTCTATCAGTAAGTCTAGGCCTGTCATAAAAGCAAACTACAGTCGGAGAGTGTCCATGTGTCCCCTGTACACTTACCTCACTGTCTGATAGGGTGAAATAAGACATTATGAGCACTTAAAGCCTTAAGTCTGAAGGACAAAGATGGCATAACACAGCAGCGTAGCAAATAAATTGTCAGCAAACAAGATGCATTTCAAACACTCCGAATGTAAATGTGAATGCAAAGTGAAAAATCAGAAACATTAAGGTATTTGAGGAATGTCAAGGCCTCTTTTAAATATTCCCTGAAGAACGTTTATGCCAAATTATGTAGTTTCCTTAAAGTTTTTATCACTTAGAATGCCAAAGTGTGCCATAAGCATCCATTCTTGAACGCCCAAGAGGGAAGAGCGAACGCTTAGGCAGACAAATTGAAACACTAATTGCACATTACAGGCGGATCAGAGGCCAAGCAGTTCAGCTAATGGGATGAAACAACAGATCTGATAGAGATGAAGAACCCACACAACCCAGGATGGTGACAGGCACTGATTGGTTGTATCTTTCTCTGAAAGGCTCCACAAAGCAACTTTCTCATCACTGATCACTCGCACTGAAGCCCTTCCAAGAAAAAAGGATAAGGGGTTTAATTCAGGTTTAATTTAACTTTAATCCTTATTAAAAATTGTACATTATAAATGCACACTACAAAAACTTCAAACGTTTGGGGTCAGTAAGATTTTTTAAATGTTTTTGAAAGAAGTTTCTTGTGGTCACCAAGGCTGCATTAATTTGCTCCAAAAATACAGTAAAACAATACTGAAATATTATTACCATTTAAGATAACAGTTTTCAATTTAAATACATTTTAAATTACATTTATTTATGTGATGGCAAAACAGATTTTTCAGCAGCTATTACTCCAATCTTCAGTGTCACATGATCCTTCAGAAACCATTTTATTTTACTTTTATTTAGATTTTGATTTGGTGTTTTAAGAAAAGTTGTCTTATTGTTGAAAACTGTTATGCTGCCTAATATGTTTCTGAAAACTGTGATCCTTTTTTCAGGATCTTTTCATGAATAGAAAAGTTCAAAAGAATGGCTTTTATTTGAAATGGAAATCTTTTGTAACATTATCAATGTCTTTACTTTCACCTTTGCTCAATTTAATGCATCCTTGCTGAATAATGCATTAATTTTGTTTAAAAAAACTATAACAAAGTTACCAAGTTCTATATATTCTCCACCACTTCAATATTTCTACCAATAATAGTAAGGTACTCACTGCTCCTTTAACACATTTAACTGTGCCACACATTCAGTTAATTTTCCCCCTCAAAATCAGTGCTGAATATGTAAAAAAAAGACCACAGATTTTCTCTAGGGCAGATTATAAGCAGTAATGGCCACTATATGTAAATGAGGACACTCACACAAGCAGTCTCCTGTCTGCCACTCCAGACACTGGCCGTAGGGAAAGGATATGACGTAGGCATTGGAGTCCACGCAGCGTTTGGTGCTTCCACACCACATGCACTCCATGGCCTGGCTGGTGCAGTTCTCACAGGAGGTGCGCAGAGAGCAGGGCGTCTTACACGGGCGGGCGTTCTGGTTCGGGCTCACTGCAAGGGAGGAAATATGTATGAGATTACTGAAAAGGGAATATGTATGTATCTTATTGGCTAATTCCCAAGCTTTCACTAAGAATAAAAGGGAAACAGAGACTCACAGACTGGTTTCTCACAGATGAGGCCGTCTGTGTTGGCGGTGCAAGGATTTGCCCTGAGGCCAGAGACCTGAGCTCTCTCCAGGTAAGCACAGAAGCCTGAGTCATTGGGCTCACCAGGCAGCCACTGCAGAGAGGTGTTAGTGAATGGAGACATGTCCTCCCAGCCCCAGTATGACACATTGATCTTCCTCAGGCCAACCCATGGGGACAGTTTCTGCAGGACAAACGCAATGAGTCACGCAAACAAAATTAGGAACTAAAATTCTGAAGAGTGTGCGTCAATCATTATTATTAGAATGTGAGTATACACTGCCATTCAATTGTTCTAAGGAAATAATATTTTTATTCAGCAAGGATGCTTTATAATTGATTAACAGTGACAATAAAACATTTGTAATGTTACAAATGGTTTCTACTGTAATTTGTACTGTATTTGTGCTGTCAATCGATTAAAATTTTGAAAATTTTTCTGCTGACTGTATATATCTACTACAGTACACGGATCCATTCAGTATAACTAAACACAGCAACATAAACATGACAATTCAAAACATTATTGTGAATGTGTGTAGAAACAATGTGATTGTATGGAAATGTCTGTGCTGTGCATAAATACAATGTGTGATCATTGCATCAAGAGCACTCATACACATTAACAGACTCAACGCGTGCACGACTCCTGTACGCCACCGCAATCGTCTTTATCCTTAAATACTGTTTAAAATCATTCCATTTGGACATTGGTTGAGATAAGGAACACCAAAGAGTTGGCTACTTTGAAGAGGCTAAAATATTTTGCTTGACATTTTTGTTCAAAACATAATTATCCAATTTGTGGATAAGTTCTAATGACTTTACTATTATTCTAAAATGTGGAAAATACTTCTTACTGGTAGTGCAAATATAAGCAGACACAAACCTTCCCCTTCTGCTGGTACTTCTGCAGTTCCTCCAGCACAAAATCCACCTGCTTGGCTGTGGTAAGGGAGCCGATGTTGCCCTCCAGGTTCTTGCAGTAGTGCTGAGCATTGTCATAGCTCTCTCTGCTGGAGTTGATCTGCAGACAGGCCTCCCCAACATTGCTCCAGCCGTCTCCACACAGCTGGGCTACAGAGAGGTCATGAGATGTAGAAGAATTAGGAGCTTTTAACTCAAGCCTCATATTTTTCCCATTTCTCGTTTGATCTCTGTTATTCAGAGACAGCAGGAGAGCTCTTAACATAATGAAACTTACTCTTCAGAACCAAGTGAAGCTCTGAAAGGGCCAATAGCTAATTTAAGCAAAGTGGACGGTTAAAGAAAAATTTCCACAGTGGAAAATGCCAAGCACAATGAGACTGAATCATTTAGCAACTTTACAATTCAAAGAAGTCAAAAGGTGTCGTGAATCCCAGGTTTCTTAGGTAAAACTTTACAAAAAAGCACAGACATCCACACATTTATGTACAACAAAAATTAAATAAGCTGTTTAGGTAATTTACAAATCCGAGATACTGGCGGAAAAAGAGGGAGTGTCTGTTTAAGTCTGCTGAACATGGGCTCCGTTCCAAAAAACTAGTGACCTTTCTGTCTAGACAACATTTTAAAGTAACACAGGCACGCTCCTGTCACAAAGCCTGTTGCAAAATGTAATATAACTTCTTTTGGCTAATATAAAAACCCAGAATGTACTGTGGCAAGATCACTGATTCAAATTCATTTAAGATGGCAGAAGCATTCAGAGTGTCTCCGAACTAATTAAAATGCACTATTTTACCAAATGTATGTGTGGTACATATTTTTATATCACTTCAGTAATTTAGCGGCATGTTATAGAAATAGTTTCTATAACAGTAATAGTTGGAGGAAGTGTTATTATGGATTATTGACTGGAATTTTGGCCAGAAGCAACAGTTTAAAGTTCATTCTTTTAATGTGTGAATATTGCTTGACAAAATAAAACATCTCTCTTATCATCCTCTGCCATTCTTACCAGGAAGGGTGTGGCATTCCTGCTGTTGAGGATCCCACTGGCAGCTGAGGTTGAGGGAGCAGCTCTTGCAGTTGGCCATCTTACTGCAAATCTGCTCATTTCTGATTAGACATTTGGTGAAATTCTTCACAGTCTAGTAAAGAAAAAAGAGATATCAACAAACAAAGGAATACTAGTGCATACTGTGTCATGTAACACCGGTGCCCCCTGCAGGCCAACTTACAGAAGTGCAGTTACTGAGAGCTGAGATGCATTTCTTGCTGTCGCACCACTGACATCCATTAGTGTTGGCGGTACAGCTGGTGCAGTCTGAGAAGCGGTAACATCTCTCATCCACCGTGGCTAGAGCAGAGACAGAGCAGAGATGGCAGAGATGAAGAGCAAAAAAGTCTAGTCCAAAGAAAACTGGCAGTCCTAAGTATTAATATCCAACAGTTGTGAGGCACACATTAATCTAGAGAGACATCTAAGCTGTTCCACAGCCAACTCTCATATCAGACCTTTAACCAAAGTAGAAGAGAAACATTTAGCACTTCAAACACCTTCTATTCCCCATTTACTTCTAATCGCAAGACTTCAAACAGTGTGACTTATGTAGAGAATCAAAGAGGCCTCTGTTCTACGTCTCTTTCTTTCCACAATCCTTTATTCAATAATAACGAGTGTCTCCATGTCCTTACTTCACTACATTTGCTTCCTCTTCCCTAGTCTTAAAAAGCTATATTTAACACATAACACAGCAACATTTCTTGCACAGCTACTTAATCTACAGCAAACCTATCACTATCAGTTTGAATTATTCTATGAATTATGGCATCAGAAATGAACTGAATATTCAATTACTAAAAGGATCATTATATAACAAGGTGTGGTTAAATAAGTGCATTCACCAGAATTGTAATAACGTATAATATACGTGTGTGTGTGTGTGTGTGTGTGTGTGTGTGTGTGTGTGTGTATACACACAGACATATATTTATATACAAACACATACAATTACAGTTATTATATAGTATTATTATATAGTATACAGCAGTGTTATGTGTTAAACATTGAAATTATTTTGTGTTATTTAATCAGATTACTTTTTTCTGGTTTTTGTTAGTTTGAACCAGAAGCGTTGAATTCATAAGAAAATATCTTAAGTTACTTTTTCAAAAACGTAACGCCAGTTACTTTGTTTTCCCATTTATTGACTGACAAGTCTCCTGTCCCCATATTGGGAGAAATCGGAAATACAAAGGCATTGTGTGTGTTGTGTGAACATGATGTTACTATAGTTTTAGACTAAATGTGAATGTGCATTAATTAATCCCACTCATGAAAAAACAGATTTAGTATTCATCAAAATGAATTAAAACAGTGAAATGCAAACTCGGAATATGATGTAAACCTGCAATAATTAAATATGTTAAATAACACATATGTAACTAATCCCATTTTATTAACCAGTGTCTTTGCTGCTGACCTTTGATGATCCAGATCAACCATACTAATAAGCAAAAATGACTTTAGATAAAATAACAATTGTGCTTCACACATTGTACAAATGTGAATTTACTTTTCCTTCAGCCTGAGGTTTATTCATTATACTTTTTGATGAGAACGTGCTTTTACATTTGCTATAAATAGAACTTCTTATATTAAAAAGAATCAAGCCCTACTCATATTTAACAAGTAACGCAAAAGTAATGTAACGCATTACTTTCCATAAAAAGTAACTAAGTAACGTAATTGGTTACTTTTTTAGGGAGCAACGCAATATTGTAATGCATTACTTTTAAAAGTAACTTTCCCCAACACTGGTATACAGTTATTACAGCACCTCTTCTCTCCAAAATACATAGTTAGTTATTTGTTCAAAACTACAGTTAGCACAGCAATGTTGTGAAATATTATTACAATTAAAAACAACTGTTTTTATATATTTTAATTATGTTAAAATATGTGACTTATTTCTGTTATGCAAAAAAAATGATGAAAACCAATGTTAATTAATATTTAAAAATGTATTTACTTATTTACAAATACAAAAAAAAACACTTAATACAAAATAAAAAAAAAACTACACAATTCAGTAATAACACTGATTACAGTCTCACCATACTGAATATAACAAAACAGTCCTTATGTAATTTTAAATTTATTCAGTGAATGATTAAAATCAAGCCTAATCAAATTAACTGGATCATAAGAGTAATTTGTTATTGGCTACAATAGTTATGTTGTATATACAGGTTTTTTTTTTCATTGCTGTGGCACTTGAGATTTAACAGCAGCAAACAGCGATGCAGAAAACACAGAAACACTCACACACCATAAACAAGGCCAGCGCTGCCAGGGATTATCCCAGCATGCACCTCTCCAGACCTCAGGTTGGAATTTCAAATCAAACGAAATGAAGCCAAATACTGCATTGGCTGGATGTCCACATACTCACTCTCAAAGACTAAATTTTGGCTGGTTTTGTGTGCTTGGTTGTGTTCTGACAGGTGGCAAAAGATCAAACAGACTGGCAGTCCTGCAGAGCAAAGGAGGGCTGTGGGAAACTCTCCTCTGTGTCTGCTTCAGACAGCTTGTGCCCCCTCCATTACTCTCTCATTAACACAGCCAGTGCACAATGTAGCAGACAAACCCGAGGGCTTAGATCAGCACACACAAGAAGGGCTGATTTCTTGGCTTGGGCACAGTGGAAAATGTTTTAGCTGAGGGTAGCAGGGGAGTCTCTAAGCCTCTTCCAGATACCTACCAGCTTTGGCAGGGCAGAAAGGAGCAGGTGTAGCACTGTTAGTGAAGCTGGGCTCCCAGGACATGCAGCAGCCCCCTTTCCAAATGCAGCGCACACCGGGGCCTGCAGCCTCACAACGCTCCTGCCCCAGGAAGGCCTCACAGCTGGGTGGCCTGTAGATTAGTACATCATTCAGAAGAACGCTGGAGAACCCCCCGAACACATACATGGACCTAGAAGGAGAAGAAGATGGAGACTTTTAAGTATACAACAACATTTTGTATGAGAGTGTGTGTGTGTGTGTGTGTGTGTGTGTGTGTGTGTGTGTGTGTGTGTGTGTGTGTGTGTGTGTGTGTTCATTAGATTTCTCACCCATTACTGGTTACTGCTGTATGTCCAAAGCGATTCACGTCTCTGTGCAGGTTTGGTTTGGGAAGGACCTTCCACTCATCACACGCTAAAAGAAAAAAGGCAAATACAAAATAAAACAATAAAAAAATAATCTGTTTAAGAATTATTTACTTATAAATCAGACATAACTATGCAACATTTAGCAAAATAAATATTTTACTACATAGAACAACTGCAAAAATTTATATTTCCTATGGGAACTTTTTAGATTGTAAAAATTTTTAATTATTAAAAATTATATATCAATATTATGATTTAGTCTTTTTTCTTACCATTTTCTTACCACATTACAATTTCCAAAGTTTGAGGTCAGTAAATTTCAACTGATAAAAAGTGATTTTTACATTATTACAAAAAAATCTATTTCAAATAAATGCTGTTCCTTTGACCTTTCTATTCATCGAGGAATCCTGACAAAAAAAAAAAAAATCCAGACTGATGATACTAATAACTAAAGACTGCAGTAATGGCTGCTGAAAATGCAGCTTTTCCATCACAGGAATAAATTGCATATTCAAATATATATAAATAGAAAAAAGTAATTGTAATAATACATTACAATATTATTTATACTGTATTTTGATCAAATAAATGCAGCCTTGGTGAGCATAAGAAATGTATTACAAAAACATTTAATAAATATTACCAACCTCTAACTTTTTAATAGTAGTGTATATCAAACATGCAGTAAAGTAGCACCACAAACCAATGTCATAGGCGAGGAAGTCAGCAGAGAAGCATTTGGCTCCATTGCTAAGAGAGGTGTCATTATGGGTATTTCCTCCAAAGATGAGCAGAGTTCCTCCCAGCAGCACAGACGAATGCAGGTAACGTGGGTAACCGCTTTCTCTAAGAATCGTCCTGCAACACACAACAAACATCATCGAACTGTTGCACCAAATCCGAAACTAACTGTTCCTCTAAAATGAATACATTTACAAAAAAAATGTTTTGTCTTGAATACGTCTGTGTGCTCTTACCATGTGCGAGTCTGAACCTCATAGCGGTAAAGATCATCCACCAGGCCGTATTTGTTTGCTGGAAGAGATTTGTAGCCCCCGTGGATGTACACGCTCTTGCTGCCGCTGTCATACACGCTGCTGTGGCCGTACCCACCCTGAGCGATCGCTCCTCTGGTCTCTGGCACCAGCCATGTGTTTGTCCCTGTGCACAGAAACAAAATCATTTACTTTAAAAAGTTGAATTTTTTTTTTAAATTATAAAACCTGCTTTGCCTCTCAATAACCAGTCTGTGAGAATTTGACGATGTTTCAGTATAATGAGTGGAATAACAATGACTTACCTAATTCCAATGAGATCTGGTTTGTGGAATGAGTTCACAACACTTGTAAGATCACTTGAGAACATAAAGATTATGCCCTGATCCAGGACTTTAACAGAATTAAAAAAGGTACAGCCTGAGAGACACAGAGCCTCTGGATATATTAGCTGTTCAGTGCTCTTTGCAAAGAACCACAGCTCCATCTACTGGACTGCTGGGGTAAAATTAAAAATCAAATCTGTTTCAACTACTGCAGATCTACTTGTTTTACAGCTGCTCTTAAAAGTTTTCTATATTGTCTTTAAATGACAACAAAATGTACAACCAGTGTTGTTACTATTAACTAAAACTATTAAAACATATTAATTCATTTTTATATAATTATTTTTTAAAGATTTATTTAACTACTAAGTCACTATTGAAATATAGCAGAAATTAAATATAAATATTAAATGGGAACGTAAATAAAAAATGCACCAAAATATAAAATAAATTAAAGCAAACCAGAAAAAAAAACTAAAACTAAATCAAATAAAATTAATTATCAAAATGAAAATTAAAACAGTATTTTAAAATATTAATAAATGAAATATATATAATACTTAAATTACATATTATACAACTTTATTTTTTGGGTACCTGCAGAACCTTTCAGTCACAATCAAATACACTACATCACTCACTAATGTTGTATTCCTGAACATTGCTGATGTAGCTGTAGATGGAGGAGTAGCCGAAGATGACAACCATCACCACATCGCCGTTATCCAGCTCTACTATATGGGCAGAGTGGCCTTCCACAGCGTAGACCAGGCCATGGGCTGGCACACTGGGGGACTTCTGCGACCATGTCATTTTGGGTATGTTAAACACCCACAGTTCATCTGTTATGTTACTGGCACCCATCTCCAACTTGCCTCCAAACATGTAGATGTCATTCTGAAAGAAGCAAAAATGATTTAATAACATGTTTCAAGAACATTACTTAGTAATCTACTGATCAATATTCCAAACTAAGATTTGCTAAAATTAAAATGCCAGTGCATGTTACTTAGGGCCAGATTTACTAAACAAGGCAAATTAGCATGAAAGAGCAATACCATAAAAGCACAGATGGGAGTGGAAAGTTCTGCAGTTGATCTAGTGACAATGCACACATTAAAGAACACAGACACAGCAAGATAATGATGCAACACAATCAACCACACACACACATTATGAATGTGTTCACTGTTATTTTTGATCAATTTAATGCATTCTTGCTGAATAAAAGCATAAATTTAACTATAAATAAAAGTATACATTTTCAAAATATTAAAAATCCTGCTGACCAGGAACTTTTGACTGGTAGTGTATCTAATACATAAATTAAATCAAGAAATTTGCAGCTTGAATTTAATTATTTAAGTATTTGTAGAAATGCAAAGGCAAAAACCATAAACTCCAAGTAGGCTAAAACATTTCTCCAAATGATTACATCCATAAACTGTGGAGAAAGTTGTTTTTACTTGAATTATTGCAAAGAAGAGAGAAGAATAACTGCTGTTGCAGGATACTCTTGCTCAGATGATCAAAGCGGCAAAAGCTAGAACATGTAATCAGCTAAATAGCCTTGTTCACTCACTGAGACACTGATTACAGTTATTTAGCTTAAAGACAAATAAAAAATATTCTTTCTAAATGTTTTTGTAACATTTCAACTGTGATGTTACCCGATATAGTGCCAAGGAGTGTCCGTATCTCGGCAGGGGTCCGCTACTGATGGGCACAGTGTTCCAGATGCCACTTTCCAGATTATAACTGCAAAGAAAAAAAATAGTTGCCTCAAAGTTCATTTCCATAACTGAAGTGGAAACAACATTGTTCAGACTAAGATGGCTTCAGAATTCCACAAATTATTCAATATTCCAGTAATTAGTAGTTTTTCTCCGAGACGTTACATTTGGAGTTTTGACTGAAATGTCAAATCAAAGATGTCGGAATTGCTCCCTCCACAAAGAGCTCCCTCAGAGAACATTTAGACTCACAGTTTCTACCCTCAAACTGTCAATTAATCAAACTCTACTCCTACCACAGCTCACACTGATTTATTATTAGTATTATTATTATTCCTGCTGTTCTAGTTTTATTTTGGATTACTGTCACATACACGCATATGCAAATAAGCCTTTAGGTTATGCTGTGCACAGCTCTCTGAATTATTACTTACTTTAGAACCATCTGAAAGTTGCTGTAGTTAAAGATGTAGCCACCAACAACCCACATGACCTTTTCCTGCACCACCGCCTTATGAGATGCTCTTCCCAGGGATGCTCCAAAAGGCTTCACTGTGGGCATGATCCAGTAAGACTCAGTGGAGGGCACTGTTAGTGAGCAGTCTGGACCTGAGAGAGAGAAATAGAGAGAGAGACAGAGAGAGAGAGACAATACATTGTAATAACTGTCATACCAATAAAGCATATATTGAATTGAATTGATAGAGAAAGAAAGAGAGAGTTTATATTTGACATATTTACTTAAAGTACTCATGAGATTTTTAAGTTAATATTTCAATCATTTAACAACACATTCTCATGTTTATGGTTCTCTAATACATACAAGCAGATAAATATGTTTTATTTTGACTTTGTAGATGGATTTTAAAGTGGATTCAAACTTATTTTTAGTTGTAATAGTGTCCCAAAAACAATAATATGAATGAATTAAAATATTAATAAAATGTATAAGTGCTAGAGGTAGCAGTATTATGTTGTTTCATGATATGGATTTTGCTATAATGTGGATAGTGTTATATAGTCATGAATTAAAATTTTGCATTTATATAGTTTTGTGATATAGTTTGCAAATTTTAACACAAATGACAATAAAGAGTCAACAACGCCATACTACACAGGCATTAGTAATCAAACACAAAGAGCATCCTAACAGACCAAACTAACAGAGCACAAATCGCCTACTCCAGTGGTTCCCAAACTACTAACATTAGAAATCAACCTAAAAGAGCATCCTAACAGACCAAACTAACAGAGCTAATATAGTGGTTCCCAAACTGCTACTCCAGTGGTTCCTGTGTAATATCAAAATAATTGTTTTATATCGGAATATATTTAATAAATTAAAATATTCCTGTGGTCTGCGCATGTGTGAATCGTTTTTTTTGTTTGTATTGTTTTTGGTGTTAATTTGTTTTTATAAATGGAGTTTCTGTTTTTTTTTTTGGCGTTTTTTAAAGTTATTTGTGTATCTTGATTATTCAAACTTTTGGCCAACAATGTGAAACCCTTGAATCCCTGGTCTAAGGTAATATCTGTCTTATTATATTTACTATTTATAAACAGGGTGGTTCTGACAGCTTTTTAAAGACATTACTATGACCACTCACACTTTCTCTAACTTGCTATTTCCTCGCTTGTCTCCTCACATGAGGCTTAGTGAGAAGCTGGCCAGAAAGGCTCATTGAATTAGCCTCAAGACATCCTGATGTCAATCCTCCATCAGGTTTAATTGTGCTTTGACATTATGTGGTGCTGTGGAAGTGTCTGAAGAGCTGCAATGATGCAGAGGTGACAGATGCACTATTAGAGAATCAACACCAGGGGGAGACAACCCACATGACAACAAATCTACCTGAGACAAAATGCACTTTCTCAGCACCCTGTAACATACAGGAAAGGGGAGGAAATCAGAGCGGAAGTGAGTAGTACCTTGCCAGCTGTCATTGCACACGCACAGCTTTTCCCCAGTGAGGTCACAGTAGCCGTGATCGGGGCTGCCACAGTTGTTCCTGCAGTACGGGATGTCACAGGCCGCACCCTTCCAGTACTTATCGCATTCACAATACACACGGCTCGCTATCGAGTTCCCCGAGGTGCACTTCCCGTGGCCAGAGCAGTTATTTGGACATGAGTTGATTCTGTCGAGGGAGAGATGAAGAAAAAGGTTGCAAAAAGCAAACAAGGGGAACTTTCTACTGAGAAGCCTGAAATAGGCGAGGGTATAACGAACAGGACTAAGCCTGTGATTACACTGAGAATAAAACATCCACAGAGGAGATAAAATGAAGACCTCTGTGTGATTACATGTCGTAATAACACCTGGACAAACCAGCAGGCTTTTTTCAATAAAAATAGTGCTGATGCTGAGTGTCATTAACTCACGAGTAGAAGATTTCAAATCCTGTCAGGTTGTAGGCAGCGTCGCTAAAAAAGTGCAGGAGTGCGTAGCCTGAGTTGGTCTCCACTTCAGGGACGGTCTCGTTCCCTTTCACTTCAGGGACAATTAGACCACTGTGGGACAATTACAGAAAAAAAGCCTTGTTAGGAAATGATCTCTTGTTTTTCCATAACGGCAATAGCTAATTCCATTTGTCCTGCAGTAAAGTGAAACTTTCCTGCATGACTCCAGGCCAAAGGTTTTTCAAACTGGGCTCAAAGGGCCACAAGGGAGAGTTTAGGGTCACACATTCATATAAAATTTTTATTAAATATGTCAAATGCAATACATACATGCATATATATACACACATACATATATATACATATATATATTAGAGCTGTCAAACGATTAATCACAATTAATCGCATCCAAAATAAACATTTTTGTTTTGTTTTTTATTTTTGCTTTAAAGTTTTTACATAACATGTGTGTTTGCTGTGTATATTTATTATGTATATATAAACACACACACATTCATGTATATATTTAAGAAAAAATGTTACGTTCATATACTAAATATAATTACATATAAATTATATGAATATAAATATATACATGTAAATATATGTAAATATTTTTTTAAATATATGATTTATATGTGTATTTATATATTCATAATAATTATACACAACACACATATTATGTAAACATTTTTTTTTATATTTATTTGTATTATATTTATATATATTTATCATAAAAATGCTATTCAAATAAAATCTGAAAATATATACTACTGATCAAAAGTTTGGAGCCTATAAGATTTTTCTACACTGCACTTACTTAATCAAAAATACAGTAAAAACTGTTATCTTGTTAAATATTACTACAATAAGTATTTTCTATTTAAATACATTTTAAAATGCAATTTATTCCTTTGTTGTCAAAGCTGAATTTTCAGCAGCCATTACTTCAGTCTTCAGTGTCACCTGATCCTTCTGAAATCATTCTAATAGTCCGATTTGGTGTCCAATTAGCTTTTTTTTTTTTTTTTTTTTTTTTTTATCATCCAATGTTAAAAAGTTGTGCTGTTTAATATTTTTGTGAATTTTTTTTTTTTTTCAGTTTTTCTACAATGAACAGAATAGCATTTATTTAAAACAGAAGTCTTTTGTAATGCATCTGTTGAACAACAGTATTAATTTATTTTAAAAAATCTGACAACAAACCTTTGAAGAGTAGTGTACAGTTAACATTGCTAGTGTATGGAAAATCAGATATGCTGTCAAATTAATACAAAATAAACTTTCCATATAACATTTTAATTATTGCCTTTTGCATTAGCTCAATAACAATATAAATTTCCATTATTTGCAGCATTTTTAAAAACAATTTGTGTTTTTTATAATTATCACACTTATGGCCAGATTTACTAAACAGGAAATTAGCATTTACTTACAATGCGTACATTAAAAAACACTTCCATAATGACCAGCACAATCTACCAAGAGCAGTGTAAATTACCCCGTGTTAAAATATGCTTTTTTGGGGGGTGTTAAATAATGGCACAAATACCAGCAATATGACGAGTGCAAACGTTAGTAAATCATGTTGCATGATTTGTTTTATTTTTATATTGTCATGAAATTTATTTTGTGTCTGAAAGTGAAACTCCTACAAATGCATATTCAATAAGGTCAGGCACAAAAATAATTGTGTCCACGCCTTTTCAGTGCTAATCCTTCAGTGCATGTCTTTAATAAATCCTGAGAGAACTATTTTAATGCCAAAAGATGGTTTGAGCTGGCACAAGCTGTTAGTAAATCTGGCCCTTAATATTTCTATCAAACAGTATAAACTGGTCTTTATGCATGAAAATAACTGCATTTTTATGTTAGGAAACAGTCCCTCAAAGAGAATCACCATACTTGTGGGGGTGCTTAGCATGGGAAAGTTCAAAACCCCTGTTCTTCTTTTAGAAAACACACTCACCTGAAGACGGCTACTAAGGGAGCATAAATCGAATCTCCGTCATAGACGTACATGTGGTCCCAGCTACATTCGGTCGCAAAATGGTTAAATCGTAACCTCAGGACTGCGTTTGGGCTGCAAAACAAAGGTGATGACATAATGCTTAAGAATGTGTTGCTGGCTGTGTAATCCATTATGAGAACATATTACAGCAGAATCATTTCTGCCAAGTCTGAAGGGTGCAAGGCAGAATGTGCTCCTCCAAGCCTTTTCTGGTAATCTAGCACAGAAGAAAACGCCCTTTTAAGGGCTGCTGAAGTGTATTTAAATAGGGGTTATGCAAGAGGGAAGTGTGGGCACAACAAAACTTTGATGAGAAAGAGAAAAGAGGATGGAATAACACTTACTAGCCCTCAATCAGCCAGGTGCACTTGGTTTTGTACTTGTAGTTGATGGGGCCATCTGTTAGGTACCCAGACGGCTCAGTCAACCTGAAAAATAAGATCAGAGTCGCAGTTCAGAGGACCACATCAAACCAAGCCTGAGGGACAAACAGAACAATGCTATGCGTAAAAAAAAAAAAACCAAAAGGCGTTGCAAAGAAGTGCCGTTTCAGTACAAATAGGCACAACGATGGAATTGGTTTCTGTGGTTACTTATGGCCATATGGACACAGGCTTGTATTGGAGCAGATCCACAATGATTCACTGCTCCAAATGCGCTCATGACACAGGCCTAACCAATCAGTTTCCTTTCGTTCCGGACTGCAACAGAGCCATCGGGCCCATGGACTGACAGCGCTTGGATCCATATTGCATCATCACAGAGCACTCAGGGCCTGTCTGTGTCCCGGGCCACATTAACCACACCAAGCTGGCGGCACTGTTTGCCCAGAAAAGCCGTATTGTTTGTAGATGCAGACTTGAAGGGATGCATCCTTTTAAACAATGACTTCAATCCTCCACAGACACACTTTTAACTGAACATGTTATTGCTGCTTGCATAGCCAAATACTCCTCAGGGCGTATTCTACAAGGAAATCAATCTAAGTGACATTGCTAAGACCTTCTGTCCTGCTGTTCTTGAAGAGAGCAAAAAGAAGAACTGAGCTGGTGTTGCAAAAGCATCCTAGAGCACTGTAAACCCGAATGTTCAAATTAATTAAATAGATTAAGCAGTGTATCCTCAAAGTTTTAGAAAAGGTTCTACTAACTTAATTATTTCAAGTTGGTGTAACATGGTCTTCCTTTTTGAGTAATTTTAACTAATATTTTTTGATTAAATGGAACTTTTTTGTGAATAAGTAAGCATAACTTAAAAACATAAATTAAATAAAACTTAATAGAATTAAGTAATTACATGCTAAGAATGATGAAGTCCTATTATTTCTATTGTTTCAAATAGAGATAATTTAAAAATAAACAATTTATATAGCATTTTTATATTTATATAGGCTTGACCGCCATCTTCCTCGACTGATTACTTTATTCAGACAAAAGGCATCAAAAACTGGGAAGATATCAGATGCTCTGGCTGAAATTTTAAAAATCCACGATGAACAGGTAAATAGATTATTACATATTTCATAGGTTGAACCAGTGGAATGTTGAACAGGTTCAATGATTCAAACAAGCTTTGTGAATTTTGCAATTAGTCCAATTTGTGTTTGCCATTTGTCTGATTGCATTAAATATGTGAACAGGTTATTTGATTGGACTTTAAAATCAGCTTTGTTCAGTAAGCTCTTCAGTATATACAATTCTGTTTTTATCTAAATCTGTAAAACCGAACAGTGAAATTAATTAAATGAAATGAGTTACTGTCACTCAAATAATAATGAGAGTTAATTGGACTTAATTGAAATAAGTTTTGTAAACTCAAAATGTTGCTGTAGTAAGGTGAACTTAATATGATTGCGTTTTCTAGTTCCCAGCATGCTTTGCATCAAACAACAAGGAAAATAAATGTAGAAATTAAGTGTTATTTTGTGTATTTTTACATAAGATCAACATAGAAAGACATAAGTTGGTACTTAAAAGTTGTGTTATGTTAGGATTTACATAGTTTTCTGTTATGTTGGTTTTGTAGTGTTACCGTTGTGGTGAAGAGTAGAGCCTGTGGTTAGGTTGAGGATGGACAGCTAAACTTAAAGACTACATACTATATGTTGTTTGACTATTTACATGAAAGTTTTGTGAGTCTTTTTGGCAACTACATTACATGCCAGTGTACTAGTTTGACTAACGTGTACTTAAAACAATGACAACACAAACCAATAAAAATTTAGTTTTGTTAACATAAAATGGTGTGGTTGTGTACTTATTTTTTAAAGTTCTGTGAAAACTCAAAACTTTGTTATAATAACTGAAAATAATTGAGTTGCTTTAACAGAAAACTGTAAGTCACATTAACTGCAAATATTTAAGTTGAGCTAAATGAGCACTTTAATTTAACTGTTATCAAAAGGTACAAGTAGCAGGTAATCCAACCTTTTAAGTTCTGGAAAATTGTGACTTTTAAGTTAATCAACTTAAAAAATTTGAGGCAATCGATTGCCTCAATTTTTTTGAGTTCTGGTAACTTATTCGGGTTTACAGTGAGTGGATCAGAAGAAACCAACACACCAATATTCACAGTATAAGGCTATATAAGAAGTAGATTGGTTTGTTTCTTTATTAGAAGAGATTTGAAGAAATTTAGCATTACATCACTTGCTCACCAGTGGATCCTCTGCAGTGCCGTCAGAATCAATGAATGTCTTGTGAAGTGAAAAGCAGCATGTTTGTAAAAAATCTTTTTTTTTTTCTTCGTAAGACATTGAATGATGGACTGGAGTCGTGTTGTGGATTACTTTTATGTTTCTATCAGCTGTTTGGACTCTCATTCTGACGGCACCCATTCACTCCAGAAGATCAATTGGTCAGCAAGTGATGTAATGCTAAATTTCTCCAAATCTGTTCTGATGAAGAAACTCATCTACCACTTGGAAGGCCTGAGGGTAAGTATATTTTCAGTAAATTTTCATTTTTAAGTAAGCTAATCCTTTAAAGGTAAAGTTTGCATTTTTCTGTGCCAAACAAAACTGCAAAAATGGCAACTACTTATACATTCTTGAATACATGGTAATTAGCATATTCAAAATAAAATGAAAAAGACATGGACATCCATTAACTGCTATTGTCTTCTGGAAAAACAGGAGATGCTCGCTTTTGCCATCCATCGTGTTGCTTTTTTTTTTTTTTAAATTCTGCTCAGTAATTGAATCAGCTCATTAATTCTCATTCATGTCTCTGACAACGGCACACAAGAGAATGTCCTTGAGTCTTACTGTGCTTTTGCTTGTCTGTTTATTTATCTGTTCATGCCTTTTAATATATGGATGTTTCCTCACTCCACAAATGTGTTTCTTCCAAGACTTTTCTCACTTCCTGTGTCACATCAGCAATCTAGCTGACTGGTACATTTCTGTACCAGTCTGTAAAGCTAATTTTTGCCCTGGAAGCAAATTTTCCATTACAGTGAATATTCAAAACAAGGTTTTAAATCACATCACTTCAGAATTATGATTAATACAAACAGGTTTCTATAAACCATATTTTGGCTTCACTTGGTAATGTAAATAAGGTCAACACAGTGCCTTCCAAAAGTTTGGAAACTACCAAGGCAATGTGGGATTTTGGACAATGTCAGAATAACTTATTGAACTGTTATCATTTGAAGCAATAACCATTTCATATTACTTAATACTCTTAATAATATAAATATATACACTACCATTCAAAAGTTCAATGTTATCAAAATGTATTTTACATTAAACAAGGTTTCTTTATTTTGATTAAAGATACAGTAAAAATATTATTACAATTTAAAAACTATTTAATTTTAATATATTTTCAAATGTAATTTGTTTTGCTTCAGTGTCCTTCAGAACATGATCCTTCAGAAATCAATCTAATATGTTGATCTTGTACTCAAGAAACATTTCTTAATATTATCAATGTTGAAAGCAGATGATTTTTACATTATTCTTTGAATAGAATGTTCAAAAGAACAGCTTTTATTTGAAATCAAAATCATTTTTAACAATGAGCCTTTACTTGCATTTTTGATCAATTTAATACATCCTCGCTGAATAAAAGTAACAATTCCTTTAAAAAAAAATGTACACACCTTTTGAACAGCAGTGTACACATCACATCTTTTTTTTTTAAGATAATTTAATCAGAACATGTAGCCTTACTTTAGCTAATCAGCTTTAGACAGATTATAAATTTATCTATTACTTTACTGCTTTTATTTCATTTTTTTTTTTACTTTTGTGTCGTCCCTTATCAATGCAACATTATCACAAATTTATGAAGACGTCCAAAACCTAAGTTTTTCTATGGCATTCCAAACCTTTTATGGTGCTGACCATATGAACATATCCAAATTCTGTAATGAAAGAAAACCAACATTCATAAGTGTGCATCACACAGCAAACTGAAAACAGCCTGCAAACAAAAGTCGTCATTGTGGCTGTATTTCTCTTGTAATCATTTCTCTCACTCCATGAATCATTCCTCACTTAAAGTGAAGACTCCCTTCAAAACAAAACTGCTGACGTACATCAAACCTAATGCAAATGCTGAAAACCTGGCACTAGCATTCTTGTTGTAGGTTAAATCGTAGCCTATTAACAAGCTATTTCTCCACTCTGTGTTCTGTATGTCTATAATCAGACACTGAGATTTTAAGAGCAGTTAAAAACAGTAATCATGGTGCACCACTTCCTGTGCCGGGGAGGACATCCCTCAGGCTGTATGTTGGCAAGAGGGATGTTTCTTTGTGCGGGCACACACTCATCGGCCCAGAAGAGAGGGAACTGTAGGTGAGTCAACAGTTAAAATATTCACCAGGTTTTCATGAATCTTTTATAGCCCAGTACCACGGCAAATGTATCCACCATCAGCCAGGATTAATACCTATCCCAGCGGCTTTTAAGCTGTCGCTGGACAAGGTTCACTCAGCCTCGCTCAAAGGCTGGCCTCAGGCATTCAGAAAGGGACAAGAAGGGAGTTACATATAGATCTGCAGAACAGCCAATGCAATACTACAAAAAAAAAAAAAAGACTTGTGTGCTGAAGGTAAATGGGGTCTGAAAGGTGCAACTCAGCAGTGCAGTCAGCCATGCCCAAATGTGACCTAACAATTTACAAAGTCCAATTAGAGAGGGCCTCTTCGTCAGCTATCAGCCCCACTACCACCCACGTGAATAGGAGTCCACTGATATCTGTCCATCATTTACTGAACCTGCCTGTCCTCACAGCCCTTGTCTTCCTGTGGTCGGCATGTTGCCTCCCACCGCTTGTTCGTTAAGCTGTTGTGTAACAAGAAAGCTGTTTTTAGTTCCAGTATTATGTGGAGGCAAGGGCACTAGGTTAGGACTGCTGAACTATTCAGGTTTGTTCATTTATTTGACAAGTTGTGGTACAATCTATCCACTGTACAACCGTTTAAAGGAATAGTACTCCCTCAAGGTGTTCCAAACCTGTACAAGTTTACTTCTGTTAAACAAAAAAGAAGATATTTTGAGGAATGTTGGCAACTATACAGTACAGTCAACTGTTTGGTTACCAGTATTCTTAAAAATATCATCCAATGGGAGAACAAAACTCATACAGGTTTGGAACAACCTGAGTTACATAAACATCCAAACTGTATGCACGTCACACTAAACAAAATCATAAATATAAAAAAAGTTAGGCTACTTCACCATATTTCAATTACGATTCAATCAAAAACACTGAGGAGCTATATTTAACCTGACACTGAGCGAGAAAGATTGAATGTACAACAGGAAGATCTGTTGAGAAAGTGACTCCGTTAATAGCTGTGTAATGTAAACTGTCACTTTTACTGACAAAGGGGATTTTAGAGGGGAAGCACCATTTGATAGGATTCAAACGCTCTTTGTTTTTGTCCAGGAGGTTTGGGTGAAGTGTGATACAGGAGACACATCCTCACCGACTGAGCTCTGTGTATTACAAAGGACTGGATCTATGCTTAGTCCAAAGCAAGAGAGATTTTAAATAGATTTCATATGTTGCCTCCAGTGGACTCACCTTGTCTGGCCTACATTTTGCACATTAACTGGATCCTGAATGGTAATCTATATGAACTGGAACCTAGAAGCCAGTTTTAAAAGCTAACACAGGAAAATGAAGGGAAACTAAAAGATATGTTGGAAATTGCCATCTTATATAGAATTTAAGGGTGTGTTTACACTTGGAGTTCGGTTCTCTTAGTTCTTTAGTTCTGAACCACGCAGGAAAATTATACATCTAGTACTGGTTTGCTTTGCATTCACACTGTCATTTTTAACTGCTGTGTCCTGGGCAAAATGTAAAAACAGACTTTTTCAAACAATTAGCCTATCATCTCTGTTGAGTACCAACTCTGTTAACACACCTGCTGAGAAAAAGGCAGGTTCGAGTTGTGTCAAATTGAGAGATATAGAAAATATCTGAAGAAAACCTTCCGGCATCTGAGCACAAGACTTAAGTGTACCTTGCGGTTGGTCTAAGCCAAGCATCTGTTAGGCTTGTCTGATGAAGATGATGTAGCTTACATTGGACTTCAGAAAGTCATCCATAAAGATCAGACTAAAAATAGTGCACAGATCATGTCAACTGACTTGGCTTAACCCAAATACCAAATCAGTTCACCAACAACTATCCAGCAGTCTAGAGCACACAATATTCCTGAGCACCACAGACATATTTCAAATAGATGTTTGCAGAAGGGCAGTTGACAGACATTTGGGAAGCTAACACGTCCCATGGTGTGAAATGTTATACTCATTCTAAAAACATTTGAAAAGATGTTTTATAATTACTATGCATGCATCTTTTATGATTTTGTAATAATTGAGATCCTAAAAACAATATTTGTACTTAGGCATTTGTCACACAGCAGCACCATTTTAAAAGTTTACAAACAAGAAAAATAGTATTAAAAATATTAGTGTAAAAGTAACCGGTAACACTTTATAATAATGATTAATTTGTTAACATTAGTTAACTACATTAGTTAAAATATACAAGCAATGTGCAATATTTCTACTGTGTTCAATAATATTTTTACTAAAGATCAGTCATCTTTATACGAAGAAATGTATTTACACTAATATATTTTAAAATCACAATTTGTATCTTAAAATTACTTAATGTACTGCAAACAAGCAATGAACATTCATATTTTTATGAACTTATATTAACAAAGATTAATAAATGCTGTAAAAAAACATATAGCTCATAATCAGTTCACATTAACTAATGCATTAACAAATGAGACCTTATTGTATGTTAAGTGTTACCAGAATTATATGTCACATCCCCTTACGTACATACATTTTATTCATAAATTATTTAAAGTTACACAAACAAGCATCAACTACCCATTAACAAGGACTGAAAGTACTAAATTAGTCTTAAGAAAAGTCTTTAACTAGAAAAAAAAAAAAAAAAAAAAAAAAAAATCGCTCGAAATTGAAAGGAAAAAAATAACAATTTGAAGGGATATTTCACCCCAAAAAGAAAATTCTGTCATTAATTACTCACCTAAAAAAAAAAAAAAAAAATCGCTCGAAATTGAAATATTCCGAACACAAATTAAGATATTTTTGATGAAATCCAAGAGCTCTCTGACCATCCCATAGACAGGAAGGGTCCTACCAAGATCAAGGTAGCAATGTCCTTGAACGTAGTATAAGGATATTGCTAAAATAATCCATGAGACATCAATGGTTCAACCATAATTTTTTTTTCAACCGCTTTTTTTTTTTTGTTTTCTTTGTGCAGAAAAAGTATTCTTGAGGTTTCGTAAAATTACAGTTGATCCACTAATGTGACATGGATTATTTTAATGATGTCCTTATACTACGTTTTACAAATTAATTTTGTTAATACCGATTTCATTTGATTGGTAACTTATTCTTCTTCTACTTGTTCTTATTCTGTCGTTTTAATAAAAAAATTTAAAAGAGCTTATTAAAATTACAATTTAACAAAAATGACAATTTTTAATAATGTTAGAAAAATGCCATTACAAAGGTAAAAACTAAATTCCACTGTAAATCACTTTAAGGAGTCAAATATCACCTCGTAATGGGAAGGCTAATTTTTTTTTATCAAATTTTGGATTATTGATTAGTAGGTGCATTTTAGGAAATTTAGGAAAAATTGTTCCTAAATTTTTTAAGTTAGGAGCAAGTGTTCCTAAAAAGAAAAGTAAGCGTAGAGCCCTGAAAATTCGTTTTTACAAATTTACGTACTACACAGATAATATATATGACACAATTTATGGACAAAACCAACCAAAGTTTTAAAAACATTTAAACAGTTATATTATCGGTTTATCTACATCATGACTCATCCGTTATCTACATCATGAAGTAACTGTTCAAGAAATTTACAAAGCACACACTTTTAACAATAAAGTTGACTCTATTTGAAGATTAACTTGCCATTGGTTGGACATTGATAACTGGTATTGCAAAAACCTAGCTAATATTTCACTTTGTTGAATGTCTGTTATCAGTTTTCTTTTCTTTTTTCATTCAGAGAAATAAAAATTTTAAAAGAATTAAAAATTATGTTCATCCTTATTTCTTGTTATATTTTAACTTTGAGCAGACACATCCTGGTCTCTATCTGCATTATTAAAGAATCATTATGCACAGTAATTGTTGCTTATGAGTCTGAAACCTAACACAGGTCATTAATAATTCTGCATCCTCATAAAAACATCTACAAAAGCAAGCCATGGCCGAAAGAATGGAGTGGCACACCAGACACAATTTCTATCCCATGTATCCACTTAGCCCGTCTTTATAACAACAAACTGCTATCTGTCAGGATGACAACCTTTGTTGTTTGATCATGCATCTTATGGAGCATCTAATGGGTGATAACACAGTACGACATGCTCAAATAATAACTCAGTACTTCCTGGTCACCTGGACCAGCATGAAAGGCCCAACAATGTGCGAGAGCATCAAAACATCAACACAGATCATTTCCTTTCATTCAGCTATTGTTTTTTTTTCAACCTTTGTTATACAGGTCTAAGTGTCAGGCTGAAGTTTAGTTTGAGTGACAGCACTTATAAATGCCAATAGCATCCTCTTGGCTGCTTCTAAGATGGAGTGAAGAAGGAGATCTTTGTTGCACCCGACGAGAGCGGGATGCTATTTTAAGAAACAGTGCAGGAGCTTTGTTCAAGAGTTTCATTTATCATACAGCTGTCAAACTAAAATCGTTTAAAACTAAATCATGTCTATCCACAATACCTTTGACATCCTTTGAGAAAACAAAGGCACAGAATTAATAATGAAAGTATAGTAGATGTTTGAAAACAATCTCATCAGATCATGTCTGTACAATTATTTAAATAATACTAATATAAACAGTGTGTGAAGTACAGGGTTACTGCAGGTTTTATGAAAATAAATTGAAAACCTTTATAAGAACAAATAAAGAAAATCTAAGCAATA
This sequence comes from Cyprinus carpio, assembly GCF_018340385.1. Taxonomy (NCBI): domain Eukaryota; kingdom Metazoa; phylum Chordata; class Actinopteri; order Cypriniformes; family Cyprinidae; genus Cyprinus; species Cyprinus carpio. The sequence continues at coordinate 16,636,527 of NC_056608.1, forward strand.
AACTGAAGGCGGCACATCAATATGCTGTTTAAATGTAAATGTCAAGGGAGCAGACAATGAGCTGTATATTGGCAGCACTTCAAAGTTTTGAAAATTAAACCTCCCAACACATCTTTTCATTACTTTTTAATTAATTTTACAAAAATAATGGCAGAAAATAAGTCTGTTTTTTTTTTTTTGTGAAACTGATCAAAATGAAGTGAGTTTGATTTTTTTAAAAGAACAAACAGGCCTATCTGCCAATGGGTCCAACTTAATTCAAAATGAAAACAAGTTTTCATGCCCCACTGACACATATATTCTTATTTTTAACAAACTCACATAGTTTCTCAAAAAATAAGACTTCATATCTTTATTTTGCATTTCAAGAAAAATTACATTTAAGGATGTTCAGCTATTTCTATGGAAAACAAGACAAAACAACCGAGGAAGATATCAATTTTTAGCAATGCTTGACAGTATGAATTTAAGACTTTTTTGTTCAATTTAAAGATCTTTTAATGCCTTCATTTGTGGAATTAAGACTTCTTAGTAAAATTAATTTCTGTGTGCTAAAAGTACAAAACTTTAATTCAACCAAACTGTGCCAGGACTCATGGGATTCACCAGGAGTATACCAAAAAAGATTTCAACGTGGAAATGAAATCTAGATTTTAAGACACAGGAAAATAGACTGAGAGGAGGGGGTCAAGAATAAATGCACCTCATATCAGTTTTTAACCAGATGGTGCACATATGTGAAAAGTCCCTTTCAAGTTATCCAAATTTCCCAGACAAATATGAAAATCCAGCAATCAGTAACATGCTTTACATATGATTGAACATACAATGGACCTTTGTTCCTTCCTGAGCATCACAATAACAAATCTTTAAATTTGAATACAATAACAATGAAAGAAATCACATACAAAGCTGTCACTGAGGAGGTATGCTTACATCTTTATATTATGCCTACCTCTAAATGGTACATATAAGTACCTTTGGAAAGGACACCGCATCAAGTGACAGCTTTGTACCTTTTTTCCTGAAAGTGCATGTGCACCCATGATCAGTGAATCTAACACACGTTCATGTTCCTCTAGAGCAGAAATCAGTCATATTTAATAAACATAAATGCCTTTTTAAATACTCACTTGAATCTTCCCTGGCAGTGTTGACACTGGTCCCCAACCCATCCACGATCACAGACACATGATCCGTTTACACACCTGCCTGACAGACAGCTCTTTTCGCAGAGTTTAGATGGAGAGCCGTCTGAAATCAGCACCAGGGAGAACATCACACACAGCCATAAATATCTCTGCATGCCCTGCAGTCTCTGTCTGACCAGAAATGGTTCAGGTCTGAGCATCCTCTTTCCAGCATTCATGGTTTAGGGATGCTGCTGCTGTTGTTGAATTGGGTATCAGTATCTTAGGGCCTTTCTTCCCTGCTTACTTGTGCCCAGATTGTTGCAGTTATAACAGCAGGGGGGATCCGTTCACTTATAGATCATGAATATTCCGTAAATATGAGCGATTTCCCAAAGCGTAGGCAATCGTTTAATTGAAAACCTCCAGATCCGAGTGTAATATGATAAAACGAGTATAAACACAGTCATATTAAATTATCTGTCTCGCGTCATTGTGTTTCTGAACAAGGACAGGAATTTCCTACGTTACCTCCTGCAGTTACAGGGCTGGAAAATAATTCCCCTTAACACTGAAAAAAATATTTCCTTCCAGAGCATTACCATAACTCGAGTGATGAGATATTTCCAGCTTTAAAGCATCATATTATTCAGCGGTCTTATTTTGATCCCGTCCGCAGCCATTTTAAAGCGTAAACATTCAGCTGGCTGTCCAAATACACTGCTGGTGTGCTTTAAAAGCCTTTAAACCTTGAGCTTTTCGTGGCTAACGTTCATATGCCACGGGGAAAACGCTAAACGGAGACGGTTTCGGAGTGAAAAGCATCCTTTATAACCGCAGCAGTCAGTAACACGGATGTTGTTTCTGCTGTTGACCGTTGCGCTGAGGGATTTGGAAAACCTGAGGAACTATCCGTTATCCGCATATTTTTTTCGCTGTTTTTCAGGTTTAACGTGACAAACTCCTTAACGAAAGCGTAGACCTTCAGTGTAGGTATATATCATCTTCGTCCCAGTGCGTTGAAACCCTTTCAGTGTGTGAATTTTTGGCCCCCTCGACCACCGTTTAAGCTCTCATAGTACGAACAGCTCGCGCTGGCTGCTCCTCAGGTTGGAGCAAACTCAACACAGAGATGTCCGCGGCCGCGCATGCGCAATGGGACGAGATCATATTTAAAGAAACAGTGACCAGTATGTGCGTCCCTGGAATGTACATTGCAGTACTTGAGAAGCTTTGTTACACTTGTCTTCAGGAAGTGTGTGAAAACCTAACTTCCTACCGCTATTACAATGTACGAATTTCAAAACACAGTCCAAAATGCTTCATGCATTATATTGACTATAGTAATGTATATTCTCATTGAATATCAAGGTTTTATGACCCAGATTTCAATCACATCTTCAAGCCTCCATCTCAAATATGAACTTTGTCCTTCTCTTGAGTGTTAAGGTGCATCTCAATACGCTATGTGCTGCCAACTTAAAGGGGGCATAACACACACAGTTTCACCCAATTGCATGTTAATATCGAGTACCTATAAAGTAGTACTGCATCTTTCATATCTTTAAAAAGTCTTTAGTTTTATCATATTTATAAAAGAAAGAAAAAGCTTTACGATTCTCTCCGTGGGCGGAGCTAAAGAGTGACGAGCACTTGACCACGAATGCCAACAAAACAGACATTTAATGCTGTTTCATTTACTGTCTGCAGTTCTGAATCATGACCGGTATCTTTTATTGCTGGGACCGCTCCATCATTCAGTATCAAATGATCCAGCGTTGAACTGGGCCTTGTTTATAAAACATTCGCCAACAAGCACACTTGTGAAACTCGGAACTTATAAAACTGCCCCGGAAAAACAAACTGTATACACTGTTTACATACACTGTTTACATAACGCTGGTTCTTTAGGAAGCTGAACAAAGTTGTCTTTCCCTTACAACCAAAAACACTTCTTTGGAGACATTCTTCCCGAGCAAGTCCCGTGCAGTGCTGCCGTCAAATGAAGCTCATTGATGGGGCGATCTCGCTCTCGCTCTGGTAAATGCTTGCAGCGCATTTTTCCAGGAGAAATGCCCATATAAGGAGTTCCACCCTCGTCTACGTCATGAAGAGCCACGATCGAAAATAAAAAAAACTATCGGAAACTTGTAGGAACCTAGAAGTAAGATTTTTGGCACAGAAATACTCCGTCATACGTCCAAATAGTTTTTTTGAAACTTTGTCCATGCTTAGCATGAGATTCCAACTCTTTAACAGTGTAAACAACTCTGAATGCAAGAAACAGCATTGTACCCCCCGCCCCCCCCACCCCTTAAGTAGTTAAAAAAAAAAGTGCTTATTTCTATCATGCTCACTAAGGTTGCATTTACAGTAAAACACACAGTAAAAAAAAACATACAGTAAAAAAGTATTATTGTGAAATATTATTACAATATAAAATAGCTGTTTTCCATTTTAATATATTTAAAACTGAAAAGTTATACAGAATGGCTGCGTTCCAGTCCGTTTTCTTATGCCTTTCACTCGCAAACTTCCCTCTGTCTTGTTTACTCGGATGTACGTCATTGATTACGTTGCATGAGTGCCCACTACATTCCATTGCAGTTCTGCAATGGGCTGAACTGGAATGTCCTAACACCTTGATCACTTAGAATCTGATGTGGAGCATGGTTTGTTTACATTTTCCCCTAATGAATTTGTTTGGTGCAGTATTCTATATGTTTATAGGTATGCCTGGGCTGTTATAAAAGTAAAAAAAAAAAAATCATTTATATATTATAGACTTGTTTAGGGTGGGGATAAATGAAACGCAATCTGCGATGATGTCATAATCGTGTTGCATTGTTGTCTATGGAGTGGCCTGAAGTGTGCATATGAAGCAGACTCGCTCCCTCGATCAAAATCGAGGGGTCCAGGGTCTGTCCATATAAACTTCCCTCCACCACTTCGCGAAGTGGAACACACTTCAAAATGGCAGCGGGGATTCCCCCAAGGGGAAGTGCTAAGGGAAGTTTGCAAGTGCATGTCTAAAAGTGGAGTGGAACACAGCCTCAGTCACCACCGTCACCTCAGTCACCACAGTCACCACAGTCGTCAGCCCCAGTGCACACCAGATCCCAATTACCCAAATGCTGACTGCCCACACCAGTCTCAGCTAATAAAACTCCCTATATTACAGCACTCTTCCCACTGCCTTATTGCCTGTCTACAGTTTATATTGCCTAACTAACCTGACTACTTACCTTTGTTTACTACTACACCTAGATGCTCCTTCACTCCACCGGATCACCCACAAAAGACAGTCTTCTATTACCATCAGCTAAGAGACTTGCATACCTTTACTTCTTCAAATAACTCATCCTCAGACTGTTGCTTCTCATCCCGCTGCCCGTTTGTCAATAAACCTGTTGTTGTTAGAACTTACATCTGTGTCTCTGGCCTATTTGCTGACAGAAGTCCAGACCCAAAAACATTCACCCAGCTGTGATGGATCCCTGGCACCTAACGCCAGCGGACGTTCTGGAGGAGCTGGTCAACACCATTCGTGCATCCATCACAACCCCTCCGTTTGCCTCTGCCAGTCCTATGGCCCTTCCTGCTTCCTATTCAGGTGAGGTGGTCAAGTGTAGCAGTTTCCTGCTCCAAGTGGCCCTATTTATTGAAATGCATTTGTGTGCAGATGGTGATTTACGATGACACTATGGGATTGGAAAGGTTCATGCAATGGGCAACGAGGATTTCCCAATGACTCTCCGCTTACACGCCCGAAGAAACCACTCAGTCTGTGCTATGTCCAAAACTCCTCATCAGTTCCTGGTAGGCAAGCTGGTCCCATTGCCCATGCCTCGGAGGCCCTGGTAACACACTGGTGTAGATTTCGTCACCAATATCCCCAGCTCGGAGGGCCACAGCTGCATTCTCGTAGCAGTGTACCGGTTCTCTAAGGCATGCAGGTCAATCCCCCTGAAAGGTCTCCCTGACAGCCTTGAAGATCCGCAGAATGTCTATTCCACCACGTCTTTCAAAACTTAAGACTTCCAGAGGAGATGGTCTCAGACAGGGCCCCCCAGTTCATCTCCCAAATTTGGAAGGTGTTTTTCAAGCTCCTCAAAGTCACAGTCTGCTTGTCCTCCAGATACCATCCCCAGAGGTCATACCTCTGCATCAGGAGCCGCCCCTGGAGGAGGGGTTGATGTCAGTTAGTCTCAAACACATCAGTCACCACAGTCATCAGCCCCAGTGCACACCAGATCCCAATCACCTGAATACTGATTGCCCACACCTGTCTCAGCTCATTAAGCTCCCTATATTACTGCACTCTTCCCACTACTTCATCGTCTGGTCTACAGTTTGTATTGCCTAACTAGCCTGACCACTTACCTTTGTTTACTTACCCCTAGATGCTCCTTTGCTCTACTGCTCCTGTTCTCTGCCGCTCCTTCGCTCCATCGGATCACCTGCAAAAGGCAATCTTCTATTACGCTCAGTTAAGAGACTTCCATACCTTTACTTCCTCTAATAACTTGAGGTTGCTTCTCATCCCACTGCCCGTTTGTCAATAAACATGTTGTTGTGAGAACTTACCTCTGTGTTACTGCTCTGTTTGCTGACAGTAATAAAACACTCAGTTCAGTTGGGAATTTGATACTCTACATGGACAATTACTGGGCTTTGTGAGGATTCTCACATCTCACAGACTTTCCTTTTTAGATCATTCCCATCACAACAGCCCCATTTAGTCAGGCACTGAACAGATGAATAACATCAGTGCGTTATAGCACTGATTTTAGGAACAGAGCTGTTTGGTTAAAATACATGGGTGTCCATACTAAAGAGAAAATTGAAAGTTAAAAGAATGGCAATTAATTAAGTGCTCCACATATTCTGTGCTGGCAGAGGTTTTCAGCTTTTGCATTTACACAGTATTCCAGTCTATGAACATTCCTGTTTCACTTAGAGCTACATTCTTTCATGGCCCACTGGGGAACATAACACTTTCTCCTCAGACCTTCAGGAATGAAAGAATCAAAGCCTCAGGCAACTGCAACTCAGACTCACTGAGCACAACAGTCACTGCACATGCATGTCACAGCCTGTCAGAAAGCACATGCAGCATATCTGTCCAGTGATGCAGCAGCAGTGACCTCCAGGATAAGCATATGTTGTTATGTGTAAATCACAGGTGATTTACAACACATTCCTCTGAGCTTTAGGCATACCATAAATCCTTCAAGAAGCCAAAGCACCATAGTGCCCCCAGATGGTAAACATTTAACAATATAGTATATAGCTGTACAGTTAGGGCACTTGAAATGGTGTGCATGACAGCTACTCTTGATATACTGTAGTACAAAATTATATTGTGTGCTTAAAGTGAAAAAAAATATATATTATCAATTTATCCATGCCAATGCAGAGAACTGTTTGCTGTTTTGCCTCTTCTTTCTGCATAAAAGTAGCCAATTAAGGAGGTGGGGTTTGTATTTCACGATTTCTTAATGCCATTGTAGTATGGGTGGAAACATAGGAATTGAATGTGATCTTAATCCATGACTGAGGGATTAGTATCTGAGTATGCTAATTGCACACATTAAAACAGTCTCAACTATATTTAGTTCGGAAAGAGACCACGATATACTACTTAACATAAATCTTTACACACTTTACATACTGCTTTACTTAAATCTCAGTGTGTGACTTTGTATTTTTCTGTGTTACCTGAAACCATCTTTTAATTACATATATTTTAATACTGTGTTCAGTTTTAGTTTATGTGTGATTTTTTTTAACATTTTGAGTCAAGAAGACTCCTTATCCCTTTAACCCCTTAACTGTCACTCACATTTAAACTTAAATTTTTATAATTCATGAATTAAAACATTTTGGAACATGATTTTTATGTACCATTTTCATGGTAATGCAATGTCTGATTTTAAAATGGTTTTCAAAGGATTAATTTTGAGATTTTAAGTTTTCAGTTGATTTATAATTTCTGATGATTTCTAAAGTGTGATAGAGAAAAAGGCAATGAAGAAGACATTTTTTAAAAAAGGTCAAAACTGCTCTTATTATGATGTAGATTTTTGAGGTGCACTCTTGTCATAAATGAATCTATTACTTTTTCTACATAATTTTTAACAAAAAACAGTGGTAAAATATCCATTTAGGAGTCTTAGACCTTTACAACAATATAAAGTTTGTCATGATTAGATTAGGATTTAATTGTAATATAGTGAAGTAAACTTCACAGAGGGGAGACGGGTGACAGTTAAAAGCTTAAAGGATAGAAACATAAAAATATTTTAAAAATTGCACTTTCATTCCAAAGATTTGGAAATTAATAATTAATACATTTATTCAGCAAGGATGCATTAAATTGATCAAAAGCAACAACAAAGATTCTTACATTGTTACACAAAGATTCTTTTTTTAAAAAAATGTTGCTCCTTTAAACTTTTGATTTATCAAAAACTCTTGAAAAAATTAAAAGGAAAAAAGAACAAAATGTATCACACTTTACACAAAAACATTAAGCAGCACAACCATTTTCAGCAATGACAATAGTAAGAAATGTTTTTTAAGCACCAAATCAGCATATAAGAATAATTTCTGAAGGATCATGTAACACTGAAGAGTAATGGCTGCCGAAAACTCACCTTTGCCATCACAGGAATAATATTCCATAAAAAAAAATAAAAAAAACAGTTTCTTAAAATATCTCACGATATTAGTTTTCACTGTATTTTTTTTAACAAATAAATGCAGTCTCCTTAGTTATTATGGAGACTTCTTTTTGAAACAAAAAATCTTACCAACCCCAAACATTTAAACAATAGGGTAATTTATTGCTATTTTCCAATACACGAGTACCGCAATTATCTGATGTTATGTATTGCTTCGATTATAAATGTTATGGTTTTACCAAATATGAAAACAACACCTAAAAGACTAGGACATTTACTGACCTGGAAAAGAAGTTAAATGACATAAACATTTATTAACAAACAAAATAACTATTTTCAAGTATATTTTTATTTTTTCATTAAGTGAATTCAGATGCATTAATAATCCCTTATCCATTTTGATGATGCCACCTGTTTTATCCTCACTTGGCCATGAAGATGGATACACATGGATGGTAGTAAAGGCCAGATCAAATCAGAGTGGACCAGACAATTTCCTACAGTTCTCTCACTGAGAATGTAATTTGTGTATCAGGCGAGTCGTTTCATCACCTTTAATCATTTTGATCTCCATTGTCACCCTCAGATTCAGATGAGGTGGGCATATGCTTTGATTTAGCTTTCTTGGCATTCTTTTGTTGCCCTGATGGCTTTGGGCAGGGCTGCAGAGCCTGTGAGATATCTGTCCATGTCCAGCGATCCTCCTTCAATGCGTGCTCTTCCAGGGTGAACTGTCCCTGCTTGGTCCGAGTGAGTTCCTTGATGTGAGCACAGGACGACAGAGCTGCAGGTGTACAGGGGTGAAAATCAGATTATTATGTCAGGTAAACTAAATGTTAATGTTTAAGGGAAGTATTACAAGAAATAAATATCTCTAGAGTGTTACCTTTTGCAAGATCATCAACCAAGCTTCTGACATAAAACCCACCTCCACACTCAACATCTGTAAATGCCAAAAAGTAGATTTCAGTTTAATGAAGATGAACTAAAGCTGGTCAGCACGACATAATGATTTTATGGGAAAAAATGTTTTCTAACGTAGTGCACCCCAAAATGAAAATCTGTTGAGAATGTACTCACCCTCCTGCCATCCAAGATGTAGATAAGTTAGTTTTTTCATTGAAACAGATTTGGAGAAATGTAGCATAAGCATTACATTATTTGTTTACCAAAGAATCCTCTGCAGTGAATGGGTGCCATCAGAATAAGAGTTTAAACAGCTGATGGAAGCATCACAATAATCCAAAAATGATCGACACTTCAATCCAGACCCAACTCCAGTCCATCAATTAATGTCTTATGAAGTGAAAAGCGAAAACAAAACCTTTCTAAACAAATATGTCAGTGGACTCTGAGGTGGGAGGACAACAGGGATGGACGTTTTCACCAGAGGAAGCGTTTTTATGGATTATGAGCACATATTTTGATTAGAAAAATGGTTTGAAGCTAAAACACCTTAGCATGCAGCTTTGAACCTCACTAGATGTTAATTGATGGACTGTGGTCTCTCATTGTGACGGCACCCATTCACTCCAGATGATCAATTGCTGACCAAATGATGCAATGCTAAATTTCTCCAAATCTGTTCTGATGAAGAAACAAACTAATCTACATCTTGGATTACCTGAGGGTGAGTATATTTTCAAGGATTTTTTTTTTTTTTTGGGTGAATTGTTTCTTAAACTATCTACATACAGTATTAATGAAATTGTCCAAGAAAACACATTTACCATTCATTAATATTTATCATATAATGTCTTTCCAAATGTAGCATATAAATGACAAACCTATGGTGAAACATGGCGGGCTGAAGTCCTGTAAAGAGAGGCTGTACACTGTGACTGAACGTGCAGGTTTAGCCTCAACCTCTTGACCTTGCTTGAGAAGGACAGACATGCGCTGGCCATCCTTCTTCAGTGCTGAATATCTTTAAATGCAAACATCAGATTTTCTATGACGTCAAGAAACATAATTCATTTAGTCCTCTATGAACAGTGTATTGTGTGTCAAGCAAAACAAATTGACTTACAGAGGTGGAACCTGCATAATTTCACCCGTAAACTGCTTCAGCTGCTCCTCAAAAGCCTCTTTTGTGATGTGATCTGGGAAAAACAAGCACTAATCTTTATACACTGATTTCTGTGTAATATCTATTCCCTGCGCAGCCACAAAATCATGATTCTCACCATAACTCTTTTCTTCAACAACATTTCCTGTGACGTCAAGCGTATCAGTTGCTTTGCCTAACTCTCCAACAGCTCTGTATTTCTATGAAAAAAAACAACAACATAGAATCAAATGTTAGAGTAATAAAACATGTGGATGACATTTACATTATACATTTAGCAAACACTTTTATCCAAAGGGACAACAGATGACAAATGTAGAAAGACACACAAACGTGTTATGACCCAGAAAATACTTACCTTTGATCCTGCAAGCATCGTGGTGAGCATCTTTGTTCCTTCACCAATTCCAACCACTGCAAAACATTACGTTAAGTAATATTCTTACATATTTTATATTATATAAAAATAGCCCTTACCCTTTCACATTTTGTTTTAAATATGGTATTATATTCTACTTAAGGCAAGGCACTACAGGCAAAACCACAGTTTTTTTCATGCATTGTCATGGAAGCAAATCCTATATGTTTTCTTTAATTTTCTTTCATACTTGTTTGCATTTGTAAATTTCAATTACTTTAAATTTGTAAATTTTCTGGCTTTATCCAATTATCCAGTTACCATTTTTGTTCTAAAACTTTCTGTGCAAATTATTGTATGTGTATACTGAGTATATAATTAGATAATCAGAAAATGTGTAATAAATAAATTACTGCTTATAAGTACTTTGATTAATCAACAAGGGAAGTAGAGTTATGATGGTTAAAATTGTTACCCTATTCATCTGTGGTGTCTTGTCTTATTATGTCATTGCTGGAAAGACTTCACCAGTGCTCATGGTGTAAATTTTTGTCTGTATAATGTTTCACAATAGAAGAAGATACTTGATTACATTACCAAGTACACCAGAAGCATTGCTGTCCAGGGTGCCACCATGGCCAATTTTTAAAAGTTGCTTCTTCCTCTTGCGAGGATTGGGATTTGCAATCCCTGCCTCTGTGTAAGGATAAACTCGTTACACAATAAAACGTATTCTGATAATTACTTTAGGAGTGATTATTTCATTCCCCAATGCAAAGGACTGACATCTACTGCTAAGAATGAATCTCAAGATGCCCTTAAAAGAACAAAAATTAAAAACGTACCTACCTCTTAAAAGCGCCTTCTTCAGTGTGTTTAACACATCCGCGGAGGTGGGACCCTGTTTCTTATAAATGGCAAATATACCATTTAAAGACTGCAATTTGGATAGCGTACTGTTCTGTACAGCCATGCTTGTTGCTATCGGCGCGAGATGATGACGTCATTCCTGAAAACTGGCCTTTATCATAATTTAATTTGTTGCTTTCTTATATAAGCATACAAGTCCTTCGTATTTAACTAACTCGTATAAAAGCAAATATACCAACATAAAAAAAATATATTATAAAATAATACATTATTCATTTGAAGGGGTCGAAGATTGTGCCTTTAAAGTTCACAGTAAAATATTAAACCACATGATGGCGACATTTACCCACTTTTACTGAAGAAGTATAGCCAAAGGATAAACAAAAACAATATCTCGGATGTTTTTTATATTTTCACATATCAAAAGCCTATATAATAAGGATTATGAATCAGTATTATTATTAGCCTAGTTTTAGAATAAGTAGGCTATTATGCAATTAGACCAATATTGTGTAAGCCTACTAAAAGAGGGTTTGTTTATTTATTATTATAACAGTATTATTATAATTCTGTTTATTATTGCGTTTTTAGAATGGTACATTTTAAATGGTACATTAACCAAGTGCGATATTTTGTACACACTAGACAAATCACAGTGACTTTAATCTTCGAAAAGAAAGGGTCTGAAAAGATAATATAAAATATATATAAAAAAAAAAAAAAAAAAAACTTAAAAAGCAACATCCCAATTTGTAGTTACTATTAAAGCAGGAGTAGCTAGTCAAAATATAACTTCTTCAGATGTAACTGTAGGCACATACCGTAGCAGTCAGTCTATCGTGCAGGACACGCCCATTGTGTAAGCCTCCGGTTCCCGTTATTCTGTCACGCTTTGTAGTGATCACTGATGCCGATCCGCAGAGCTGTTCCGCTGCTCATGGACATACAGCTTGCACACTTTCTGCTTATCTGAGGTCGGGGAACTGTATTTTGGATTGAAAGGCACATTGGCGACCACCAACATTTTATTTCAGGAGGAAAATCCAGTGTTCATACTGCATCATGTCAACAAGAGGTAACCAGTTTTTTATGTAGTTTTAAAAATGCATTTTCTAATTTGCGAGGACAAATGTCTTATTAATACGTAGCCTACTCAAAAGAGGTCGGTCTATCTGACACGTGTTTTATTCTGCTGAGAATGAAGCTACCTTTAAACCTGAGACGCGATGAGACTGTGATGTCTCTACACCTGTCCTGAAACAGCTGTCAAAAATCTGACAACTACATGTGAGTTAAACTTGTAATGCTACATGCATTATCGTAGTAGCCTACTTAACTATAAAAATGTAGTAGCCTTTTACAAACACTATTCATTTGCTTTTTTTTCTGCTTCTGATGTGTAGGCTATTAAAATTGAATTTTGATTTGTTTGTTTAGATTATTGATGCATAGACAACAACAACAACAAAGAAGTAAAAAAACTTTGGGAGATAGTTTTTGTGAAAGGTTTCCTTTTGTCTGGGTAATTTTCTTTTTGACTTTGCATAATATCTTACAATTTCTTCAGGGATTCCTGACAAGGTCTGGTTCCAAACTTCCAATTAAAGAAGTGATATTTAGGCCTATATTCTTTACAGACTTTTTAAAAATGACCTGAAAGACAACTGAAGGGTTAAATAAAGCAATTACCTCCTTTTCTGAGTTCAAGAAAGGACACAGAGAAGAAACAAAGCCTGTTACTTGACTAGTGTATTATTTGCATTTTGTCCCCTCACTGTTGGATGCTCTTCTTTTCATATTAGCGTCACACAAGATGATGCTACAGTATGTATACGCCCACTGAATGTTTCTTCTTCTTCTTCTTGCTTCGATAGTTCGAATGGTTTCTGGACTTCAATTACAGCCTCACCGCAACCACTGCAGATGATTTGTGGTGCTGAGTCTATTTAAAGAATTGGGCTACTGCTTCCATGAGCCACATTCATAAGCCTCGACCATGCTATAATTACAGCATGTGTTCAAAAACTTGTGTGTCTAAGAAATTATTCTTGAAAAGTGTTGCAGTGTTAGTGATTTAGCTTCTGTGATTTCTAAGTCTGAGACTTCCTTTTCTATCTCGGCTAGAGAGGCTCGAGTGAATGAATGCCAGTATTACTGAGTTTATGTAGTTTTTTTTTTTAATAATTATATACAGTAGTTGTTCTCAAGAATGGTGCTTTTCTTCAAATGGTGCAATCTTTTTGAATTAAATCTAAATGCCAAAGACTGCAACTTAAACTGAAGTAGATGCAGAATAGTTCTGTATATATGTCTGGAGCGTTTTGGTTATAAAATTCCTGCATTAGACATTTTGGGTGGAAGTGTGTTTAACTTTGGTCTTGAGTTTGCTTTCAGACTGTTACATTTTTGTAAAGCCCTATTCACAGCGCTGTCTGCTTCCAAGTGCAAGTCCATGTTTTTCTTGCCATGTCCCTATGAACCCCAGTAGCCCAGAGTAATAGAGTTCAATTTAAACTTTGCACTTAAGATCAGCAAGCCGTTTCCCAGTTGTCCAGTCATTTCATTTTAGTTGTTGAGGTCACTGGAGTGCAGTTATAACACATCAAAATTTAAGTATGGATAAACAGAGAAAGCTGTCACAAAAGAGGTTTTCAAGGAGGCTATCTCATTAAATATAAGGTTTGTGATGAAAAAATGAATGAAATGGCATGCAAAAGCAAAAAAGCTATTTAATGGCAGGATTTATAGTACCAGCTTAGAATATAAGTGCAACCGATACTGAGATATGTTGTCACAAAAAGGTTAATGTGTGTTAAATAAACTACAGTATATCTTTTTTCTTGGGCAATAATAATGGAAATATTTAATTACTTTTTTTTTTTTTTTTTTTTTGTAGCCATGACTTAAAGGCATGTGATTTAAAAAAAAAAAAACCTGAGAAATATTTACTGAAGTAAAAAATTGTGACAATTAGCTCTGTTCTCCTCTGTTCAAAAGAATAAACAATTAAACACTAACTGGCAGATTTTCTTGATGTGATTCTCAATATCCTCCCAATTGTTCACTCATCTTTTCATGGTGCATTCCCTCTTTCTCTCTGTATCTCCATTTCTTGGACCCAAGATCATTGTCGGCCCCTGGGGAAGCCCAGTTAAAGCTGTCAGCTGAAATCAGTGTGAGAATCTGAAAAGTAAACCTTCTCTAACAACATCCAGCGAGTAGAAATCTCTCAAGACTTGCTTTTCTTTGGGCTTTAATCAAAGCAGTGATACCACTGTTTTCTTTCCCAACAGCCCTCACATATATTGTCCAGGAAAGATGACTATGTGACAGCCTTATCACTTTCACCTTCAGAAACTGCAGTTTTTGAGATGGAAAAACAAACTGACGATGGTTCAGTGGGTTTCTAAAAGGTATAGGTCAGCCAAAAATTCTAATTCTGTCATCATTTACTCACCCTCACTATTCCTTTAATGTGTTAAAACACAAGAAAATAATTCTAAATTACTAAATGATAACTTCTTGTGAGATATTTAAAGACTGATTAGACTGAGGATTGTAAACGAGGTGTGCTCTACTTATCACTGTCCCAATTCAGGTCATCCAAGCCCCTGTAAGGTATGTCTCTTATCATTGCTTTAAGTGGTTGTCAGACTCTGAGACTTGTCTCTGGATGAGGGTGACCAGGATGGAGGCCAGAGTGCTTGGAGCTTTGCTGCAATAGAACCTACTCTGTTTGACATGGCTTTGCTTCAGAGACACGGAAACACAATCACATTACTTCAGCAGAATGACACATCATAATTCCTGCTGTCCAGCTCAATGTTATGCTTTCTTTGTATCCTGCTTAGTCACTTGGGTTTAGTCAGAGTTGTGTTTGCTGGATAAATAGTTTGAATCATTCCTGCACATAGCTTCAACACAGTCAATTAAGCTAAATTACAGGATCCCGTAAAGAATTATCCTAGAATATACTGAATTTGTGGTGTAAGGTAATGGCACTGTTTTATGAAGCTCTGATGCAAAAGGTCTATTAAGATGTGGTTATGATTAAGTTATTTATATTTTTAAAACATATTGTAAACATTTACAATTTGTTATTGCAATAATTTCACATTAAATCCTTAAATTAATGTAGAAACATTATAAAGACAGTATATTTGTAATATTTGTATAACCTAATAGCATTTTTTTATGACTGAAGGCCAGTATCACTGATACCAATACTACTGATGTGTGTAGGAAATTGTAATGTTGTTTTGCAACGATTTGAATCGTGAAAAGTGCTATACAAATAGACTTGAATTGAATTGGTTCTGTAAGAAGTCTTAATCTTATGCTTTGAACTGTGCAAGATGCTGACCTTTAGCCGTCGGCTTTGCTTCTTTGTGTGGATTTGGTGGTGATCTGCACTACAGACCGGCCACCGTTAGGATGACCAGGGGAAGTGGAGCATGCTTGCTGATTGCTGGGGTTTCAGCCTCATGAACACCACAGGGCTTTAGTTGTTGTTCCAGGCTTAATTAAGCTTGATCCCACCAGGAAGCTCCCCCTCTGCCTCTCTCTGTTCCCAAGCCGCCCTCAGCCAGCCGAGCCCAGACCCACTACATTCCTATAACTAGGATGTCACCTCTCTTTGGATGAGCTGGTCAAGTGGAGAGGGGGAAGGGATGATGGAGGAACCAGTGGGAAAACTTGAACTTACAGTACTAGGTTATGTCACCAACTCAAACTCTTTGAACCTTTGTATGACTCGTACGTTTTACTCTTTCTTTCTATTGTGCCATTCTTCTTCTGAGGGTTGGTGAGGTGCATATTGTTTAGGAGTTTCATGGAGATCCTGTATGAAGTCACATCAGTGGATCGGCTCCCCCTGAAACAATGGCAGGAGCTGGGCAGGAGCCAGAGGAATGAGAGTCAGAAACATTTCCATGTGTTCTGTTCAGTAGGTTTTGTTTTAGACATGTTTTACACCGCCCTGTGCTTATAAGATAACCTCAGTTTGAATTAGTCCAGACCTCATTTAAAAGTGGAGACTGACATCTCAATGTACTCTACCCAAAAAGCGCTAGTAGTTTTATAAATAATTCTATGAGGAAAGGCAGCACAAAATATTTAATGGAAATTTAAGAGGTCATACAGGGTAACTGTTACATATTTCCCATTCCATTTCATTCTGTTTCAGATACACACATATGATACATATATCATGTAGCCTACAGTGGGTCCAACCACTGAGACGCACAAAATGCTCAGTGAAAAAAACATACTTTAATATATATCACATTTGATACAAAAAATATGCATTACAAAACAAATTGTTATGCAAAACTAGCATTATTTGAGAATGATCCAGTGAGCATAATTTAAATGAAAAAAAATATTTTGACTTTTGGCCTCCTCTGTGTAGGTACAGTGTACATGCTCTCTCTCTCCCTCTCTCTCTCCCTCTCTCTCTCTCTCTCTCTCTCTCTCTCTCTCTCTCTCTCTCTCTCTCACACACACACACACACACACACGCATACATATATATATATATATATATATATACACATATACCTTGCAGGTGTGTAAGCACCAGATGGAGGCCATCATTCTGATTCCAGCTGACCACACACTCCTGAGCTCTGTATTCCCTGTGGGCTGCTGATTCTGTGCTTCTGCACTAAAAAAAAAAATCACCATCCTGACGAATGCTTTATCTGTACTGAGCTCCAGAGCCACTCGAGAGTCTAAAGAGTAAATGCTTAGCTTCAATTGGGAATTAATCTTACCGTGCATTCGGCAAAATGTTTTAGGCCACGTTTTTCTGATGCCTGGTTCATGTCAAAGCCAGTTTGCTTTTCTTAGTTTATCTCACTTTATGGACAGAAGACCAGTTACAGACCAGAGGGGGAAAGGGCTGCTGATATTATTGGCTACCAGCCGACTTTTGTCCCAATTATTTCCTGTGTTATTGTAGAAGATGTGGCTAAAAGTAAACCTAGAGATCCCTTTCAAAACAAAGGATCATTATGCTCTACACTGTAGTAAAAGAAAATCTTAATCACAAAATCCAGAGTGCATTTGATACCTTGTCTTCTTGATTCTTATATTGACCTTGTGAAAATATAAAAGAAACCAACTTTATATATTTTTTTTTTTTTTTTGTTTTTTTTTTTGTGTGTTTTTTTTTGTGTGTGTGTGTGTGTGTGTGTGTGTGTGTGTGTGTGTGTGTGTGTGTGTGTGTGTGTGTCAGATTTGCTTGCATTGTGGTGTCCCCAGAAAGACAGTAAAACCTGAAATAACCTATAATCCAATAGTCTCAAATGGCTAAAGAAACATGCAAAATAATAAATGAAAATCTCAAATGTTTTGTTATGTTTCAGGGTTAGGTTTAAGAATATGTTTCAGTAACAGAAGGTGTTATTAGCTCAGTATTAAAGCAAAAGAATTCAAGATAAATTCAAAGTGAGTCTGTGATTCTGCCCCTTTAGCCACAGTTTAAATTGCACAATCATCCAATTTATTGCATTTTCAGACCATCTGTTTTTACATACTTTATTACATCAGAAAGCTGCTCAATCTCCTTTCCCTTCTTTTTCTTATAGGGGAGTTTTTTGCTCTTTTGCAAAATTCCATCCCCTTTGGTTACTGTTGCAAACTGAGACAAGCTTTAAATATTACCTAGAGATTTGCGTGTGGGTTTTATTCTGTAAAATAAAGTCATAAATAGTTTGTATATTCTTCTTACATGGGTTTGAGTGAATTTTGACATTGCAAAGCATTTTATCTGTGGGTTTTCTTTCTTTTTAATAAGAAATGGTTAAATTACACAGTAAAATATTTAAAAACCAGAGTCTGCAAACCAACCAAGAAATAACTGATAATTCAAGCCATATTTTCAATAGAAAACTGTCTATGAGACAATTGTGACAGTTTATTGCGGTGTGGAACTATGACATTTATGCTTTCTTTCAAAATGATTGATTTGGCTTAGAGAGGCCGCCTTACTCTGACTTAATGTTGTTTCAGTACAGCACAGTAATAATCCTGTAGTCCTGATTGATCCACTTATGAATATTGATGCATGGACGTCCACTTAGCATAAACTGAAGACAGAATCCAGTTAGAATGGACAGATCTTGCAGTCCTATGAGCCTTATTGTGAGAGCAATATTTGCAGTTTTCCTTGCAAAGTGGGCTTGTGGGTTCTCTACAAGGTCACCGCAGTATAAGGGGCTTGACTGCTGCATCCAAAAAGACCCCTTGCAGTAAGAGCAGAAGCAATCGCATTAATTACTTCTTAGCAGGACACAGTTGCATTAATAATAGCTCTCCAGACCATGGCTTGGGAGCAGCAGATGTAGGATCAGACATTACTGAAACAGTAGCATCCGTTTTGTTCCCCAGGCCAGTGGCCTATGTGTTTCTAACACTGTGCTGGGCTCTCATGTTTACCCAGCATTCTGTCAACCCACGGGATATAGAAACTGACCTTTTGATACCACAACTGATGCTAGTGGAATCTCTCAAAGCCAAAATTTAGTTATATGGAGCTTTTGTCAAGGCATTTTAGCTCGCTTGCAGTGTCTGAATGTGTTATTTTAAAGCCCCCTTCCAGCTCAGAGAAATCAGGCTTGCCTGAATGATACACACTGACATTGCACTGTCCGGGCTTTTTTTCAAGGGGTCATTTTCAAATGCTAATAATGTTTATTTATTTATTTTTTAATCATATTTGAGTTTTCTATTTTCACTCTTTTTGATCTTTCATCCTTATGACTTTTTTTTTAATAGGATGAAACCATAAACCCTTTGCTATTTAAACTAACCTGGGAAATTAATGTGATAAAAAAGTACAAAACAATATTTTTTTATTATGTTTTTTCAATTGTATTTAATTTTACTAAAGAAAAGAGAGAATATATAGATTAATGCACGCTTGCTTAATAAAAGCCAAAGATTGAAAATTTTCCAAAGATTTAAATGCAGTGTATTGCAGTTTCCACAAAAATAAATAAATAAATAAATAAAAATGTAAAAAACTGTTTTCAACACTGATAATAAAAAGTAATGTTTCTTGAGCACCAATTCAGCATATTAGATTGATTTCTAAAGGATCATGTTACACTGAATAACAGTATATGCTTACATTAGTGAAAGGGGAGCATGATGAGGAATGAATAGTGCTGTGCATGCGACAAGGCCATCGCCAATGGCTACCTGACATCATTTTAGAGCTGCTGCTAACATGCAATCTCTTTGTGTGATTAGACCCTGAGAGAGCTTTCTCTTCCCTGTCACACTCTTCTTACAGTATATCCAGTCACTGCACATGATGTTTTGTGGACACTTATTTTATAAACACTGCTTTTTGCAGCGACGTACTAAATGGTGCATCAGCAAATAGATTTTGAGTTACGAACCCACTCAAAGCTTTTAATGCTTCAATGTTAAGACGCATTTCAGATGCAATTAGATGCTTTTATACAGTGTCCTCCTCCTAACCGGGCATGAAGCAATAAAGTGGCAGGCAATAAAAGCTTCATAAATGTTGTCCTATCCAGCTGCAAATATGGAGAACGATTTAAGTGCCAATTAAGAATAAAATGAAGAAATCATTTATTAATGTATTAATTCAAAAATAAAAAGTAAATGAATATATTCACTTTTCAAAGTGACAAATAAATAGACATTATTAAATACAATAGTATTTTTAAATGGCATTTTTTTTAACTCGGTTGACATTTGGCAAAAGGTTTAAGAAAAGCAGTTTGCAAACAAATTAAGAAAAGTAATTGGCCAATGTTTTAAAATGCTTATTTAGTATTAATCTTTTGGTAAATTTTAAATATTAATTAAATAAATGAGTTTAAACATGTCACATGAAAAGTGATTTATCAGTTTACAGTTTTATTTTTTAATTAATAATGTAACAATTGGACCGACCCTCTATGAGTGACAGGCTATTCCACCAATCACTTAATTCTATTCCTGTTTTGTGCTGGGAGCCCCGCCTACAGTGAAATCTCACTATTAATCCTCCTCCATATACTGTAACATTTATCATCAAATATCTTCAGACTGGCTGTGTTGTAGAGCATGTGCAGTGCTTGTTGCTTGTGGTATCACACCTGGTCAAGACACAGTGTTAGATTTGTTTATGTCTTGCCTGCTTGCACCTTGTTCTCTCCAGAGACTTTGGTGCTATTTGCTCTGGTGCTGTAATGGGACTCTCTTAAGGGCTGAGAGGGCTCTTAAGGTTTGATTCTGAGGTTGGCTGAAGGTTTGAAGGTCGTCCAAACAAATAAACACCCCCATGATGTTTCCGAGCAACCTCTGATACCGTAGGCTGTTTGCACAGAAGACCATAATCGCCAGAAATATAACTCGAACCAGCCTCACATAAAATACGGAGGGGAAAAATAAAAAATAAAAAACTCTGGAAAGGATTACTGCATTGTGAAAGAATTTCCCAACATTTCCTCTTCAAGTGAGCACTAACGGAGCAGTTGTTGAAGACTAAAAGCAGGAGGTTTTGTTGTTACAGTATTCTCTCAAGTGTAACCATTTAGCACAAAGTTGATAAGACTCTCTCTTTCTTCCTCTTTCTCATAGTCTCTCTCTGTGGGTGTTCGTGAGAGTGTGTGTTTTTATATTTTAAACCCTGGAACAGATGTTGCACATGCCTACTTTGCTGTGTTGCAGGGCAATTCATGATGAGCCAGTTTAATCAGCCAATGGGAACATACCGCTTCACCTTTTTTGCTCCTGGAGAGCATGCATCTGTTTGCAAGCCTGTGTGTGAGAAATAAAGCAGGGATGTGGTCATTTAATCCTCGCAGTGTGAAGAAACTTCCCGTTCCATGTTGTAAATGTCAAAAGCACCTTGTTCTAGTTTTCTCAACAAAGATTAATAGGTCTGTGTGGTAGCTAACGCAACTCTTTTGGAGCGAAATTCCTTCATAGATGTTGAATTAGTGTCACAGAAATAAAACAGATGCTGTATTCAAAGCATTTTGAGTTTTCGACTTCATTTGTAATATTTGAAGCACAGAGATACCACAGAGATATTTGAATATTTTTCTAATTTGGATCACATAAATAAGGAGGTGTCAAATTATGAGAAGATAATTAAGCTGTTAACTATTATTGTCATCTAAATGTTAAGTTTATGACACTTCCAACAATGTGTTAACATGTGTTTGCCATTTTTATGGTGTGCATGCTTATACTTCATACTGTGAAGTGGATCTTGAGCTGGTAATTGCCATGGTGTGCAGTGGACTGTGTTTGATTGGATTAGATTTGCTGTATTTTTGGCCCTGGGTTATACTCTTTCACTTTTCAGAAGAGCAGCTAGGGGGAGCAACGCTTAACAGAATTACACTTACTATTAGTTTATATACATTTTCAATACTGACCTGGGTCTTCAGCCATTTTTACACTTGTACCCCTCTGTGGATATAGAAATAGAGCATCCCCTGTTTAATATTGTACAAAAAACCCTACAATGTCTTGCATATAGTATAAGGTAAGATTCCCACCTTATTGTTTCTCTAGATCATATATGGCACAGCATTTCATCTCAACATATTTAATGAACGGCTATGTTCTGCTTAATTTTGTAATTTTATCTGAATATCAATATTTTAGTCAGTCAAAACATTTTTGACATAATTTGTATTCATTTAGTGTGTTTGTATTTATTTAGTTTTTTTTGTAAATTGTGTCTTTTTATCAATTTTTTATTTTTTTGTTTAATTTTTTTTGTTTTTGTTAAGTACAAAACATTGTTTTTTTTTTTTTGTTATGTAGTTAATTATAGGGTGATGGTGGTGTATGCTGTAGGTTTTTCATTATTAATTATTAATTATTTGGTAGTTGATTTTACAAATAATAATAATAATAATAAAAATACAAGCAACACATTTATTTAAACATGAAAAAGTATTTATTTATAATTTTTTTTGTAAAATGTACACCAATAATTATTTTTCTTATTCTTTGATTGTTCAAATTATATTAATAAAATGATATAATAAAATTATATTTCAGATTAATCTCTTTTTCTGGAATTCTGCTTCGTCAGTTGTCGGTTATTCAAAACACAAATTTAAATAGAATAGCTAACTAGGAATTTAATATTAATTATTCTTTACATTCTTACCACAGGTAGGGATCTATCTTACCTTAGTACTATTTAAATGTTTTTTTTTTTTTTTTTTTTTTTTAACTAAATTAGTAAATGTTTCTATATATTACCCTTAGTAAAACATTGGCTAATGCAACCTAAATCTAAAAATGTTACCATTTAAAAATACTTATTTTTCTTAAGGGTGGCATCTTCCCCTATATTCCCCTAACATATTAATGAATTTCCATACTTTGTGATGTTTACATTGCACGGCCATCAAAATATAGTCATATATGGTGATACACTTGTGCATCTAATGATTTTGATGACTGTACTTTAGCCTCAAAATGGAGAGAGACTGAAATCTTGATGCATTGTGAATGGTTGTTATATAATATCAGCGTTCCTCGTCATGATGATCCTTACATTGCCTGCATTCATCTATGAAGTGATTCACTCTTGCCATGAGAAATTCTATATGCCACATGGAGAAATGTTATGCAATAAGACGTGGGCCCGGATGGCGATGAAAGGGAGTATTGTTTGATGTTTTGGAGGAAGGTTATTAAACCATGCATGGTTGGTTTAATAACCTTCCTCCAAAGGGAGCCGGAGTGGATCCAGTACTACTGTATGTCCCATCATTAGCTTTGCCAGTCCATGGATA
This sequence comes from Cyprinus carpio, assembly GCF_018340385.1. Taxonomy (NCBI): domain Eukaryota; kingdom Metazoa; phylum Chordata; class Actinopteri; order Cypriniformes; family Cyprinidae; genus Cyprinus; species Cyprinus carpio. Next base: position 16,659,425 of record NC_056608.1, read on the forward strand.
ACACATGCATATCCTTTCCTCAGCAACTCAATTGGTCAAGTGTAAAAATGTCAAGATGGATGGAAGGCCCGGTAGCATTATTAAAGAGATTCAGCTCCCAAGTGTATGGACAAGGCCCTGAGCGCTTCTCTGTGCATATTAGCTGCTTGATTGTGTTGACCTTGTCTGAATCAGAACATATGTGTAATAAACCATAAGGTGGACAAAGATGTGCATTTTACATCACACAAGAGTGACTGAACATGATAGGCCTATATGTGTGTAGCAGTGGCTTCATATACCATCAGAGAATCCAGAATACTTTTATCTACTTTTCCTACCTGACTGTTATCAGTATGCTTGATGACTACCTTGCTTCTTGTCTTACCTACCTCATGTTGCAGTTTCTCAGGGTAATTTGACTATGTTGGACAGTAGATGGTGCTTGTGTGTAATTTTAATTTGTTTGTGTTTGGATGTTGCTTTTTTTTCTTGGGTGTATTTGTTATCGTTATCTTTCACTGTGAGTCAGTTTTTATTATTATTTTTTTTTTGTATGCCTTTTTTCCCTCGATCTACCTGCATGCTCTCTACTGTCCCCTGGGGCTTCAAAATGGAACAAAGTTGAAATAAATAGTTAGAAATGTCATGAAACATTGTCAATAAATTATATATTAGAGAACAATTAGCAATATTATTTAATATTAATTATCTTACATATATATATATATATATATAATATATATATATATATATATATATATATATATATATATATATAATTATCTTACATATATATATATATATATATAATGTTTATATATAATTGTATATGCATTTTATGCTGTAATAATGTTTATGAATGTTATTAATGAAAGTTCCAAGGTGTTACAGAAATATATATGTGTATATATATTTACATTGGGGTCACCAGCATGACTGACTTGGTAAAGGTTAGAAACTTGTGCTGTAGATTGAAAGAATTAAGGAAATAAAGATTTAATTCAGCAGGTTAAATCTAGAAAACTTTTCTCTTTTAATATTATTTTTTTCACCTCTTGCCCACATTTGTCTCATCGCTGTGTATTGGTTTAACCTTCATGTTGGGGACTGTGAAGGGTGTGGCAGAGGTAATGGATACTCTGTGGTGTTGTTTAGCACAGCCAGAGACTGAATGACAACACTGTGATATGTCAGCAGGACCTAATCTGCCTCTCTGCTTTGTCATGTGAGGCATTTCAAGCATTTGAGCTCTTGTAACACGAAGGGATTCATATACTCAAATGATGGAAATTTAATTTAGCTGGTTTAAATGGTGCACTGCTAATATTTTGGGTTCTACTTTCTTAAATATGGCTTCACAATAGATTTCAGCTAAGTGCTTTAAATTGTTCTGTCTATGTGCTTTTAGCCATCACTCAAATCATGACAGTATCTTTATCCTAAAATAGACCATGTACACTGTAGAGTCGTGTAGTATTAAAAAATGTGTGTGTGTGTGTGTGTGTGTGTGTGTGTGTGTGTGTGTGTGTGTGTGTGTGTGTGTGTGTGTGTGTGTGTGTGTGTGTGTGTGTGTGTGTGGAAGGGTCTAGACATTTCTACATCTGCCCCAGAACTTTCTGTGAGATAATCATTGCTCATTGCTGCTAGTCTCGAAGAAATTATACACTGCAATTTTAGAGTGCCCCAACACACACTTTACAGATCATTTCTGTGCTCATGCGTATATGTAAGTGTGCTCTAGCACATCTGAAAATGCCTTTTGTCCCACAGTAGGTAGACTATAGTCATCTCCCTGAGGCTAAAGTGGTGATTATGCATACACGACTCCCCATAAGCCCCTCTGGATGGAGACATAGGTGGTCTGGGCACATTGTTGTTCTCTGTCTTTAACAGTCATTATATATTATACTGTCTCCTTGCTCACATAACCTCCACCTGGATCATATAAGGCACTGGTGAGCCGTATGCATCTGTAATGTCATAGTCATTATCTTAATGCACAAAGACACACACAGGTGAGGAGATGAAATCCCTAAGTGAAAAATGAGCTGTCACAGAAATGGGAATGAAGGAACGTATCAAATAAGGACCAAATACATTGCAACACTCAGGATGTCTGGTTGTGTTTCCTCTGTGTCTTCAATTAGCAGTCAGAGTAAAGTTACTTTTCATCCAGATTGATGATTTATGTAACTGCTGTGAAATCATCCTAGTGTGAGAATCATATACTGTATCTAGTTCAGTCATGAAACACTAGATGGCACAGGCTGATAGGTCCTTTATATGCAATCTGCTATCAGTCACATCGATTATACATTGCATGAGCTAACTGGCCTCTGCTGGATCTGTAGCCAATGAGATTACTTGCTCATCATTCAAATATTCTGGTTCAGTGTTCACTGTAAGCTGGTCCTGAAATTTTTAAAACCTGAACTACTTTTTTGTGACAAAAATAATAAATAAATAAGTATTTTTGAAAAGTGACTCATTAATGGGAAAAAAAGAGGTGGGATAGAAAATTATATGAATGCAAGTTTCTCCAAGAATGCATAACTTTTGTCAGGGAATACATTTTTTGTGGAACACAATAATTTAAAAGCGAATGCAAAAGTTTTTAAATAGATTTTTTTCCTCCCATCTCATATTTCATCACCATGTCTCTTTAGGAGCTCTGTAAAAGTCATTAGGGTCCAGTGTTGTTTTGGACCCCATTACTTTCATTGTATGAATAAAAACAGTTCTTCCAAAACCTTCTTTTGTGTTAAGAAAGTTTGGAACAACTTGAGGGTGAGTAAATGATGACATAATATTAATTTGGGAATGAACTGTCTCTCCGTGTGGTGTCAGCTTTCTTTTTCTGTTAATGTTTATTCTGTTGAAACAGGAAGTTTGAGTGGAACACATCAAAAAAGTTTACCCCCCCCCCCCCCTTTTTTAAATACTGTTTTGTATGCATGTTTTAAATATTCTGAATGTTCCCCATTAGTTTTCACAGCATGTAAGACAAAATCTGAGTGAAAGAATGCATAACCTATTTGGATGCAGCAATAGTGCACTGTTAAACTTTTAGTGCTTCTATGATCAGTTTTGTGTCTATGAAATAAACATATTCATGTGCTTGATAAAACAGTAGCTGTTCGTGTGAATATGAATGACTCTTAATATGACTGACATATGGCAGTGCGTTGCTGTTTTATTGATGTGTTGATGTTAATGTGTGTGTATAAATGGTACTTTTAATATATTTAATAATGTACGCTCTAGTAAAACATGCTTATCATTAAAAGCATTTTATTGAAAAAAGTTTGTATAGTGTAATATGAGCCATCAATATTTTTGCCCTGCATCTCTTGAAGACAGATAGTGAATATATATATGTGTATATCTGCTTAAATTGAATTTTGTGAACCATTAGGGGTGTAGTGTACTAACATATAAATGACCTTATAGCAAACAAATACTAAAACACACATATTTGGGGTCAGACTCCCCAAACACCCCTGCAATTCTCGTCCTGTTCTTATATCTTTAAAATATCAACTTTTATATTTCATAGAAGAAAAATTATGACAGAATTGTCATTTTTAATTGAACCATCCCTTTAAAGTGTGTTTCTTTGATGTGTTGTGTGTCTGAGAGAGAGATAGCAGTCATAAAATAAGTGTATCGAACAAACAAGTATCACACACTTTCTGCTGATGTGATCATTTGAATAAATGACCATTGTAAAGACCCCAATGAAAATTGACATTTTTATATACGTAACAGCTATCCTATCTCTGACAGTGACTGTGGAGATACCCTTTTATGTCTTTGCAAAGTAATTGTTGTACACATAAACGTGTATGTGAGTGATATTAGGTATGCATGGGACACCGAAGCATGGTTTACGATTCTAAAAGTACCACAGACAAGGTCCCCTAGAGCAGATTTGATGATGTGCCAGTTTAAATGCGGATGCTTGTTCAGCGTGGTTTTACAAACACGGATAGAAGCACTTTCGGTTAGAGAGGATCTTTATTTTAATCAGAAATGTCAATTTAATCAAGCCGATGCATTATTGTATATGTTGAATTGTCTAGTATGTCCATTATAAGGATGTTGATGCCTTGTGTTGTATTACAAGAAAGACTCAGTGAAAGCCAGTCACATAAATTGATTTAAACTGCAATATACGGCTGCAATACCATTCAATGTAAAACTTTATAATCTTCTAGAAGATGCATCAAATCACAGAACATTAGGCCGGGATGAATCTGTTTTTGATATTGCAACTTTCATCCACATTGTATCAGATCATAAAGTCATGACTTCCATGACTGTCCCATGCAGGTGCTCTTTTTCCATTCCACTGAAGATAATCACTAAAAATACATCGGACCGTAATCTGCTTAAGTAAACCAGGAACTCTCAGCAGGGGCTCAGCGCTGCTTCACCAACAACACAAATAAACCCCTGCGATCTGGACGTTTAATCTAGTACCTGGGGTTGAGCTGTAACACGACTCGATTTTTATGTTTGTCTTGTATGGTATCTCCTCTAGTGGTTAGAGGGTCTCGCCATGCCCAACTTACCCAATCTTAACAGCTTTGGCAAACTGTGCGGTTCCAGCCGCAGCGATGACTCTGTGGTGCTGGACCGGGTGAAGCGCAAGAACTCAGTACGGAGAATGTCCATTATCGAAGATGGGAATGTGGCTGAGGTGCTCTACCTCATTCCCAAACAGTCCATGATGGAGCAGCTGCCTTTCCTGAACCCTAATGAATATGTCATCCTGGAGAAAATGGCACCTCCTGACATGGGACCCGGTAAGGGAGGATAGAGAGTAGGAGAGATGCTAGACTCATGCCAGACACTTTAATGAGAAAAATTGTTAAAGCTAAAATAAAATAAAAAATAATAATAATTTAAGTAGTAATAATTTTTATAATAGTATTTTTAAGAGAGCAACACTACAATAAATAATTGTATTTATGTTTTTACTTGTTAACCCCTCTGTTTCTTAGGCATAAACTACAATACTTTGTAATATTTTACTTTATTTTCTGATTTCATTGAATTATTTTGTAATTAGTACAAATACATTTTAGTATGTACATCATTTTATTTTTAGTAAAATTATTTGTTTTAAAAATGTTTAGATATTTAGAAAAAAAAAATGAATATCTTTAAATGTTTTCACCCCAGTGCCATTAGTTAAAATATTTGTGTAATTTCTAAAATGAGCCAAAAATATTTTTATTGAAGAGATATTTAAGATTTTAGAAGAGCAGCAGTTACGAGTCATAGTGACCAAGTGATATTTGCAGAGGGGCAGAACTATTTCGGATAGCACCGAGCCAAAACTTTTACTTATTACAAAATAATTGAGGAGTTAAACAGAGATGCTGGTATTTGTGTTTATAAGGCAGCGGGATGTGAGGCTAATCTAAAGTCTGAGCTGGATCATAGCACTATCCCGCTGGCAGGATTATGGCTGAAATGGTGGACACATTCCTGACAAATCTTCCCATTAGTCTGCAGAGGTCTGTTTTTTTACAATCACTCATCCTTATACCCTCTAAAATAACATACACTGGTATTGTAAATGTTTCATAATGTACTGTAGTTTTCAGCGGATTTGTCATTGCATCCCAGAGTAACATACTGACATGTTTATTTATACAGTCTTAGGACATAACTTGTGTCTTAGTACACACATTTCTATTTGTGTGTAATTTAATCCGTAATACTTTTATTAAATCTACACTCTGCTTTTGTTTTTGCAACAGTTATTTTCTAGAACGTATATAAATCCATTCTCATTGTAAGCTTGCATAATTCAGTGATTTCCAGATGCAGATGACATGTGTGGTCTTACTGGATGTTATTCTGCTTTATGTATGGAAATATCTGCTGTAGATTTTGTATATTTTGAGAACTGATGAAATGAGAGATTGGAAAGATGTTCCTCATCTACATAGATGTGCATGGATGCGTAAACCTGACTGTTAATGTTTGACATTTGTGCTCAGGGAAACAGTGCATACTGTAATTATGGCTCCACTCAACCAATCAATCATTTATAGCCAAGGCAAGATCCCCGCTGTGTAACCCTTCAGGAAGTGGAAATCACAGATACCCTGAAGCCAAAGGTGTCATAGTGTTATTCCTCTGTTTCACATGTGCTGCTTTTCCATAGCAGTACTGAGCTGCAGACACTGTATGGGTGTGGAATGGGTTTTTTGGGTTTGTGTTTTTTGGACAAAATGGGTGGGAAAAATCACTTGAGAAGAAAATGAGGTTAGTTATTCTGAAACAAGCATTAAAGCATTCATAAAGTAGTCATAGTAACATTTTGTGTTGCTGGACATATAAATGGAGAGTAATGACAGTCTAGCTGTGTTTTTGCTGCTTTGGCTCAGTTCCTTCTCTTTGCTCTTGCTTGTTGACAAAATATTCAGCTGTTTTCTTCTTTCTAATGATATAATAGACTTCAAGTTCCTCGGTTTATCCAACACCTGCTGTCTGTGGCCTTCTCATGCTGGCACCCTGTGTGTCTCTCTCTCACACACATCCTTTCTTCTTTAATATTCAGTTAATCTCCTTTAACCATATCAACCCATGTACTGTTTCTTAGGCTATGGACACTTTTGGCCCTGTTGGCTGGTTTGTCTTTAACAGTGTCCACATTATTGCATGTTTATCTGAACCATAATTTTCCTAACCAACAAATGTAATTTCCAACACATCTCAATTTATGTATTGTGTGGGAATTACATTTTATATAATGGAGTATAAAGGCTGAGCTGTGCACAAGCTAATTTCATAGCTAGCATTGTATCTCCTGAATACATAAAATTAAATAATATTTTCAATATTTTTTGTTGCATAATTTGGCTAAATTAAGGCTTTTTTAAATGACACTTTTATTCACAAGTGATGTTAATCTTTGTAATTGTACAGTACACATCATATTTCAGCTGATCTTTACTGTTGTCTCCTCGAAACAAGTACACTAACTTTTGAAACTTTATTAGAGGCAAAATTGTTGGTTGTGATGGAAATCATGGCTGAGGGACAGCCACACTTTACATAGTTTATTTCACAGCATTTCTCTTTATACAGTTTTTGATCAAATAAATGCAGCATTGGCGAGCATATAAGACCTTCAAAAACATAAAAAAAAAAATCTTACTGACCCCAAACTTTAGAACAGTATGTCTCAGTCATACAAAATACAGAGCTGAAAAAGTGTATACACGTACCACCTCTTTTCTGCAAGTACCAAGACTTCTGGGTAATTAGTCAGAGCAGCCCCATTCTCTCAGTACAAGCTACCCCTAGTGAAGCCACTGCACTGTTGTGAATATTAATAACGCCTCTCAATAAACTCCCCAATTCAATTGTCGGCCTAGTAATCCTATAATCTACGGCCATGATGCACGGATAGTCCGGAGAGAGACTAGCTGATCCCTCAAAGGCCAGCAATAGCATACCACGGTTTTCCTGTTTTACCTTATACATACAGTATACGTGGGTCAATGAAAGCGAGTTATATTCCAGCTAATTCATCTGCAACAAACAGGTTTGAGTTGTAAAAGCAGCAGTCAGCACTTCACTGAAATAAACACAGCTAATCAGAGCATGTGATGAACAATGGGAAGGGAGACAATATGTATGTGTGAGACAGAGAGAATAGGAAAGAATAGAAATGTGCATTATATTAAACTGAGTCACATGCGCCCGTCCCCTCCATCTCTGTTTGAAGAATTTAAGGTGGTGTCTCGAACTGGGAGGGATTACGGCTGTGGAATCTGCATTTGTCACACACGGCAGCTGCAACCTGGTTATTTCAGAAGAGCCAGGGCAGAGTCCACAAGCACACACACACGGTATGCGTGTGTATGAGGAGAGGGGGGGCTGCTCGAGAAACGAAGACCAAGCCAGCAGTTGCTGAGCGGCTGCTTAGTTTGAGAGTGCAAGCTCTTTCAATCCGTTCCTCTGCTGTCATCTTGCCGTTGCCTTGCTCTCTCTCTCTTTCGCTCTCTCGCTCTCTCTTCCGTCGTCTCCTCACGTTTGGATTCAGTGGGGGAATAAAGCAGGAGAACCCAAGGAAGAAGCAGGCAGGAGGAAGCAGCTCTCTCCCTCTGATCCTCCTCATCAGAGCCCCAGCAGACACTGAGGAGCCAATGGTCATGGTGAAGGAGAAAGGTAGCATGGCATTGCACAGCACTGGGTGGGGACCAGGAGAGAGAGCTCATGCAGAGGGAGAAAACCAGGCCAGCATGTGGGAGATTTGCGTGCGTGTTGGATGTAGGGAAGACAGTTTGCTGCTATAGATGGATTGCGGTGTATGAAAATGAATGACATACTGCGGAAGGGAATATATTGGTACTAGTGATTAACTGATATATAGGACAGGGCGATTAATTGGTAGTCATTAAGCTATTCTGAGATTGTTGATAACTCTGCTTAATAGATTTCTCAACAGAAAGTCATATTTCACTAATGTTAGTTTGGAAATCTACCGACACTTTTGTCAATGGATAGTTTGCATTTTTGTTTATTTTTTAATAACTTGTAAATCAAGTGAAACTCAGTGGATAGCGTGCATTTCTGCTGTCATTTGTAATTATTTTTAAGCATATATTTTGTGTAAAATAAATGTAAAATAGTGCATGTTTTAAATAATTTTTAGGATATTTTGTAATAGTAAAATGACTGTAATCGTGCACTTTTTTATAATGTAAAACACTTTAAAATATATTTTACAAATAATTTTGAGTATATACAGTATTGTGTATTTTAAGTGTAAAACAATAAATTGTGTGCATTTTCTATTTCTAGTAGGCTATATATTGTGTAAAATTGTCGTAATATGTTGTTCGCTACCATTAAGTTTATTTAATTTTATTGGTATTATGTTGGATATGAGCCACCTTGCTGTCTAGATACCTGTGTTGGCATTAGACGTTAAAAAGCTCATGTTGGGCGACCACATAGTGGTGTGAATATGAGAAAGCTTGTGTTTTTGTATTTGTTTCCGATTCTGAAGCTTATAGTTAATGTAATGCTAATTATGAATTGAAGTCTGTGTGTGTGTTTGTCTTGGGTTGGTCTTAAAGATGATTATTTTACCACTAAATCGCTTTTCAGCATGTGGGCTGCACATTGTGCTATACAAACATAATGTGTGTTTATTATTATCCAGAAGACCATTTTATAGACTTTTCTGTTTATATATCACCGTTTGTGTGGTCTGGTACATATTTTACACTGTCTAGTCTAAATAATACAGTGATTACTATGTCTACTGGTCGTGTGTGAATGTGCATAACTGTCTGTGCGGGACTTTTATGCTGGGAGTTCTTTGCGAATATTAAATGGCAGTAACTTCAGAAGTTTCATGTTATCTGATGAGGGAAGCTGCATTATAGCAGGAACATCTGGTGAATCTTAAACACTTTATTATCATGTTTACTCAGGCCTCAGGACCACACCGCCTGATTAAAACAATACAGTGAAAAACACCCAAAACAGGACAAAAAACTGACTGTTCTTCAACGAAAGGAGCTTCTGATGGCACAGTTTCTAGCAGAGATGTTGTGTAACACTATGTAGGAATTTATCAGGCTATTGAATTATTAACTGAATGCAGGCAGTGCATAGTGCGTTCCTGTTTGGGATTTCTCCAGAAAAAGGGTTGTTTCCCGAAGAAAGCCCTTGTCACGACTAAGAGACGGAGGTGAATAATGTATCGTAGCAGGGATGTGCGTGTGTTTTGAAAAGTAGATCATGCTTTAGTAAAAGCTAATAGTGGTCTGCGCAGGATGAGGGAGGGGTGGAGCGAGGGAAAGAGACATGAGAAGAGAGAGAGAGACTAAGAGAGAATGAACTCAATAATGCATTTAGCCTAGTGCTGTAGCCATGGCAACTGGGCGATGACTGGTCTGTTGCTGAGGCCGTACCCCGTGTGAATCACAGCACAACACACACCGCAAACCCACCTCACACACCTGTATTTACACACAAACACATGTATGTCAGTGCTTTGGCACATAATATGTTCATTAATACATGCATGGAGTTTCTTTAAACATTAATTCAGTGCATTAACATACAGTACAGGCTAGCTGCCACAAGCTAATACACAAACAAAAGCATAATAGACATTTCTACAATATTTGAAATGATAAATTAATATTATTTCATATATATTGTTTAGAAATCTATAATAATAAATATAAATCATATTTTATTATAAATATTATATTGATATTTTAGTACATTGTTTTATTGCATTATGCACACATAAAATAATAGATATTGTCTGTTATGTTATTCATAACTTATTGCATTTTTCTATTATTTTATGTGTGCATAATGCAATAAATAGTCTACAGTTCCTAGTCCTCATGGCATTCACATTATACCTGAAATTGAATATAAAATATTGCTATAAAAATATGTATATTATATTGTTAATATTAAGTCATTTATTAATATATTAATATACATTATTTTAAATATAGTATAAAAACTTATATTAAAATATTGACAATCAAGTCTTTATTTACCAGAAAACTGAAGAAAGAACCTATTTTTTAATGGCTCATTAAATTTATTCAAATATTATTATACTGTATCACTGGCCAAGTGCAATCTCATTCCCCACTGTGCCTGATTTACAGATTGTCCATTTCCTCTATGCATGCAGCTGGGTAGTGTCTGAGCCTGGCTTAGCAATGAAATCACATTCACACACACTCACACACACACATCCACACTCCACTCAACATTGGCTTGAGAATACTCTCTGTACTATCAGTGGTTAAATGGGAATGCTCACGTTGGACTCACGCCAAAGGCACATAACTCTGATAACCTTTCCATAAATGGTCACAGAGAGCTTCACATGATTGTAAATGAGACTGTTGATCTAAAAATGTATTGTTCTGTATCAGAAGAATGGATATACCAGTTTTGTAGCCCTATATTTTAGGACAGGATATTTTAGAAAAATGATAATTTGCCAAAGACATTGTCTCTAAGGACTGTTTTTACTGCTTTATTTCACTACCCATATGAAAGGGCTATAGGCCTAGTATTCACATTGTATGCATAAAGAGTTTGTGTGCTACATAGACTTTCAGTGTTATTAAGCCTATTTTTTGCCCACATAAAAATATATACTTGGGCTTGATGTGTGTTAACTGCAGTGACACATAATTTAGGATAATCAAGTTCTTTTCTATCATTTTATCCATTATTGAAGAAAATACTCAACAGTCACCAAGAAATCACTGTATTTTCTTTGTAACGCAGCAGGCATATTCACTGTTAAAGCCCTCAGATTTTAATTTTAGCTTCATGATATTAATACAGAAAATATAGCACAGCTAACATCAGACCAAAATGCCAGTCATTTCCTTTTGTGTTAGTGTGCCCAACATTACTTTCTTAGCTGGACTGATATACATTTTATTGGCCTTTTAATGTCAGGGAAAGATCAGAATGACTGAGCACTCTTCAAAGGGAATTATAGAAATCTCTCAGCCACATTCAAAGCAGATATCAAGAAGTCAGATACAGAGTGTACATATGTGTGTCCATGTCATTATCGCTTGGCTATTACACCTGAGCGAACATGATCTCAGAGGCCTCATAGACTGGTACAGATATGCTTATCACATTTGCTTATCACAATGGTATGTGTCCTTTGGTCAGTTGTTGAGTTAGCTTTATGTATTGGTGTGCATGCCAAAGAGGGTATTTAACTTAATAATTTAATAATAATAATACTTTACCCTGCAACCCAAAAGTTATCTCTAAAATCAGACTTTAGCATGTTTTTTTATATATATATATATATAAAATCAGCAGTAAAAAGACAACACTATATCATTATCTATGAATTCAGTGATGCTGAATCACATATAAATGTATAAGTCTACTGTAGACTCTGTTTTGCTGAATTTATTTCAGGTAAAATATGTAAATTCAATCTACTGGGATTGATTCCCACTACAATATCCCAAAGCCACAGTATATGACACATTGCTGACTAAAACTATGAGATTTTATATGAGGCTATATATCGATCTTCATCAGCGAAAGGTTTCCACAGCCAAAATATGATGAATTATAGTGCAATAAAATATTGCACTAGAGAGCACTGGTGCAGTGTTCTGCTGTATTTATTTCATTTTATTAAGAATAATTTTTACAGTGTTGGTTTTTGACATAGATTATGTAGTCTTGTACCTGTTCAGTAGATGAAGTTGTTCAAAGAGCACAATAGTAGCAGTAGCAGATGAAAATCAATACAGTGATACAATCAGTATGTGTAAATATGTTCTAGCTTAAAGTTGCATCTATTTTTCATGAATAGCAAGAAACACTTTCTAAGACATGCACTCTTTCAAAAGTTTAATATTTTTCTTTTTTTTAAGAAATTAAAGTTTTTATTCAGCTAGGATGCATTAAATTGATAAAAAGTTATGGTGAAGACAAATAGAATGTTACAAAATATTTCCATTTCAAATAAATGCTTCTTTTGCACTTTCTATTTCTTTTGCACTTTCTTTTTCTCCTTAAAATAGCACATTTCCACAGAATTATTAAGCAACACTGTTTTCAACTTTTGTGTCTGTTCTGTGTTCTAAAATGTCAACTGAATTTATGGCAGCGGTCATGAGAGATGATATTTATCTGGTGCTGCCAACACTGTTCCATTTTCTCACTCCTCCTCTTGGACACAGACCCTATTTGTGAGTCTGGACCTGGGCCAGCAATGTAAGGGCCGGTGTGACGTTGACTGGAGGCGAGCCAGATGCTCATCACAATACAAATATAATATAAATACAATACAAAATCATTATGAGAAATGAATATTTCACCCTGAACATATTACCTGTTGGCAAAAGACAGCAATCAGTCCATGTCTGTGTCTAAAACAAGCTCTCTAGCATCCAGCCCTAACACGTGTGGATTGACCGGTCGTTTGTACTTGGCCAGAGTGCAAAAGGTTAGTAGGGGTCAAGTATTGAGTTGAGAGGTGAGCTAATACTGAGATTAGTATGGGGGTTGTTGTAAGGTTAAACTCTACTAAAATTAGCAGAGGTGAAACAATCTCTCAGACAAAAAGATGTTTAGACCTTGATGATCTGAGATGAGGAGGAATGTACTGTATGTGTAGTTTGAAAATGGCTGCTGGAGGCAGTGGTGAGGAGTAAAACATTGACTCACTCTGTTCACACAAACACACACACTCATTCTGAGTCAGAATGCCAGTTCAACTCAAAAGACACTTTTGCCTCAGGATTGAATAACCCTCTCCAGTTACACAGCCTGCAATAATTTAGTGTTAAACTCTACTTAACACCATCATAAGCTTTTTAAAAATATTCATGTGTATCTGTGTGTGTTAATGGACAGGTATCATACATTAAATCACCACAGGTCAGCGTTTTCATTTGTTTTTACGCAACAGTAGAGCTGTGGCAGATGTATTTGTACCACCTGTATTAATATAGAATTCACTTTATGTTCCGAGGATCAGAATTTAGTACCATGTTTTATATTAGTTTTACAGTTTTGAGTATTTTTAAACTCAAGTGTTACATATTCTTAAGTTGTTTATTGAATATACACTACCAGTCAAAAGTTTAGGGTTAGTATGATTTAAGAAAAAAAAAAAAAAAGAAAAAAAAAAAAAAAAAGAAGAAGAAATTCATAATTTTATCCAGCAAGGACACATTAAATTGACCAAATGTTTTATATTGGTAGAAAAATGTCTACTTTTAATAAATGCTGTTCTTTAGAACTTATATTCTTGAACTTAGACTTATCATGAACCATAAAAAAATACATCATAACTGTTTTCAATATATAAAAATATATATATATATTTATGATCTTCAGAATGATTTCTGAAGGATCATGTGACACTGAAGACTGGAGTAATGATGCTGAAAATTAAGCTGTGCCAGCACAGCAATAAATCATATTGTAATAACATATCACACTTTTTTTTTTTTTTTAATGTATTTGTGCATGTTAATTGCCTATTTTTACATTCAGATTGCTTTTGTGGTCAATTAAAAAAAAACTAATAATTTAATAATGGTTAAATGTAATGTTTAACAAATCTGAAAAATGAATATCATTTTTCCTTTTCATGTAGTATGCTATGAGGGTGATATAAGATTTGTTCATACCATTTACCATGTTCTTGAATTGTACTGCAGAGCTTTTCCATGAAAAACTAGGCAATCATATGTATGTGTATTGTTCATAAAACCATTATTTTCGTGCAACAATTTCAGAATCTTTCATAGACAATTAACATATAAATATGTCTTGCGCATGTCTCATGAATGAGACTCATAGTGTTTGTGTTGCAGGAAGCCTCAGTGTGTAGCTGTGCTGTTCTTCACCACCTGCCAACATTCCCTCACATCTGCGTCGAGCGTGACAGAGTAGAGGTAGCATACTCTGCCTTTGGCTGAATGCAGAGAACACATACTGTAGCAGTGTCTAAATCTGCCTTTTGTGTGTCTGCCTAATACAGCTACAGTGTGAGCTGTTGTATTAGTTACAGCATATGTCAGGAAACTCTCCTAGTTTAGCCCATCTGCGTGATTGAAACACGAAACAGATAATTCTTAGCTTGCTGTTGTCTGTCGACATTGCAGCTTCACTCTGGGGTTCCACCGTTCGAGCTCCCGGTGTCATGCTGTTGCCGCCCTGCTAGAGCTGGTTGCTATAGCAACAGCTGTCTCAGGCGGAGGGGGCTAGTTTGAGACAAAATCATGTGCTTCAGTTTCAAGGGCTGGTAGGAACATTCTTGAGCACAAAACCCTGCCAGAATCTTATCGTTACTGATTAGTGGCTCGCTCACCACCTCGTCCAGACAAAGGGAAAATTCCTGTCATCCATGACAACTTCAGCAGAGAAAAAATAATGGACACTGTCCATTTCTCCACTTTATACTGAATTAAAAGTAAACAAACTTTAGATCTGCAGTATTACAGCATTGCAGTAATGGGGAGTAGATTGCATATGTTTACATTTTGGATGCATTTTATGTGGAAATATGTTTTTTTTGTTGTGGTTTTTTTTTCAAAAAGACATCACAGTGTGTTACTTCATATTTTCTGTAGAAATTTTGCGCACTCAAATTCTAGCGTGACTGTGGCTTTAGATTGCATGGCAGTGTTTCTTGTGCAAACATGAACATTGCACAAGCCTTGATGTCCAACAGTTGACTCTTAGAAATAATTATTTTTAATGCACGTTTCCTCATAATTTAATGGTTAGAATCAGACTCACTCAGTGAATAACTGATGCCCTCACAGAACTGTGAGTCATTTTTCTATTATGTTGAATTTAAAATGAGCTGGGAGCCTTAAGGTTCAGTTTTAATAAACTGACTGGTTGTTCAAATTACATTAAAAAAAAATGTGTACTTATTCTAAAACAAAATCATTCAAATAATAATTTAAAAAATATATATATATATATATATAAATTTAGTATTAGCTTTTGAAAATAGGTTTTTAATTCATTTAATAGGAGTTTAATTAAAGTCATGATGCACAAGTGACAGGAAAAGAAATGTCATGCAATATATGATTAGGAGACATACAGTATTTGAACAGGCCCCCAGAGCAGTTTACAAAGTGGAGACTCTTTTGGGTGGCAATATTATGTAAGCACATGACCTGATAAGGAACAGCGAGTGATGGTGGGAGGGAGATTCTTTATGTTAATCTTGCACAAGCCTTATAAGTGGCCAACGATTAGATTAGAGAGGCATTCATTAACTCTCCAACAGACAAGGAGATATAAAGTGAAGAAGTGTCATTCTGAAGTGAGAGAGACGGAGAGTACAGGTTCCTGTGATTTTAAGAGTAGCAGTAAATGTCAAAAGGAGGAAGGATAGCGAGAGTAAGTGGAAAGATTCCTAGTCACGCTAATGAGAAGCCACTCTGAAAGATTCAGAGCTCTTTTCGTTCGAATTAACTTTAGCTTTTGAGTGCCGCCAGGTTTAGAACAGCAGCTTTGAGTGGACACTGTCTTGGCCTGATGACCTTGAACAAATCTGGCATAGTAAAGCCTTAAGTGAAACACAGCATGCAGACACTGATACAGAGAGAAAATGATTGGAGTATTGTGAGCCTCAGCACACAGCTCATCCATTATTTCTGTCTGTGAAATGTCTGTTCTCCTTCAGGGCATGTAATTATCAAGATTGTAAACAACTGAAGAGTGTACTTGAATTTTAATGTCTGTTTATTGTGGTGTTTATGTTTTAAAGGAATAGTGCACCCAAAAATGAAAAATTATTTTGGATGAATTATTCTTTATGCTGTTGTGTCCGCAGGCTAACATGTCAGAAGTTAGTAAACGGCAAAGCACAAATGACTCATGACCTTCGTTATGCAACTGTACTGACTCTTAATGACACTTGTGAAGAGCAGTACAGATATGTAAACAACATGACTCGTGTGAGCGAGTGTGAGTACCTCTCTGTGTGGCTGTGATAACCACTGCGCGGCAGTCAGCTTGTCCTGCTGATCACTCCAAAAACAACCTCCCAACACCTAACACTCCTCTTACACCCACACACTGTGTGAAAGCACCCAAAGTGCGGACATTGGACCATTGAAACACTTTCTAGCCAGTTACAAGCATTATGTAATTAAGGCTAGTTGAGGTTCAGCCTTGTGTTTATTAGTTTTGCATCTACATGCATATTTATTGCTATGGAAATAGCAACAGTGCTTAAATGCAGGAACAGTGTAGCCAATTATAAAAACAATCAAGCTTCAGTTTTATATAACCTTGCCATTTGCCTTGCCAAAAACTAGTTGGACATTACAAACCATTTAAAAACTGTTGTATATTAACGAATGGTTAAATTATAATAGGCCTACTCTTAGTGATTCTCAAATTGTTAAAAAGAAAATCTTGTCTTCATTTACTCACCCTCAGTTTTGTCCTTCTGAAACACACACACACACACACAAAGATATTCTGAGAAATATCTCAGTATTTTAATTTAAAATGTGTTTTAATTATTTATTTCTGAATTACAGTACTTGCAGGTTTTGTTCTGGGTAACATATTACAATAAAGTTCAACAATGAAATGTATTAAAGCATTTAATTTAATTAGTGTTCATTTCAATATTTACTAATGCATTAGTTAAAATCAAAAGTGGTATCTTTTAAGATTATTTAATGGACCCGAGCTAACAATGAACAGTTGTCTTTTCATTAACTAAGATCAAATAGCACTGCCACAATGTTTTGCTCATTGTTAATGTTAGTTAATGGATTAACTAACGTAACCACATGGGACCTCATTGTAAAGAGTTACCATGATCTGTGTGAGAATTTTGTCAACATTAGCTTTTACATATTTGTTGAATGTGGTCAGAATCCATAACTGGCCTGTAATTTCAATGTCATGATAAAATTCTAGTTATTCAAATTACTTATGTAATCAAATTACTTATGTAATACAGCTATAAAGTATGGGCTGTAATAGATTTATTATATTTTAGTTAGCTACAGACCAATTGTTTATACACTTGTTAATGTCGGCTGTTAAATATATTGTTGTGGGTTTGAAGCTCAATAATGACATAATCCTATCTTCCTTATCTGTGTAACAGTGTAGTCTACTACCAAAAAGGAAGTCTTTGCTAATCCATGTCTCTGTGTTCTTTGACAGTGGCCCATCCTCAGGAACCAAACCATCCACCAGGAAAACTGGTTATCCAGTGCTATAAGTGTGGGCAGCCATGCAAGGGAGAGGTTCTCCGGGTGCAATCCAAGCACTTCCATATAAAATGTTTCACATGCAAAGGTAAGATCGATTTACTACACAGTGGCTGTTAGAACATCTCCCGAAAGCTCATTTCTTAGGTCAAGAATGATGGATTAATATAGTAGAACCAAATTCCACTTTAGCCTGTTTGTTATTGAAGAAGTAGTTTAATTACATTTAGTCATACCTTCATCCAAGTCAAAAATGTGAGCAAAGGATAGATAAACAAAGCTGGCTCTGATAAAGCAGATGGCTTGTGGGGTTGAGTAGAGAGGAACCCAGAACTGATGAATGAAACCAAAGTTAGTCCAAAGCTGTATCACGCCCCCTCTGCACAACCAGGATAATTTAATAAAAAAGGGCCAGTCACTCTTTGTTCAGACTTCTGTGGTCTTCTGTGTTCATACCTGTTTTACCGACATCATTTGGCAGGAATCATGGAAAAACTAACTGAATTTGCTTGGTGAGTCCCTCTTGAAATGATACAGGCAGGAAGTAGATTGAGTTTGCCAACACACATTTTTCTTTAGGTCTGTTGTGGTTGTACATGAAGTTGTAACCTTCTTTATTTAGTTGAAGAGTTTTTGGCTGTCTCTCTAAAAGCTGATTTTCATTCTTTGCGCTCCATATGGATTGACCCTCAGGTTGCAGAAGAGAATATAAGGTTTATGTGGTGGCATGTTGCCAGTCACAAAGAGCAGACAACTCATTTCCTTCTGGAAGCCTTGGCGAGAGCTCAATGGCTCAATGTGCCTTTGTTTATGTGCTATCGAAGAAGAAAAACGGTCAGTTTCTGCATTCTTGATTAATGTGTAGCACTTCAGTATGTGAAACATTGAGGACCTGTTGATAGATAATAGTTTGAGGGGTCTTGACAATAAATGTCAATGCATCCATAAGCTTCTGTTCCCAGCAATCCTTTAAACAGCCCTCAGAAGCTGAGGTCTCTCTGGGTTTTCTTTAATCTCACCTGAGCTATTCACTCCACATGTAGCTTTGCATTAGTCACTAATCGCTGACACCACATTAGTTACCTGAAATAAGGTTATAAATGAGAATGCCCTGTCATCACTGAGATGACAGACTAAATGAGCTTTCTTTCTTTCTTTCTTTCTTTCTTTCTTTCTTTCTTTCTTTCTGTTACTTCAGCTTTAGTTTAAATTTTTAGTTTAAATCAGTGCATAAAAAGCTCATTACACTGTCTGAACAAACAGACAAGATTTTGTCAGACACAAAATAGCAGTGCGGACAGTATGTACTAAACACTGTATTTTTTAAATCAGATTTGTATGCATGTTGTGTGCAAGACTAGGAAACATCACAAGATTTGCTTCATAAGCACAGAGTGAATGAAAAAAAAGACCAAAATGACCAGAACTCGTTCCCACCAGCATCTGCCACATGATTGTTCACTTGTACAAGTAGAGTTGGAGTTTAAAGTTTAAAAAAGAGATTAAAAATCTGTGATTCAAATCTATTTAAGATAATATTTTATCAGTAGGAACTGAGCATTTTTAAAATTGAAAAAAAAAGAAAAAACACTGATATAAAATGAATAATAAATACTTCAGATTCTGCACTCTGTCTAGGTCACTAATCAAATAATCAAATTAGTAAAATTGGTAATGTGACTCTGTACAGACGGTCAGATGTTCTTGTTTTCGAACTCAAGATGCTCATTGGATCATTCTGAAATCATGCTGGAGAACATGATCATCAGATTTTTCATGCAGCTCAAGTGCTTCAATTCTTGTTGGTTGTTCAGTTTAACTTTTCACTCAAATTGTTATATGCCCCTCAGGGGTCAAATTTTAATATTGTATATTATTTATTGGTAACACTTTAGTATATGGACCAATTCTCGCTATTAACTAGTTGCTTATTAGCATGCCAATTATTAACATATTGTCTGTTTATTAGTACATATTAGCACATATTCCGCATGACCATATTTTACAAAGAACATTGTTAAAATTTCTTTTTATTGGGTATTTCTTTACTTACTTTTATTAAGCAGCAAATTAGGAGTTTATTGAGGCAAAAGTCATAGTTAATGATTTGTTAATGGATAGAATTGGACAGGTGTGACCTATTTATTATATTCAACTTTTTATTCAATGTTAAATGTGCATTTCAATTTTTTTATGCAACATACATGTAACAGTAACATACATGATTTTTATGCATATAATACAATATATAAATATATGCATATAATACGAAACACAAACCAATTATATTACGAAGTTTTTGTTGATTGTTCAATTCAAATTGTTATGATAAGTCATTTTCCATGGAAAATATCAGAAAAGTTTTATTAAAGCAGTATGGTATCAGACATTAAGATCCCACTTTTTGAGTACCATGTGAATATTGAAACCATTCAGTACCATTATAAATACTCAAAGTGTCATTGTCCAGTTGTCCTGCATGGATGTTAACGTACATTGATCCCCATCTTTCCTAGATCGTCAAATCTAGAATGAGTAAGACTATTACTAGCCACATATTTCTTAAACACAGTAGAGGGCAGCACAAGGGCTCAGGTTAAGCAGGCCGGTGACTTGTAGTCCACTTACAAGGAATCCATTATTTAATGGATCGCCCATATTTCTATTCAGTCTACTCCATTCCTAGAAATAAGGATTCACTGTTGCATAAAGTCTGATGTTACTTTCTCTATGGATACCTGGCAGGAGTGCTTCTGCTGGGGTGACCTGCCAATACCTGAACTATGGCAAGAGAAGATGCAGTGCTCTACAGCTCGGTTATAAGCTAATGAGCCTTGCTCTGCTCTTATCGTTTCATTTGTTCACTCTAAGCAGGCTCACTTAGAATGCTAGAGTGAGCATGTGCAGTCAACATCTACAGCTCTGCTCCCCACTTCTCTTCGGTGATCACTTTATATTCCTGTCCATGTCTCACCCTGTTTTTCTGCACATTTTCCCTCCCTTCCCTTGCTCTGTGTGTGAATGCTGTGTCAGTCAGCGAGCCTGTGTGTGCTATTTTGGGCATAGTCTCCGGTAGCTGTTAAAGCGCTGCAATGCTGGAAATAGCTCTGCTGATCCCCATTGGGAGGATAAGACGGCAGAGGAGGGGTCCGCACACACCTCTACAGAGACCGCCAGTCTGTCTGTTTGCATTAATGAGGAGTGGCAGATGCCCCTCGGGGTCAAGGGTTGCATGCCTGAACATGTCATTTCAGGATGTCATTCTCACAGCCAAGAAGATGATGTCACAGGTTGACCTCAAAGCAACAGATTCATTTCACAAGTATTTGAGCATTTCATCTATAGGAGGATATTGCTTTGATGAAGTTACTGCTGTTTTTATTGTTTTAGGTTTATGAGGTTTTTCTCTGTGAGAACCAGATCATGTGACTTACAGAGACATTTTTCCTATTGAATAGGAGGAAGATGAATCACTAATTCTATGTCTGCAGCTCAAGAAATTTTCTGGGGTAAATAGAATTTAAAGTCAGAGCCGTGTGAGGCTCGATTTATTATGGATGTGCACGCTTTATTTAACATGTTTTAGACTGTTAAACAGATACACCCGCTTAGAAGAGCTGGGACAATTTTTAAAATTTTAAAGTCAGAGCTCATCTGAAAGAAGAAAGTCACACCCGCCCACTAAAATGATAGAGCTTAGAAGAGCTGGGAATTTTTTTTTATTTTTGGGTGAACTAATTTGCATTTAATCTGGATTATTGCTTTAAGAGTTTTAACAGAGTATGTTTAAGCAACAGGAAGAGGAAGTTTGGTTTCTACCTGTCGAGGTCAGGTCATCCACATTTTCAAGAGTAAGGTATATATTTAGATATCTTGTGTGTATGTGTGTGTGTGTGGTAAGTCCTAATGAGATTCTTTGTTTAGAAAAACATGGAGCCAGAGAAGTTCAGGCAGTCCTTACTAAAATAGTGGAGAGGATTTTTCTGGCACCTGTCACTGTGAGAGACACACATTACCAACCAGCCAGACTCTATGTTGAACACACATAGACTCATACACATACACACACACACACACATACATACACATACTCCTTCCGTTCCTTCTCCCATTAACCAAACAGTTGTCAGTGGTAAAACAACATCTCTACTTTATGCCTCCATACACACACACACACACACACACACACACACACACAGACACAGTCACATTTCTCACCCAGTCTTTCTCTGTCAGTCTCCGAAGGGGACACTCATAAAAGCCATTATAACTCATAACACAGTAAGCCATCATGAAAGCAACAAACAATTTACTGCTCTCTCTAAAACTCAGCATTAAGTCAGCAAGTTGCCTCAGATACAAAACACAAACTGTTAAGCAGTGATGTGTGTCTGAAACTAGCCCTGCAATGTCAGACCGAAGGCTGTAATACTGTGGCTTCATGCATGCAGCTGGGACAGGAATCACCGATGAGTCCAACCAGAGGTCATCCTAAGAATGTCCATGACCTAAAGTCTACAAAAAAGACTGCTCTGTTTGTGAATGATTGATTTAGCATAATAGCTTCACTTGCAAATTATTTTTAAGATGTTCAAAAATAGTAAATATTAATTTAGGGATTAGGGAGGTAACATTGCTGAAATATTTGTCTCATTTGAAAAATCCTAAATTGCATCTCTTTAATGTGTCTTTTTCTCAGCAATGATATTTAACATACTTTTTCTTAAGTCTTCTGCTTTTCAGATTTTCATCTCCCAAAAAATGACTCAAGTATTCTCAAATAATAAAATCCAGCTAATCCCAAACAGCATACAGCATACAGTACCACCTGCATTCCTTGCTGAGGTCAGCCTCAGAAATCATACATTTGTTCAATGTAGACTCAGCGGTTATTTTAACAGTCACTGCATTTTATTTTGCAGTTTAGCTCAATGTACATACAGTACACACCTCAACACAAGCAGCATGAATGATGTGTCGCCATTAGTATCCACTCACTCTGTCAATGCAGAATATCATGCAATGTCTCTAATCTGGAGAATTCACCAAAATTAGCTTAATTTATTGATGTTTATGATCTTCATATAGCTCATATTCCAAACTCATATGACTTTTTTCTTCCATTTTAGAAAATATACCATTTGTTTCTCCATGCAAGTACACATAATGGGGATTGAAGCCTTAAAAATGATGCAAATGCACCTTAAGCATATCATAAAATTAGTCAATATGATATTCATAAGCCACCTGAATTAAAACAATATCATTGTGTGAGAAACAAGCTGAAATTTAAATCTTTATTCCGTGATAATTAACCTGTTCATTAAAATCACTTCACTGAATCAAGTTCTGGATCAGTCCTGTTTATGAACAAATCACTATTTTGTGAACTAGATTTACAGATTCACTGAAAAGATGCTTGTGATATATTGGTGCTTCTCTAATGAATGCAGTTTTTTGGCTTAACTATTCTTTTAACTCTCCCCCATATATTCAGCCTGAGATCTCCAGTAATGAGGCTGGACAGGCCTGGCGTTCAACATGGTAGTGCTTTGTCATAACAGTGCTGTTGGTAGTTTCACATGGATAATAAATGGTCCCATGCTCTGTGCCAAAGGGCCCCTCATGCCAGCCAGGGTTCTTGTTTGGGAATCATTTTATCTGCTCTATTAGCTGATCTCACAGATTGATTAAGTGCATAAAAATGAAGTATAAAATCACACCGCAGTAAAAAGATGAGAGATGACTTCACAGAGACTGTGTTTGTCTATACATCCCACAGCTGTAACAGTATATTTTAGAGAGAGATGTCTCTCCATACAGAAGTAGAAGTCTCAAACAAAGTGGATAGGAACCCATGTGCTGTCCACAAAAGTGCAGGGAGAAAACCGCATGCTGGGAAACTCATTCAAATATTGATGAAGTCTGTGAGAGCTGGTTTGATGTCTGCATATACTATATGGGAAACCCAGGGCTTTCTGCGCTTCTGCACTCTGTACAGATTGTAACTTGGCTTTGTTTCTGAGGTTCTTTGTGTAATAGTATAAGAACTGAATCTGAACTGAAAATTCACATTTGAGTTGAATCAAATGTCCTTACTCTTCTTAAATCTTTCCAGTAGTTTATATAATTCCATGCAGACAGAGGCAGAGTGTGAGGATGGAGAGGTTGGCTCATTGATTGAGAGCATGGATGGATGTTTGCAGACAGAGGCATTGTGTTTGCGTCATTGCTTACGACACACACACACACACACACACACACACACACACACACACACACACACACACACACACACACACACACACACACACACACACACACACACAGTTTAAGGAATAGTTCACCCAAAAATGTTTGTAATCATTTGTAATCATTTATGTCCACCCTTATTTTGTTCCAAACCTGTATGAGTTTCTTTCTTATGTTGAACACAAAAGAAGATGAAGAATGCTGGTAATCAAAGTCTACATTTGACCAAAAGGTTTTTATTTTTTTTTCATTTGACCAAAAGGTGGTGCTGTGTGCAAACTGCTCTGCTGCACAGGTTCATAGTAGCAACAACAGTTATTAAAGTTTTTTTGAGTATAATAAAGGGCCTTGAATATAGCTGAAATCAATACAACAATAAAATGGTAAGAAATGGGCTAAATGACAAGTTCATAATTCCATTATTGTAACTTATAAGATACAATCAATTAACATTTTTTTTAATTATTAAAATAATATTTTTAAAAAATAAAATAATCAAAAAGTTGAATACTTGATATACTAAAAAACATTTTACAAAAATGTGTGTACATTTCAATTAATGACAAAGAAACAGCATGTAAAACATTGAATTAAATGTGAAATTTTTAACTATTTTCTTGTAAAATAAATGCAGATAAACCAAAGATTACTGACAAGTTAAAAAAAAAAATGTAGTGTAGTTTTGTTGTTGTCTGAACAACAACAACAACAATTAACTTGAAAATATATAACTGTAGATGGCCCAGGATGGTAGTGAAGAGAATGGCAGTTGTTGTGTTCCTGTGGTCTGTAGTTACAAGATGTGTGTGAAACAGCCTTAATGGGTATGACATATTCTAAACTGGTATCCTGGCGTTCTGTACCCTGTCAGTGAAGGTTACCCAAATGCCAGACAGACACAAGTGAGGGCACTGGTTGTAACTCTCTGTCTCTCTCTCTCTCTCTCTCTCTCTCTCTCTCTCTCTCTCTCTGCTGCTAATCACTGCCATCTCCATAGCCACCTGCTTGTCACATTTGTCTGACTGAATGGACCTAATCCTCCAGAAACAGAAGACAGATTCAATGAAGCAAAAGATATATTAACAGCTTTGGAAATTGGACTACAAATAATATTTTGGATTTGTGTTGAAAACATAATTTAAAAAAATGTTTAAACAAAATGATGATTAATTCATTTTTAAGTCAGATTATTCATTTGGCATGACGGGAATGAATCTCCTTAGCTATGTTATCAATTAAACTATATTTGCTCACTTTTACTAAATAGAGCATATCTTCATTTCTAATTTATATTTTTTGCATTGAAATGTAAAAAACATTTTGAAGTGAATTTGCTAAAAAAAAAAAAAGGATGGCATGGGAATTGCTAGTTTTTTATTATTATTATTGTTTTTTATTGATGAAAAGCTAATAATTAATTATAATTACACACACACACACACACACACACACACACACACACACACACACACACACACACACACACACACACACATATATATGGCATATGTAATAAACAAAAATACATTTTAAAAGGTTCTGTGAACAGGTTAATGATTTGTTAAATTATTAAATAATATCAAGTCATACTAAAAATATATAAGCACACTTGTGGCAAACACATTAAGCTCTGGTGGTAAAACTGGAGATGGGGGGTTGAATGTGGTCTGCATCATATGCTGTTATTTCCCCATATTTTACTATTAAATGTACACTCTGTTTTAATAAAAGGGTGAAAAGCTGCCTTCCTAATATTTTTACAGGTTGGAATGTAGGAGTATAGAAAGAGAGAGGAAGTGAGAGAAATGCATGCTTGTTGAGAAGGGGGTATCATGTGACGCTAAACAAGCTGTTAAATATTAGTCATCGGCCTGCCAAAGAGCTTTCAGACAGATTTGGCATGTGTGACGGCAGGATTACACATAGACACGCTTACCAAGAGGACACAGACCTAACACACCTATTCATGCACACCTATATAAAGTGTCTGAACTTGGGCCATGAGTCCTGAAAGCATCTTGAAGCCTCCGGAAATCTTCTGCAAACCAAACTCTTTCTTTATACGCCTTTGTCCTCAGACACATAGGCCAAGATAAGCATAAGCCCCCTGACCTTATGTTTGCTGGCAGCCAACGTGTGTAAATCCCAGTGCAAAAGAGATGCACTTGTGTGACTACTGAGTTGTGTTTCAAAAGAGCTAAGCTAAGTGTCATTTATTTTGAAGATGGGGTGTTTCAGATTTCACTCAAGATTGTCTTGTACTGTAAGATCTCATTAAAATAATTATTCTAATTTCTGATTTCTCTGTTCTTGTATTCACATTCAGTGTGTGGTTGTGACCTGGCCCAAGGTGGTTTCTTCATGAAGAACGGGGAATACCTATGCACACTGGACTACCAGAGGCTTCATGGCACTCGCTGTAATGGCTGTGGAGACTTTGTTGAAGGAGAGGTGGTCACTGCTCTTGGGAAGACTTACCATCCCACATGTTTTGTCTGCACTGTTTGCAAGTAAGAGTTACCCAAAAGCAGGCCCATTTCACATGTTAAAACATATATCATTTATATTTGTATGTTATGGACAATTTTTGCCTTGAACTTGCTAACACAACAAAATATTGTATTTTTAGAAAGATCTTTTTCTTTAAAAAGATCCTAAAGGATAGAAAAGCTCTCGTATCGGAATATTCATCCAGATATTCAGACTAAGTATAATAAATCATTATGGTTGACAACTTTGTTTTGGAAATAACAACTTAAATGTTTGGTAATAGAATGTTATATATATATATATATATATATATATATATATATTAAAAAAAATCTATTTTAATATATTTTAAAATGTAATTTATTCATGTGATGACAAAGCTGAGTTTTCAGCAACTTTTATTCCAGTCTTAAAAAAGTATTAATTTCTTAAAAAAAAAACTTTTACTGACCCCAGGCTTTTAAATGGTAGTGTAAATGCCTAAATGTCTTTGCATCCTTCTTCTGTTGCCAGACGGCCATTTCCCGCTGGTGATCGAGTCACGTTTAATGGAAAAGACTGTCTCTGTCAGCGTTGCATCCAGCCAACTTCCCCGACTCCCAAAGACATCGGCGCCTCTAGTAGTGAGTCCACACTTATTGGTTATGTTTAAATGTCCTACTCAGATTTCAGCTTGCCACAATCATCCCCCTTTTATAGATGTGTTAGATTGTGTAGTTTATGTGTGTGTTGCCAGGTCTTATACTGCTCAGGACTCAAGGTCATTGCTGCGAGTTTGAAGCTCCCTGTCTCTTCATCTGTCATATGTGTCTCCTGTCAAAAAGGCACATGAGGTAGTTGTGTTCTGAACAACTTAAATCCTCATTCATTTAGTGTATGATGCCCAGTTCTTCCTGTTACCATTTTCAATTGTAATTACATTTACAGTACATTGCCGTTACATTTACAGTTGGCAATTGTATGACGCCTAGTGTTCTAAAATCAGAACATTTTTAAAAGTGCACTCCAGCCTTTATTAGCAATGTTCTAAAAGCCAGTCAAAATACATTTGAAACCCTTAACAACTGCCACAAACACCTTAGGCAAGTACGAAGCATTGTGCTTATACCAGTCAGAATACAAGTGCTGTACATTATCAACCACATAGGAATGCCTTGGCACCCATCCACAGCACCCAAAATCCATGATGGATTTTACACAGGCGAGTATTTATTCTGAAATATCGTTGTAATAAGGATCCCTGCTTCATTTCAGACTCCTCTAGGGTTACTTAAGTTGACAGGATGCTTAGACCAATTCCTGTGCTGTCAACCAGGGAAAAGCTGATCTCCTTATAAATGTTTCTCTCTTTGATTTTTCTCCCTCTTTTATCTCACTTTGAGGAAGTTCTTCATCCTCCTCCGGTAGATTAGGGGTCCTCTTGGTGTAATTTAAGCTGCGGGGCCCCAGGAGTCAAGCAGACAGGCACAGAGAATGAGAGAGGCTCAGAGCCAATGAAAAGCTCAGCACACTCCTGTGCCTGCTGGTTGTCCCATTCTCTCTCACTCGCTTTCTCTGGCCTTCCGCTTTCTGATAAATTCTGATAAAGTCAGGTCTCCGCATGTGTAGAATGTGCCGATTTCCTGAGGTTTGGGATTTCCTTATTATAGTAAATTGCGCTAGTCATTAAACTCAAATTGTCATAATGCAGGGAATCATTGTTACATAATAACATCAGGTGATGGACAATTACAGGAGCAATTTAGCAATGAATAGCTGCTGTGTTGCAGAGGAGAGAATTAATGTAATTCTAAGCATTGCATCATGGCATTGCGTTGATTGAAAAAACATTGTGTAGACCATGTATCAGTGGAGTCTGACTGTTTTTACTTGGATGGAAAAAAGGTGTGGGACACACACACACACACATAACTGTTCAAAAATAAGATTTAATACTTTTATACAAGACCATATATAAAAAAGCAACAATGTCATAAATGATTTCAGGTAAATGCTGTTTTTTTAACTCTCTATTCATCAAAAATATTACGCAGAACAACTGTTTTCAGCACTGATAATAAGTTACTTGAGCACCAAATCGTAATATAAGAATGATTTTTGCAGGATCACGTGACACCGAAGACTAAAGTAATGAAGATTTGCATAAAATAAAGTCAATTTCAAAAATAAATTTGAATTCAAATAAATTAAATTAAAATAATATTTCATAATAATTATGTTTTTACTATAATTTTGTATGTAATAAATGCAGCTTAGGTGAACAGCAGAGACTTCTTTTAGAATCATTTAAAAATCTTTTGAACAAAATATAATAAAGTATAATTAGTATGCTACAAGTGTTTCTAGACATCACAGCATTCTAATGTACAGTATGAAAGATTTATATTCATTTTGAGATATGCTAAATATTACATTTGTACCATGTTAACTTTAAATGAGTGTTACATAACAACAAAGGTAATCCTAATGTAAAAAGGGGAGAATGAGCATGCACAATGAAATATTTGCAGATGTGTTTGCACTATTTTAGTTATAATCATGAATTTTATTTTAATGTGTCTGTCTTGCTTTCCTGTTTTTCTTTCTTTTTATCTTTCTCCTCTTCTCCTATATGTGCAAGCATCCGTACTTACACACACAGACAGGAACTTAAAGAGCCCTCCTTAATATCTCTTTGTGTCATGCTTGGCTGAATATTTGTCATTCACGAGCCCCACTCGAGGCTGATAAAAGTCTTGAAAGTGTGTTTTTTTTTTTTTTTGGAAGGTGCTGATTGTTTCGAGCCATGATAATGCTGCTTTAGCAAACCCCACAAAGCTTTTATAGGATGACACTTCTAAAAACCTGCACTGAGTCTGATACTTATATAAACCTTATGACAGGTGGATTGAATGCAGGTCTCTTTGAAACTCACACACACACAGTGGGTCTCTAGCACACACACAGTGCAGGCAGAGGTTGAGAAGGCTTAAATGATGCATTAGAGCACTAGATGCAGAGCGGTGCATTATATACTCTCCTCACTGTCAGTGGTTACCATCGTGCCTCAAGCAACATCAGCAGCGTCTGGGACCTCCCCACCCATCCGCATCCATCCCTGCTTTTTAAAAAAGCTTTTGGGATTTCAGCCAAGGAACATAAATAGAAGATGACAACCATGAGCTATTTTTATCCCTCAGCCTTTTACACACATTACACAAGTATTAACTAAATTCCTTCGCATTCCTCCAGGAAGAAGCTCCATCTTATTGAGGGAGGATGCTCGCCTTTTTTAGAAATGGTGCTGTAGGCCCTTATTCAGTCTGTCATGCAATATAATGATGATTCACTATTGATCGCTGCAGTAATTTTATGGATACAATGTGCTTTGCTTGAAATTACTTCTGAGAGCCTGAATAATCAGTGCTGTGTGTTGTAGATCAACAGGCCTTTCAAAAACGAAAGGAGTTTTTTTTAGTTGACACTGACATCTAGTGGAGAGAATTGTTTGTGCACAAGTGACCCCAAAAACGTAAAAAAAAATATATGCAATTGCACTGTATCTGAATATGCCTGCCCTACTGTGTATCATCGATATTGCTCACTAAAACTGTTTAAAACAGTTTTCGGTAATTGAAATAAAGCTGAAATAAAATATGAATTTTACATGAGAAACTTATACTTAAAAAACGGAACAAAAAAGAGACCGAAAAGTACTGAAATTAGCTAAAACTAAAATAAAAATAATCGAAAGCTACACAGCTTTAATCATTTTTATTAAAAATTATTTTAAAATAATAATATTTAAAAATGATTTAAAAAATGACAAGCATATAACCTATTTACAAAATATAGGCCTATATAAAATTTCAAAATATTAAAATTAAATCTATTTTAAAAATCAATAAATTCTATAATAGTATGTAAATAATACTAAAATCACACTGCTATGCATTATAGGAAAAGCGCTAAATTAAATATTTTGTGAATTGCAATTGCAAATCTTGTCATGGCTAATGGCTGATAAACTAAATATTTTTGGCTATAAAAAACGACTTCCTGTTTCTCATTAGCATGTCAAAATGTCATGTAGTCTGTAAATGTCATTTTCAGGCTGCTATTAGTATCCACTATGTGTGTGTGATGGTCTGCATCTGTGTGTGTTTTCTTGCAGACTGTGCAGGATGTGGCAGGGATATAAAGAACGGTCAGGCTCTTCTGGCCTTGGACAGCCAGTGGCACCTCGGCTGTTTCAAGTGCAAGGCCTGTGGGAAAGTGCTGAGCGGGGAGTACATCAGCAAGTGAGCTATGCCTTAATTATTTTTTATCTCTTGCCATCTCGTGCGTCCCGCTTTCTCTCTACAATTCCCCATCTCGTATCTGTCCTCTTTTCTTATAGCATTCAATTTTTGCTCTTATCCTGGATTCATTGAGGTGAAGTAGAATAGAGTAAAAACATAAATCTCTCTCCCTGTCCTGCTGTCTTTTTTAAGGGATGGTTCTCCATACTGTGAGAATGACTACCAGATCCATTTTGGCGTGCAGTGTGAGGCCTGTCATCAGTTTATCACAGGGAAAGTTCTGGAGGTGAGT
Source organism: Cyprinus carpio (assembly GCF_018340385.1). Lineage (NCBI taxonomy): Eukaryota > Metazoa > Chordata > Actinopteri > Cypriniformes > Cyprinidae > Cyprinus > Cyprinus carpio. Next base: position 16,690,492 of record NC_056608.1, read on the forward strand.
AACCAGTACGTGTATGTAGACTGAACCTCTTGGCTCTTTCTAATACCATTGAGCTGCCTGCATGCAGTAGGCAGCTCATTAAGGCATTATAGCTACGCTCCAGATGTGAAGGTGGTTGCAGCATTATTATATTGCCTTTTTAAATATAAAAGGTAGAATGAACAATCTAATCCCTTAATAATGCACTAAGGATAAAGCAAGAGAACTGTTTACGTTAATCTAATTAGAATTTATTTATTACCAAGACATATTACTATTTTTCGAGTAATATTATTAAAATATTATAATATTATAAAATGCAATGTAATTAAATTAATTTGCAATGAATGTAAATGCAATATACACTGCCATTAAGACATTTGAGGTCAGTAAACTTTTAAAAAAGTAATTTTTTTTTTTTAAGAAATATGTTTATTAAGCAAGAACACAAATAATGATCTCTATAATGTTACAAAAGTTTTCTGTTTCAAATAAATGCTGTTTTTTTACTTTCATTTCATCAAAGAATCCTGTTTTTTATTATTGTTTTTATCATGGTTTCCACAACAATATTAAACATAATAATAAGAAATGTTTCCTGAGCACCAAATCAGCGTATTAAAATCATTTCTGAAGGATCTTGTGACACTGAAGACTTGAGTAATGAAAATTTAGCTTTGCCATCACAGGAATAAATTAGATTTTGAAATATATTGAAGTAAAAAACTGTACTAAAATTGTACGAAGTATTTGACAATATTACTGATTTAACCAACCCCAAACTTTTTAAAGGAAGTGTATTTTTTCAACGTAGGTAAAGTTTAATTTTGCATTTGTTATGTATTTAATTAACAGTTAAATTAACAGTTAATTAAGAGAAATAAAAATGACAGATTGTTGCCCTACAATAATATAAACATGAACACATGCCATCAAATTAATATAGGTAGTAATTTGATAAGAAACCTTTAAGTTGAGATTGAAATCACTGACTTTTGTTAGCAACAAAATATCTTATCCTGACAAATTTGAGCACAGTTTAAAACATTGTTGAGTTTTCTTATGATTAAACTATTTTCTCAGAAGAAAAAACTGAGAAGCAGGAGACCTACAGTAATTTGTTCTCAATTTAGTCGCATTGGTTTCTAGAATACACATTTGAGATATCCCTGAGATCTCTATTGTGAGTTTTCCTGCTTATGGAAATTAAAAATGGTCTCTTGTGGATTTGCAGTGTTTTATAGTCATGTCAGTATGTGTCAGCATTCCAGATTCTTACACTTCCGCTCCCACTAAACATCTGGATCCCCTAAGAGTGGAGTCATTAGTCTGACCCATGTCCACACACACACATCTCAACATCCAACAACATGGCTGAACTTACATCATTGCTCCATTCATCAAACATTTTAGAACTGACACCAGCCCAATGGGAATAGAGCAAAGCAGTGCCGTTGGGTGGATTCCAAGGTCCCGCCTAGCTATTGTACACGGGACGGCCCCTTTAAGGCCGGGCCCCTCTGATAGGGTGGGAGAACGGTGAGATAGAAAGGGGGGAATTTAGGAAAATTCTCAAGAAAAGTCAAAGGCAAAACGTGCGGGACTGAAGAAAAACATAGGAGTTCTCTCGAACAAGAGAGTGCAAGTGACAAAAGTGATTTAACTGCAAAGTCGCAGGGCTGGGGTGCCACACGAGCAGCCTGCCAAAGGTAATGTTTCTAATAGTTTCAATAGAGGTGGTTTCTCATTTTTTTATTTTAAAGCACTTGACAAACATGTTTGTTATTTATGTCACAATGTGTGTTCTGTTCTGTTTTTGGAGCAACTTGTAATATAAGCATGCAGATGGTGTTTATCAGCAGAGTGTAAATACTTCAGTGCTTTTTCTTTGCTGTTTGGGTGATCATGGTCAAGCTTTGTCATCCTGATTAAGCTGACCTGTTAACAGTCTATTAGTTTTCAGTGCTTTCTCATACACAGTCTGTTTGCACTTACAGTATACACTCCAGTAGAATAGTTGTGTTTATGGGGATCTGTGCAGCCACAGATGGTGGAAAGGAAGTGTGCTGGAATCTTATGCATGTGTGAGCGCCTAAGATCAAAACCAGCTCTCTGTCTATATAAATCCAAGCCGATATGTATAGAATCTCAATGTAATGTTGAGAGCAACAGATGCCGCCAGTCTGCAGATGGCATTGCGCCCGTGCCAAGGAGGCCATTCAGATTTGATGAGGGATGAATAGTGCTTATAAACATTGCTGTGGAACTCTTAGGTTTGGTTAGGCCTACAATTAAGACTTTGCAGTTAGCAGTTTGTGTTCTGTGTGCTATTAAACATTTATGTTGGGTACAGATGCTCACACATGCTATTTTGTTCTGAGTAAGCTTGATTACTCTGGGCTGTCAGCTTCTATATGTCAACCGTGGATAAGTTATTTAACTGCAATGACGTTTCACTCCCATTAAACCTCTCCAATAAGTGTCTAATGAGGCTATCCAGAAATGACAAGTCTGCCGCACCAGCTGGCCCTGCATTATCTCACCACACACACACACACACACATCCATATCCAGAATATACCAGACACCCGGAGGGAAATTGCTCAAAGCCAGGTTGTTCTTTTGAAGGTCACAAGACCTAAATAGTAACTTTATCTTATATATTCCCCTCAAAACTTATTCTTGAAGAATGCAAATGAGAAAATAGCTGACAGAGTAAGACTACAGAGCTATAAAATTAATATGGATGGCATAGCTCACATAATTTGGCTTCAGAAGAATTTTACGACTTTTTGAGTGCAGTCTTTCAAACATTCAAAAGTTTGGGGTCAGTAAAAAAAATGTTTGGTAACACTTTAGTTTAGGGACCAATTCTCACTATTAATTAGTTGCCTATTAGCATGCCTATTATTAACAAAATGGTTGTTTATTAGTGCTTATAAAGCATTTATTCTACATGACCATATTCCACATTCCTAATACCTTAATTTATCAACTGCCTTACTAAATATTAAGAAGAAGCAAATTATGAGTTTACTGAGTGAGAATTGAACCTTAAAATAAATTGTGACCAACTGTTTCAGCAAAGATGCATTATATTCATCAAAAGTGACAGTAAAGACAGTAAAATCTATTTTAAATAAATGTTGTTCTTTTAAACCTTCTACTCAATAAATAATCTTGAAAGAAATGTAGTACATTTTCAAAAAAAATATTAAGCAGCAAAACTGTTTTCAACATTGTTGATAAAAAAAATGTTAATTGAGCACCAAATCAGCACATTAAAATAATTTCTGAGTAATGGCTCTCGTAATTCAGAACTTTAATATCATGTGCATGGGACCAGCAGCATCCAAAACAATAGTCATCTATCCAAGTACTTTCTGGGGTTTTTTCTCTCTTACATTTTTTGTTTCCCAGTCGTCATTCCTGCTTGCTGTTTTCTCTTCATCCCGGTCTCCCTCCCTCTCTCTGGCTCTGTCTTCTGTCCACACCCCTCCATCTGGGCTGAAGCAGAGGCATGGACTGTTCTTGGCCCCTTTATTCAGAGTTCACTGCTCTGTTTTCTGTGTTGGCTTCTTGTGATGCAATAGGAAATGACTGCTAGTCGTCTGTCTCAGACAGAGCGCTACACAGAGAGGTAGAACATGTTGTCACTCTGGTTTGTTTACTGGAAAACTGTTACATGGTCTTGTTGCCATGGCGATGAGGCCCGGGAGCCGAGGGGTCACATCTGTGTGAAATCATGCGTTTCAGCTGCATTGCCTCATAGTTCAAAACAGCAGAGGACCATGGGATGTTTCCCCTGCAGAGGAGCCAAATGGGCAACTCCCTCCTCAACACTCAGAGCTCCAGCTGATAGAGGAACAACAAAACAATTGAATTATGTGCCTGTATGAGAGAGATGAGATGAAGAGGGGTTTAGTGGGCTAGCTCCTGTGAATGTATGATATGAAAAGATTTTGAAAGAGAAAAAGAGCAAATAAAGAGAATAATTTGTTATATATTTAAAGTACTGAGTCAGGTGTCAACAGAGTTGCTATGACTTTTGTAGTTCATTACAGCTCTTGTGGAGTAGAAAAATTATCAATGAGTGACAAAGTTCAGTCTGTTTTTCATGCAAAACTATCATTTTGCAAGACTCAAAGTATGGGCTACTTTTATGATACTGTTTTTTGTCATTTTAGCAGCTCCAGCCCCATTTAATTCAATTAAAAAGAAAGTTAAGAATATTCTAATATATATATACTATATATATATATATATATATATATATATATATATATATATATATATATATATATATATATATATATATATATATATATATATATATATATATATATATATTTGTGTTCCAAAGTCATACAGGTTTGGAATACTATGAGGTTCAGTACAGTAAACAATGACAGAAAAATATGCTTTTAAGAAGTAACAAAAACAATACAGAAGGAGAGAAAAATTAACAGATAAAGGGTACAAATCAAAAAGAAGAAAAAGGGAAGTAAGACAAAGTGTTGCCTCAAGAAAAAGAGTTTTAAAGAGGTTTTGAAGGAGAGAGAGATGTCAGAACTGCAGGGCTCATCAGTATTCCCAGAGCGGACTGAAAGCTGCAGAATGATGAAATAGTACTGCAGATGACTTCCAGCTGTGGGCTACATGACCTAGAGTGATGATACATACATACAAAACCATATGAATATTATGTGGAATGTACTGCACCTTTAGCAATGACTGGTATGCTACACTAACGTTCAAAAGTTTGCAGTCAGTAAGATGTTTTTGAAAAAAGTCTCATGCTCACCAAGGCTGCATTTGCAATGACTGGTATGCTACACTAACGTTCAAATATTGATCAAAAAAAGGAGTATTGTGAAATAGTGTTAACTATTTTCTATTTTAATATATTTGTAATAAAAAATATTTCAATGGGTAATATGGTTTTTTTTGTTTTTGTGTGGTGGGGTCTGCTGATCTTAACAGAGGTTCATTCATGATTATGGAGTGATGAGAGCAAAATACAAAGAATGAAGGAAAGAGGAGAGAAAGAGCCTTTTTTTAGAAGAAGTGAAGTGCAATGAAGTGACAGCACACCTGCTCTGTCCCCCACCGACTTTTAGGCTTTGTGACAGATGTTAAGGAATTTCAGTATGTTTTGTCCAGTGTCTCCCTGGAATGTTTTTTCTTGTGTTTCTTATGAATCATGTTGACCTCTGAATGTTGACCTTTGCCCCTTACAGGCAGGAGATAAGCACTACCATCCAAGCTGTGCACGATGCAGCCGATGCAATCAAATGTTCACGGAGGGAGAGGAGATGTACTTACAGGGTGAGCACAACATTTTAATGATACCATTAATACAGAGGATTGAAGCATTGCTCTTACTTTCCACAATAAGGCTGAAACTAATGAAACTAACTTAGTTGACATGTCTAAAAATAGAGAATTTTCTAATTTTAGAAATCAGATGAATTAATAAATAAAATAAAATAAAATTGAACAATAGTTATTGATAAATTTTACTTCTCATAAATTTAAATATTTATTTGGTCATTTTTCTTACGATAACTTTGGTAACAGGGTTGAAGTTCAAATTACAAGTTATTTAACAGGGTTGAAATGTTTTCTTTTCAGTATGTTGTTCATGGATATTGCAATTTTTGTAACCATGTTACTATAGTTTTGGACATGTCTAAATTCAGGTGGTTTCATTGTTTTAGCAAAATAATAAAATAAAATGTTGTTGAAAAAATGTTGTGAAAGAATTCTGATGTAAACACCCATATTTGATCTTAATTTCTCTCTCTCTTTCTCTCTCTCTCAGGTTCTACAGTATGGCATCCAGACTGTAAGAACAACAGTAGAGTGGAAGAGAAGTACAGAGTGAGTATCTATCCATCTAAACACTTACTGTCAAGTTAATCAGCCCAGTCTCTCTGTCTAAAAGAGAAAACTTTGCTAAGCTCCTCCCTCACAGTATTCCCAGTAACAACAGTCTACAATGCTCACATTCTTCAAAGCGCTTTTAAAACCTCCTTCAGTGGCTCCAAAGTTAAAATGAGGTCTCAGGTGCTCTAGCTGAAAAGAGAATGTATGTGTGTGTTTGTCAGTGAGTATTTTGTCCATTCTGTTGTGATTCTTCTCCTTAGGCAGCTTGGCAACATCCTAAAGGAAAACCCAGTCCGTTTGATATCTTTTACCCTCAGTCTCAGATTCAGAGCCGGGGCCCAGGTGGCTCTCGGCTGGGCCGGCGTCCCCTGGGCAGTCGTGAGGTTTGCAGTCTTCTGCTCTGCACTGCCTCCAAATTGCAATGCTTCCGGCTAACTCAACTTTCTCAGAGAGTCCTGCTTTACTTTGAAGCAAGACTGAACTGCTGTGTGTTGTTTTTAGCTTCATTTTAGTTAACTTACGTCCCCCACAGCAAGACTGAATATGCTTGCTTTCTCCTCCTGCAAGTTAGGTCATGATCCCCATAGAAATGTTTCTAAATTCACAAAAAAAAAAAAACCTTTTGTCCCACAAAATCAGGATCTGCCTGCATGCATAATATAGCAAGCAAGGCTGCGAGTAGGTGACTATGGATGTAGTGCTTGAGTTACATGACTGCTGGCTAAGGTGGATAATTCAAGTGTTTTGTTGAGTGTGATGCCATATCCTCTGATGCCTTTTCCTTCACAGCCCCTTCCACCCTCAGTAACATCTCTGCACCAATCAGAAAGGCAGGTACTGTATTCTGCTTCTGGCAGCAGACTGAGGAACCCAGAGTGTGTTTTGCGGCTCTTGCCTTTGCAGTCACCCACCAGCAGAGGGCTTTCCCCCCTCGCCAACTTCCCCATAACAGCCTGTGTGTGAACCATTACGCTTTTCACCACTGCAGGCATGTGGCTCAAGCCCTTCCAGCGCTCCATTCACCATTACAGGAATGACGGTTCTTTGACTCTTCATGCAGAACCATCTCTAACAGAAATGGCCTCACATACAGAATAAGTCGTGCAATTTGGGTGTTTTTGGTGACGTTTGACCAAGAGTCATATTTGAGGGATTGGCTGCACTGGCTGCATATTGTATGACATGATATGAAAGAGAATGCATCTTTGGAAGGCTTGCATTGGATTATGAGGCAATAGGAGCTGTGGCTTTCTAATTTGTACTGAAATGAAAACCTAAGAATATGCCTCCCTCCTTCACCCAAAAATCACAATTTTGTCATCATTTACTCTCATCATTCATCCTCATGTCTTTAAAACCTGTATGACTTCCCTTATGAAAAATTGTGTTTAGTTAGACTGAACATGCATGTGTACTGTAAATGTACTTCAAATCCTAAAAGTGCATTTTTTAAAAGTTTTACTTATGGTCTTTAGGTTTTAATAATCTTTTATTAATTTAAGTGATGTAATGAAATGAGTTTAGCAATAATGTGTGTCAGTAAATTCAGAAGTATTTTTTAAATATGGAAGAAACTATGTAAGAAATTAGAAGTAATTCTGAAATGACATAAAGATATACTTAATATTCAAAAGTACATTTAAACTATAATTGCAATTATCATGCTTAAATTTCAGTATGTTCCACAAAAAAAAAAAAAAAAAAAAAAAAACTATTGTATTGCTTTGGAAGACTTGAATGTAGTGCATGATTTACTTTATGATGTACCTCTTTTGTAGCTTGAAAGGCCCGGTTTCCATTCACTTCCATTTTATGAAAAAGAGCATTCTTTAAACCTTCTGCTTTTCTTTTTCTTTGAAAAACTAAAGTCATATAGATTTGGAATGACATGCGAATAAGTAACTGTTGACAAAAAGTTCATTTATAGCTCGGCCACCCCCTTAAGCTTTCCCCTGGCATCTATTAGTGTGTTTAGGAATATGTGTGTGCATTATTTTCAGCTTATTGCTAACACAACATCTCGTTCTCCCGCAGCCCACGAGGTCATCGTCTGAGAGTATCTGTTCGAGACCTGGCTCGAGCATCCCTGGATCTCCAGGTCATACCATCTATGTGAGTCCCAATCATCGGCGCCCCCAATCGTTTCCCGAGTCTGTCAGATCTTACCACTCAGTCCACAATGGATTCTGATGCTGGTACACTCCAGGGTCAATGTAAAAAAAAAACATGCAGGAAAAGCACAGGAGTTTGCTTCAATCTCTCTCCACTCTTTGCCTTTGCCTTGTATTTGATATCTGTAGCATCATTTCAGCATGTAACCGAATTTAGAGAATCATTTACAATAACACTGTTAAGCGAATGTTAAGCCAGGTAGCTTTTCTCATAAGCATGCCTCCAAAAACAATCGTTCATCTTTCCAAATAAGTGTACGTTCACTCTGTGTGATGAGCTTTGTGACAGCTGTAGCTTTGGTCGGATGTGATGTGGATGACCTTTGACCTGTGCCCTGACCTCTTCCTCATCAACACCTTTTCTCCCTGTGTTTCTCCACCTATGTGTCCTCTCCCTCCCCTGTGTCCCTCATCCTCTCCTTCCTCCAGGCAAAAGTAGACAATGAGATTATTGATTACAAGGACCTAGCAGCCATCCCCAGAGTCAAGGCCATTTATGATATAGAGCGTCCAGACATGATATCCTATGAGTCTCTCCATTCCACCTCTTCCACCCTGGAAAGACAAGGAAGGCACAGCCCTGGAGAGGTAACACGAATTGTAAACTTTTAGTGTCTTTCTAATAAACAAACAATGTGCTATTATGACCTAATATGATATATATAGCCACTGTATGGCTGTCTAGGCATTATGATGTCACAGATTTATGCTTATATATTTATTTATTCTCATTTTTTTTGGATAGGTGTGGCTTTCATAAAAAGCACACTTTTGCTCTTTTACCTCAAATCAGACAGTGCACCTGCCTACAATTATGTGAACAGCCATACTCTATACATTTAACATCCTTGTATGTCAGTTTGGAGATCTGGACAGTCTAGTCTAGTGGTTCTCAACCTTTTTAACTCTAGGGTCTAACTCATGCCTCCGGCCCCCTTTGGAAGTTTGCTGAGGCCGGGCCCCGGCCCCCTGGTTCAGAACCATTGGTCTAGTCTCCATTACCAAACCAGCACATGGGTTTTGGCCACCTAGTAGCTACCAGACTATCCCTATATAACAGACCCAAACCTGCCAATGCTCCATCTTTGTGATAATACCATCCCATCCCCAGGTCCGTACTCTGTCTCAGTAACCATAAAAGCTCTCTGACCCCATGATCCCATTAGTGTTCCAAAAAACACTATTGGTTGAGGCTCTCGGGCCACAGACAGAGCAGATGTGAGCCAGTGTGTGTATTTGCTCATTTCTCTGTATATGATCATGTACATTGCATGTATTCCTGTCATCACGTTAGCTGTATGTCTATGCATGAAAATGTATGAGAGATGGGTTTTTTTTTTTTTTATTCTCTGTGACTGCTCTTTGGTTCCCTTTGTCTATTAAACATTGTTCTGCTGTACCTGAAAACGCCTGTGCGCCCTCTCTGTGTAGAGACAGCAGTGTCACAGCGCCACCTGGTGACCATAATCAAAATCTCAGTCAATCTGCGGTGATGGAGATGCGTGTTAAAGGGATATTCCCGGGTTTTTTCATCTGCATCTGTTGTTGATTGCCAAAGGCAATAATTTAGACTTGTTTTTGACTGTGTTAAAACAAACAGAAAATGTATTTACAATTACACACTTACAATTGAAGCCTATCGAGCAATGGGCCGGGGGGCAGGGGCCCGGGGGGGAGGGTGGGGGGAAGAATTTCATTTTTAATGTTCTTCAAAGAAATTTTTCAAAAGGGCTACCATTTAACTGTTTTCTGTTATAATATATTAATATATTTTTATAATATATTTTAAAATAATAAATTAAAAATGTTCAGCAGCCATTACTCCAAAATAAATCATTTCTTGTTTTTTTCTAATTTCTTATTGTTGTAAATTTGTGATGGTTGTTATTTTTGTGATAGCTGTTTTATAGGTTCTTTATTGTTATTTTTAATTTACAATGAAAAAGAACAGCAATTATTTGAAATATGATTTTTTTTTTTTTTAATAAAGTAAATACTGGCACATTTGATTAATATAATGCATCCCTGCTGAACAATGGTATGAATTTATTATTTTTTTTTAAATACAAAAATAAATACTAACCACAAATTTTATTTGAATGATGAATAGATATTTCAGTTGGAAAACAAGACCAAAATACTGATTAAACAAAAAGATAAGGAGTTTACTTTTTCAGCCATTCATGACATTAGTTTATGATGTTATAGCAGATATAACTGCACAGAGAGGGTCGGTAAGTGATTTTATCGCACCAGTTTTATCTCAACACTTGAAGTTATACTTTTGAAAGAGAGTAGTAACCAAACAGGCTTCTATTGTAAGTGTGTTACAGTTAACAAAATGATTGTCTGTTCTAATCAAGCTGAAAATGACCAAGAATATTCCTTTAATGCATACCATATTATTGAGTCACCGACAAGTTCATTGAGTAACCAGACTCAACCCCTTTCCTCCCCTACAGCCTGTCAAAGCCTCAGGTGGCAGCCCTCCCAGAGGCAGAGCCACAGTAAGTGTAAGCAGGATAGAAATAAGGCTGCTGACATAACCAATTAGTTTGTGGATCCCCACCCAAACTAATAAGAACACAACTAACATATTCATTTACAAAACCTTACCTAATCAAATAAGCATGAACATCTAATGCCTCTTAAACGTAATATCTCTCATCTCATTGGCTGCTATCTGAACACTCATCTGAATAGCCACTTTAAGTACTTTATATTAGTTTGCTAGTGACAATAACTTTAAGTGTGTACTCAAGAACCCAGTGGAAAACTGAAGAATCTTAAATGCTTCTACATGTGCCATGGCAATGGTGTAGATTCATACTTGATATGATTTTCCCAGAAGACATAGCCTACAGCTGACATCTTTAGCATAACATGAGACAGCATCTAATATTCAAAACGAACACTGCAAGTGCTTTTTTGCGATTACTCTTTCACCTTCATTACATTCATTTAATTTAAAACATCATCCAGTGCATGATGGGTCACAGAAAACACAGCTGTTTCCATGACGCATAACATGATGTTATTTTTAGTGATTTTAATTCTGTGTCCACATTCCCAGACCCTGCCACAAGACCCCTCCTCACTGTCCGCAGAAACAGTAAGTTGTCAGTGACCTCCCTCTGAACGCTGCCACAGCTGAGGCCACAGTTTTCTCTCTCTTAAATGTGCACATCATGAAGATGGCACTGAGCTTCAGCTGACTGTTGAGCACTGGAAGAAGTCCTCTGTTTAATTAATGGCAAATACACAAAAGTGTCATGCTGGAGTGTGTGTTCATGTTTGTAATGTCTGTCTGTCTGTCAGTTTTTTCCCAGCTACAGCTGAGTGAATATCACTAATACACACACAAAACTAAGCTTAAGATTTATTTTTTTTGGGGGGGGGGGGGGTTGTTTGGAGTATTTATTTGTTTAGTTAATTGTTTTTTATGCAAAAGTTTTGGGTCAGAAAAGATGAAATTCATTTAACTTTTATATAGCAAGGATGCATTAAATTGAAATAAATACTGTTCTTTTAAACTTTCTATTCATCAAAGAATCCTGAAGGAAAAAAAAAGGATCACAGTTTCCATAAAAATATTCAACTTTTTACAGCACTAGTAATATGAAATGTTTCTGTACTTCAGCACTAAATCAGTATATTACATTAGAATGATTTCTGAATGATCATGTGACACTGAAGACTAGAGTAATAGCTGCTGAAAATTCAGCATTGCATCACAGGAATAAATCTATTAAAATAGAAAATGGTGATTTTAAATTGTATTTTTAAATTGTAAAAAAGCAAACAAACAAAAAAAAAAAACATTTTTTCAAAGTTAGTTTTTATTGTACTATTGGTCAAATAAATGCAAACCTTTTTTCCCCTTAGAAACATAAAGAAAATCTTATTTTGTGCTTTTGGACATTTTTGAATATTTTTGTGATATTCACTCATCAAACAACTTTGATAATATACAAAGCCACACATTCCTGGAACTTAAAAGCATACACCGCAGTGGCATGATTTAACTTCCTTTTACTAATCGTATTATTTGCTGTTCTAACCAGCTCTGTTGCATACAATCTCCTGTCTACCTTTTAGTAGATTCTGATCCATACTGATCCATGCTTTTTTTTTTTATTCCTGTTCTGTTTCAGTCTCCAAGGACACTGTCTCCCACCCCATCCGCTGAGGTTAGAGGTTGTTTATAATCCTTAGTCTTCTTTATTACTATAGAGCCAATAGTACATGTCCATTAAACCGTGTCTTAAAAAGATAGTCATCCCAAAAATGAAAATTCTGTCATAATTTAGCCAACCTCATTCTTTCTTCTGTGGAACACAAAGATATTTTATGGAATGTTGGTAACCAAACAGTTTAAGTTGAGTTCCATAAGTTGGTCTAAAAATATCAATAGAGACTAAAACTGTTTGGTCACCAACATTATTCAAAATGTCCTAAAAACGTAAAAGATAACAGAATTTTCATTTTTGGCTGGACTGTCCCTTTAATGTATTTAGTAATGTGAATGTGTTTTGCACCTTCCCATATATAATGTAATATGTGCATGTGTATGATAGGGTTGTTATGACATGAGGGTGCGCATCATGCAGAGATCCACCAGTCAGGGCTCCATCGGCTCTCCAGTCTACCACCGCCATAACTACATACCCCCCGTGTCTAAGTCACCCCAGCACTTCCACAGACCAGGTTAGTCAAATGAAATGATCCAAATCCTCCCTCCATAGGATTCCAGTGGAGTGTATGGATGAGCGAGATCTCCTTACAACATTTTGGCCGCTTTCACGTTGCCTTTTCTTGCTTTCCGTTTCCTCCTGAGCTTGTAACCTGCCTCCTTCCTCTGCTCACATGTGCTCCTTCCATCCTCTTTTTTCCTTCATCCTCCTCCTCTGTTCCTCTTCCTCTTCTCTGAGCGGCCGGCAGGAATGCTGAAGCTCTGCTCCTCTTTGCGCTCCAGCGACACGCGCCCTACCTCCCCTTTCCGACATCACTTCCTCCCCCATAACAAAGGTAAGGCCTCTCCACTCCCCGTTGCCCGACCTCTTCGCCTCATTCTCAGTGTCAATATCGTTCCGTAGATGCAAATCCACCCCTTTCTCTGATTCAGGCCTGCTGAAATGTCTTGACTGTGACTTTTAAGCTTGTAAAGCCGTGCTTTTGGCAGCTCTGTTTGAGAAATACACAAGTCCTGGAGTTGAAACGCTTGAATGGCACTCTTATGAGGTCAAGGGCTGCATTTGATCTGTAAATCTAATGCAAGTTGCTAATCCACAGTTTACTAATCACATGTGTGTAATGTCCCTCTGTCCTCTCCACAGATTCTTTCTGCATAGGTATGTCTTGGCTTCATGGCTGTGGTTGACTCAGTGTAGAGCAATTTGGTGCCTGTGGCAGTTCAGAAGCATGCTGGTTCTGTGTATTTGACAGTTAATTAACCAAGAAGTTATATGACAGTCCATTAACCAACTTTTAACCAAGTCACTGTGACATTACTAATGCTCTTATACTAATAACTCTGTTCCAAAACATAGTGAGCTGCCTTGCCCACTTGTATTTTAAAACGCTACATAACCAGTAATTCTGGGTATTATACATTTGCATGTCTGTCTTTTATATAATTTTTGACAATCAAGCATTTCCCCCAAATAATAATAATAATAATAATATTTTTCATTATTATTATTTGCATTATATAATTATTATATAATTGCTATTATAATTTGGGGGATATACTTCATTGCCATGAAAATAGATAATTGAATATCATAAAACTGTAAAGAAATGTTCTCAAAAATAAAACAAAATTAAAAATTTGATCAATTGCATACAACAAATAAATACTACTACAAAAATAATAATAATTATTATTATTATTAACTCAAAATTAAAGTAACACAATAAATAATTAATGTTGTTGTTATTTAATATTTAAATAAGCATAAAAATACAAAGCACATAGTATTACATAAAATAATCCAATTTGAATTACAAGAATTTAAAAAAAAAGAAAGAAAAAATCTGTAAAGTGAGCATTTCTCATTTTTTCCGACCTTTTTGGAATAATGAAGGTCTTTTTAGTGGATTGTGGGATTGCTCTTTCCATTAGGGGTGTATGCAATGTTTCCAAACAGAGTATTTTAAAAGACAACATGCTTACCTTTTGTAACAGCAGGGGAGTGCATGTGGTGTCTTGAAATGCTGTCTATGTTGGCAGCCCACTAGTTTTTGGAACATGTACATGTTGCATGCTTACATTTGTTTCCTCACAGGCAAAAAGTAACCTTTTAAAGGATATTCAGTCATATTTCCATCAGACATAAAGGCTTCCTAACAATGTGAATTTTACATTTATGTTTTATTGTGGTGGTGAATGTTGCCGTGTTCATGACACTGAAGTATTTGCATGCTGCTTTCCTGAGGCATTCCTCTTTTTCCAATCTGTACGTCCTTCAACACCTGTTCTCTTTGTGGGGGGCGACCCACACAGTCCAGTCCGTCTCTCTTGTCACCTCTCTGTTGAAGCCCTTTTCTGTTCGTCCATCTTACCGTCAGTGAAGATTTATTCCGGCATTATTCTCTCTTTCTTTCCTTCTTTTATTCTTTTTATGTTCTTTTCTTTCTCCCGCTTATTCTGCTCTTCTTGTTTGGAGGCACTGAGCCATCCAGTGGCCGGAGTTCTCCCCTTTCCTCTCGGCCGGCCACCCCGACCCTCTCTCTGACCCCTAAACATTTCCACATCCCAGGTAGGAGCTGGAGCATCATCTCCCTGTTTTTCTTCTCTAGATAATTTTTCTGCTCTGTCTCTCTCCCTCAATTCTTTCATTTCAATACTCTCCATAATGCATCTATGCTTTTTCTTATTTATTGTTTTGATGGTAGATTTTTTTTTTTTCTCTTATGCTTAGTACATGTACTGCCACAAATAATTCAGAAATTTTGGTCATCCTGTATATGCATCGCATTTCCCCAAATCATGATCATAACTGATACGATTTGTAACTTAGGTGGTATTAAAAAAGTGTTGTTAAAACTAGATCTTTATTTTCTAATTCACAGACCAAGGCATTAACATGTATAGAAAACCACCAATCTACAAACAGCATGGTATGGTTGCTTCAAATTTTAAGCTTATTCTATCTATCTATCTATCTATCTATCTATCTATCTATCTATCTATCTATCTATCTATCTATCTATCTATCTATCTATCCTTTTAGAATGTCAAAAAAGTTTTTTGGTGCCTGTCATTATGGTTTGTGCGCAAGCATGATTTCTGACAATTATTTATATTTATATGTTTGTTTATGTGTGTTGATTCCATCCATCCATTAATTTGTGATTATGATGATATGATCACATCCTATGTTCTCATGTAAGTACCATTTCACATCATAAACTTCTCATCTTTGAGACTCTTTCAATTTCTTTAATCGCTTCCTCACAACCAACTCGCCCATAACAAGAAACTAAAATCCTTACTTCTTTACTAATCACTGTAAAACTTTGATTCTGCATTCTAATTGCATGAAGTTATAGCCTGCAAGGTCCCATAACAAATTCAATGACACCTCAGATGACTCTGCTTTGGTCTCTATCTTGCATACTTTGTAAATCTACACATCTGGCTAGTTTCAATAAATTGAATGGCACCTTTTGAAAAGTCTTGTTTACCAGTTTCAAAATATAGTTATATATCTACATTTTCTGCTTGCTTAATATTATAAAAATCTATACCTTTTCAGTAGCATGTGTGCTCTGTCCACTTTATACTGTCCTGTACTACATGCAGTACTGGCCATTGACATTCAAAGCTTTTGATATTGTCTCTAAATACACCCTACTGGTGTTTTACTCCAAAAAAAGCAACAAATTAAAATCTGTTTAATTGCAATGCTTATTTAACTGATAAAAATCCTGAAATGCTTTGAACTGAATGGCCTGCACTACACTTATTGCCAGCCTATGAGAGTCCATCACTGATAGTCCAGTTCCCCTCAAAATACCGATTCAGATTCAGCTGCACTGGCAGCCCAAAGCAAGTCCGCTGATGACATCATCAAATCATCCAAGTTCCCCGCTGCTCACGCCCCTCGGCCAGATGAAACCCCAAAGATCGAGACCGACTACTGGCCGTGTCCTCCATCCCTTGCTGCTTTAGGTACGCTCCTGGTGCTGGAAGTAAACAAAAACAAATGGAAGCCATCTGTGAATTCAAACGATGCTCTGTGGTTTGAGAACTCTTGGATTGCTGGTGGTAAATTTGGCCTGATGTTCCCTTCTGACTGGTCCTAGAGTTGTAGTGGCAGTAAATCTGAGGAAACTTTAGGATAGAAAAATTTACAGGGACATAGATTTGCCAATGCTAATAAATCAAAGACATTTTCAATCAAAAATCATTTCAACACTCAATCCGATCATGTTTTTATTTTTTATGATTTGTTTTTATATTATTTTTATTCATTGTCATTGGTTTCTATGTGTACTGTACAACTGAACTCCTACTGTAGGTTCCGTTGCAGGTCACCAAGGGGTACAATGACATGACAATGTTGCAGTCATCTAAATATTTTTTTTTCCTTTCTTATTTTATTTGAAAATCTTTTTTGGTCATGGACGGGCAGGCTCAGACGGGAGAAGTCGGTCACGGGACGAAGAAGAGGAAGAGCAAGTGAAACGCAGACAACTTCAGGAAGAACATCTCAGCAAGGTCAAGCGTGTATTAAAGCTTATACTGTACATTGCTTGTGTTATTTTTTTAATCAAAGCAGCCATTTAAATGCATATGTGCCAAATTGTGCTGCATTGCAGTTATTTACATGCCGTTTCTCTATTGTTTTATTAACAAAATCACTAAAATAATTATACAGACACACCTAATTAGCATATTTGCTTTGTGAATAAGGCTAATAAATGCAGGCTAAAGTGGAATGCATTCACCTCTGTGTTTGTACTTTTAGTACTCACATGCTTGTGTTTAACTGCAGATCCAGTCTGGACTTGGGAAGCTCATTCTGAAGGAGGAGATGGAAAAGGAGATGAACAGAGATAGATACATACGAAGTGTGGCCGCCCAGCGCTTTGACTCCCAGTATGCTAACTGTACCACAGGTATAATGCCGCAAACTTTCAAAAAAACCACAACAATTATAGCTTTATTCTGGTATTAGTACACAATACACAAAAGTATTCTGTCCTCTGCTATAGACTCCCAAACCGTAAAAACGTCATCTCTGCCTGGATATGGACGGAATGGCCTCCATCGGGTAAGTCTCAGCCATTCATCTGTTATTTACCTATATTTAACAAATGTATGCAAATCTGTATTAAAATGTAATTTATTCCTGTGATGCAAAGCTGAATTTTCAGCAGTCATTACTCCAGTATTCAGTGTCACATGATCCTTCAGAAATCATTCTAATATGCTGATTTGGTGCTCAAGAGACATTTCTTATTGTCGGTGTTGAAAACAGTTTTCGCTTTTGATCAAATAAATGCAGTCTTGGTGAGCATAAGAGACTTCTTGAGTGTGTGGAATAAATTAGGCCAGTATAACTAAACTAATGTGCATCTTTAATGAGTTCCTTTTTTGTCTATGCTTCCAGCCCCAGTCTACAGAACTCTCTCAGTATAACAGTTATGGGGATGTGTGTGGAGGACAAAGAGGTAAATTGCAATACGTCTAATTGAAAATACATCTAATAACCGAAAAAGCTCTTTGATAATATAATAACATTTGGGAATTTGCCTCTTTCTGATTTACACAGATTTCAAGGTATGTGACTGACCCGCAGTATTTACTGAGCATGTGCACATATGGAAATCAAATCATGCTACATGTAACCGGAATGGCACTCATGCTGTCATTGCTATGCTTGTGTCTGAGTTTGAGCCATGGGGATAGACAAGAGCACAGTCAAGGGTTTGATATGCTGAAAAAAATCCCCCACCCATGAGAACACATCACATGGATAGTGGCTGGATCCACTTCCCTTGCTAGAACTTGCTAAAGAGCAATAGCTGTTAGAAATTAGACCCAGACTATTTCCCAAGGTTCTGAATTCTTGAAAACAGTTTCTGCTTTCTTTTCTTATCATTTGCATCACGTGTATGTGTTCTGTTCTATAGCCCACCCAAGATGCCCAAGATTCCATTACAAGAATGGACAGGGGAATGTCTATGCCTAATATGTTGGAATATAAAGCAAGTATCCCAAATATTTTCAAAAATTATGTTTCTCTTCTCTCTTCCTTCTCTAAATACTCCTCTGTGTTCAATAAATAATCACCCCCTCCCAAAACCAAGATTATTCAGTCAGGAATGTAATTTTGGCTCATCTTTACAGGCGATGGTCAGTGGGAAGAGCAAGACTAGCATAACTCGTATATCTTCCAGTGTTATGAAATGATGTCATCACATGACATACTCTGTTTTAGCAGTGCATAGTTTCGAGATCATTCGATCATTCTGAACTCCTGGTTCTCGTTAAAGAGGCTTCATGATGGTAACATATGGGAATATTTTGTGAAAGTGGTTGCTTTAGTTACCCAGAAGCCTGACTGTCTAGGGCTGAACTTAAATTCATGACTCAGCCCTGGCTAATAGTTATTGGCTACATTAAATAGATTAGAACTTAATAGGCTTTCCCAGCAATGTAAGAAACAATAACTGGCATGACTGTAGAATGTTAACTGTTTGTAGAAGTGCTAGATTTAACAGCACTATAATTCCTTACTGTAGATCTGTAGATACAGTTGGCAAAAACACCCAGGCAAGCTGTAGGGGAAAACAAATCTCTGTGACCATAGTTACCTTTTGAATTCAGGGGGGAAAATAAATAGATTTATAGAATTTTTTTATTTTATTTTTTTTTATTTTTTTTATTAAAGCACAGTCTGAACATTTTTTTAGCCAATTGAATATCAGAAGCAAAAAGGAGAGTAGACTATAAGAGACCACTACGGAGCTCCATATAATATCTGCACCAAAGAATACTTTGCATATTGTATTACAAATAGCATGCACTAATAAGACACTTACTGTATGAATATACACCGATTTAATTGAAATATTGGTCATTAGATTTTAGCTGATATAACAGTTATATATGAATACATAAACTTTTAGTGTTTGTTTGTTTTTGTTTTTTTGTTTTTTTGAGAATTTCATTTATTTTCCCCCATACAAATGAATGTGGTACAGTCAGGAACCATGATTTGTTCTTCTCCATGCTAAACCACATCACCAGTTTATTATGTGTTGTTAACTGTAGGCTATCTACATTACACTTAAAGCATTAAGCCTATATTATTTCTAACCAGTATTTTTTTCCTGTATTGAGAAACACAGACTTTCTGCTTTGGGGAAACAGTACATGCTCACACACAAGGCTCACCTACTGTTTGTTCCTCTGCATGCTCTGACCTCCTCCTGCATACCCACTCTCTCACTTGTACCTTGTGTAGTGTTGTATTTTGGCAAGAGTTGATGTTTGTGTGCTGTGTTAGAATGTAATGACCGTGCATTATTCCCTCGTCCATTTGCTTTCAGCAATTCATTGTGTTTGGCAAATGCCTCGCATAGCATTCTCCATAACAACAAAATTCCTCCTTTTGTAAAGGTGTACCCATATGAAATGCTCACTGTCACCAACAGAGGGCGTGCTAAGCTCCCGAAGGATGTGGACAGGACGAGACTGGAGGTAAATACCACCCAATAGACTCAGTGAAGGGAAACTGAATGAAAGAAAATTAAACAGGGATGTGCATTTATTTTCCATATTTTGCGACATGAATTTTTTTTTTTTTTAATTCCGAGGAAAGGATTTTTTTTTTGTTCTGTAAAATATAATAATAAAAATAAGAAAAACAGTATTATTAAATACTCACATACTTATTAAATAATAAAAATATTGTTTACGTAACATTTATTATTATTTAAATGACAAAAATGTAATAATTAACAGTGTACAATTACTGTTGCACTAAAACCAGACTACAGTGCAGTAAAAAATGGTTGTTAAATACTTAAACACTTATTAAATAATATTTTTATTTAAATGATAAAAAATTAACTAATAAATATATTACTTCAATATAATATTGTACAGTGAACATTTGTATTTAATAAAATAATAATAATAATTTTTGTTGTTGTCATATCAAATGGAGGAGAAAGTTAATTTTTGCTCTTACCTGATGATTAATTAATAATTCTTCTCTCTCTTTATTTATGTACAGCGTCACTTGGCTCCTGAGAAATTCTTTGATATTTTTGGGATGGTGATCCATGAGTTTGACAGACTTCCTCTTTGGAAGCGCAACGACATGAAGAAGAAAGCCAAGCTCTTCTAACTAGCTAATTGTGCATGTTTTAATTTATCAGTCACTCATATGATGTATTAGAGCGATAGTCCCATTGTTTTTTTCCTTTTTTTGCATCAAATTACATGTACAAAAAAGTTTTATTTTGCTTCAAAAAAGATCACTTTTTATTTTCCCAAATCTAGATATCTTTATCTTTAAATGAGTGAGTGTTTGAATAGGAACAAAATGCGGTGACCCCTAGATGCAAACACATGAGCGAGAGGAGCTGATGGTGTGCCTGAGCTCATTAAACCAGCTTCCAGGACCAGAGAGATTTATCCTCCTCCCTCCTGGCCCTCTTGTAAAACAGGACTGTAATTTTTTAGATGGGGACCTGGGGGCTGTCAGCAGGGATCTCCCTCTAAACCGGCCGTTAGGTGGTAGAGTTGTTGGGATCCCTGGGGCCCCCTGCTGCTGTGGATCTAACGAGACCTTTGAAGTGCGTTAAAAGCGGGAAGTGAGAGCTACTGAAGATCCTCCACCTGCGGAGCAGCGCTTCTGGAAGGCATTAGAAAATGAAATCTGCGTCCTGTCCCACCAGCACTCTGCTGCATCGCCACAAACCTAAAAAAAAAAAATTCCCATCCTACACGTAAAGTAGCAAGCATGTTCACCATAACCAAAGCCCAAAACAGCACCTGAAAAAGATAAGTTCTTTATCCAAAATCCACTAGTCTGATAGCCAGAATAGGCGGTGGTGATTATTATTATAATTTCAAAAATTACATTTAAACTTAAAAATGATTATTAAATGTCGCCACTAGAGGTCAGACATGGGACGATAACAGAAATCGGCCCACTCTGAAACAGCTTCCTCTGAATCAGACAATCTGTTTATTGTAACTTCTGTTTTTTGAATAAAGCAAGAAAAGCCTTTTAAATGACTGCCTCAGGATTATGATACACGGGGCAACTTTGGACAATGTTGCCGTCAATAGGCAACCAGGTGAGACACATGACCCATCTAAATTATCCAGATAGAAATTTATTACTCATTCTCAATGGGAACGTGCCAAAGCAACATTGCTCAGAAAAAGATGCCCCATGTATCATCAGCATCAGAGGTGTTTCAATACTGCCACTGTGTTGACTTGGGATTGTCGGAGCTGTAGCCATAGCATTTGTGCCAGGTGTAGACTCGATATCAGGGCCGTATCTCTGTCGTTCATTTATATTGCTGCCGTGTTCCCATAGACACTGTCTCGGCTTGCAGATGTATTATGGGCTGCCGTTGGCTA
The DNA here is from genome assembly GCF_018340385.1 of Cyprinus carpio. Taxonomy (NCBI): domain Eukaryota; kingdom Metazoa; phylum Chordata; class Actinopteri; order Cypriniformes; family Cyprinidae; genus Cyprinus; species Cyprinus carpio. The sequence goes on from NC_056608.1 coordinate 16,712,149, forward strand.
TTATTCCCAGCAGTTTCCTGTGTTACTAGCAGGGTTAATGACAGAGAACTAGGACATATAACAGCATTGTGCTTTTATAGTATCACAAAACATATGACTATAACGAGTGTGATTACTAGAAACAGACCTGTATGTCACTTTAAAACAGAATGAAGAGTTGGTTTTGATACCCCTACTGTGTACCTCACCCTTTTCTGTCTTTTTGAGGGAAAAGATTTGATGAAAATGGTGTATAAGCTCTGCTGAGTAATAAAACTCTGCTTCAGATCATATTGTCTGACGTAGTTATTACTGTGTGGTGCACTTTACATGAAATACAAGCCCCTGTGCCATAAGGGGGCCATTACGAGTGGGAGGTCCGCCTGTTGAGTCACTTGGAAATCCCTGGGTGCTTTCCTTCATGTTATCTTCTGCCTGATAAATGTACCCGGTGGTATGACCTGTTTCCCAAAACACTCTCAGGCTCCCAGGCTCCAGAGTCAGTCGAATTCAAAACAAGCCTTGGCACTGTGCTACTCTACAATGGTTCCACTCTGAATTGTAGAGGTATTTGAGCAAGAGAATGAGTGTTTATTGGTGTTTCTGGTCACCCATATCACTGTCATCCTCCTGCACAGTAGGAACAGAAAGACACATTTATCCATGTTTGACAGACTGTGACAGACTCATCAGTACAAGAAGATATGCATGAAAGAAATGAGTCAGGGATGTAATTTATTTGTATTTTACGACCCATTATATAGAATAGCCCATTATTCGATGTATTATAATAACAAAAACATTATTATTAAATATTAAATTTCTTTACAGGACAATTGTTTGATTTATTTATAAATTTTAATAATAATACAAATTTAATTTTTTTTAACAATAATTATGTTTAAAATAATTTTTGCAGTACAGTAGTTGTGATGTTTTATTTATTTCTATAATTTGTATTTATAAATTTTTATTGTTTAATGTCTATAATTTATAATTATTATCAATATATTATTAAAAACTAATTCTTACAGTATAATAGTATGGCAATAATAATATATTGATTTGTTTAATTTTTATACTGTAAATAATAAAATATTCCTAAGAATTGTTTTAAACACTCATTTTTACAGTACATATCAACAGTTTTTACATATTTACAATATTGATTTTTATTTTATTTTATAAATAATCATGGCAATTTTTATTTATTACTTTTATTTTGTGTGTGATTAATTATTTTGAAGATTTATTTTCTTGCAAGAAAACGTCAACAGGCATACAGATTGGCTGCAGAGTGTGACCAAGAGGGATATGTTGACTCAGCATTTATACCCTAATCAAATCCGGATGCTTCTATCTCATCCAGTCTTGCACACACACACACACACACACACACACACACACACACACATCACATAGATTTCCTGTTATCTCTCAGCTCATTGAAAACTCAAGCATGTTAATCAAACATCAAGAAAAGCAAAGAACACTCTTTGGGAGAGTAGAGCAAATAAAGATAATAATAATTATAAAAAATGAAATTTCCTCCATCTAAGTTAATGAATACAACAAAATATTTTGAATAATATTATTATATTTATAAAAATATAAATATAACAATTATTACCCCCCCCCCAATTCAGTATGCTTATGTAATAATTAATAATAATATAAGCATATTGAGTTGGGAAAATAGAAGACCCTGTGCAAAAAGAGAGCCATTACAAATGAAAGTTTGCCTGTTTAGTCCTGCTCTGAATTGTAGAATGAGAGTATTTAAGCAAGAAAATTCGTGTTTATTGGTGTTTCTGGTCACCCGTACGGCTGTCACCCTCTTGCACATTTTGAACAAGAAAGACGCTTTTTTTCATGTTCAACAGACTGTGACATGGACACACTAGTATCAAAAGATACACATACACACAAGGTTCCCATCCTGTGGAGCTCATTACCATGCTTGGTTTGATTTGCTTTTTAGGACGCCTATTCATTACTTTCACCATTTCATATGTTTTTCTGTACAATTCATGCCTGGTTTGTGTTTTGCCATCATCCTCATCTATGCCGTCTCGCTGCTGTATCCACTGAACATTTAGGGCAGTTATACACTTGTCTTGAATTTCAGACCCCACAAGCCCTATCAGTATTTCCTGAGCTCATTCTGAAGAAAATGTGGCAGTAATAAGGGGCTTTGCCTCAATACGTGCCACCCTGAATGTTCTCACACCAAAAACCTGTTTTTTCTTGTATAAACTAGACTGAACCTGATCACTCAGTTTGGGAGTGGCAGAATAAAGGAATTATTTCATGACATAGCACTCTCCTCTCGAAGATCCATGGGAGCTCAGAACTGAGTTTGATCAGGTGCCTTCCTTTCTCTGACTGAGTGAAAAGCTACACCGACTTGCCAAGGTGGGTTACTGTCTACAGTCAGCAAGACAGCACAGTAGGGCAGAACTTCAGAAGAGCAAGGATATGAAGCTTTCAGACCAAGTATTCCATCTTTTATCCTTTTATCTGCCTGGCGGTAAGTTATTGTGCTCAGTGATGGATAGCATCTCATCGCCCCGTTGCCCTGACTGATGTACTTGGCACATTCTGAGCACCTCTTTGTGTACAAAGACTTTAATGGTGTTTTGTGAGTGTATGTCTATGTGTATAACATGGGAAATGTCCTTGAATCAAAAGGCTCCAGTGCTGGGATGGGGCTGAATCAGTGACCCCTGCTCTCTGACTCACAGCTGTGGAATGTTCTTTGTGCTTAAACTAGTAGCAACCAGGATGATCTGCCAATGTCTGAACCCACACCATCCAGCTGATACACAGCCTCCAAACAATGTTCCCACAATGCAACCCTTTCAAGCATCTGAGCGGCATTCCAGATTCTTCATAAATGTGATACCTGTTAGCCTTTGAACTTGAATCTTGAAATCTGTTCAAAAGCGTATTCCCATTATTCCTTTTATGCCCCATGAGTTTGAACAATATGACTCCCCTCATTTTTTCCTCTACAAACAAACGTTTGGAAAGCAGACCACCCTCCGTCAGGCCCCCTTCCCACACAAGTCTCACAGACAGTTTTTCATTCACACATCCACCTCTAAAGCCACAGGATCAGCTGAGTCTGAATACTGACTGGAAACCTGCTAGATTAACTAAGGCAGTTTGTATAGTGCTTCCCATACTGTTTCAGTTAGAGGGGATTACCCTGTCGCTCAGACATGAGTAACCACTGCCGCTCAAAAAAATATTCTTACATCCGGCCTTGATATTGAAAAATGGTGCCTTAATGCACAACGTGGTGGGGTTTTCTGTGAATGGCAATGACAAATTCATGTCAGGAAAAAGGAAGATTCAAAACAGTGACTGCTGCTTTGATGTGTAATTTTAGCACCACCAGTGACAATTGCACGGAAAGGTATTTAGGAAAGAAAAAAAAGAAGAAAATAAATATTACATATATGTATGTATATATATATATATATATATATATATATATATATATATATATATATATATATATATATATATATATATATATATACAAGAAAACTGATAATAATAATAATTATTATCAGTTTATATATAATATATATATTACACTGGTCATATTTTTAAAGGACTGGTTGTTTAGATCTCTTTAAACATTCATTTTATGAAGATCTCCATTTCTTAAATGAGACAGCTGTTCAGAAGTTTGGGGTTTTTGAAAGTCTCTTATGCTCACCAACGCTTTATTTTTTTGTTATGTAAGAAAGTAATGACAGTTTTTTTTTGTTATATTATTGCAATTTAAGAACTGCTTTCTATTTTAATATATTTCAAAATGTAAGTTATACAAAGCTGAATTTTCAGCTCGCAATCTTAAGTGTGACATTATCCATAAATCATTCTAATATGCTGACTCAGAAACATTTCTTCTTATTATCAGTATTGGAAACAGTTATGCTGCTTACATATTTTGTGGAAACCATGATAGATTTTCAGTTTTCTTTGATGAACTAAAACTTCACTTTTTTTTCTACTTTTTTTGTAGTCTTTACTGTCACTTTTGATCAGTTTAGTGCATCATTGCTAAATAGAAGTGCTAATTTAAAAAAAAAAATACTGAATCTAAATTTTTAACATAGTGTATGTAAATAATTGTTTGCATATGGGAAATCGGCATGCTCTATATATACATCACCATATTATGTTAAAAGGGAATTCAGTTCTACCACTGATCTACTTATATGCTAAGAAAACAAACACAGAATATAACAAATTATGATTTATACGCATCTAATCCCTAGTTCACAGAAAAGGACTTGACAGGGAAGTGGAAAGTTCTTGCAAACCCTTTGGGGTTTGGCGGAGGGGTCAGCTTCTCAGAGCATGTGACTCCCATTGACCCATTGACACAAAGATATGATGATCCTGATGTACAGTAATTGTCCTTATCCAAATATTCCTGTCAGGTTTATGCAGCTGCTGTGGTGGACCCTTAACCTGTCCAGACTAGCATGTCCCCCTAATCTGTTTAGGTATGTTTTGTGTACTCAAAGGAGGGGAAAGGAAGTAAATAAACCTGTTCACCCCTCACAGAAAGGTGCACTGAAGGTAGAGTTCACCTAAATCATGTCACCATTTACTCACCCTCAAGTTGCACCAAACATGATTTTCTTTTTTTTCTGTTGAGCGTAAAAGATGAAATTTTGAAGAACATCAGTAACCCAACAGTTACAATCAGCAACTGTGATATTAAAACTGCTTTTACTTTTCCAGTTACTTTGCACTATTTTGCAATAGTAATCCAGATTATATATGTTCTTTATGCATTGTGTGCCCTAAACAGTTGGGTTGTTTTATCTTAATTGTCCAATGTATATAATTCATTTAATTCAATAAGTAACTTAATCTAATCTTGGATAACTAGTGAAGCGGTATAATAATTACACAATGTTTTAGGCTTACAGTCAAAATTAGGTCTATCTAATATCCCCCTAATGCATTGCAAGTGCTTTCAAGCTGGGGTCCGGAGACCAGTACACTGGAAAACGTACAAATATAAAAACACATCAGTAAAAACAAATAACATTTAAATAAATAATGTAATATTTTCTAGATAATTTTACATATATTTATAATATTAATCTATATATTTTATGAAAAGATATAACTGCATTTTAAATTTTTGGATGGGGGTCTCCTGACGAGGATGATTGTATTTTGGGGCATATGTACAACAATAATAATTTACTACTAAAACCAGCCCATAAGGAAAAAAAAAAAGAAGAAGATATTTGTATGTGGAATGTATTTTATATTCCTGCATATACTTTGAAAGTACTGTATGCTCACTGAAATTTATTCAGATATATTCAGTGTTCAAACTTATAAATATAAAATATACAACTCTTTCAAAGCATGTTGAAGTTTGTAAGTGTAGGATATGCAGTCGTTTAACAGTGAGAGGCGCATCTGAAAGAGCTGTAGAAGAGGAGAGGATAACATCACATCTCATTCACATCACATCAGAATCAGACTATCCAAGAAAACCTGACACAGACCAGTCTGACCACTGATCTGCTTCATATAAAACCAGCAGACGGTCGAGGAAGTCTTCTTCGCGTGTGAAGAATGGATAAGCACAATGGTAAGTGGAATGATTATATGAAGTTTACATGGTGTCATGTCTCCTGTACACGCATAGCCCTCTGTAAACCAACTTTAAACCTTTGCGATGTTTTCCAATCCTCGATATTTGGGATAACGGATCGTGGGAAACTGGGGGATCGCTCTCCAGAGGGATGCAACAGGAGGAAACTGAGTTTCCAGGGAAAGTTGACTTTTCAGTACGCTCGTTCATTGATTTCTCCATCTCTGTGTTTCGCATTCTTCCTGAGTATTAGTATACGATTTCTGAATGCAAAAATAAACAAGCATTTGTTAGAGACACTCACAAGAGTTCTGTCCAGTAGCAACAATTGTTCTTCCAGAATTCTTTGCATTCCTGTGGTTTAAGCTTTTTGTATGCATAGGAATGCAGAGCCCTAATATTTTATGACTAAACTGAGATAAGAGTCTACTCTATGGGAGGAACAGCAGCTTTTGTGCAAACTGATGTTTCTCTCTGGAAAAGTTTCTGGAAGAATATTCATCAGTTCAGCTATCCTAGATTGAGCATGTCTGATACTAATATTAACAACAACAGCAATCCAACACTAATGATCATCTACCATATGTAGTAGCAAGTAGCTATTAGATTGATTTGTTAAGTGTAGCAGCAATAGACCAAAGTTCTTGGACACTGTGGAAAAAGGTGTTTGAACACAAAAACCTCTGTACCACAACAGACAAAGGTTTTCACTTCATAATTCCACTTCCTGTGCTGTGCAGACTTGAGTTAGTGAAGTAGACTATTTGGTCGGGTTTTGGTTTAACTCAAAATTCTATTATCTTACCAGTTCTTGGTATTCGCATGACAGTCTCCGTACTGTTTTTGACTGAATATGTCACTTCACTATTCCAGTCTGTCTAACCCTAACCCTAATATTAGTTTAAATTGATGCAATGTTATCTGTAACTGTTAACACTCTCTTTCATGTTAGGTGGATTCTGATTGGCTGTCAATGTTTACATTGTTCATCAGCTGGAAAAAAAAAATGTTCTGAAAGTGATTTCAGTGATATTGTTCCTCTGTGTTGTTGTCTTCATACAGTAGCTGTGGTGTGAACTTCCATATTCTCGTAGAATTAAGGCCCGTTTACACCAAAAATGATAATTATAAGGATAATTATCCACATCAACAGACTATAACATTGCATTTATTATTTGTTGCCTGGCTCTTTAAATCCTCACACTCTTTAAAGTTAAGTGGACTCTGATTGGTTGTCAGTGTTTTTATGGTTCATTAGCTGGAAATCAGCTGGAGAGCGATTCCAATGATATTGTTCCTCTGTGTTGTTATTGTTATAGTTGTGTTGTGAACTTCCCTATTAACGATTTTTAATACATCATAATTAAAATTATCGTGAGCGGTGTGAATGGGCCTTAACTCTATATTCTTCTTTGGAAAATAGTAAGGGACAGAACTGAAATTTATAATTTTATTTACTGAAAATGTCCCCTTTTGCTGTTGCTTTAAAATCTCAAGCACGTGCATATTCAGGTTTGGCAATTTTTGACAGCCCCAGATTCATTTGCATTGTATGGGAAAAACAGCATTAACATTCTGGTAAACAATACCATAACGACATGAGGGTGAGTAAATGATGACAGAATGAACTACTCCTTTAATTAGCAGGCACGTGTGACTTGATTAAATGTGGTGAGACTCTATTGCACACTGTGATAGTTTAATGACAGCATTGTGTTGGTAAATGCTGTCAGGAACAGGCCTGCAGTTGTTGTGGTTAGACGTCTGTGAGGCCATGCCTCTTAAAGACTCTTTGTGAATTTTGTTTTTGTGAGATAAGACATATAGGGAGGGAAGGAAGATAGAGGGAGGAAAATAGGAAAGTGGGAGGAGGGAGATGGCATTTTGAGGAGTATCGCATAATTTCTCCCATGATAAAACTCTGAGTGGGTGACATATTTTCCAAAGTCATATGATGCTTTGTTTGTGTGTAGCATAACATAGTAGAGACAAGCTCTGTAATGCTATTTACATAATGAGAACTTTTGGGATTGACTAACAGAACTGTGTAGATGACATGAATGTGCATGTTTTGAGTTCAGGATATAGCTTTGGGTTGTGGTTCTGGATAATACAGTACTTTGAGCCTCAGAATTCACAGTTAGTATCGCAAAACTGTTGATTCTGGCATATTTAGTGTCACTTTTACATGAAAATGCTTTTGTGTGGACATTTGAGCCTGCAGCGAATCTGAACTAAGAGGTTTAGTTCAAACTCTTGTTCTCTGTTTATTGCTGTGATGCAATAGCAGAGTGTGCTAAAGATAGAGAGTGTGTAGAATTTCAATAATGAGATGAAAAAGTAATCTAAATCTGATAAGTACCCAGATGTACCCGAATAGAGTATTTAGACCCGTGCTCTTTTCTTATCCCTCCGGCTTCCTCCATTCCCGCCTTGATTTCTCTCTTCAAAGGGAGCTTGTGGAACCAGATCTCACCCTTGAGGTCCGGCATGATACCAGCATGTTTCCGGACCCACCCACAGGCTCCGCCGCCTGGGCCTGCACTCAGAACGTGTCAGCGTTCCAGAATGTTGCTGGAGACACAGGGACGTCTCGTGCATCTTAATAAAGACAGCCTGCGTGCTGGAAACAGCTCCAAAGGCTTCCCAGAATGAGAGATCAGCACTTTTTCAAAATGTGTCCTTGAGTTCATGCCCTCATTACCCTCACTTCTGAAGAAAGTCAACAGGGAAGCAGCACGCTTATTAGTAAACGGAGAGAGCACAGTGGAGGTGAAAATAAAGAGAAAAATAGGCAGGAATCAGCACTTTTCCCGGGATCGGCCTGGAATAGAGTTGGGTTCCGGAAGGATAAATCTCATTTATTTTCTCCATAAAGAAATTTATTTTAATAAAAGTAAACCTGTCAGGACAGACCTACAGTGAGTTCTGAGGTTTTTAAGCAATGATATATGCTTCTGAATGTCCTGAATCAGCCAGGTCTTCGGATCCTCCTCTTTAGAGTAGTTGCTGTTGCCAGGGAAATGAACAGGCAACATGCCAAAAGACTGTCCATTCCCATTAAGCTTTGAAAATGATGTAATTGAATACTAGTGCTGTCAAACGATTAATCTTGATTAATTGCATGCAAAATAAAAGTTTTGTTTACATGATATATGTATGTGTACTGGGTATATTTATTATGTATTTATAAATACACACACATGCATGTTAATATTTAAGAAAAATATGCTATATCATGAGACTGGAGTAATGGCTGCTGAAATGACTGAAAATTTGCATTTTTAAATATATTCAAATAGAAAACAGTTATTTTGCAATATTACTGTTTTTGCTGTATGTTTGATCTAATAAATGCAGCCTTGGTGAGCCGAAGAGCCTTCTTTCAAAAAAGGAAAAAAATGTTTGAACTTTTGTGTGTTGTATTTATTTATTTTTTGCATTGAATCAAAACTGATGTTGTGATTCGTCTTGGAGCTGGTTGGTTTGGTTTAAAGCTTAGAAGTCTTTATTGAGGAATTTTTTGAAATCCCTATGGAGAAATGAATGGGAAAAATACTTCCGGAAACCAAGACTGCTGAAAAAGTGGGTGGTCACTGTTGCACTTTTTAAAACAGACTTGCAGAGAAGAGATTCAACTCCAACTTTCCCTTGAATGGTTACTGCTCTGCCTAAACTGGCCTCTCAATTTGGCCGTGTTTAGAGAGTAATCTGTGCAACAATGCTATCACAATATCTGTGTTTAAGGGTGGTTAATTCAGGCGTGGAGGTTGTGATTTCGAGATGGCTTGATAATTCCATGCTTATCTCTTCGCAGGAGTGTCAGTTGTGATTTGTCCACGGTTAAGATTACAGCCCGGCATGCTGTTGTCAAGTCTGAGCCGGCTAAATAATGCAGTTGATCTGGTTGCAATTGTGAGTCAGTGCTGTTTCAGATCCTCTCTTGCTTAAAGTTTGAGACTTCTGATGGAGTCAAAACAAAGACACATTTGTTGTTGTTTTTGTTTTGGTTAGCCCCTGACATCTTGTTATGACTATTGCAGTACAAAATTTCGAAATTGAGCGAATGTACGTTCAGCCAACAAAATATATAACAGTGTAACTTGCATCATCATTCGTCAGAAGTTAATCACAGCAAGACAGAGTAGACGCCAACTGCTGCCGGCTGAGCTGTGTGTTTGAAGTCTTATCTGTGTATGATTTCAACGAAATGTACATTTTCCAAGTCAGTGTCACTTTGTTTCTGTATCGTCATTCAAATTTTCCTCTCTTGTGACAGTGTAATGGCAAGAAAATGGTTTGAATTTGGTCCCCTAGATTTGACCCATGTTAATGTCCTTTCAGTGGCCAGCAGAAGATAAAGTTTAAACAGTGTGGACTGAGCCCCTTCAATCAGGCTTTTGTCACCACTCATTTATCCTCCACAGAAACGATGACGTCAGAGGCAGTGTTGCCGAGTGAAACAGAGGTGAGCCAATCAGTGGCTGGGCTGAGAGAGTTACACTAACGTGCACAGCCAGTGGAAAATTGACGTGTCACTTGTTTTGGAATATTTTTTAAGGCCATCGAGGGGTCATGTATACCTGCCACAAATTAACATTGCTTATTAAAATGAAATTATAACATTAATGCAATGTTTATGTAACCTTTATTTGAAGTGGATTTCTTTTGTACCATTATTTCAACTTCTTTACTGTCATTTTTTTATCAATTTAATACATTTTTACTAAATAAAGTATTAATTTCTTTCAAAAAAAATGAAATTGAAAATCTTATAGACCCCAAAATTAAATAGTTGTGTATATGCGAGTGTACTTCTGAAAGTTGACACAATAGACAATTAGCAATTAAAGCCTAAATATTCTCTTCCAGGAAAATGGACCAAAAATATTAATGACTCATTTTGTACACAGGGGCAGATATAAAATTTTTGCCAATAGCAAGTAGCAAATTATGCTTTTGCTGGGCTATGGGTTAAACTAAAGACTTTTGGCTATTAAAAAACAACCATAATGTCTTGTTTTAATTGGAAACATTTCAACACTGGAAGGAAAACTGTTTGTTGAATCATTTCAGGGGAACTTTAAAATGACTCATTCCAGATGAAATTGCACTAAAAACGATAGGTTATCACTGGATTTGTTACTAAACCATTTTCAACATTCATGCATGTAAATGAAGTTAATCTTTGACATTTTTCAAAACATTTGGCATACAGGCTTCACAATATTAGTGTTCCTGTGTACTGTAAATATGAAAGAAATGTAAGCACACAAACTTAGATAAGAAAGCTGTGAAAGGAGCACTCCATAGAATAATAAATTCACAATGTATATTTATATTCTACTTGTTTTTGTAAGAGGGTGGTGTGTGAATAATAGTGTTACTGTGGCTCGCTGTAGAGAGGGACTCGTTCACACGGAAGAACTCAGTCCCAATTCAAATTAAATAATGCTGTATACGAAACTATCACTGCTGCTCCGAAACCGTTATTCATTATTATCATCTGTGCAGCGAATGTCAATCAAAGAGAACTGAGATACTGTATCTCTTTAAGTCTGAAGGGACGCCGCTAACGAATGCATGCCTGTGTTGAAGAGGAACAACGTAAAACAAAAAAACCATAGTCAAGGGATATATTTCTAAGTCCAACTACAATCACAGCCAAAACCCATAAGCAGCACAGCAGAAATATGTGTGGGAAAGCAACAGACTAGAGGAGTTTTTGTGGGTTTAAATCAGTGTCTTTTGTGTCTGTGGACAATTAGAGAAGAGAAATGGGAGCGACTTGGTGTCGTTTCTTTTTTATTTTTAATTAAAATGCAACAACTGTTTGTTAAAGTCTACATGAAATACTATTTTTTTCTTACTTCTTACATAATGCACGTTTCTGCTCTTATTGTACATGTTTTATTCATGCACATTTTTACCAAGACCTGTGTCTTTTTGATATTTTATCAGAGTGTACTAACTTCCTCCACCTCTGAAACAACTTCCAATTTTGGCACATTGACAAGACATAATTTGGCTACACTGCTACTGAATTATTTTGAAGAGGTCATATGATAAGATTTCAAGTTTTCCTTTCTCTTTGGAGTGTTACAAGCTCTTGGTGCATAAAGAAGATCTGTAAAGTTGCAAAGTCTCAAACCCAAAGAGATATTCTTTAAAAAAGTTAAGAGTCAACCACACACCCCTAAAACGGCTCATTTAAACACACCCCCACATGTCTACATCACAATGTGGGAAGATTTGCATAACGTTGCCCAAATGTTCACGCAAAGAAAGAAGGCCTAACCTTTGATTCTCGCTGTTGCTGCCTGCGCCATTTCGTGGAAACACTGTGTTTCATTGTGAAAGCGAAACTACTTTGTTTGGCCTTCCAAAAGAGGACACAACTATAATCAGTGGTTAAGTTGTATTTACAACACTGTTCCAGAACAGTTCAACCTAAATATTCAGATGTGTGCACCACATTTTATGAAGGACTGTTTCCTGATCCTGGGAGAGAAGACTACAGTGCTGACTGTTCTGACTCACGGTCTGTAAGTACGTTTACATGTGTAAAGGATTTGCCACTGACGATTCAAACACGAGTTTTGAGCAGTGTAGGGCAGCGGTTCTCAATTCCATGATGGAGGGCACGAGGACTTGAATTGAGAACCGCTGGTGTAGCGTAGGCTTGTTGTTTGTCGTTTCTGTGATCACAAATGCAGACATGGTTTTATGTTTACGCGGCACGATGCAACGCAACGCGTAACACACTATAAGTCATTATAATCCATAATTATGTCCCCACTGGATGCAACAAATGCCTCGTTTGTACAAACCTGATTCCAAAAAAGTTGGGACAGTGTACAAATTGTGAATAAAAACAGAATGCAATGATGTGGAAGTTTCAAATTTCAATATTTTATTCAGAATACAACATAGATGACATATCAAATGTTTAAACAGAGAGAATGTATCATTTTAAGGGAAAAATAAGTTGATTTTAAATTTCATGGCATCAATACATCTCAAAAAAGTTGGGACAAGGCCATGTTTACCACTGTGTGGCATCCCCTCTTAATTTTATAACAGTCTGCAACATCTGGGGACTGAGGAGATAAGTTGGTCAAGTTTAGGAATAGGAATGTTGTCCCATTCTTGTCTAATACAGGATTCTAGTTGCTCAACTGTCTTAGATCTTCTTTGTCGCATCTTGCTCTTTATGATGCCCCAAATGTTTTCTATGGGTGAAAGATCTGGAATGCAGGTTGGCTATTTCAGTACCCGGATCCTTCTTCTACGAAGCCATGATGCTGTAATTGATGCAGTATGTGGTCTGGCATTGTCATGTTGGAAAATGCAAGGTCTTCCCTGAAAGAGACGACGTCTGGATGGGAGCATATGTTGTTCTAGAACTTGGATATACCTTTCAGCATTGATGGTGCCTTTCCAGATGTGTAAGCTGCCCATGCCACACGCACTCATGCAACCCCATACCATCAGAGATGCAGGCTTCTGAACTGAGCGCTGATAACAACTTGAGTTGTCCTTGTCCTCTTTAGTCCGGATGAAATGGCGTCCCAGTTTCCCAAAAACAACTTAAAATTTTGACCACAGAAAAGTTTTCCACTTTGCCACAGTCCATTTTAAATGAGCCTTGGCCCAGAGAAAACGCCTGCGCTTCTGGATCATGCTTAGATATGGCTTCTTTTTTGACCTATAGAGTTTTAGCCGGCAACGGCGAATGGCACGGTGGATTGTGTTCTCCGACAATATTTTCTGGAAGTATTCCTGAGCCCATGTTGTGATTTCCATTACAGCAGCATTCCTGTATGTGATGCAGTGCCGTCTAAGGGCCTGAAGATCACGGGCATCCAGTATGGTTTTCCGGCCTTTACCCTTACGCACAGAGATTGTTCCAGATTCTCTGAATCTTTGGATGATATTATGCACTGTAGATGATGATAACTTTTTGCAATTTTTTCTCTGAGAAACTCCTTTCTGATATTGCTCCACTATTTTTCGCCGCAGCATTGGGGAAATTGGTGATCCTCTGCCCATCTTGACTTCCGAGAGACACTGCCACTCTGAGAGGCTCTTTTTATACCCAATCATGTTGCCAATTGACTTAATAAGTTGCAAATTGGTCCTCCAGGTGTTCCTTATATGTACAATTAACTTTTCCAGCCTCTTATTGCTACCTGTACCAACTTTTTTGGAACGTGTAGCTCACATGAAATCCAAAATGAGCCAATATTTGGCATGACATTTTAAAATGTCTCACTTTCAACATTTGATATGTTATCTATATTCTATTGTGAATAAAATATAAGTTTATGAGATTTGTAAATTATTCCATTCCTTTTTTACTCACAATTTGTACAGTGTCCCAACTTTTTTGGAATCGGGTTTGTAATGGGTTTTATTGTTTTTATCTTGTGTTTTATTGTTTTTATCCAGGAGAATGTGTTGTTCTTTGTGTATTTTGGCAGATGGTTTAAAGACGCTGCTCTTCTTTGTGCATTATAATACAATAGGGATGTATTTGGCTGTGGGTGCCTGCAGACCACATCTATGACTCGTTCTCGCTCCGAACTTGTGATTATAAATGGTCCAGACAAAAGAAAACATTTTGGCTCCGTTTGATAAGGAGTAATTGTAGGAAATGGAATTTGTATTCCAGTTTTTTTGAGCAATCTGATTTTCTGTTGCCAGTGCTCCTGATTGCTCAATCTAAATAAACTGAAAGGCATAAAGTGGAGCCAGTGGGCAAGACCATAATGCAGCATTCTTGGGTTGAAACATGTACAGTATTAGGCTGTATGTAGTAACATTTGAACTTGTTGTTGGCTAAATAGATGAATGTTAAAGTGCATGGGGTGCTCGGCATTATACTGGAACGTGACACATTATATTTTAATTTATGTAGTGCAGAATTACTGATGGAGTAATTGATGTAATTTTACTGAGTAATGGCATTTGGGTGTGCACATATATATTTGTTTAAGTAAAGATTCTTTGTGGTTGTGTTGGGACTGAGAGGAAAAGAAGCCAGACTATTACACTGAAACCAATGAATAATTACCTCTTTATTACTGGTGACATTTAACATTTTTATGTGAAGGCAGTTCTGATTATGTAGCGATTTTATGTTTACTGGCAAAAAAAACATCAATTAACAGAGTTCACTGTGTTATCTCTGTGCTGTTAATGCTGGGTGTACAATTTTTTTGTAGCATCTAGGAAACAGATGTAATAGATTTAAAATATATTTTGGTTATAACTTTAGGCTGGGTTGGAGTATATCGAATAACATTTGGGTGATCAGAAACTGGCAGCCCAGTTAGGAGAATTAGAAATGTTAGATATAACTGGTAAGTGAAGGTTTTGGCAGAGTGGACTGTCACAATGTAATTCAGACTTCGCAAAGAGGCTGTTTTTGAATGTTGATGCAGGTATATTAGCCATCACAGAAAAACCACAGTAAAGTGAGTTTTGTGAGCACAGTGCAGTGTAGTTTCTTGTTTCACATGCAAAAAAAGAGTGTTTACAGAGTGTTATGGTTATAGTAGCATAAAAACAGCCTTTTAAACTCAAAGAATCAGGGAGGATGGAAAATGGTCATGCAAAAATAAATTATGACTTAACATTTATAAACAGACCTCAGGGGAAAAATAAATCATAAAAATGAATTATAGGATTTTAGAGACAGTGATTTTTTTTCCTTAGCAAGAGCTGTAGCAGCAATTATTAAAATACATTTACTTAAAATCTCAAGTCACTGTATAGTACCGATACATCTTTGGCTTGTTGTATTGTGTATGCAGCACGCATATTGACAAATGTGACATTTAGCATGTTCTTTCAAGAGGTATAAAACATACTGGCAGTTCTGTACTGCTTTCCTGTGGTCTCAGGATGGTTAGTGTCATCTGTTCCCTTTAAAAAAGAATTGAGAATGCTATGCAACAGCAAACACCAAAAAACATGCCACTACTGTGGTGATCGCCCTCCCACATGGCTGACAGCCCGTCATTTCAGAGATTGAGGGTTTGAGTCTGGAATCAAATAAATGATGTGCTATGATATGTCGCCTTGAGCTGAGCTAAGTTTATGAGCCACAGCTGGAGCCGGGCTATATTTTAAGTGTCAGACAGGAATTGTCTTTAAAAATCAAACCACTTAGGACACTAACGCAAGCCAGAGCAGCATCAAAATGCTCGATTTAAACTTGTGTTTATTATCCCAGCTCTGATACAGCAAACGCTCTGTGGCTTTGATTCTGGGAAGAGCGGTGCTTAACCTTACAATTTACCATAAGCATGTGTCTAAAATCAGTTCGAAAGGCATTCAGAAAGAGGAGGACAAACAAGCACAGCGTCAATGGTTTTATTGAGGTCTTCCTCGTTCCACCAAACACTTGCTCTCCGTATCAGTCTCAAAAAAGAATTTCTTTGTCTAGCTGCAGTCTGAAAGTCCAGAAATAGTGCAGGGTTTACAAAACACCATCAAACACCTTTATTTGCAATCATTGTTTGTCCTGGAAGAAGGAAGTGGTATTTTTTTTTTTTACTTCAAAAGAAATCCCCTCTCTGCTGTAGTGTTAGCCAGACAGGTACCGGCAGCACTGAGATCTTTCTTTGTCTTCATACTTCTTTCAGTCAGAGTGAAATCATTTTTGTGATATTTTGTGACGCTCTGCTCTTTTAGTTTGTGGGTGGTGGACAGTCTATCGCTTCACTGTCAAACCCCAGTTTCATTACTCTGAGGAAGTATGAGTGGTTTCAGTGCTTACACGGACGTGACATGCTCATTCTCACCGTTTGCAGTGTTTAATGGGCTCGGGGCCAAACTGTAACCAGTGGAAACTCGGCCCTTGTTGTACTACAGTCAGCTGTCTCCACATTCCCATGGTCCCACCAGAGAAGGGCATCGAAGTCAATCTATGAAAACACACGGCAGAGAAAATGTTTGGACAGAAGCTCAGCTGAGCATCATGGGAAGAGAATACATGATACTATTAAAGGGATAGTTCAGACAAAAAATTAAATTCTGTCATAATTTACTCATCCTCATGTCATTCCAAACTCCAAACATGTATGATATTGTTTCTTCTATGGAGCAAAAACAATGTTTTTTTAAAAAGTTTTTGTTTTTTCCATACAACGAATGTCAGCGGTGCCCAGTGTTGTGTTAAAACCTCATTGTCTTTCATTGTATGGTCAAAAAACAGTTGGAACATTCTCCAAAATTCTTCATTCTTTAAAATCTTTTTTTTTAAGTTACTTAATTCAAATTTTTTCTTTTTTTTTATAAATCTACATATTTAAGTTCTTTGAAAACCATGTTGTAGGTCATTCTTTGTGGGTGAGAAACCAAAGAAACTTGTGAATTCTTGTGAACACGGTGTTGGTGCTAAGAAAAGCCACAAGCTGCTTTGGAAATATTTGCAATCAAATTTGTACGTGTTACAACCATATTTTATGCACAAATTCATACAAATAGTAATGCTATCAACTTTAGATCAAATTTGATATGTCATTATCATCCCAAAGTTTAACTATAAATATCAGCGTTTATAGAATATATTAAGCACATTGAGTACTGAACACACTAATATGTTATGTCCAGTGAGCTTGTTTGTTTGTTTGGTCTCTTTGTAATTGATTTTATCTTTCATACAGAAGGAGTTCTTCTCTGGAGTTATTTATGCATGCAGAGATTGATAGATGTTATCTGCCTCTGAGGAGACGGCCAGGAATGTTTGATTAAATCCTGTCTTCCTAAGCTATGACTTCCTATCGTTAAACGCTTAACATGTCTTGAAGCATGCCTTACTCTCACAGTAATTGCAGATATGTTGCTGTTACCATTGACTTAGTAATAATAAGCAGTTATTAAAATATAATTAATAATAATTTACACTTTCATAATTATAGCAGCAGCAGCGTGTATGACACTTATCTTGATAGATGGTGTTGGTTTCACTATGAATGCAAAGTTTTAAAACTAAAAATGGATTTCCTTCTACAGCTGTATATATGGACAGAATTGTTTCATGGATGTGTCTTTTCCAAAAACTTTCACAACTTTTATTTAGTAGCGGTTTTGCAGTTCTTGTGATGTGACAAATTAAATTGTTAAAAGTATTAATATTCCTATTATATTCCTATTTGTGGTCTCTTAATTAAACTAATAAAATGTGTATAATAATTATAAAATATTTTGAAAATTGTTGTTAGATGTTTAGATTCATAAAACATATCACTCTGATTGTCTGCATTAGTCTTCAGGATGAGTAATGCAGTGTTACTTTAATTATTTGATGACATTCATTCTTCTCTTTCTAGTGTCCAAATAGCAGATCATCTGAGTAGAGATGCTGCTTCTGGAGAAAGACAGATGTTACCTACTGTTGCATCACTTTACTGAATAGGGCCTGTCCTTTCTTAAAGCCAGGGCAAAAACACTACGGTTCCACAGTAAGAGGAAAGTTAACATACGGGCTACGAGAAAAACATCAACATGGGTTGAGTAGTTTTATAGGTCATTGCACTAGATTAGAAACTAGAGAAGTTTATATTTAACCACTAAGGTATGAGAGGCTGCATCATAAACATAGTCACAACTAAACGGTTTTGACATCAAAGTCCCTGACACCCCTTTATTTCTGGCTATACTCCCAGTATAGCATAGCATTGAGTGAAATATAATAATTTATATATAGTGAGATGGCAGTGAGATGTTTCACATCCTAGCTGTTTGTACTTCCTGTATTAGCTCTGTTGCCCAGTTAGCATCCAGGACCAGAACTTCCCTTTTAGAAGATGCTGAGTACTATTTATAAAACATTGTATAATCCTTGCACATGTTAAAAAATGGGAGACTACAAGTCTCATCTCTCATCCTCAACACATTGTAGCATTACATAAATGTCATATTGGATCCCGTTGAAATTTTAAGTATGATGACCAAATATTTAAATGAACAGGAGAGTGACTGTTAGTAAGTTAAACAACAACCAGTACTCACTCATTTGTATTTTATACCACAAAATGAAGACAAATAGCCTATTTTTATATGACTAAATGAAATACAATGTGGCAAAGAGGAGTTTAGTAGTTTGTTTCGCACCCACCAGTGCTTTATAACCTATTGTGGAATTTTGATGTGATGTAAACCACACATGATAATCTTTACTTTTGGTTTGATTTCCTTTTTTGAGCTCTTTTCCAGTAAGGTCTGTTCTGTTATAAGGCAATGTTATTCACAAACAAAGTATGGCCTTCATAATGGGACGCCCAGTTTGCTGCTGACCCCTGGAGGGTGTGTGGGTAGAGTGCCAAAGCCTCCCCCATTCAACCCATGACGTGTTCTTGACCTCAACCCGTTTCAAACTGTATTCATACAGACACTACGGATGTCGTCAACAATTAGCATTAGTATTTTAAATTAATAGGAAATTGATGGTGATTTTGAAACCTACTTGGTTTAGTGTGCTTAATATATAGCTCACATAGCTCGCTCTTGAGATCAGAGAAGCACTGTCTCTACACTGTCTTTACAGGCACAAGTGGTTCACCTTTATGCTCTTAACTATTGGTAATTTTAACTTTGTGGACTCTGTGGCCAAAATGCAGATAATCCTCCACTATTACTCTAGCTAACCACAGTATTTTGTGTGTGTGTGTGCAGTGCTAGAGCAGCTGTTGGAGCAGCTGCAGAAGTTCCTCAAGATCCTGGATGGAGAGAAGCTGAGTGGAAATGCCAAAGTGCAGAAGAGCCTTCTGGCGGAGCTGCTGCAGTCGTACAAGTCTTCCAATGGTACATAAATAACATCGTAATAATGTCTACACTAATCATCTGACTCTATGCCAGACAGTGCTTCTCAAACTGTGATCTACAAACCATTGGTGGTCCATGAAAAAAAGGACCACCAAAAAGAACTGGCAATTAATGAATTGAGTAATTATTTAGTATACAACCGTTCAATAGTTTGGGGTTGGTATTTATTTAAAAAAAAAAAAAAAATTATTTGATCAAAAATACAGCAAAAACAGTAATATTGTGAAATATTATTGCATTTTAAATAACAATTTCCTATTTTAATATATTTTAAAATGTAATTTATTCCTGTGATACAAAGCTGATTTTTCAACAGTCACATGATTCTTAAAAATTATTCTAATATTGATTTGGTGCTCACAAAACATTTCTAATTATCATCAGTGTTGTGCTGCTTAATATTTTAGTGGAAACTGTGATAAATGGTTTTCAAGATTCTTTAAAGAATGTTAATAGAAGCATTTATTTGATATTGAATTCTTTTTTAACATTATAAATGCTTTTACTGTCCTTTTATGGTTAATTTCTAAATGATCCTTCATCCTTACTAAATTAAAGTATTTCTTTCTTTTAAAAATCTTACTAGCCCCTAACTTTCAACAGTACTTTACATTAAGATTATTTCAGCTTCGTTAGCTGATTTCCTTCTGATCTGGGGTATCCACAACTTTTTTTTTTTTATTGTTAAGTCAGGTTTACCACCTTAAAAATGTAAGTGTAATGTAATCTATGGTTAACGCACAATTATATGACAGACCTTCTTTTGTGCTGCTCATGTAGGAGCACTCTACTGGTACAAATAGAAAGTAGCAAAAGGTTCAACAAATGTACAGTTTTATTTACAGTATATGTACTTAAGAATGACACTTGCATAGCACAATTGTCCTCACAAAGAGCAACAGTTGTGTGTACAATTATAGCCTCTTGTGTTGTTTAGAGAATCTGCTCTGTTCTGTCTTATTAAGGAGCCCGTAATTTTGGTCCGTGCATGTGCTTCTTTCTTCACACAAGCATGGCTGTAGGTTTTTCATGTTCTGGTCTTGGGCTTGTGCACTTCCTCCCCTGGCTTCAAACTGTATCATTTTCCAAGGCTGTTTTTATCCTCTAGGGACACTCACTTCCTTTTAGTAGCAGCTTATAAATAGCTTTCATTTCCATCCTCCAAATCCCAGTCTGTTTTCACTGTGCCATCGAAAAAATTTTTGGCTTCATCACAGGATTTTATTTCCCCCAAAAAATGCATTAAAGCTGTGTGACCTGTGGACTTCCATGTTCCTTGTTGCCATGGTAACATCTTGTCCCGTATGCTTAATCTAGTGTATCTGAATTATTTTAAAGATCCAAAATAACACCCTAAAATGTTATCTGTAGCCAAGCAAGTGCTATAAAACCATATCCTACAGGCTGGGACTAATTCAGCACTTTTATTTTGATAGAATATGACCTCTCTATGTCTCCCACTGGCCTGTCTTTGATGTGTATAAAAGGAGGGGCCCTGGAGATGTCTTTGGACCCTTACACAAGAGAAGTGTAGCACAAAACTCTCACTGTTCTTCTCTATAACAGACATCTATTACACGTTCAGTAAAATGAGTGAGAGATAAAAGGGTCCAGAATCTGAAAAAGCATTAAATATGAGATGAGGGGGAGGAAAAGTCAAAGAAGTCCTAGAAGTTCCAGGCAAGGTTATTTGAGTGGAGCAGAGTATCTTTACTCCAGTAAGTTCACAGTGGCCCCAAAAAAATTTGGACAATTAGGCCACACTTAAAGGGATAGTTCACCAAAAAATGAAAATTACCCCATGATTTACTCACCCTCAAGCCATTCTAGGTGTATATGACTTTCTTCTTTCAGACGAATATAATTGGAGTTATATTAAAAAAAAATGTCCTAGCTCTTCCAATAATAGCAGGGAATGGGGATTAAGATTCGATATAATTGTAGTTGTGTTTTGAGATTCGATAGTCCAAAAAGTGCTCCACGTGGCTCCAGGGGGTTAATAAAGGCCTTCTGAAGTGAATTGAGAGTGAGCACCATTTTCTCGGGAATGCACATATGACAGTTAGCAGAAGCTAGAGATTACAGTTTATAAAGTTTAAATATGGATACCCGGGAGCCATTTGGAGCACTTTTTATGATGGATGGATGCACTTTATTGGACTTCTATTGGACTATTGAATCTCAATCCCCAATCACTGATCCAGGAAGATCCAGGACCGTCTTTAATATAACTCCGATTGTATTCATCTTAAAGAAGAAAGTCATACACCTATAGGATGGCTTGAGAGTGAGAAAATAATTGAGTAATTTTTATTTTTTGGGGAAACTATTCCTTTGAATTTATTAAATAAATAGGCAAATAAATAAGTTCCTCAGATTCACACAGGTGTCCTAGAAGAGTAACCACAGGTGTAGATCATCACATCAACTATAAACATGTCCCACTAATGTTTGACCAACCATAAAATGTCCAAATACTTTTTACCTTGAATTCAGATAATATTTGTGTTTTATCAATTAAAACATAACAAACTTTTTTTTTATGTGAAATTTTTTACTTGAAATCTCTGTGTGTTTTTTTTTTCTGTAAAATAAATACCCCTTAGTTTTTTTTTTTTTTTTTTAGAAATGCTTGATATATAGGTATCACATATAAAGGTATCTGTTGATACTGGATGTTTAATTGTGCATGATCATTTCCTAGATTTTTTAAATATATTACCTTTGCCATCATCTAATGCTCACTCAAAGTTGGTTTTAAAAACACATATAAAGAAAAATAACAGTGCTAAATGTAATCTTTCATAAAGTACATTATAATGCTGTGGTATCTAGTACTAGTCTCCTAACAATTCATGAATAATTTTACCTTTTTGCAAATTTGTGGCAAATTCATATGAATTTGTACAATCTCATTCATACATATTCATACGGATGGGATACATGCTGGGATAAATGCCAGCACAAAAACCTATAATTGTGGAATCATGTGAGAAAGCTTTTAACAAGATTCAGCTTTAAACAACATTTAAAACAAGATTCAAATTTGTAATCCAATCTTTAATGATGGTTATTTTGCAGGAGGAGATGAAGAATACATCTACATGAACAAGGTCATTGTCCCATGTCAAAACCAAGACAAAACAGACAGAGGTGAGTATATTATCTTCACCGTAATTGACTTACAGTAACTTTTGCAGGTGTGAGGATGAAAATGGCCCCTGATCTGCAAACATGCCTGTCACATATCACAGTGTTTTATCTTGTTTTTGACAGCATCGCTGTGAATGTCTGTCATGTTTAGGGGGTGACCTGGTTATGGCTGAAGTGTTTAGCCCCCCTCCCCCTACTCTTCACCATTTCCTGTCTGTTTCTCAGTAACTCCTGTCCTCCTTTTGCTCTCTTTCTGTCAGACCCCCATCTGAGGCCAAGCTGCTTTGTTTAGATTTCACTGAAGAATGAGAGTAACAATAAAACCAGACTTAACATTCACACCGCAGTCCTCTGTGCCAAAAAGATACATGCATGACTAAACTGTGGTGGCGTTCTTTGATCAAATTCACAAATGGCACCATTTGAATAAACAGCTTATCAAGAGAACAACCCTTTGAAGTTCAGTATAATGCCTTTTATTTTATCATTTATTTCAAGCACAACGATTTCATCATTTCCTGCCCATATGTGAAAATTTCCCCAACCTTGCGTTTATTTGCATCTGATAAATCTATGATAAAAATCAAGTGCGATGAGTGACTTATGTGACACAACATGCAATAGCTCATGTAAACCAATTGAGAAATGTACAGTGGTGGCCAAAATGATTAGAACACTAGTATTTTCACCAGCTAAAATATGGTTTTAAGTCAGTTATTTCTGTCTTTTGCTGTAGTGTTTCAGTAGGAAATATCTGTTTACATTTCCAAACATGCATTTCGCCATTAATTTTAAGTATTTGCACAAGGATTCTGACAACAGCCAGTGCTCCACACAGAGATCTGATCTCATCATCATCCAGTCTGTTTGGAGTGACATGAAGAAACAGAACAAACTGAGACTGATTAAATCCAAAATAACTGTGGCAACGTCTCCAAGATGCTTCAAGAGACCTACCTGCAAAGCTACAATGCTGTTAAAACTTTTCGGCACTTGTGTAAAAATGCTGTAAAATGAGGATGCTGTTAAAAATAGATTTTCAGTTAACTTCTATTAACTAAATTAAATCAACATTTGGTGTGACCATCCTTTGTGTTTAAAGCAGCTTTTGCCCTAGTTTTTTAGGTAGCTTTGGAGATAGGTCTCTTGAAGCATCTTGCAGACGTTGCCAAAGTTCTTCTGGATTTAGTCTGTCTCAGTTTGTTCTGTTTCTTCATGTCATTCCTGACACATTACAGCAAAAGCAAAAAGAAATAACTGATTTAAAACCATTTTTAGCTGGTGAAAATACTAGTGTTCTAATCATTTTGGCCACCACTGTAAGTGGTGTGGGTAAATGGAATTTAAGTGAAAAGCAGCACTTCATGGTGTCTTGACTCTTTGGTGACTCTTAGCCCTTGCTGTGCGGGTTTGGTATTCGCCTTGCGTTCCTACGGCAACCCAGATGTTACCGCTTGGAAAGGAAGTCAAAGGAATGTCTGATGGGAAGCCACTGAATATGGCCATCAGCTCCAAGAGACTGCCGCAGGCTATGCAATGTTACCAGAGCTGAGCCGCTAGCATATGCAAACAGTGGTAGATGAACAACAGAATCAATATGTTTACTTGTTGCTTGCAAGCACATTTGTTCAGTGCTTCTTATTGCTGAACTTGATGAATCCTTTGAGAAGTCTTCAATCTATTTATTAACAGCAACGTTTGTTCTGTGTGAAAATCAATATGCTCCTCAGACTACAGACCAGAAGCCAATGGAGAACCAGGTAAACACATCTCTGTGAAGAACCCACCAGAGCCTCCACCTCCCAGACCAGTAAGTGACTCATTTCAACTTCATTTAAACATTATTTACAGAATGACAAAGATGCAAAAAGATTACAAAAACAGATTCATTTCACACTAAGTTTGTTTTGAAATGCTAGTATGACACCAGTGTTGGGTAATGCATCACAAGTAATGCAAGTTACTGTATGTAATCAGGTTGTGCAGGTCTTTTTCAAGTGATTAATGCAAGTTACTTTGTTTTCCCATTTATTGACTGACATATCTCCTGACCCCATTGGGAGTGAGGTGAAGAGGCACAGAGGCCCTTATGGGTGCCATAAATAAAACTGCTTTTTTTGTATTAAAAAATAAATAAGCAAGTCCAGCCCAGGTGACAAAAAGTAACACAATAGTAACATACCAAGTTACTCTCCATAAAAAGTAACTAAGTAACACAATTAGTTACATTTAATGAAGTTACGCAATATTGTAATGCATTACTTTTAAAAGTAACTTTCGCCATCACAAATGCAACTCTATATAATTTACTATTAGTGTTGGGCAATACGGTATAGATTGAATAGTCAAGCTATATTTGCAGTTATTTTCTGTGCATATCATAATGATTTTAACACATTTTTTAGTGCTTTTCAGTTAATTGATTTATTATTCAAATATTCAGTGATTGAGCAATCTGTGAATTAGTAATTCAAGAATCAATGATTTGTTTACATCATCACTAACAAATGTTTATGGAAGTCCAAACGTAGCATTTTTTTCATATATTAAATTATTTCAGTTAAATATATGTTGCTTAATATTTTTTTATTGGTTCATGTAAAGGTGCAAAATTTAAAATATTACACTTCTATATTATTTTTATTATTATGTTATTTTTCACAGTGTGAATAACATTCAATTATTATTTTTAACTAGATTTGTACTTTATTTTATATAAACATTAACTATTTTGATTCTATTTAATTGTGGTTTGGTTAAAAGAAACCAAAGCAGAGTAAATACATTTTGTGATGAATCTAATCAATATACATTTAAAAAAGCAATTTTTTTTAGCTATATCGGCCTTTCAATCTCACTATCTACAATGCAAGACACTGTGGTCCTGCTGTTATTTATTATCTGCTGTTTACTTTCATTTTGACCACATATTTGTTATGTATCTGTTTCCCACGCTCGAAAAATGGCTGTGTTTAAGCCGCAAAGTATCCAAATAACTAGTCGATAATGAAGCCTACCTTGATTAGAAACAGTAAATCTCCTAAAAGATAACATACTCATTTTCAACAAATGATAGAAATTCAAGTAAGGAAGCAAAAACGTGGAGTTTCTGGGTTGAAATACTTTGTAGCTCCTGTATCTGCTGTGGGAGTCTGCAGTCGGTCAGGCATACAGACAGACAGGAGGATGGAGAGTATTAGAGCTCTCCAGTGAGAAGTCTTTGAACTTCAGACCCATCTGCGGGGTGCTGGGGCTGATTAACAGCAGCTGCACAAGCGATCGGGGAGCTGTTTATAGAGGCTGGAGAACCGCAGTTAGAAACACTTGTGCGTGTGCATACTGTAAATGTGGCTACAAGAAATGTTAGGCGTGTTCACATCTATTTATTTATTAGGTTTTCTCATTTGCCGTTGACAGTATGCAAAGAGAGTTGCATATCTTTTGTGCTCAACTGAAGAAAGAAAGTCATACAGGTTTGAAACACTTTGTAATATACTGTTTCTTTAATTACAATTGCAAATAAAATAACAGATTGATCTCCAATCCCTAAGGTGGATAATTAGCCTCTACTGAATCTTCTTCCACACATTCCACATTGGCGTCCATCTCCAGGGCTTCCTCTGCATCGCGTTCCTGCTGTGCATCTGTGCTCTTAGGCAGTCTGAGTAAGCAAGTCCAAAGCGAGCCAATTTTTGGAAAACCCGTCATCTGTCTACGAGGCTTCCACTTGTCACCACAAATTACATATTCCAGGGTCAAATTGCGGTTGACGGTGAATGCAGAGTTAGCCCTCACCATAGCCGTGAAGAGGGCGCCCCTGCTATTGACGTAGTGTCCCGGCATGGCCGTCCATTGACCCGTAGTTATGTTGTAGCAGTCCATGAGGCAGCGCAGGAAGTCATCACAGGGGCCGTTCCTCATGACATACAGGTTGTCGCCATGAGCCACCATGCAGTGTCCGTAACTCTGAGGCTTGACCATAGTGGTGACCAGTGTCCATTTGTCATTTTTAGGTGCATATTCATAAACGTCTGTAGTATCCGGTGGCTTCCAGAAACACACAAATATCCTACGCCTAGCAACAGCATTAGCAGCCGCAGCCACCGAACGAGGTGCGTGCTTGCAAAATGTCCATGTGCCCGTAGAAACATCACACACTTCTACAGAGGACATAATCGTTTTGTCAAATTCACCTCCGATGGCGTACAAATGTCCGTGGTGACCCACCAGGGTAAAGTTATACCTAGACTGCTGAGGACCATCAAACACATTCCAAGTGTTGGAATCTGTGTCATAACAGAAGCTCAAGTCAACAGTTTCCAAACTAACTCCTCGCACTCCACCAACTATATACAGTCGGTTCTCCACAACAGCCACCCCGGCCATAGAGGTGCTGGCGTCTGTTGGTAGATCAGTCAGATATTTCCAAGCACCCGGTTTTTCATCGAGATAAAACACCGTCCTGTAGCAGTCCTGCAGAATCTTCATGGATGGCGAATGAGTCCCTAGAGCGATAAACGATGCTGGTGAAAGCGACTCAATGTAGCAGATCAGCTCTTCTGGAAGTGCTTCGAGAGCATCTTGAACATCGCTATAAGCATCACAAATGAACACTGCAGCGCTGTGAAACAACCTCCACAAGCCATACACCGCTGCTGTGTGGTACAGAAGAATGCAGTTGTCGGTATCAAGAAGGTCTATCAAGTGCTGGACCAGGACGTCGATTTGGAGGAAGGCCGCACACTCGGCAGCCTCCACGATCTCGTCTGGGTCTCTTATAGCAGGGCACTCACCCCTGGAAACTGCCATGGCAATGAGGAAACCCCTGGCTTTCAAGCCTCCCTGCAGGTGGAACTCGTTCAGCTGACTGTCCTTCATTCCAGAGCGGAAGAGAGCACGGAAATACTCACAGTTCTGCCCCAGGACAGCCCTGTCTATGGTGAAAATGCTCTCTTCAACCCGTACTCTCAGAATTCCAGTGGACTCTTCAACTTGTTCTTCACTTTCATTCCTGCTTTGACCCAAACTGCAAGGGGGCCCCATAACACCTCTCTCTTGCCTGTTCGTACCCAGATTACTCTGTTCATGAACCATAAAGTTAGACTTCGAGTCAGTTAGTGTTTCTGTTTGGATTTGACTTGTAAACACGCTACAGTCTCACAGCTACTTGCTTGACTGAAAATAGCAACACACTAAAATAGCAATAGGCCACAGACTTCAAAATAGTAGTCGTAAATGATCAGCACTAATGCTACAAAAAGTTCTAATGTAATTCTGAATTAATGCAGTTTAAATTAAGTTGATTTGATTTAACAATTGAATTAAATAATTAAGCTGTTATTTTTTCCCATAGTTGACTTAGAATGATTTTAATAAAGACAGAAACCCATAAATGAAGTGATGACAGTAGTTCAGAAAGTCACTCCTGTTTTTAATAAGACTAAAAAGATTATTTTCCTTCAGTACCCTCTCTACCTCAGAAGTGTTTTGGCCCTGGTGAGTTCCATTTTTTTCTTCACTAAATTTTTGGCATGGGAACGGGGGGATTTTCCATGTTCTGGGTGTTCTTTTGGTCTCCTGCCTACATGCATTTTTTTGCTTTTGGTCCCAAAGACTGGTGCTTTATCATTATTTATGTCTTACT
This sequence comes from Cyprinus carpio, assembly GCF_018340385.1. Lineage (NCBI taxonomy): Eukaryota > Metazoa > Chordata > Actinopteri > Cypriniformes > Cyprinidae > Cyprinus > Cyprinus carpio. The sequence goes on from NC_056608.1 coordinate 16,740,402, forward strand.
CTTGAAATGTTTCCTATATAGACCACATTTTTTTCTTTACTCTTTTTTTCTTTTTAACAAGAAGATGGTGTGATTTGTGGATTAAATTATGAAAACAAGCCTTGGGTGGAGTTCAGTCTCGACATACAGTACTAAGGGTTTAGGATTTGTCTTTTACTCACAGTGATTTTTATATCCAATTAACAGCATATAAACAGATACCACTTTTGTCATGTTGATTTTGAGATGTGGACATGGTCTTGACCTTCAGCAGTGGCCGGAGAAGAAGCGATACAGAGTTGTAGCCTTCCCTGAAATGCCTTCACTTTCTTTTTAATCATTGTCAGATGCCTGAGGACTCAGCACACTGTTTTCTGTTTCAGAGATTTTATGTTGAGTGTCAGAGTAGGGAGGGGGGGGTGAGGGGTGAAAATGTGGGGGTTGTGAGTTGGGGTTGATGTGAGAAAAACAATACTTTCTACACAGTTCAATCAACATGTTCCTTCTTCTTTAGGCTGCTCTTATCTTCCCACCAAAACCCTAATATATTTTGTTGGTCCCTTTACATTTGAGAACACATAACTCTTTGACTTATTGAAGCGGAGCCTCTAGCAAGCTTTTGCATTCAACTTCCTGTGTCCTTGACATCTAGTTGTTTATACACTTGCCTTGCCATCACTTAGCATGGCTGTTCGCCTCACTTCTGCTTTCGAGAAGCACAAGCATGTCATGTCAAACAGGAGGTTTCAATCCAGCCAGTTAGTATAAAGTATAATACAAGCAAGAAGAGATTTTCCCAGCCGTCTGTCTGTAACCTCTTGTCATCATTCAACTTTATGGTTCACAAGCTACCGCTAGCACTAATTAGCCCTGTGTGTGTGTCTCAGTGTGTTTTGTGTGTCATAAGGAGAGGATCAGTGTTCAATTTGCCCTGGGGCTGTCATTGCATTGTGGGTATCAGTGGGGAATTTAGTAATGTTATGAACCGGCTGATTTGGGAAACCTCATCGCTAGCTCCACACCCTTTTAAAACCATTATTCCTGCAGGCAAACATGTGTGGAATTCCTTTTCTAGCTGAGCAGGGCTGAGGTCAGAGAGAGAGAGAGAGATCAGTTTCGAGGAAAAATCTCCCTTCGGTCAGAAAGAAAAGCCCACATGAAAGACAGGTGCAGAAACGACTAGTTAAGCTCTTGAGAGTCCCTCTATTTGATTCATTACATGGGAGTGTGTTAGAGATGTTCAGCTTGGATACAGTCTCTGTGCTTGTATACTTTGCATATTGTGTTTATGAAGTCTGCTGAAATAATCAGCATAGGTCTCCATGCTGGATCAGGCTGGTTTATGATGGTTTATTGGTGGTCTAGCTCCAGCATAGTCATGCAGTTAATCAGCAAAACGTTGGCAGTAAAGCTAGTTGACCAGCATGGTGTGGTGAAGCTGGCTGATCAAAAATGTCTTGCGTGTCATTCCTTTTTAAAATTAACTTATTTTCTTATTACACGTTCCTGATTTTTTATTCTAATACTACATTAGATACAAATTTTTGGTCACACTTTATTTCAAGGTCCAATTGTCGCCATTAACATTCATTAACTACAACTTTTGCCTCAATAAACTCCTAATTTGCTGCTTATTAATAGTTTGTATGGTAGTTGTTAGGTTTAGGTAATTAGTAGGATTAGTGATGTAGAATATGGTCATGAGGAATAAGTACTAATAAGCAGACAATATGTTAATAGGCATGCTAATAAGCAACTAGTAAACAGTGAGAGTTGGTCCCTATACAGACTTACTTTTTTATTTACTCTTTAATTGAATTAAATTTTTTAAATATATTTATTTAATAAAATCACATTCAGGAGACCAGCATCCAACGTAACAGCATTTTCAATAGGAAAAACATAAAAGTGGCATTATAATTCGATGAAATAATCAGTATGTTGACATAAATTTATCTCTTCCTCTCTTTATCTCTGATGTTAATTATCTTTCTCTTTTTTTCTCATTCTTTTTATCTCAGTGCAACATGGTAAGGGAGCCGTTTCCTCTTCCACCAACTCCTGCTCCTGCGTGTATAGAGACTGAAAGTTACTATGAAGATCCACAACCCTATGATCCTATTAGCATCAATGGTATGTCTCAAATTGGGTCCAAAGTTGACCTAAATACACATTATCTTCTATGGTTTATTCTTTACTTTGACGTTCATGTCAAGCCATTTATAACCTGGTTAAAAAGGATTTTTCCAAAGATTAGGTTAGTGATTTGTGGCTTTTTATTTCCCTAAACATTGTCCTTCTCACTTTTGTCTTACGAGAGGGAACCTTTGGTCATTAAGTGCTCTGTTTTAGCTCCGTCCCACTTTAGTCTACAGCTTTACTGTGATACAGAGAAGCCTGCGGGCAGGGAACACAGAAAACAGTGATGGTCTTTGTTCAATGGTAGCCGGTTCTCTGGCTCTGGACACACAGTGACGGAACATTGACCGTGAGCCCAGGAAATGTGGCCAACAGTGATGGGGCATTTGGCTGGGGTTGCAGAGTTCAGCCCAGCGAGGGGACAATCATTTACAATATTCTTCAGCAAATGACGTCTCTTCTTGGTCAAAGGATACAGAGGCATTAGCATGCAGCTGTGCTGTGTAATATCAACACACAAGGGCTGTGCATGGCCAAAATCTGATGTTTCGGCACTTGTTTCGGCAGCTGAAATCAAGCCAAACCTCATGGTTTAGGATGAGTGAAGTGAATTTCTAGTTGGATGCATTTTGACAGTGATGAAACCCTTGAATAATACAAGCAGTGATGCTGCTGGTTGCATAAAAACCACAAGACACAAATACTTAGTGCAGCCCCAAAATATCAGTATTGCAATACTAATGAACATTTCTCATGCATCAAATGCACTTATTTACTCTTCCTGTTTCTTTCCTGTGACATGTAAGCCACATACGGTTTCACTATCTACAGCTTCTCACCTGATCTTTTTTTCTCTTCCTCCCTTATAGCATTTCCCCTTTTATTGTCCTCCTGTGTTTCTATAGATTTTGGGTGCTTTGCCATCATCACAGGGGTCAGGAAGCACATAGAAGCTTCAAACAGTGGGGTCTATGCTGTGATCACTCGGGGTATCTATCTCTGTTTCTCTCAGTGTACATCAAGAGAGAAAAACAATCAAACAGCACTAACTTTATAGGCTGCGGTGAAGTGCACGGCTCCAAGAAAAACTCATTGTTTAATGCATCCAGACATAAGGCTGCTGACTTTGCATGTGCTTGCTTGGTTAAGAGCATGCCTGCCATATTCATGATGTACTCTTACTTCTCTGTGCCCCAAAGCTCTCAGAAATACTTTTATCTAGACTAAACTATCTAGCCAAACCTATTAAAAAACAATCATTCCCCCCATCATGTTCTGATTTACTAATCCTCATCTCGTTCCTTTTGTTTTCCACGGAAGGAACTCACACAGGACTGAAAAAAACAGAACATTTTTCCCTCACACAATGCTAAATTCAACAGAATTTGTAGGGAATTACTTGCTATTTAGAGGATTTGTACTTTCTTTTATCCCAAATCTTTTTTGTTTTTTCTTTTTTTTAATTCAACAAACATTCTAGCCATTCTTTCTTTATTTATTTATTTATAAAGAAGTGACGAAGGGTAAGTCCACTGCGCAGCACCAGTGGCCGTCTCCTGAGGCATCCATCGAGCTAATGAAAGATGCACACATCTGTGCCTTCCTCTGGAGGAAGAAGTGGCTTGGCCAGTGGGCCAAACAGCTGTGTGTCATTCGTGAACATCGTCTCTTGGTATGTGACATCATTGCTTATGTCAGTGACACCCATTTCCCACCCATAGCTCATCTATGATATGAATGTTTACACATAATATTTACATGTATTACTAATACTAGTAGTAATTATTTACTTAAATGTTTTAATATGTCCTTCAAACAGACAATTAAGTCAACATAAATAAAAAATGATCATATTTAATTTCTTAATGCACATTACTGGTCTACCTGTGTATGGTTTACTGTTGCACATAATTATGAAGAATACAAGTTTGTCTCTTTGCAATCTTTAATCAAAATGTAATAACTTGTGCCACCCCTAAAATGACTTTATTTGGATGGTGTCACCAAGACCTCTTAAAGACCTCGAAATCTCTTCCCTTCATCCACTTCTCGGAACTTTTCACGATTCAGTCAATTTTCAGGGAAAAAAAATCAAGTTCCACCCATAAAAATCATTAGAGAAGAAAAATCTGATTTGCATCTAACATTTACATTTATGCATTTGATTTTAAGTTTCACTCAATTATGTATTTTGTTTAGTTAAATTTGTTTTGATTTTATTTTATTTTTTTTAATGCTACTGTGTCCAGTGCTACAAAAGCTCAAAGGATCAGACTCCACTGCTGGATATCGGTCTGCTGGGCTGCAGTGTTGTCTACAAAGAGAAACAAACTAAGAGGAAAGAACACAAGCTAAAAATAACCCCACTGGGTGGAGAAGCCATCGTCCTGGGACTGCAGAGCAAAGAGCAGGCTGAACAGTGGCTAAAGGTGAGGGCCAATGGGGTCTGGCACATATAGATGAATAACCAGTGTTCTGTCTGTGCAGACATTGTTTATAACCTTTCATCTTTATTCAAGGTTATTCAAGAAATTAGTCCGAAGAATACTGCAGGATCTGCTGATGTAACTGACTCTCCAACACTCATCTGTACTAAGGTATGTTAGATTGGGTTGGTTTATTCTCTGATTGATTTGTGTATGAAACTCTGTCAAATTTTGGATGAATTATTCGTCAAGTATTCTCTATATCATGTTAAGCTTAAAGGTTCTGCCCTTTCTGGCAGGGTGAGCAAAGCGAGAGACATTCAGTGGCATCTGAGAGTGGCAGCAGCACAGACAGTCACGCAGAGAACCTGGAGAACAAAGATGGTGAGAGTGGACCACTGCAGCTATTCTTTTAGGTGTCTGTTTGCTTGACTACACTGGAAGTGACTTGAAGTTGTATAAACTAATAGAGCTGAAGATGCTTGTCACCTCAGAATGTTGCTTAACCTTGAACCAATCAGCTGTAAGTTGCAGACTTGACTGCAGCATCAATACAAATACAGTTAATAACCTCAACAGGCACTTCCAGAGTAGAAAGCTTAATTTATCATAGTGTGTATATATGCATCATATACAAGTTTAAAACTTGGGCGTCAGTATTATTTTTAAGTACTTTCTATACTTTTATTCAGCAGAGATGCATAATATTTTTCAAAATTTACATTGAAGACATGTTATAAAAGATTTCTATATTAAAAAAAAAAAACTGTTATTTGGAATTTTATATTCATCAAATATTCCTGGACAATGAAGTGTATCACGGGTTTCACAAAAAATATTAAGCAGCACAAATGTTTCAACATTGATGTCAAATTAGCATATGAGAAGGATTTCTGAAAGATCATGTGACACTGAAAACTGGAACAATGTATGCTGAAAATTCAGCTTTGCCATCGCAATATATTATATTTTAAATTGTTATAATATTTCACAATATTACTGTACTAGTTGTATTACTGTAATTATGCATATAATATTTACATTTCAATTGTCATTTAAACTTTAGTTAAGAAGAAATACGGCAAGTTTAGTAACCTTATGAGCATTGGAAAAAAGAAGGTTTCCTCTTTGGAAAGTCCGGAGAAGACTGTGGATACGTCAGGTAACCAATCATGAGTGTTATTAGATGACAAGTTTTAAAAACTTTCACAAAACCTACCATTTTCATCACCTTCTCTTTGTTCCAGGCTACCTAAACGTCCTGGTGAACACCCAGTGGAGAAGCAGGTGGTGCTTAGTGAGGGACAGGCAGCTTTGGATCTACAGCGACAAAAGCAAGAACAAAGTGTCCCAGCAGCCAGTGGCTCTGGAGGGGTGCATGGTCCTGCCAGACCCCAGCCCTGAGCACCTGTACTCGTTCCGCATCCAAATGGATGGAGAGGAGCTCGCGACCCTAGAAGTGAGTAAAGAGAGGTGAAGCTTATTCCACCCACTTAGGAAGAGATTGTCTGATTGACCTGTAAAGCATTCAGCCAAAGTTCATTTGGTTTCTGTGTGCATTTTAGAGATCTGAAAGAAATCTTAGGGAAATAATATAGTCTATAATAGCACAGCAAAAACTCATTGAAATATAGAACAGCAGTCATGAACAGTCATAATGAAAACACTAAAAATGTGGGTTGAAATGTGTTTAGATTTTGCAAATTTATGTCCATCCAACAATAATAATATTTCACCGACAGGAAGCAAACAGAAAATACTGTTATATACAGCTTGTCATCTTGCTTGCTCACTCAAACAAAACTCTGAATATCTTCCAAAGTTTGTGGTGTATAACATCTGTATAAGACAATTGTTTGTTACAGTAAACCAGAAGACCAGAGGTGACTGATTAGTAATTCTTTACACTTTCATGATGAGCCACTGTTTTTCCCAGTCTCACTGTCTGATGACCTCATGGATTTTGGCATCAGTTCAACAACCTGAATGAGATTTCTGAGACTCCCCTCTTTCATTCAGTTATGGTGTATACAGCTTTATGTGATTCACAGCTCATTTTTTTATGTGCTAAACAAATAATATTCCAATTTAATAGTTAAGTTTAATTTTAAGTCTCTTGTAATCACTAAGCTGCATTTATTTGACCAAAAACACTAAAAAAAAAACACTAATATTGTGGATTTTTTTTACAACTTAACAGATTTCTTTTTTAATATTTTGAAAATGCAATTTATTCCTCTGATGGAATTTTCAGCAGCCATTACTCCAGGCTTCAGTGTCACATGATCCTTCATAAAACATTCTAATATGCTGTTTTGGTGCTTAAGAAACATTTCTTAATATTATCCACAGTATGTTGAAAACAGTTGTGCTGCTTAATGGTTTTGCAGAGACTGTGATGCATTTTTTCTGGATTCTTTGATAAATAGATTTTCTTGAAATGCAATATTGAAAATATATGCAATTTTTTATCTTTTTTTGGCAGGCCTAGATGCACCCTTGAAGATATATGAATATCTTAGGAGGCATTGATGATTAAATATCCTCTTCTTTCCTCTCAGGCGAAGTCCTCTGCTGATATGGGCCACTGGCTAGGGCTCATACTGTCACAGACAGGCACCAAAACAGACCCAGAAGATCTCACCTATGACTATGTGAACTCTGAGAGAATATCAAGTATTGTCAATGCTGCCAAGACCTCCATGTAGTAAGTTACTTCATGTACATCAGTTGTTTTATATATAAAAAGTATAGTTCACACAAAAATGAACATTTTGTTATCATTTTCTCACCATCACAAACCTGCATGGGTTTCTTCCATGGTGTACAAAAGGAGAAATTTTATACAATAGCCTTTAGGCTGAGACTGTAAGCAGACAAAATGAAATACAAATACACCATAAAAGTGGCCCAGTATTTCTTATGAATTATATTCATAGTCATATGAAAGGTTTGTTTGCTTTTTTGAGATTTAGGAGCTTGATTTGTTTGTATTTGTCAGTCTAATGCAGAGGAGGTACTCAGAGCCCAACACATACACAGACAGCCTTCCGTCAGACCCTAATACCTGTGAAGATTTATACGATGATGTTCCATCCACAGAGAACGAACAGGAGGTGGGTGAGACACCCTTGCCATGCTTTTGTCATTAATCTACAGCACCCACTTACATGCAGCTGTGTTTATTTTGAGTCATAGACTCAGGATAGTGGAAGATTCACTAAGCATTTGGCCAAAAATAATATGAGTGACAGGAAGTCATTGCCATGACAGTGTTGTGTTTTTGTAACCCTGGAGGCCATCCAACTTTAATAAAGTTTCTCTGATACTGTTGCTCTCTCTGGCTGTAGGAGGTTCAAGAGCTTCAGAATGGCAGCGAGGAGGGAACAGCAAGCGTCGAGGAGAATGGGAAGGACCGAGTGTATCTGGATCTGATCCCGGTTCGCTCCTTCCTGCACACGAGCTCGGGCAGAGTGTCACCTCAGACGTCCAACACCGCACAGACAGAGCTCAGTCCCTCAGCTGCTCCCAAAGATGATCAGCTACACCATAAAGAGGTTAACAATTTTAAAATGGAAAATACATGTTATTAGATCTAAATTTGATATGTTTCATTTCTTTAAATTGACAATTTTTTTAATGGAAATCTTTTGCAACATTATAAATGTCTTTACGGTCACTTTTTCATACATTTTAAGCATCCTTGCATTAAATAATTTATTAAAATAAATTACCTGAGCTTAAACTTTTGAATGAGAGTGTATATATACATTTTGCCTATATGTACATTCCCTGGTAATTAAATTCATTACCTTGGTGTTGTAAGTGCCAAAATACAGATGTTTACTTATTAATAATGATATAAAATTAAATAAAAATGTATACTGTCGTTCAAAAGTTTGGGATTAGTAAGATTTAATGTTTTTTAATGTTTCATATGCTCATCAAGGCTGTATTTATTTGATCAAAAATATATAGAAGAAAAAAACAGTAATATTCTGAAAAATAATTGTAATTTCTAATATTGGTTTCCTATTTTAATATACTTTAAAATATAATTTATTTCGGTGATGCAGCACCCAGTTTTCATCAGCCATCACTCCAGTCTTCAGTGTCACATGATACTTCAGAAATCATTCTAATATGCTGATTTATTATAAGTATTGAAACTGTTGTGCTGCTTAATATTTTCTGTGATACATTTTTTATTTGATTCTTTGATGAATACATTTTTTTTCATGTACATTTAATCAAATAGATACAGCGTTGAGCATACAAAGCTTCTTTAAAAAAAAAATTTATTTATTTGTATGTTTTTTTTGGAAGTGTGTGTATATATAAATATATTTTAAAAAATGTTTTTAAAATTTTATATAATTTTTTTGTATAACAGAATGAAACAAATGAAACCTCATTACCAAGCAGCACAGAGAACCTCGATCCTCCACCTGTTGCTCCTAGAGTGGACTCAGACCCCTCTCCAGCCCCCAACCTGCACGTCCAGACTCAAAGAATCAGTTTCCTCAGTCAGGAAAGCCAAAAGAGGGCCTCTCCCACCTCGACGCCATACCAAACCCAAACCCTACCCCATACATCTGCACAGACGCCCCAGAGTCCACCCACCTCCAGAGGAAGAGCTGCCAGCACAGATAGATTTCTCGATAAACTCAAATTCTCTCCAGCAGGTGAGGGTCGTCACTTGTAAAACAGACCTACAAAACTTTTATTTATTTACCCTGCTGTGTTTCTCCCAGCCATGCACTCAAGTGAGCATATATACCTTCAGTATGTGAAGGCAGATCATGACTCAAAGCTCCTACACGTTCCCTCCTGTTTAGCAGGCCCGGGGTCGGTTGAGGTGAAATTAGGGAAGAACAGGACAGAAGCCGACGTGCGGCGTTACACCGACGACAGAGACCGGCTGGAACGAGAGAGGGAGGAGGTTAAAAACACTCTGGCCACACTGAGGAAAGACAGAAAAGAGGTGAAAGAAGAGCTGAGCTCCTGCCAAGGTACTGCAGCACCACCTATTGGTCATGTTTGGAAATGCCCATGTGTTAAAAGCAGTATTTTTGATGGTGTTTTCTTTCTATTTTCAAGGTGCAATTGTTTTTATATATTACTTGATAGTTCTGAAATACTGTAACACCACAATGTCACTCTAAATGTGAAATACTAATGAATGCTTTTGATTATGGCTTGTACAGAGCCTACTCAACAGGCCTTTCTGGAGGCTCGTCTGAAGCAGATGGAGGAGACGTGTCGTGAGGCCGAGCGTCGGCGAGTGGAGGTGGAGCTTAGCTTGATGGAGGTGAAGGAGAATTTGAGAAAAGTGGAAGCTGGACCCTTTACACTGGGCACCACCGTAGACAGCAGTCTACTGGAAACTTCAACGGTTAGTATGACGACAGCAAATAGGAATTTTAAAATATATATAATTTAAAATATATAAAAACAGAAAGTTATTTTGTAATAATATTTCAGTGTTACTGTTTTTACTGTGTAAGATACATGTTTAAAAAACAAACAAGCAAAAAAAAATTACTGACTCAGATTTTTGTATAATCTGTTGCAAAACCTACATAAGCATGCTAGGTGAAAATATTCAGTATAGTTAAGAACACAATTTCACTGTTTATAATAATTTTATTGCTGATTATATTGTTGTGTATTCTAGCCCAAGATGGCACCTGTATCCAGCCCTGCTCCAAATACACCCACCAACACCCCCAACAATGGAGATTCGCCTGTCAACTCCGCCACAGCGCTGAAGAACAGACCCCTCTCCATCATGGCATCTGGTAAAGGAAACGTTCTGCAGAAGGCCAAGGTCAGAGTCCGCTTATGCATACAAAGTCCTAACAGAGCTTAGCTTTTTTATAATTTTTTTTTTTTTTCTATATAAGAGAATATGTGCAGAGAAGTGTTATTTAACATGATTTTTTTGGGTGTGCAATGTTGTTTTTATTGCATTCTTTGAAGTACATTTAAGTACCATGTGAATAGCAGTATATACTGTACACTACCATTTAAAGGTTTGTAGTTGGTAAAAATTTTAAATGTTTTTGACAAAGTCTCTTATTCTGACCAAGGTTGGCAATTTTTAATGTTTTTGGTAAAGTATACTAATATTGTGAAATATTATTACAAAATAACTAATAACTATCATGTTTTACTACTACGGGAAAAAAAATGCATTCACTGATGGCAAAGCTGAATTTTCAGCAGCCATTTTTCATTATTCTTCCAAAGGAAAGTTCATAAGAACAGCATTTATTTGAGAAATTGTAACAAAGTTTTTGTCTTTACTGTCGCTTTTGATCAAATGAATGCATTCTTGCTGAATAAAAGCATTATTTTCTTGTTTTAAAAAAAGCTTACTTTCCCCCAAACATTTGAACGGTAGTGTATATATAACAATGGTATATTAATATGGTTATGCAAAAATATGGTAATACCATTATTCTAATGGTATTACTATCTGAAACCATTACCACTACAAGTGTATTCAGTCATTTTTTTTTTACAGTATATTCCTGTGTTATGCATTCTCTCTCTGCAGGAGTGGGAGAAAAAATCCACAACCTAGTGGAAGGGAACGGACAGCACAAATTGTCTTTTTAGCCAAAGCTCAAAGGACTGCTAAGGCAAATGCTTCAAGCAGGGGGGGAGAGAGAGGGTGTGTCCAATGACCTGCAGGCTCCGCCTCTCTAAAACATCACCCTCCACTCGTCCCTGCTTCTCTGCATCCAGAGGCTGAGATGGTACTGGGTACATGCAGGCAGCTGATCCAATACAATATTTTCTGTTCCCTGCCAAATAACGCCACTGGACGACAACAGATTTTAAATCTATTCAAGTCAATTTTATGTAAGAGAAAGTAAGGGAATAACTGAAATAACTCTTCCAGTGGTATGCACATTAATTGATGGATATTTTACAAGCTTGAGAAGAGACCAAAAACAGTTAGGCGAGCTTCGAGAACCACTATTTTTAGATTGAAACGTTTAGATTAAAAATTTCGTAGATCAGCTATTTGGTACATCTGGTACATTGTAACTTGGTTCATGTATGCTGGTAACCAAGATGTGAATATATATTACATATCCGTTCAGTGTTTTTGATTTGTTACTGTACGCTAGCTGAAACATGCACTTTTTATTCAAATAAAAGTTTGTACTGACAACAATTCATATTTATGCAAAACCAATAGTTGAGCACAAGGCATCCTGCTTTGAAATGGAAGAAACCGGCATTTTCTCCAGTAGGTGGCACCAAAACAACTCTATAAAGTATTTGAGTTAGGCTCAAAGTTCTGAAAAAAATTTAATAGCTTTACAATAGACTAACTTACCACTGTAGTTAATACAAAATAAATATGTTCAAAAACGTAAACCTCTAACATGAGGCCTTCTGTAACAAGGAGTTTTCAATATGACAAGCAGGTCCAAATCTCAGACGGAATATATGTTCATAAAGGGTTTTCAGTGCTGAATAAACTATACAAACAGCATCAGACCCCTTAAGATTGACCACAAATAAAAAAAATAAAAAATCCAAATTTTTAAAGTCATTAATAGCATTTACAGAATTCATGAAATAGATACACATATCCAGTTTGAAGTGTCACCTGTTTGTTCATCAGCATCTTAAGTCAAAGTGAATTTAGAATGATTCTAACTCATATCGTTGAGCTGTGTCTCTGTCTATGTGTGTTTCTCCTCTTTATCTGTGCTGAACTGGGGATGTATGTCTCCTGCGGTGCTGCTTATAGCGCTGCAGCAGCTCTTTTTCACTCTTGTGCTGACGGCGCCCCAGGCCTGCAGGTTTAGGAAGATCTCCTCTGGATGGCTGCTCTCTGCTTCCTGAAAAACAAGTTCACAAAATACATAAATCAAAACACTTAAACACACCCTGCCAACCCCCTGTCCATTCTGAAAACACCACAATTATGACCCATCTGGCAGGCATAGAAAAATAAATCATATTGAGCACTGACATAAGCAGATGTGTGAAGCCATGTTACATCATGTTCATAAGATCAATCAATCAGTTTCTTAATCAGTATTGCAGTATTATTATAAAAGAAACATCTAAAACCATCTAACCTTAAAATAAGACTAAAACAACTACAATTAGGTGAAAAATAGTACTTGTTTTGATTCTTTGATGAATAGAAAATTCAAAAGAACAGCATTTATTTGAAAGAGAACTCATCTGTAACTAAACTAATTAGTAGTTATTAGTACTGACGTGTTTCACAGTGTGGACCTTTCCAACCATTGCAATCACAGCGGTAGCTGCCGTTGAGCAACACACAGATGCCATCATTCATACAGGGGTTTGGACTGCACAGGTTAACAGGTTTCTTCACATCTAGAAAGAGGATTAAATTACAGAGAGCAACACAAGAATATAAATACATCAGAGATGAGAAATGCTTTCAAAGAGGAATATCATTCATCTCATTACCTGCACACACCATCTGTACCAGCACATCTTCAGAGTATTTCAGGTCATCATGTGAAGGTACAGAGATCATGTGATCCTGCGAGCCGGCGACGCGGAAGAGAACCTCCTGCTGTATGTCCCCGATGCCGATCACAAACACTGACACTCCACTATCTCGGATCTTCTGGGCAGGGACTGCTGCATCTTCCGCACTCGTCCCATCAGTCAGCACCACCACGGCCTTGTTGACTCCAGGCCGTGCTCCTTTCCCCACCGTCAGGCTTTGGGAGAGCACATGGAGCAGGGCTGAACCTGTAGAGGCCTTCCCACCCAGAAAATTAGCGTCTCCCACTGCCTTCAGGACAGCGGAGCCCGAGTCATACTTGTCCAGGTCAAAGACAGTGATGGGCCGCCTCCCATAAACCACCAGTCCCACCTGAGCCACATCTCGATTGATGTCGAACTGCACTGAGGTGCTCCGGACAAAGTCTTGAAGGTGGACAAAGTTGTCCTTTCCTACACCACTGGAGGCATCCAACACAAAAACAAGGTCCAAAGCTTGACCCAGACAGCCTAGCGAAGACCAAAAGAGCTTTAATATAACAGTTAAAAATCATAACCATAACTAAAAAGAAAAATAGTTGACCTCAAAATGTTTTATCTGTTTGGGAAACCCTGCTTTAAATATGCATTGTCATATTTTAGTGCATTATGCTGAGTGTATTGAGAACATGATTTACACATTTTGATAAATGCATAACTTATTTTTGTTCATTATGCTGAGTGTATTGAGAATAAAATATATTTTTTAAAAGTCAGAGAAGGGAGGCAAATAAATATATTCCAATGCTTTAGCTTTTTTTTACAACAAAAGTTTTGTTTCCCCGAAAAACTTGTGAACTGTTCACTTGCAAAAACTTTGCATTCCATTGCAAAACTTTTCACTAGTAACTTAAATTTTACATTTTCATCTTAGTTACTTTGCGTTTAATCACCAAAAAAATTTGCATTCCCTCTCAAAACTTTGAATTCACTCACAGTTACTATCAATATTATTACAATTTTTATAAAAGTTTTGCTTTCCCCTGAGAAACTTTGAGTTGACTCACAAAATCTTTGCATTTCCTCAATAAACTTTATGTTCAGGCAGCTTAAGCAGGTCAATCCCAGACATTACTGATTTTGACTGAATTATTTAAAACATATTAGATTAGTCTTCTGAAAGAAAACCCTGTAAGAGCACTATTTAAGTGTATTGGGGTAATTTTGTCTCTCAGTTTTCGTCAGAGGTATGTTTTGTATAAGATCAATGAGTTAAAGGGATACTCCACCCCAAACCCGTAAAAGCTTTGTTTGTCTTCGGAACACAATTTAAGTTATTTTGGATGAAAACCAGGAGGCTTGTGACTGTCCCATAGACTGTCAAGTAAATAACAGTGTCAAGGTCCAGAAAAGTATGAAAGACATCATCAGAATAGTCTGTCTCTGCCACAAGGATGCGCTGTTTTCTTTCAAATCAAAGCTAAATACACATAGAAACAGAGCATCCTTGTGGCGCGGCTGATACAGAAGAGCATACAGTGATATGATATGATTTTGTCCTTTTTGATACTTTTCATTTAAATTAGATCACTATTCACTTAAATTGGATGGAAAAGCTTATACATTCTGCTACACATTTCTTTTTTTTCACTGAAGAAATAAATTATAGACTGACACCAGAGTGACTATAATTCTGGGTGAACTATTCCTTGAGGAACAACAATCTCAGATAAGCATTTTTGAGGACTTAACAGTGGTCAAAGTAAACAAGTTTAGATCTTTACCCTGGTTGTCAACACTGCAAATTTTGGCTCTTAGCTCTGGGATCTTTGCGCTCAATCTGTCAGGTGACTGGTATGTGATGGTGCGCTGGGGGTTCGCTGTGATGTTGTTTATTTCAGCCCTCATCCCGTCTGGCGCTACACCGATGATGAAGATCTCCCTGTCCCGTGCGTACTTCGCTGGCTCCACCACAGGGTCCACAGAGGGTGTTCCCGTAAGCAGCACTACCACTCGCGGCAGGTCATCCTGAACGTCAGCGAATACGGGTGCGCTCTGGAAGCCGTGGCGTGTGATGTAGTGAAGGGCGTTTCCAGCCTTGGCCTGCCCACCCCGATACTGCATGCCCTCAACAGCCTGGATCAGCTTTGCTGGGTCTCTGTGCTCCCCGATTTTGGCTTCTATCTTCACGTCACTTCCATACTGGGCCAACCCCATCTTCACAGGTGTGTCCGAACTCAGTACAGCCTGCATGAAACGCTTCAGGAAGGACTTGAAGCGCAAGAAACCCTCCAGAGTAAGTGCAGAGGAGCCCTCGACCAGGAAGAGCACATCCACAGAGCAGTCAAAACTCAGAATGGGAGCTGGAAAAAGAGGATATGGTAAAAAGCCACTCTGATTGACATCCATTTGGATTCCATTCTCAGATCTAAGGAACATGCTTGACATACAACTTCTGCATTATCTCATGTTTATTTTAGAGTTTGGTTAGGATCATGTGAGACATAAGATTGTTAAAAGAAGAGGGGCATATGGGCTTTACGCTCCTCTATCCATTAACACATGCAAAAATGCAACAACATAAACAAACAAAAAGATCCATCTTTCACTCTGTGGGTAAGTGAGGTTATCTGATCTAACCCCTGCCTGTGATGTCATTCACACTGACTGACAGAAGGAGGTTATGCGTGTCATCACATTCTGATTGGCCGGAGGATTCTGTGTCAGTGTTACAATGGAATTCATAGGGACTGATGATGGCTTCTGTCTCTGAATCTAATTTAGGAAACTTCCCCATCTTGAAAATACGCATGTGTGTGTTTGCTTGTGTGGCCAGAAACAAGTCTACACACATTTTCTGCTAATTTTATGGTAGTTTTTTGTATGATTGTTTTTGGAGACTGCTGTCTGCTGTGGCACTATTAGTACTATCATCACTACTAGATTTATAAACAGAACATATTTAGAACATTTAAAAAATATATACTGTATGTGGTTGGTCACTACAGTTCATAGTCAGTATATGTTGCAAAGGGGACCATGTTATGCTGATATGCTATGAAAAAAAGGGCTCTAACGTATTATATAACCTTATTTTTAAAATTTATTTGTATTCATAATTTGTAACACAATAGCAATAATAAAGAAAAAATTTGTAATAATTAGTAGCAGTAGTAGAATCATTGTAATAACTTTTTAAATAAATATTAATAACTTTTAAATTAATATTTATAATTAATATTTTCTTTTTTTAGTCACTGATTGTGTTGTGTGTATTGATGTTTGCATATAACGTTTTTATGTTTGTATTTTTATTATTTTTATGTAAATTTTTTTTAACTTTAGTAAATTTGGCAGTATTGCACAATGTACAGTATATCATACCAAAGTTTCGTTGTTTTTTTTTTTAATTTGATGTTTGCATTTCAATAGTTTAGTTGTCACTTTTTTTATTTTTTTGATTTTTGGGTTTTTTTGAGATTTGCAGAATGTTTTTGTCTCATAATTAGAGTGTCCCTTCATCTAAGGGACATAAGACCCCTGAGGTGTATTTCAGTCAGCCATGCCCCAGCCCGAAAGCTGACCCCCACTGTAACGTGAAACCATGGGCTGTTATGACAACTCCCACCCACACACAAATATACAATCCAACCAAACCCACCAAAACAAAACACACACATCTCACAGTGAATGTGAGACTGGAACAGCTCATTAGATGCTGAGGAGTGTGGGAAGAGAAGCACATGAATGTGAACTCACCACAATTGGGGTCACTGCCGTAGCCCACGGGACACTCGCAGCGGTGCTTATCCAGTCCCTCAGATATACACGTCCCACCATTCTGACAGGGCTGAGAGTCACAGGGGTCTGAAGAGAGATAGGACCATTAATGTTAATCAAATTTTAATGTTTATTGAATTAAATATTCATTATTCAATATTCCGATTGTTAGGTCTTACCTGGACATATAGTTCTGTGACACACAACAGGGTGTTGCCTGTAAACTTTGTTATACCTGTAAAGCAAAAGTTTCAATCCACAAATTTTTGTTAATGAACTTTTTTTTTTACCTCAGACCATGAAACCTCAAAATTATAATGAAAAACTACTACTAATAATAACAACAATACCTAAACAATAATAATAAATTATTACTATTGTTAATATCATTATTTGTGTGTGTGTGTATGTGTGTGTGTGTGTGTGTGTGTGTATGTATGTGTTTGTGTGTGTGTGTGTGTGTGTGTGTGTGTATGTGTGTGTGTGTGTGTGTGTGTGTGTGTGTGTGTGTGTGTGTGTGTGTGTGTGTGTGTGTGTGTGTGTGTGTGTGTATCAGCGTGTTAAAATAATAATTTTATTTCTTTAGTTAGTTAAAGTTTCTGAAAGACAATGTGAAACCACTATCACATTTCTGTTAATGAACTCCTGTGTGTCTTACCTCAGGATCTTCAAAATTAATAATAATAATAATAATAATAATATAACTATTTATTAAATTTTTTAAAAATGTTTTGTAAAACATCATGAAACCAGTTTAATGCCATATGATTCTGTTAATGATCTCCTTTAAGTTTCACCTCGGGCCATGAAACTTAAATATGAGCCTGGGACACTTCAAAAGAACAAAGACATAATGTGATATAATACAAACATAAGCTCAGACCTGAGGCATCTCTGGGACTAATGATCCATGCTGGTGTGCAGTGGAGTCAGAATGTGCAACTTGTTTGTATACATAGTATAGTCAGACTTCAATTAGGCCAAAAGCCTCTCAAGACCATTGTGTTTTGCTCCAGTTACCTGTAATGAGGGCAGAGGGATGTGTATGTTGAGTATCCCTTGGACCCCTTCCAGCACATGAATTTTCCCTGAAGCTCTTTGACTGTCTCCAGGGTTTTCTGAACACACGGGTAAGTCTCCACTTTACACCCTGCAGATTTCACAGTGCAGGAAACGTTACTCACTGTTCGTAAACTCAAATGGTACTGTTGATTGAGTCACAGGTGAGTTTTTCACCTGAAGGAATGGCAGTGCAGACAGATGAGGTGGTGAGGGTGGTGAATAATCCGTTTACAGCATCACTGAAGTGCTCCGCGAAGAACACATGAGTGTCGGAGGGGCTGCTCGCCAATTCACGGAGCTCTTCCCACTTAGGAGAGAAAGACAAGGCATGATTTAGCAGCTAATATGCATTTTGAAAAGCACTACAGTTCAAAAGTTTTTTTACGATTTAACTTAAAATATGTAATTTATTCCTGTGATGACAGCTGAGTGTGTGCTCATTTGCTGCTCAAACATTACTTATTGGTGAAAACAGTTGCCTTAAACTTTTGAACACTTGTGTAAGTCACATAGTCAATTCCAGATTTATATTACAGGACATATGGTGCTGTACATTTTTGCAGATAAATTTTGAGATGTCAGAGCATATGGTGCTGCAAGAACTCAATTTATCTGAACCCAAACACATTCCCAGCTGTTAGATACGGCCATTAAGGTGAGTTTATCCACTATTATTCCCTCTTCCTCCTGCACCTGTTGGGAAGCTGCCATAAAGCCTCAAAGTAAAGAGGAAACACAGGAATCATGCTATCTGCAGGATAACCAACAGCAACAACACACATCCAGGCTGTCAGCAGCCTTTTAGAGTACATTAACACACCTGTCAGTGAGACACTACTGTGTCTGAGAGCTGTCAACAAATCGGTTCACTGACTAATAGAGCTGAAAACATTTACAATATGAAAGCACCTGTCCCTGCAAAATGCTTCAGAACAATCATTAAAAAAAAAAAAAACACTGAAAGATACACAGAAGTACATTGAACCACAGTATTACTATATTATTAGTTCAATGTTATTTATTGAGGTTATTAACAAGGACACAAGGTGTATTACTTTCTGATACCATCACTGTTGTGGACAGAATTACTAGGTCCCTTGGTAAATATGAGAAAAGAATCAGATTTTTTTAATCTTTTTAATTTTTATTCAAAAGACCTTATATTAGTCCCTTGGTAAATATGAGAAAAGAATCAGATTTTTTTTAATCCTTTTAATTTCCAGTGAAGCAAAAACATTTAAAAATGGGGGAAGGGGGGCATTTTATTATTATAAAATAAATGAAGCCAATTATTGCCCCCCTTTTATTGATATATAAATTTAATCTCACTACAGGACCTGGTCTTAAATTACTAATAGTAATTCATTTCTAGGGGTGCTAATAATTGTGGCCAATGTGTAATGGAGAAAAACATTTATTTCAGAATATGATTTCCCCTCTACTTTCAATTGTTTTATCTCCATGAAAGGTTAGATTTTTGTCAATTTTTTGAATGAAAGATCCAAAGAACACTAAGTATACTACACTATATATATATATATATATATATATATATATATATATATATATATATATATATATATCCTAAATAATTTGGCACTTTTTTGTAACTAACAATATTTTTATTGATTTTATTATTATTGATTTATTATTGACAGTTTTGTGTTGTGTTTTGCTGTTGTCTTTAGTCTTTAATCAGTACAAATTAAAGCAGTAAAACAAATAATAAATAAAGACTTTTTGATTACAGTTAATACTATTAAATTACAATTAATGAATTAAAAATAATATACAGATATATTACATATCATTCAAATTACAGAAATGAAAATAGTATACTATAGTGCAGTTTTTTTGCCCTACAGTAGTGAATATGTGGTGAGAAAATGCTTAATTTTCATGAAAATAATGTCACAAAAATATCTTATATTTTCTTTAAGCAAAATATAATATGAAATTTGACCCAGACATGTTCTTGAGAGATTTTGTGAAGCAGGTAATTAGAGATGTGAGGGTTTTATTTGGTTATTGATGTGACTGTAAGTGTTTTGTGTTACCTGGGGTAACGGATCCCCACGGCAAACAGAGTCACTCCAGACAGCTTGAGCTCCGAGGCAGCCAGCTGCACTGCCCCCTGGGACTTTCCGTCAGATAAGAGGATGACGACGCGTGGCACTGTGGAATTGTGTCTGCCGGAAAAACCCTTCCTCAGAACGAACTTCATAGCCAGACCTGTCTGTGTGCTTCCACCTCTGAGCGAGAGGAAGAGACAGTCTTATTTTAAGCATTTTTAAGACATAAAACTGAGAGCCTTGAACATCAAAATGAACTACTGCCACATATGACTGTGAAATCATATTCCAGTCTTTATTACTGAGTTTTGTGGCTAAGAACTAAACAGTCATGAAAGTGTATTTTGCATCATTTTCCAAAATAATTACAATTACAATAAAATTCATTAATTTTTATTAGTTATATTTACATATTTTATATATATTTTTTTTACATATACACAATATTTTCAATATTTTAATAGTAATTCTGATTACTGATGTAATTCACCTTTTGTGTTGTTTTTGAATAAGCTTAAAAGAAAAACACAACTGATACAATACAATTTTTAATATTATACATAATTTATTATGTATTATTTTTCTCATTGCAGAAATGAGATTAAGGTCATATAAACTTATTTATTCATTTATTTTTTTATGTATGTAATGCATGTACAAAATACAGTTTCATGAGTGACTAGGGAATAACAGCCACATTTTTCACTGTCACCTACTGACAATACTCCTTTATCCTGTGCTGAAATATAAGATCTCCTATATCATACAGGGATACTGACTGACTGCCAGTTGAGATGCAGACATGTGCACAGCTGGACTTCTCTCCATCATATTCACTCATAGTTGTTCCGCTAGCCAGACAAGTGGTGAGATTTTCATAGAGTGGGAATCTGAAACGGTAATTTCACAGCCTGTCGAGGGAGATGTGGTATGTCCTGACTGGGTGATGAGGTTCAGACCAGCTGTGTGCTCAGAGTGTAATTCAGCTACTAGTCATTACAGATCCTTGCACACCCTTCACCACAAAAACCATTAATTCAACCTCATCAAGCCGTCCATCATGGCACAGCGCACTCAGACACACTTGCACACACATATTGAGAGTGTAATGTAAACACAAGTCCCCCATGTCTGTGCTGTCAAAATCTCCAAGATATAGAGGTATTTCTCATCCTCCACAGGAAGTGGCCTAAAAGACACACAATAACACTAATCTCTGTACCTATAGTGGATTTTCTTCATCTTTTTCTTCAGCTCCTCTTTGCTCTTGTAAGAGTCTAGACTGATTTCCAGCTTGGGTGTGGAACCAAACTGAATCACGCCAACTCTCACCTGCCCAAAACAGAGGATGCAGTTTAAACACCACAAACAGGAAGAGGACTGAACATAAAGATACCAGAAGTTGAAGACAAGCCATACAAAATTGAAAGGAACACAACAGGAAGAGGACTGAACATAAAGATACCAGAAGTTGAAGACAAGCCATTTGATATTTGAAGTTTCTTTGTATTATTATTATTTGTTTTTCTTAGTGAAATTTTTGTCTGCACCAAATGTTTTTGCGGCTAGTTCACCCTCATGTTGTTCCAATCCTGTATGCTATTTTTGGTAGTGATCAATGGCTGTCATATTACAAAACAATACTTAAATTTTTGTCTGCACCAAATGTATTTAAGGCTAGCATCTGAAGTCAAATTATAGCTTTATGTGAAAATAAATACCAAAAAAACTGTAATTTTTCACTACAATGGCTGTCATATTACAAAAACAATACTTATTGGACATAATTCTGATTTGGTTGTTTTTTGTGATTAACGATTTTGGTTAGTTGTTTTTATATTAAATTTACTATAAAAAAATTTAATATAAGTGCTTTTTTGGTGTTTTATATTCTTGTTAGAGCCTGATCGTTATAAAAAGCAAGAGTTGCATAGTAAAATTATAGCATAGTCGATTAAAACTACACAAGGGTGAGTAAATAATGACAATTTTTCAATTTTGGGAGAATTTTTCCCTTCTGAGTGATATAAATAATGGCGATTTTTAAATTTTGGGAGAACTTTTCCCTTAATCTGAGGGGATAGTGGCGGGACCGTTCAAATCCTCCTTTTCCAACGCTGTAAGAGCTATCCATCACAAAGAGAATATCCACCGCTGCAGAGCACTGCATCACTGACCACACACAGGAGAAAACACACAGTTTACCCATCTGAACTCCATCTTTAGCTACTGAAAGGCCCCTAATGTATAGTATTAGTCTATGGAAGTCCAGACTGATTAACCCAATGCCACATAGAACCACACTATGGCAGGAACATGTTCACATAAACACT
This sequence comes from Cyprinus carpio, assembly GCF_018340385.1. Taxonomy (NCBI): domain Eukaryota; kingdom Metazoa; phylum Chordata; class Actinopteri; order Cypriniformes; family Cyprinidae; genus Cyprinus; species Cyprinus carpio. The sequence goes on from NC_056608.1 coordinate 16,762,686, forward strand.
GGCCTGTATTTGACACACGTAAGCAGCTCAGAGTTTGCCTGTGGCATTTTCTAGCAGAGATAAATACTCACAAACACATTACAGCAAGTTCGTGCTAGTCAACTGGCTAAATTATAATCCATGTAGTTGTCATGTTAGAACCCGCCGCCTGTCATAAAGAGGGTGATTAGACAGAGACGGCATGCCGCTGTCTGTAACAGCACACACACTTATAAGGACACAACATAGAATTCTATTGTTTTTATGTAACACTAAATATCATTTCTAGAAGACAACTTCTGGGGGCAATTTTTTCCCTAAATTATAGGTAAGGAAACACACAAACTCTCACAGGCTTTCTGGTTCTCTGCAGAGTCATACCCTCAGACATTCAACATGAAACTAAACCCTCTCTTTACAAGTAAACACAGGTTACTCTCTCACACATTTATATGGAAACATATTGGCAGTAGATCAGTGGTTCTTTAAACAGACATGAATTCTTCTGTTCTAGAAATACTTTTAATGCTGTCCATCTACAGTACAGGGCTGTTTGTAAATGTTTGATTTGATTTTCTGACTGAGAAAGAAAAAAAGTTCAACACTCACTTTCTCCAGCAGCATTTATCTTCATAATGGTTTCAAGATCCGTCTGCATTTCCTGCACAGAGGAAATGGACCAAACTATAAAGAAAGAGATACTGTCATTAGTACAGTAGATAGTACTTAGTAGATAGAAGACTTACCAAAAAAATCTGTATATATATATATATATACACATTTATTTATTTTTTAATAAGAATTTTAAGACACATTTTAAAAAAGGTTAAAAACAGCCTATTTGGAATATAATAGAATAGAATAGAATACCTTTTTTTTCATTGAATAGCTGTACAATGAAATTTTGGTTCTCTCATTGGAAGTGCACACACACAATTTTTTTTTTTAAATATAAACAAATTTTTTAGGATCATTAAGGTTGTTTTAAAACCATTAAGCACTAACCCTTGTACTTTCAATGCAAAAATAAATAAATAAATAAACAAACAAACAAATAAAAAAAATTGGCATTGCTGTAACATAATTTTTAAATATATATTATTAGTAGTATTTATAAATCACAATAGTATTTCTTATACTGCCTAGGGTTATTTATGCTTATTTTATTATTATTTTAAAAAAGTTAACTGTAACAGTTTTACTAAAAAGTGTTATGAGAATCACACTTAATAAACAAACAAATAATAACAATGATTGATGAAATGATGATGAAAATAATGCATTACAATACAACACAAAAAACCTGAATGGTCCTAAAACCATTTTCAGGTGAAATGTGACCTGGACATGTTTTTGGTGTTACTGACAGCTTACACAAATGAGTTATTTTGAGTACAACTCCTAGATAACTGAGCTGACCTCTGGCCCTAAGACACAGCTCCACATGAAACTCACTAAACATCCTTCAGAGGGGACTAATTCAGAACGACTGGCCAGCAACACCCACTGGACGTGAAGAGAACGGTCAGGCTGTCCTAGCCTGTGTTTGTCGCTTGAGTGAGTAGGGTTCAGAGCGACATGCTCTCTCATGCATACAACCGCTGATTGAGAAGCAGGGGCCATGTGAACAGCCCAGGGCAGAGACGAGAGTGAAGTCCCTGCGTAACGCTCCTGCAGAGTGGAGTGCGCTTGGGAATCACATACTTTAATCATGTGCTATTGTCTCCTAACACTCATGCCATCTTGAGGAGGGCCGCTCTCAGCACCTTGCCATGGCAACATGCTTTGGCCTAAGAAACCTGCAGGACCCTACAGGGGGATAAGGGGTTGGGGGTGTCAGGGAAAAATTATGAGGCCACAAAATGTTAATCGGTTAATTCCACTGAGGGTGGAGGTGAATACAGATCTGGATCATTCAGTCACTTCTATTCTCACAAGAATTACAGTAAATAAGAAATATATTATATATTTTGAAAGTGTTTTTTAAATTTTTAAAGATAATTCTATTTCATTAACTATTTCTAAAATAAATTAGATATCAAAAACATTTGAAAAAAATTAAAAGAAAAATTGAAATGGAAATTGAAAAAAAAAAAACAGAAAAGGAAAGGACTAATAACTCTGGAAAGGGGATGTTTAGGATTTTTTTCACATGATAGATGACTAGCATCAGTGATGTATGGCTTTGGACAAGCCAACTTGTACTAGGTCACTGTGAATCTCCCCTCAAACCCTGCGGTGATCCTATCTGACAGGCTGCACTGTGGAACCAGGAGACATTTTATCGTCTGAATTAAGCGGACTGCAGGACTAAATCCCTCCTCAGATTTATGGCATATGTCCAGGAATGTAATGGGAAAATTCTTGAGGAACACATGGGTAGATATCTCAATTCAGAAACTCAATTCCACACTCCAACAAAATATATACAGTCACAGAAAAGTTTAGCTGAGGCCTCAGCAGGTCAGCCAACAAAATTTAATAACAATGTAAAAATAATTATAAACAAAAACATATTACAACATCTTTGCATCTATTCGTCTGATAAAACCTATTCCTCACAGGGCAAATTCTGCTGAAGTTAATGTACTTGTTGAGTAACAAACATCAGGCTGAATTTCCTAGTTGAGGGCTATAATTAATTATTTCGGTCATGACAATTCTCAAAGAGTGTTTAGCATGGAAATATACATGGCAATGTTAACGTGCTACGCTGCTGCCAATATATTCACAGACATGCTTCTGTTAGCATGTAAGAAATACTGCTGCTGCTCATATAACTTACAGTACATGAAACACGCTGCAACTGCTACACCAAGCACTAGTGGAGTATTTGAATTGCGAAAGAAATCACTCAAACTGCACCATGTGAATAATGATGCAATTATATCAGATTGAGTTAGAACCTATCGGCCTTCATGACAGACCAATGTATTTCCTATATTCTTATAGCATAACGAGCATATTAAGCATAACACATTTCTAAAGTAAAATTGCACAATTAAAGATTAAGAAAGATATGAATTAAATTTCTGTACTTTGTTAAGATTAAACTAAACTAAAATAAAATAAAATAAAATAAAATTTAGTGTTTCAGAATGCCAAGTCTTCAAGTCTTCTTACCTTGACCAAACAGGAGCATAAGAAGAAGATGCAGCCAGCTACTAGAGGACATTTTTAAGCCCTGAAATGTGAACAAAACAAGAATCAATTAAAACTGAGGAAAAGAGTCTTGCAGGAAGTCTTTGAAGAGGCCAACTACTGAGCAAGTGTACCAAAAAAAAAAAAAAAAGGCTTTGAGAATGCTAACAAAGAGAAAAGCAGCTGTGAGTGAGAGTATCTGGGAAAACAAATTTGGGAGAGAAAGATTTCTTGGAATTTCACTCATGAGTTGGTGAGCTTGAGGTTAGTGGGGCAGCAATTTTTATTGACCCTCTGGGGCACTGGTCAGACAAGCAAGGAACTTGGGATGGGAAACAGCCAGTCTGCGGGCTATTTTGAGATCAAACACAACCAACTAATGTCTGAGGGACTCAGGTAGCAGTGGGCTATGAAGTCTGCACCCTTACGCATTATAAAATGACTAACAGAAGTCAAGGCCAACACTACAACACAAGAACTCATGACAAACTCTTTATGGGTGGCCTGTCCACTGAGCCTAATGAGTAGGCATTACAGGGCCCCAAACATTGTTCCTAGCTGTCCTCCTGATAGCAGGCAAGCTCAAGTCCAACCAGTCAAACTGTCGTCACATCAGACTAATCATTTACCCGTCTGTGTTTTGAGAAAAGTGGAGGGAGAGCCCAGTGATGTGTGGAGAAAACAGCATGATACTGTTCATCTCAGATTAAGTCTCCCTGCAGTCACAAAATCCTCCTGTGCCACATTCCCAAAGCTAAGGTCAAAGTTCCCATCTTTAAGAGCAAAACTTTATTATTAAATTAAACATGTTGACAAATGCCAACTGGCAGCACCAGACAGGAGAATTATTCACCGCTATGGGTCACTGGATTCAATCTCAACGCCTACTTGTTCTGCTCTGCATTCAAAGTCAAACCGACAACCATCCAAAACCACACTGTTAAAAAAAAAGACCTGGCTCATCTTTAGACTACCAGAATTATCTACTTATTTGAAAATGATTTATGCATTAGCCACAGGATAACATGTTCAAATGTTTGAGGTCAGTAAAATTTTTTGAAAGAACTAATTTAATATTTTTATTTAGCAAGGATACATTAAATAGATCAAAATTTAGACATTTCTAAAATTACAAAAGAGTTCCATTTCAAATAAATGTGCAACTGTTTTAAATATTGATAATAATAATAAATGTTCCCTGAGCAGAAAATCAGCATATTAGAATGATTTCTGAAGTATCATGTGACACTGAAGACTGGAGAAATGGCCACTGAAAATTCAGCTTTGAAAAACATTTTTAAAAAATGATATCAAGCCCTGGACTTCTGTACCTGTTGAGTACAAGTTTTACAGAAATCAAATCATAGACATCCATAACACAACTTAAAGACACATACTAACACACACCATGGCTTTTTCAAGTTTACTAGCCTTCCTGAATGTAGTCTTTGTAGTTGATAAAAGCAGATAACAGTATAATTCTATTCATGCTAGTGTGCATCCGGCGGAACCTTTTCTTTAAATGTGTTTGAGAGACAAGCAAAATGTGTGTGTGTGTGTGTGTGTGTGTGTGTGTTATGTCTGCACTGTTGTATCTGATTGGTCAGGTTCCAGGTGTTAAGAGCAGTTTTAAAGGCAGAGTGGTTATCAGTTTTGGAATGAAATGAAGTGAGTATTGAGGCAATTCTGACCCGTGAAGTCACTCTTTGATCATCTCACTCACGGTTGGACTTCTAAAGATACCCACAGAGCACCACTCAAGAGAGGAAACTTTAGGAATGCCACCTGACATTCTTAAAGATAGAATCTGTTCTGTAAAGAATCAAATTCAGCAAACTGAGAGAGAGACTTTTGGACAATTTATCCACACAGGACTCTTGATGAGCCTTGAGAAAGTTGGACTACAGTTGTCGAAGGGAATCTGATAAAATCTCAACCTGATAAGAGGCATTTCCTGCCTGTGAATGAACAGCAGGAAGCAGACAGCACTTGTTCAGGTGCCATTTAAAAGAACCTTCTTTAAAGCTGATAATCATCTGGACTCTTAGAGCACCTCACAAACCTGCCATATGATAACCTTGACTAACAACCCGTCTCAGTCTGTGTAACAAGTGGAGCCGTCTAAGGCCAGAGGAACCAAGTAAGAGCACTGGATTTGCTCTCCTAATTCTTCTTTATTCCCAATTTCATACATTCCTCACTGTTCTAAGCTTTCACTTTTCATTATTTTCTACTTTATCTATTAACAACTCCTAAGCCGAGATGCCTTAACTCAAGAGATTTTCAGTTTTTTAGATGCTATGGACCCCCAAATACAATCATCCTTGTGTGAGCAGCCCCCCTTTTAAAATGTAAAAGCTAGCTATATATTTTTAAGTGTTAAGATTTATTTTTTTAAATTTCAATACATTTGTATTTATTTTTTCTCTCTAAAAATTTCCACACTCTCCAAAACAACCTATCTTTTCTAATAACCTCAACTAATAACTAGACAGTCATGTCTTCCTGAATTCCACTGAAAACTAATTAATACAATTTAGAGTAACAAACTACCGTTGTGATATTTTTAAATATGCTAAATATATTTATCTGACATTGCAGAGCTTAAAAGGCAATGCTTGTTAATGGACAAGACACAGGTGTACGCAGCTGCTTGATCCCCAAGTAGGGAGCAAATGACCTGAGCAACACTAGACTCCTATAATCACAGGAGTGACAGTAAATGAGAAGAGAATCTGAGGATGGAAGGACACCACATTTAGGTGGCTCCTTTTGAGTTACTCTCTACTTAAGGCTCACTTATTAAAACTCATTTGTGACTATCCATTTGTATAGACCCTCCTCCCACTTTATTGGGGAGAAAACTATTTTAAGACATTTAGAATCATAGCTTAGTAGCCTATAGTATGAGTAATTGTTTTAATGCATTTGCTGCTTAAGCTAGAAGCATCATTGGCATTAATTCATCAACAAGGAAACGACCCGACTCACCTGTGCAATGACGTCACGCTTGTAGCCAGACTAGCCACTACAGAGAATTGCATTTCAGATATTTGGTGTATTCGCAGTATCCTCGAATGTCTAATCTTTTAATATCTTAGCTAAATATTAAGCGTTATTAGATACAAGTTGCATTTCACATTTTTTCATGCAGTAGTGTAAAGTCTATTACATCAATATTTAGTCTAATAAAATACACATTGTTCTTCTCGTTTTGTATTCTAACTTAAGAACAGACTGATTCTGACGTATTTAACCAGTTTTACAACAAATCTTTAAACAAAACAGTTGATTAATCCTATTGTCGCACAATTTTGTTTCCAAGCAACACGACTAAATATTTTTCAATGTTTTTAAGCAACTAGGTCTATAGGCAAAATGAACAGAACAGTTTTCGCTACGTTAACTTCAAGACCTAAATTAAACTTATTAAAAATGTAAAGCTTTTGACCCAAACCAGCACCGTAATAACGCACGAGACATTCTTGAATTAGGTTTAGATTTCCTGCGCCGCTGCAGAGATCATTTTGCACTTTAAGTTTCGGAATAACGACTAACTTTAGCTCAGAGAATTCTTCAAACAATTATATATCAAGTTGGACACATTAAAAACCAGATAGTTGATGAGTGTAATTTTTTCACTTTTCGGTTGTTTTCTCGGCGGGTGTTGTGGTGTGTGTCTAGTGTTTTGTATCTGTGTTGTGAAGGGGGGGGTGCTCTGTTCTGCTACTTCCGTACTGACTCATTCAACTCACTCCACAGACCTTTTTTTTTTTTTTTTTTTTTTTTAAATCAAGCTAAGACCCAAATTATTTCAAAACAAAGTTATAAAAAATTGTCACTAATTTCTCTCGCATAACGTTAAAATACAATAAATAAAATAATAATAAAAATTATATTGTATGTTTTTTTTTCTTCCATGGAAAATCTAATAGGTTTTGATCACATTTATAGCATCTTTCTTCATACAATAAACGCAAATAGTGACTGAAGGCAGGTATTCCATAACCATGTGGCTAGACTGTGTTCCACAGAAGAAAGTCAGTCTTCATAGTTTGAAACATGTGAGTGAATGACAAAGTGTGAAAGACTGTGAAAAAGGTTTGCTCCTCTGCTAAATCCTGCCAGTTTTAAAGGCTAGCAAAAAAATAAATAAATACATAAAAAAACACCCCTTCAAACAAACTTAAGTTTTTGTTGTTGTTTTAATGAAGACACACTCAAACAAAACTGGCCTTTGATGAACAAAAAAACTGATCATGTAGAACTTGAAAACTGAATGGCAGTGCTGCATAATTCACGGTCAATAGTTTGATTTTTCCTTTGGCTCAAGAAATAAAAGCATGAACATTATATGTAATAAAACACCAGCAACAGTAATGTTGCTTCATTATAAGAAAAATAAAATACCCATGCCTTTCTAAGCATAAAATCTATTTTCTAAAGTGCTGACTTAAAGACTACAAACATGGTTTGACATCACTGATACATTAACACAAAAAGAACTGAAGGAAGAAAAAACTGTCAGTGGCCATTTGTTTTGAACTTGACACTGAAGATCTTGATGGGTTATTATTTGGTTCCACCAACTTGTTTCACAAGAAGGAGAATCAATTTCTCGATGTGGTCAATCTGAAAGAGGGAAAGACATTTAAAAACAAAAAATGACAGTCCTGTGTATGTCAGCTATGAATATCGGCTTGCATTGGCATTCAAAAAGAAAAAAAGTTGTTTTCAGATTTCCCAACCTTTTGTTTCAGCTCAAGACAGCAGCATGTTTGAGGACCTGGAAGAGAAAAAAGAAAAAGAAAACCCTGCATATAAATTGACAAAAGCATACATTTGTATTTAAAGCTCATATGAGTATATCAGGTTGCCACTTAAGAAAAAAACAGCAGTTGGTCATGCACTAGGCTAAACCACTCGAATCTGACTGTCACTGATTGCGAACGTCACTATTTTTACAATGTTCAATCTTTTATAAGTGATTTTATAAGTGCATACCACTGCAGTCATTATCTTGGACATGTTTTCTGAAATCAGACAAACGTTTGACAACTGCTCCCCTGGATATGATGACAAGGCTCCTTTTAAATAACACCTTTGCATTACAGCTGAGAACACCAGGTGGAACAGCACCTGTGCATCACCATTTCATTGCTAAAGATCCTGGGCAAATTCCTGAACAAGCCCTGTAAATGCCTACATTAATACACATCTTGACAATATGAATTCTTCTCAATGTTTAATTTCTCACCTGGTTCCTCAAGCCTGCAGCTGGCACGTAAAGCCGGGGCTTGATCTTTCAGGTGAGGTTTCTCAATGTTTGCAGATTGAGGATGATCTGCGGGCTTGATCGAGCTGACCGTTTGAGTCTTCCTCTGCTCTACATCCTTTTTTTCCTCAACAACAATGGCAGGTGGCTTTGAGATAGCCTTGCTCTGTCCTTTCTGCAGAGCTCCAAGGATAATGGAATTAATGTTTGTGTCAGCCTGACCAGACTGCTGGGTAAGGGTTAGCAGATTGGAGGTCCCATCAAAGCCCTGCAGAGATGCCAGGACGCCCCCGCTCAACTGAATCCCAAAGAGTTCCAAAACTTCATTGGGCCACACTGTAGGGAAGTTCTCTTTACCTATGAAGAAAAAAAAAAATAAAATAAATAAAAACAGGATCACAATTAGTGGTTGACCGATATATCGCCAAGGCCGATATTTGCCATTATCGGCAAATATCGGTCATCTCTCTTTACACCGTGTCTACACCGGACGCGACAGTTGTCGTGTGGCGCCACGCCGTATCAGCTAAAGACTTCTACACTGGATGCAACAAAGCGACCGTTAAAAAAATCATTTGAAATTTCTATCAGCACATCATAAATAGAACGCAGCAGCAGTTTACTTTCAGGGATTTGTGGTGTTGCGCCGCACCGCATCCAGTGTAGACAGCATCACTGATAATAATTCCAACTGACTTATCTATATAATGATCAGTGGTTCTATAGTATTTTGTCACACCGCACTGCTCGCATCCGGTGTAGACCCGGTGTTAGGAATCATTAGTTGTTTTCCCTTATAAGGATTCACGCTTCGGGCACACCCCCTAACTTCACCCCCCGATGTTATCGTCCATCGCGATGTTTCACTGTAAACATCGTCCGATGCCAATATTTGTAGACATTGCCCAACCCTACGGTCAGTCCGTGTGAATTGAATGCTTTAAACTTGTGATTTCAAATTAGGCTGCGCTTTATGCATTTGCCCACTGTCATATTCATGTCATTTTCACTGTGTGCTGTATGTAAAGTGAGTGTTACCCTTGCTTTATTTGAAAAATATGATTCCCAATGCACACAAACTTTCCAGAATACTGAGCGCCCTGTTGGTAAGCGTTTACTTCCTTTTTAATTATATTTGTATTAAATACTTATTTGTGAAAAATACTGTCATCTAAAGTATGTCTATTTTAGACATTTATGTTTTAATCCATTGTTAAATTATTTCAAATTTCTTAAATACTAATAATAATAATAACAAAAAATTATATCTGCTTTATCGGCTATCGCCAAGATATCGGCAGTCAAAAAACCAATATCGGTCAACCACTAATCATAACCATGACTCAACATAATTAAAATAAGAAATCTTAATCTGTCCTCTGACCTACAAGGGTTTTAACATTGGCAATGATTTGTGCATGTAGATGAGTTCAGGTGGTAAGCTTACCTGCCAGAGCACATCTGACAATCTGGAATGGATGCTGGAGAAGTTCTTTGGTGATGGGAAGGATACTGGAGACAGGGAGTGTCTCCATGTTCCCATAATCAGCATAAATTATATGCGCATGCTTGCTTGTTACCTCCAACACAACAGCTCGGTACCAATTTTTGTCACCTGAAAGATCAGAGTTGAATTTGACTGGTTTAAGATTGCAACAAATGAATCCTTACCTATTACTTTAAAGAGTTATTTTGGAATGTTTTATTACGAATACCTGCTTAACCAAGTATAGTAATTCCTTTATCATTTTAACAAGTCATGAAAATGATCATAGAGGCTGCATTCATAAAAAAAAAATTATACACTGGGTATAAGTATAAATTAAAAATAGCATTTATTTGAAAAATTTCAGTGCTGCCATTTTTTAATCAACTTTAATCAACTTCATTCTTGTTGAAAGAAATTAGGCTACATTTTATTTGGCAACAAAATACTCACTGACCCCAATCTTTTGAAAGAAAGCATAAGCTATAAAATACTGCTGCTGCTTTGAAAGTATTTACTATATAGATTAATAACACTACACATGTAAAGTTGCTGATTCCATCCATTTAACCTAGTAAGAGTAATCCATAGGTGAAAGTGAAACTGACCTGAGAACTGTGCACAACATGCGGCTCCTGGTAAAGGGTGGCACTGATTAGGGATTGGCTGTTTGCTGCAGTACTTTGCAACATTGGTCATAACAGCCTTCAGACCCTCTACATTCACTGGGGGAACAAAATCAGCTGAATGTAAAAGCATACTTATTCTAATGGCAATGCTATGATAGCTATGTTAATGCAACCATGATTATATTTGCTCTAGCTAGACTTTATGGTTTAAATGTAATACAATGAGTGCAAACCTTGTCCAGGATTCATTATGTAAAAGAGACTAGGGCTGATCACTGCTGCCACCCTCGGTTGGAAAGTATCAGTGCAAGACAGCTCCAATGTCTTCCAGTTCAAAGGAAAAGAGCCAACTAGATGACAGTGTGAAAGTATAGTTTTACTTAAATATTAATGGTAGTAGCAATTGCAAAACAGTCTTGATAAGATACTTAAAGCATATATAAAAAGTTTTAGCATCAGTTATGCTAACTTACTTGAGGTTGAATCTTCTGTGTCTTTGGCATCTCCCTTGTTCACTTTCAAAGGCTCTTCAGTAGGTGGATTCTGATCAACGGGTTTAAGGGTGGGCAGATCCTCAATCTGATTGGTTGGTTTAGCTAGCTGCACTGGAGGCTGTTTCACCTGTCCATAAGGTTTAGCTAGGTGCTCTGAGATTAGCACAGCAGCAATGCTTTGTCCAGAGCTCTCCAGATCCACCCCATAACCCTTCTCAGTGATGGACAGCACTTTGCCACTCAACGGCTGACCAGCACAGAGACCCTGAAACTTATGCACTGCCTCTTTAGTCCACTGACCCTCCACTGGTTCCACTCCTGCACACACATATGTACAATGCATTTAAAATTTGAATATACAGAATGTATACTTGCATACTGAGAATACTAGAGTTGGACCGATATATTGTTTTGCCGATTTTATCATGAGCCTGTCCCAGATATATCGGCGAATATGAACAACAAACACTGATATGAATTTTTTTTTCAGAACATATAACGCAGATAAAATGCTTTTAAATGGTGTAATTACTTAATTTGCTACATTAGCAGGGCCCTATGATTTCCACAATGCAGAAAACGTGGATGAATCACAGAATTCAGTCATAAATATGGAATTTAGTGTATAATGCGGAATTTCACAGAATTCATAATTTTTGATGTGGAAAAAAAAAAAAAACAGGTCAGTACACTTAAAATTGTGATACAGACTTGTGTTTTTGAATATTAAACTGCACAAAGACTATTTAAATACAAATCCTCTTTCTTAATTCAAGTTATATTTTGTTCCATTTGAGTTTAAAGTTATTTATAATCAGTGAAGTTTACCGTTTAGTGTACTGATGTCAGACTCATTTTGGATAGTTTGTTAAATTGTTAAATACCCTGCCTCCATTACATATCTTTGTCATGTCATTAAAAGTGTTTGATCACATTTCAGTGATCATTACGAAAAAAAAAAAGTATGCATATAATATTTTGTTTATGTATGTACTGTATTGTACCAGTCAAAAGTTTAGAGACACAAATGGAAGTGTCCCCAAACTTTTGACTGGTACTGTACTATAATACAGGGGTTAAAGCAAAAAAATAAATCCTGAGCCTGAACTTTTTTCCGGGGTTGCAGGGGCGGACACATACACAGAGTTATATGGCAAACAAAAAAAGAAAATTATTTTCCTTTAACTAACTAGTAAAGTTAAAGTATCTGCCATTGCCAGGCTCAGACTACAGATTATCGTGGGATTAGAAACAGCAATACTAAGAAAGGTTACTCACTACAATATGGTGCAAACAAATGTAACACTTAGGATGCTTTTGATATCAAGTTTTGCTGGTTAGCTTTGCCCTTGACAGGGTACAAGATGACCTACAATGTATTAGAGGTAACTTTTTATGTTGTTTTTTTGTTAAGAAGTAATAGTAGTTTATTTAATAGTAGGTGATTATTATATAGTAGAATATACAAAGACAGTTTACTATAGAAAACTACAGTTCAAATAAGAATAACAAAAACATCAAAATGGTCCAAGAACTGATAACTTAAACGGTTCGTACAGATACTGCAAAATAAAATTCCAGGACTTTCAAGGACTTGCACTACTTTTTTGGTTTTCAAGAACTAAAATCAGTCGCTTTCCTTATTCAAACTGATTTTTTTTCATGAATATATGATTGACCTGAAGAATGAAAGCTATGTCATACAGTTTGAAAATTATGAGCTTTATCACGCTCATAGACACTAGGGTTGTGACAATAACACTTACAGCAGACATTTGAGGCTGAATACTATAGAAGAGCACTAAAAAAAAAAATTCAGTTAGTGTGTTTACAGCTTGTTTATTTTCATATAAAAATATGGCATAAAGTTGCATCAAACAATGGTATAAACATCATTCAATGTAAATTGTGATAATCGTAATTAATAATTGCAATTAGAATTTCAAGGGAATAATCAACAATTATGATTTTTGTCATAACCGTGCAGCCCTAATTTGATATTAGTTTTTTAACTCCCTAATATCAGCCCCTAAAAACCCATATCGGTCGGGCTCTAGAGAATACATATTTGTTTATTGTAGTTAATGAGTGGAAAACATCATTTAAAAACACATTTTGAATGACAAACAGACAGCAACAGAGAAAGCAAACCTGCAAGCCAGCAACGAATTGCTTGGAAAGGCAATTTGAGCAGGTTTGGTGTGATGGCCTTTAGATGTGCTGCATCCACCTCACAGGAGTTCCCATAGTCCACAAAATAAACTCTGGCCTTGCCCTCTCCACACACTTCTAATACCATGGCCCTGTACCAGTGGGCATCTCCTGCAAACAGGGAGCAAAAACATTGAAAATCGAATCTGTTCTTTAGTTTGTCTTGTTTTTCTGAAAAATGTATTCTATTTAGCAAGGATTATGGTTGCAAAGTGGTGGAACATTTCTGGAAAATTTCCAAACATTTCTGAAAAAAGTTCCCAAAATTTCTGGAAAGTTTCAAAAATTTGATGAGCATTTTCCACCCTTTTGCAACCCAAGCAAGGATGCATCAATTTAATGAACATGAACAGTAAAGAATTTTACAATACATTGTTGTTACAAATTATTTCCATTTTAAATAAATGCTGTTCTTTTGAACTTGTATTTATAGAAAGAGAAAACATTATGCAATATTACCCTTTGTTACAGTATTTTTGATCACATAAAAATATGTCTCCTTTCAAAAGCATTAAAACAATCATACTGATCCCAAAATTTTCAAAACATATCTTGGCTCTTGAGTACACAGTCTCAGCTGTCAACTTTTCTGCTTCCAGTAAATTAAGTTTTGATTCAATACAGAAGAAGAAGAAAAAAAAAAAGGGTCTTCTTGGTAGGGCTGCCCCCTAATAGTCGACTAATCGTTTGTCGACCAAAATTGTTAAAATTTCGCAGAAAAAAAAAAAAATCTATATTGGCGAAGTCACACAGATCATTAAAAGCTGGTCTATGGTAATACAGTACATCGGGCAGGACATCCAAATGCTCGCCTATCATTCATCCACCACAAATTTGGCTTATCATCTGAAATATGTAAGTATCAGCAACTTTAGATGGCTGCTCAATCTAATGTTAACCTAGAGAAATGTGCGCTGTTCAAGTGACTGTGAGGAGTGTGGAAGCTAAACAGCAGCGCGCGCTCACTGCAGGACAGATGGAGTCACTGGTGCGCTCACTTACTCCTAAAATACTCCATAATTTTTGCTCATATAGGTAAGAGTAATACATCTTTCAAATCTGTAAAGACTATGTTTATTTGTGTGCACTAACAGTAACAAAAATGTGCTTTTGTAAAATAATGAAAGCAATGAGGATGCGCTTTCTGCCGTCTCGGACTCTGTGAACTTGGACACAAAACTCAGTGTATATCTTTGCTTTACAGACATTAAAAATATATCTATAGACAGTGAAATGCCTATTTTCAAATGATCAAAATCAAATGGAAAACAAATATTCTCAGATTATGTAATCCGTATGAAACATGCATACAGGCATATCACCACTGAAGAGATGACAAGTCAGTGTCACGGACTTCATCTCTTTAACCGAAACAAAGAAAGCACTTGTTTGTCAGTGAATTATTAAAATTTTAATGCAGCCTCCTTACTGTCTTTCCCTGACACATTTATAATCATTACTTCTGCCAGTGTACTGTGGCAAGCTTTATGCATGTGCTTGAGCACTTAATTGCTAAGTATGCAATTAAAGGCTCATTACAATAATGGTTTATTAATAAACGTGTGATTACTCGACTAATGCTTAAAATGAATGACTACTAGTTGACCAGAAAAATCCTTAGTCAAGGGCAGCCATACTTTTTGGTTTGTTTCTGTTACTTTCATTGTAAGTGCGTTACTGTAACCATGGTGTCTGCTTCTGAAGGATGAGTCAGTATCACCTGTGAAGAGAGCACAACACGGTTCTCCCACAGTGGGGGTGAAGGAAGCTCTCTCCGATTCACAGTGCTTCATGAGCTCATAGGACAGCTCTGTCAGGATATGTGCATCTGCCAGACACAATACTTAATTACAAATACGTATGTAATGAGTCCCATAAAGTAGAAAAAAATAATGCTGATGGACAACCGCACCTGCTTTGCTGTAGTTGTAACAGTAGAATTCATCAAGGCTCTTCAGACTACTGATTACCAGCTCCACCTTTTGGCCATCAAAGGGAAGTTCAGCACAAGTCCACACCATTTTCTCAACAACAGGTGGACTGAGGGCTAGAGTAAAATAATATACACATGTATACACACACACATATACATATACATATACATATATATACATATACATATATATATATATATATATATATATATATATATATATATATATATATATATATATATAAAAAAATCAATTATCCTTTAGAAAAAAAAAAAAAAAATCAGAAATGGCTGAACTACTAGGTGAACTATTCTTCACTTACGGGGCATTTCAGGGAAGGAGGCTTGAGTCGGTTCATGCTTCTCTGTCTCCACACTTTCAATGGCAGCATAACCCATGTTAACCAACACCTCAGCAGCATTGGTCTGAGGGTCACTGGACTCATCAATCATGGACACCAGAGCCCTACCATCCTTCTTACCCAGAATCTCAACCCGAATGAAGCGGTTGCAAACTAGACGTTTCACCATCAAAATGGCCTCCTCTGACCAGGTGCCTGTTGGACACTTTATACCTAGAGCAATATGAATATTAAAGGGTTAAGGTGAGTAATTATTGACAGAACTTTCATTTTTGGGTGAACTATCCCTTTAATGAATCAAGAAACAAACCTTTGGCTTAGCATATACAGATTTGTATGCATGCACACAATTACAAATCGGTGAATGAAACATTCTACTGTACCTGCTAGAGAACAAGGGATTGCTTGAGTTGCCAAAGCCAGCAACTCTTTGCTGATTGGTCGTAGGCGATTTAACTCTACTTCCTCAGAGTTACCAAAGTCTATGTATCCAACACACACGCGATCTTCTGAGGAATATGCCAGAACTTTAGCTCTATACCACTGGTTGTCTTCTGTAATACATGGAGATCAGTTCAGAAGACATCGAATTTATGTTTTTTATTCAACTGCACCCAATCCCTTTCATTGTATGAGGAGGAGCACTGTGGAGATTTGTACATGAATCAAAAAGAAAAGGAAAAAGAAATATGAAAAGAAAAAAAATATCTGAAGACACTGGACTGACCAGAGAAGAGCGAGCAGCAGACAGTTCCTGGTGCAGGTCTGAAGTTCTCACTGGCCGGAGTGTTTGAGCAGTGCTCCCTTAAGTTCACCTGCAACTGCTGGATTACACCTAAATACATGAGGACTGCATCATACACTGAACCTACTGAAAGTACAGTATATATTTTATAAAAAGATGATGCTAAAATATTGCAACAACGCTTAAGAACTTTCTTTAAGAAATTTACATAATTTAAGAAATTAACACTTATTCAGAAAGGATGCATTAAATTGATCACAAGTGACAGTTAAATACATTTATAATATTACAGGAGATTTCTATTTCAAACAAATGGTGTTCCTTTTATTTAAAAAAAAAATAAAACAAATAAGCATAGTTGAATGATTTCTGAAGGATCATGTGACACTGAAGACTAAAGTATTTATGAATATAAACTTTTTTTTTAAATTTTGTATTCAAACTTTTTTTTTATTATTATTAATTGTATTACACATTGAAAATATTGTTTTTATTTTGTTTTTAGTGTGGTTCGAGTAAATTAATTTTTTTTTTGAATGAAAATAAATATAAATAAAAATAAAATAAAAACACGTAAACACCCCAAACTTTTCAGTGGTAATGCGTGTATTAGGGTTGGGCCAATAGACGATGCCATCATGATTCGTTTTTGGGTGAAAGTCGCCCATCCCTAGTGGTGATTTGGTTTTCCGGTTCTATCTGATTCTTTTTAAATCCAAAGTATCCCAGTTCTGTGTTTGGGAAGGAAATGAAGTGTACTACAGAAACCCTAAATAGTATAAATAGTCTACGAGATGGGAGCATAAAAAACAATATTTCAAAACTTTTCTCGCAATTATATCATTGTGTAAGTAAAAGTGACTGTATATAAATTGTGGCCATCAGGCAGCTGCTATTGAAACCGCTTTCGATTGCGCACTTCATTTTACTTTCACTTTTCCTCCGCCCCCCGCACACAATGTTTCACTTTAGACATCGCCCAACCCTAGCGTGTATACTAATGTCATGTAATAATAATGACGTTGAGATAAAATTGTGTTTTAAATGGAGTTGCAGAAAACTCACTCGTATTTTCAAGCTTTTGACAGAGAATCTCTGAGGGAGACTGGAGGTGGGTTACAACAGCAGTAAATGTGTCACCCACTCCCTGAGTCAACGGCTCTGGAGGCCTGGCATCAGAGTTCTCATTCTTTCCTCCAGACAAGCGCTTGAAGTTCTCAAAGGATGCCGTCATCAATGAATCTGAAGCAAGATGCAAATAGATGAAGGTGAAAAACAAAAGAATGGAGTGAAACATTTCATGAAAGACAAGAAAAAGAAGCAACTCACTGATGTCGTGTTCAGTCTGTAGTTTGACAGAAACGTCCTCCTTTACAGCATAGCCCTGCTCTATCAGGAAAGTGCTCATGTATTTACCTGTAAAACAAATTTTGATCTTCTATTTATGTCTTGTGCGTTTCACACAAAGCTCTCCAAACAGCCACTGCAATGAAACATGAATACCCTACCAAGAGTGCTTAGAGGAACATCTACAGAAAGCAGAGCTCCATCATTCATGATATCCAACACTGTGAAAGTGAGAATCTTTCCAGCAATTAACTGCCTTACAGCAATAGTGCATTCACCAGTCCAACTTCCTGTCAGTGGCTTTACCCCAGCAACGCAACACTGCAAAGCCTGTCAGACACAAAAAAGCAGATTAGGCAATAGAATGACATGGTGGCATCATCAAAATATTAAAACATTAAAATAGAATAATAATGTAATATGGAACGGAGATACAACTCACAAATGCTGGTGCAGCATCAATGTTCTCAAAGAGAGGCCTTATGTTGTCAAACGTGACATTCTCCTCATTTCCAAAGTCGACGTAAAACACACTGGCAACTCTGCGGGCCACATCAACTGACTGAACCTCAGCTCGATACCAGTTCTAAATCAGCATGAAAAAGACCAAACTGAGCACTAGAATATTCACTACAGTCTATGTTTTGAGATTGATGATTCAGTTGTTCTGTTAAGCAGTGCACTGACACACAGGAACAAAAAAGCTTATTTAAAAAAAAAATAAAAATAAAAAAAATAGTAATCACTGGGGTTCTGACAAATGTAACAAATTAAACAAAATAATAAAAAATTGCCTCACCCGATCAAGAGAAAATTTTACAGCACAGAGCTCCCCAATTTCAGGCTTGTACTCAGCAACAAATAAAGTGCTATAGGCCTTCTGGAGCTCTTTGGTGATGTTTTTCAGGGACTCCATCATCTCTACTGACTGCAGGTGAATGGAAAATTCCCCAGGGCTCCTCAAATCAATCACTGTACCCTGAAAAAAGATCCACTGTGAGCCACAATATCTGTTTATGAGTCAAAAAGCAATATAGACCTAAACTGAAAAGTACCTGTATCTCAGATCCTTTAGAAACAACATTCTTGCGCAAATCACGTCGATACATTCTCTTTGGCTGTACATCAACACAGATTTCCTTTATTTAAAAAAAATTACATAAAAGTGATGCCCGCTTATGAAGGAATTAGATGGAATAACTAACTTTTGTAAATGTAAGTCACTATAGCAACCAATGAAATACCTTAGCTTGAAGGCCACCAAGTCCATTTCCACTTGGCATAGGTGTGGATTCCTTAGTTTTCTCACTGATTGAAAAAAAAGGAAAATTTTCACAATATGCTTCCAACATGCAAATGACACTAATATCGCGAAAACATCCCTGCTAGTACCTGGCAACTTCTGAGATGCTAGCTTTGCAGACATGTCGATGAGCTTTCCAATCCTGAGACTGACAAGCTACAGAACAGTAGCATGTTTTCTTACAACGAGTGCACCTGAAGTTTCCTAAAGAGGATACAAGAAAATAATCACAAATGACCTTCTCATTCTGCTCATTAAAACTTTAAAGGCACCAGTATCAGCGGGCAGGACTTTTTTACATGTGCACTGCAAAAAATGACTTGTTTTCCATTACAACTAATCTAAAAAATCTTAAAATGTACTAAGTCTTGTGTTCTAAACAAAAAAAAAAAAAAAAAATCAAACAAAAAAGTCACAATTTTATAATACCTAAAAGGTGTATTTGGACTTTTTTCTTTATTAAAATGAGATGGTGAAGAGGCTCTGGGATGTGTGATAGAATGGAGTATATGTTTAAACTAACATGAGAAGAACATATGATATAAACTGACTGTCATATATATGCCATCATACATATTAATTTATTTTATTTACACTCTATGAATCTTTAAACTTTCCTTTCATCACTGCCAATGGTGTTTGTTGGGGAAATCATTCATTTTAAAATGCATATACAATGTATAAATCCAATAAAGATATTAAATAAATACAAATGCTATACTTAAAACAAGACAAACCTGTAAAGTAACCTACCCTGGTGACTGCAGTAATTGCACAGCTTTACCATCGGGCCCACCATAGACCCTGCTGTCTGTGGGGGAGACAGAAAATCTCCACACTGCAGAAATATTAAACACTTTAACTACTACAGAATGCTCTCTGATCTCTGCTTAAAGGGATAGTTCACCCAAATAATGAATATGAATGTTGTTATTATTTTTTTTTACTCGAGTTGTTGTTGTTCTGTATGGTTTTTGTTTTTTCTGCTGAACACTAAAGATGATGTTTTTATTTTTGTGGGTGTGGGTAATGTTTCTGTTTCTGGTTGAGATTTAGGTACAGGTTTGAAACAACCTGATATATGCTGAACACTTTTTTTGTTTTGGGTGCACTATCCCTTTAAAGCCAATGTCAAAGTGTTGAGAAATATTAGGTATTTGAATAATAAAAAAAAGAAATTTTTTTTTATAAATAAATACATGTCTGTATATATATATATATATATATATATATATATATATATATACAGACATTATCACATTCGTACATTCTGACTGTTTTTTGCAGAAATCACATTCTCCTTTCTAACGGCATCCCCCACAGGACCTAAAGAAGACGAAAAGATCATTATCTAGGTGCATTTTTTTATGACATGCATGTGTAATTTTCAAAAACACTTCACCCATACCATCTAGAATGTCACTTGCTAACAGATTTTCTTGAAATGTTGGTGCTGGGCCTCTAGGAGTAACGTTAAGTGAACTCGGTCCAGTCGCAGGTCTCCTCAAAGGGAGGTTGGGTCTCATCAGGTTCTGAGTAAAGGCTCGATTCATTCTTCCTCAGTCCTACTGTGAGGTGAAATACATTGTTAATCGGTACCATTGGTCATTGTGTGTATATTTGGGATTATGCAAGGCTAGTCAATTCTGCTCCTGGAGAGCCAACTTCCTGCAGTTTAGCTCAAACTCTGCTACAGTAAAATTCCACCTGTCTGTCATTTTCAAGCGAAACCATAGACCTTCATTAGCTGGTTCAGGTGTGTTTGATTAGAGCTTCAGGTAAGTAACGTTATATCTCAAGCAAGAGCACTGACGCAATGTTTAACGCACGTGGTGGGTCATGTATGTCCTGGCATAATGTTACTTCTGCTTTTGTAACGCACGTTGTGGGTCGTGTGTGTCTCACTACATTATAGTCTCGAAACCAACTACAAAATACAGTGTAATGAATATATTTATGGCAGAATTCATTCTGAGAATCAACCTAATGGGGTTCACATCACACGTGGCTTTCTGGGTTAATCGACAGAGCACGTTTATTATTCACGTGTCGTATAGCATTCAGTTTGTTAAATTTGCTGGGTAAGACTTTATACGTCATATGGATAAATACGTAATATGGAAAGTATGTAACAACTTTACCGAATATATTATTGCGGAGATGAAAGATGTTCCTCACTTTGTCAGGAGCAGTCACCGCGCGGTAAAACGCACTCAGTACGCATGCTCAATTGAACGACCTCTCTGGGACCTAAGGGCTTCACGTGACTGGGGATCTTTTCTCTGCATTTCACATTAGATAGGCTACGTAAAAAGTCAATGTTGCGCAATATATATTCGTCAGATAACTCGAAGGAACGTTTATTATTATTATTTTTATTTATGAATTTAAAAAACCTGCACAGATATTGTTTTAATGCAAATGTAAGATATAGACGAGACCATTTAAAACAGTTACAGTAACAAAATAAGATATTTAAAAAAAAAACATCAATATGGTATATTAAAATGATATTTGATGTAAATATAGAAGTAGGCTAAATATGAGATAGAATAAGTAACGTGCATAGATTGTAGAAATTTCTTAAATAAAACTAAAAAAATACACAGAAAAATACATTGAACAAGATTGAAGGATGCAAAGACTATTTTTTTGTTGTTGTTGTTGTTGTTGTTTGTTTTGCTGTTCTTTACACACTAATGTTTCAATATATTGATACAATTAAAATCTGAACTGCACAAAAATTATCTAAAATAATTTTGTTTTAAACTATTGTCATTATATTTTTATCTCTTGATATTAAGTGCTATTGAGTTACACCGAAGCAATTTGTACAACTAGGCATACTTTCACTTTCAGCTTCTTAATCCTGTCAGAATTTGTGCACAACGTCTTATAAACTTAACAAATTTCTTTATAAAGGTAAACATGTACATTTCTTTATGTATTTATTTTGATTGAAGCCTTATTTCAGACTGACATTGCCACTGAGTTTCCAGTGAGTTCTGGACGAAGCATCTGCAGATTCTTGAAAAAAAAAAAAAAAAGCAGACTTGTGCTGGGTTTTGTTTAACTGGAAAAACCAGCTGTCACAAAAACGTGGCAGTGGTTGCAAAACAGTGCATTTGAATGGACGGTCCCATTGAGAAGTGTTCAAACTTTCGTCTTAAAGGTGTTTAGAAAGAGGTAAGACAAAGATTTAGTTCAGATTTGCACAAGTCTTCTTGCGGCTTAGTGTCAGTTTGCTTTTTAGAGTTCATTGTGCAGAAATTAGCTTTAATAGCACAATTACTTCAGTTGGGTGAACAGGAAGAATGATTTTATTTAGCATTTAGCTTGTGTTTACCTGTTATGTCAGAAAACCAAGCACTACAAGTGTTTTCATTAATATAACTAAAGTTTAAAATATTTACCAATTTGCACTGGTGTACATTTGGAATCAAATGCAGATGTTATCTCACTCAGTTAATAATTTAGGCAAGACATTACAGGAAAAAACATTCAGACTACTGGAAGGAAAACATCTAAAATACTGTAAACATTTAAGTTTATTTGATCTATTTCTATCTAAAGTGACACAGTGTGCCAGACCATTAAATGTGACTTTATTCAGGGTTCTTGTTTTTCTATGAACAGGACTGAGTTAAATACTGTATACAGACATCCATTAAACAATGAACAAGCTGAGAAGAAGAAGTACTATCAACTTAGTGAAAGAACTTGATGCCTTTCCTAAAGTTCCAGAGAGCTATGTTGAAACATCAGCTTTTGGAGGCACAGGTGAATTTGTACATTTGCTTTGTGAATATTACAGATGTTAGCTACAGTGCATGTTATTGATTAAGACTTTTGGTTCTCTTCCCAGTGTCACTGATTGTATTCATCCTCATGGCACTTCTGACCATCTCTGAGTTTTTTGTATACCAGGACTCATGGATGAAATATGAATATGAAGTAGACACAGATTTTACTAGGTGTGTATACAACATTTGTCATCCTTGCATTTGCATATTGAGATTTTGTCAAACACGTTTTTAAAGAATTTGAAAGACCTGACCTGATTAATTATTTGTTTTATTTATTTTTTTTTTTTGTTTTTGAGTGTATTTTGGATATAAATTTTGATATCGGTTTTAATGAAATGTGCAAGTAAGTAGCCTACATCTGTTATGCATTGTATTTTTTTTTATATAGTTTTATGCCAATGTATAAATATGTATTAATTATTCTGAATCAAGGCATCCCACGTAAAAGGTTTTAAGCCCATATTTTTGTATAGGAGTGGGTGCAGATGTGTTGGATGTTGCTGGGGCTGTCATTGCCTCAAAGGAACTTAAATATGATGATGTAAGTGACTTCAAGCCATCTGCTGCATTTCAGATTACACTTACCATAACCCATAGCAACTGTTTTCTTCTTCTTTTTTTCAGGTAAGCTTTGAGCCCTCTCCAAAGAAAAAAATGTGGTATCAGTATGTATAACATCTTTTTCAGTTATTAATCATTGATATTGTAATTATCATGTAATAAAATAGACAATATATATATGCAGTTATAGTAAGTCTTCATCTCTGATTCTTGTTTTTTAGGATATTACATCAGATTCAAAACAGACTGAGGGAAGAGCATTCACTTCAAGATGTACTCTTTAAATCAGCGCTGAAAGGATACTTTTCTGACCCAGTTCCACAGTACATCTGTTTAAATAATTATTATTATATCTAATCCAACATGTACAGTGATTATTAAAGGGATATTCCACCCCAAAATGAAAATTTTGTCATTAGTCACTGGTACACAATTTAAGATATTTTGGATGAAAACCGGGAGGCCTGTGATTGTCCCATAGACTGCCAAATAAATTACAGTGTCAAGGTCCATCAAAGGTATGAAAGTCGTCATCAGAATACTCCATCTGCCAATATACGTGCATTCTGGGTTATATGAAGCGACAGGAACACTTTTTGTAAGTGAAGAAAACAAAACTACTTTATTCAACAATTCCAACAGTCTCCTCTGTGTCTTTCCATATCACCATATGCTGCGTATGCTCTTCTGTATCATCCGCGCCACAAGGATAAGCTGTTTTCTTTCAAATCAAATCTAAATACACGTAGAAACAGTGCATCCTTGTGGTGCGAATGATACAGAAGAGCATACACAGCATACAGTGATATGGAGAGACACAGAGGAGACTGTTGACAAAGGAATTGTTGAAGAAAGTAGTTATTTTTGTTTTCTTCGCTTACAAAAAGTGTTCCCTGTTTTCATCCAAAATAGCTTAAATTTGTTTTGAAGACAAACGGAGCTTTTACAGGTTTGGAACAACATGGGGGTAAGTGATTAATGACAAAATTTTCATTTTGGGGTGGAGTATCCCTTTAAGGATTTGATCAAACATGATAGAGCTAAAGCTTTTCAGTTTCTAACAATTAATTGAATGGTTAATCACGTAGTGGATAATTAACTGAACTGTTTTTTTTTTTTTTTTTTTTTTTTTGCACAGAAATGATTCTACATCCAATTCCCAGAATTCATGTAGGATACATGGACAAATCTTTGTCAATAAAGTGGCGGGAAATTTCCATATCATTTTGGGCAAGTAAGTATACGCTTTTTTAGCAACAGAAATACAGCTGTACTTTAGGCATTATAAAGATGTCTCCTAAGAAATTACGTGTTGATTCTGTGCTCATAGACCAATTGATACTATCAAAGGTCATGCCCATTTTGCTTCATTAATCAGAAATGAAGGTAAGTTTGAATCAGTTATTAAGGTAATTATTTTTAGATTCATTAAAATATCATTGGAAGATTGTAATTAAATAACACACTTGTCAAGGCACAAACCATTTACTTTTAAATACTTATTTCATTATCTTAATTTGTCACGAAAGTCTTTAGATATCCTCTAGATGGAGGACTCTCACTTCGCAATCAGTTTTATAATTATGTTCTTTTCTATTGTTTCTATTGTTTTCTAATGCAAATCCTTATATTTCGTTGTCTTTTTTATTTTTCCAGCTGCTCTTAACTTCTCACATCGAATAGATCATTTATCTTTTGGAAATGATGTTCCTGGACACATCAATCCCCTTGATGGCACGGAAAAAATGACATTAGAGCGTAGGTCTTTTTTGTTATATATATTTTTTTATGTTTGTCCAACAATAACCCACAGCACAATATGCAGTCAGAGTCTATATGAGATTGATTTCATGTATGGAAATATGCAGAAAGGCCTACATTTAAAAGTAGAATAAGTAGAGAATTCCTGTATATACATGCAATATACTGTACTTACCAACACATTGATTGTAAGACTGTGTTCTTATTCTGTTTTTTTTTTTCAGAAAATATGCTGTTTCAGTATTTTGTTACAGTTGTGCCCACCAAGCTGCACACATCAGATGTTTCATTGAACATGCACCAGTTTTCTGTTACAGAACAGGTACTGTAGGTTCTATGGTATTTGTGCATGCATTTATACCTATGTGTGAAAGTGTGTTTTGCTGATGGTCATGTTGCTTGTCATATAGGAGCGCCTTGTAAGCAATGAGAAAGGCAGTCGTGGGGTATCTGGGATCTTTATTAAATATAAACTGAGTCCATTAATGGTGAGGGTGACAGAGGTGCATATGCCTTTCTCTGTTTTCCTTGTGAGACTGTGTGGCATCATTGGAGGAATCTTTTCTACTTCAGGTAACTTTCACAGGTTATACAAAGTAAATAAAAGACTAAATCAATTACAGTAGATGTTTATATTGTTTATGGTCATAATTTTCAATATTATTAAACATATCAAGTTCATAAAACGCATTATTAGAGTGTTGTTGGCATGCAATGACTTTTGTGAACATGGAAGGCAGCAGGTGTAGCTTCATAGGTTTTTCTTGTCCTGTGCTCCTTGACACAGGTCTGGTCCACAGATTAATTGGTTATTTTGTTGACATTGTCTGCTGTCAATTTAGACTTGGTGCAGATCAATCCGAGGAGGTGAGTCACTACTAAGTCACAATGCATGATTTACTTCTGAAAAAAATAAAACAAAGTATAACTATGAATCATGTGCTGATCTTACTAATTGGGTTTTGTGTTTTTCAAGGTTGTCCCTGATTAGGACCCCTGGAACATTTACATGTATTTATTTTGCAGAGACATTTATCTAAAGCGATGAGAAGCATAAAAAGGTCCTGGACAGTAGCCTAGAAACCAACACAGATTATTTTGTTTACAACTGCAATAACATATTATATAGCATTCACAATGCTTCATTGGATTGTAGTTTGTTCCATCATTAAAGCCATTAAGTATGCATCTTATATAGTTTGTTTATTTTTTTTGCCATTAAATCTTTCTTTTTTTTTTTTTTTTTTTGGTTTAAATCAAAGTGTATAATGTTTTGAGTCACCTCGTAGCCATTAAGTATGCATCTTATATTTTTCTTATTGGCAGGAGTGTGTGGGGTTGTGAATGTACATTGTTTATATACCACGACTTAGGTGCCCTTACAGCATAAATGGGCTGCCCACTGCTCTTTTTTTTTGTGTGTGTGTTTGCTTTTTTTCATGCAGAGCACAAATTCTGAGTATGGGGATGCTGAATGTCAGTCACTTTCACTTTCACTTTCAACTTTACGTAAGATTTTTTTTTTTGTTTGTGTTTTTTTCATCAACAATGATGAAGAGGAGAGGAAAAATAAAACTTGTGATAATATTTATGCATTTTTTATTTAATGACAATGTTTCCAGAAAAGGAGTAAAAATGTATAAACCAATGTGGTTGATTCATTTCCAGTGATGGATTGGTGAACGTGATTTCCTGGATAAGTTTACATGTCAATTTTAGTCTTACAACCAGAGTTACATGCACAGATCACCGATAGTAACATCATCCATGAATGCCAATAAATGGCTACAAATATTTTCAATGTATATTCACGGTAACGACAGCATACTGTAAATAAATAACAGTTAAATTTACAATTATGCAGATGTAATTTGTACTATTATATAGCTAGACAGTGATGAAACTAATATTACAGGAGCTCATTTTTTTGTGTACCATGTCATTACGGGTTACTCAAGACTGACACCTACAGACTTTTTTAACGGTCATATTTAGTAGGTGTACATTTAATTAATATACAATTGATATACTTAAAATAATGTATATAAAATAAGTGGCTTTATTGGCATGTTAACACCTAAATGTACAGAATTTTAACACTGCATTAGTTTTGAGCTTCTGATGTTTAGTTTTTATGCTTTAAATGTTTAGTTCTGTTTTAGTTTTTTTTTTTTCTTCATACATTTAGCAAAATGTTAATAACATTGTTACAGATTTTGTTTATTTTGTTCTCTCCTTGAAAAGCATTTTGTCAAGAACGTAAGTAAATATACAGTTGTGGTAGTTTTTCCTTTTGGAGCGTCAGTGACTGTTTGAATCTTTTGTAATAGTTGTGTATGAGTCCCTCAGTTGTCCTCAGTGTGAAAAGATTTCTCAAAATCATAGGACTCATGAACAGCTACTGTATCAAAAAAAAAAAAAAAAAACCTGTGGATCATCCAGGTAACAACAGTATTAAGAATCAAGCATATCTAAACTTTATGAAATGGGTCTTTTTTTTTTCTTTTTTTCTTTATACATTCAACTATTATTTTCTCCTGTGGACTATATGTACTGTAAACATCTTGTGAAATATCTTATTCGGGTCAGTTCTAAATAAAAACTAACATGCATTTTGTATGATCCCTCTTATTTTGGTCATTAACAATTTGTATACTGCAAAGTGTATGAAAAATTTTGACCACAACTGTAGATTTCAGTACTTTTAAAAATATTTAATGTTGATTAACTCATGCAATTAATTATGTTTAATTATTTTAATCGACTATTTATAAATTGAAACCAAACTTTTACAGATTTCATAATCCCCAATTTCACCCCAAAAGGAATAGCTAACTTAAATGGGCAACTATTATACACTGTATGTCTATCCAACTTACCGTATACATAAAACTATAATCTTCTGCCAGGAACAGCAGATCAATTTGCTGCTATCCAGATTCAGGTGGTTAGTCTTTGTCTGGCATCTCAGCTGAGACCTGTTCACTATGGGAGACCCTACCAGTAGTTGAAGTACCAGTGGCGTAGCTCTCAGCATCACTGATGCACATAAGCCCTCAAAGCACGTCAAGCTGCAAACCATGTGAGGGACCCTAACCGAACTGTTAAAACCAACCGCAATTCAACCAACCACTCATAACTAACAACAATGCATAACGCATAACTAACAACCATGTAGCAATGCACGCAAAACACCCGGAGAAGGCCAGCAACTGTAAAGCAACATAAGAGCCACACAGAAAACCTTGGCAAAACCATTTAAACGTACATGAGACCATTCAAAACATCCTGACAACCACGTAGCAAAGCGCTGAAAACCAATCAGAAAATGTGCTGAAAACATACAGTCTATAAACTTCAACTTAATAAATGAAACTTACTCTACAAATAAAACTTACTCTATAACTATATACAGTATTTTGATACTTCAGGCTCCATGTGACGCTGATTACTCAGTGTCTGGGCTTCTTTCTTCTGGGCTCCTCAGGCAGGGGCTCTTCGCTGATGTCCACATGAATTTGAGGGGCGAAGCTTCTGTTGTTCGTGGAGAAGCCTATGGTGATCAGGATGCGTCCATCAGGCTGCTCTGTCTCCGCCAGTAAGGGGAAGCTTACTGACGCTGCTTAATCTTTAGTCCCAGTTTAAGGCTGTAGGGACAGCGTCCACCACAGCGTGTCTTCATCATAGGCTCAGCCACAGAGTGGTAAATGTCCTGGTAGCCCTGGACGCTGCAGCCGTGAATGGAGACGGACTCTTCCTGCTGACACAGAGGTGTCACTGAAGAGACTGATGCTGCTGGACAGATGTCGGGAAGGATAGCAGTGTTCTTTAGGTAGCGCTCTTCCAGACCATTGGTTCTTCGAGCTTTCGCAGAGCTAGTCATGAAGAGCTAGTATAAGAGCTTGATCAGATTCAAGGCTTCAGAAACAGTTGTGTTGATTTTCAAATATCAGCTCAAGCTGCTGTACTGACATAGAATGTTGAGATCCATTTGAATGTAAACAACACTTGATGTCATCAATAAGCCAATTAGCGCAGCATGAGCTCTGTTACGTACTATATGCTTCTCTTTTACCTTTATCATCCTCATTTACAGTTTTGCACGTGCAGTCCTCATCTGTGTGTGTATATGGCTGTCTGTAAAGGTCAGAATCGCTATTAGGAGCTGCTCTATGTTAGTGGTTCATGAATGAATCTGTGTGCTGAATGAATCTTTTATGTGAATGAATCATTCTTACACTGAATCATATCTTTAAATCACTGAAGTTTCTTCCTTATAAAATGCACAGCTGCTTTGATGGCTTTTCATGCCTCCACAGACTGACTATAGCACATGCTAGCAGCATTGAAGAGCGGCCTGTACAAGGAGCATTTCACTGGTTGTGAATCTACTGAACGAATCTGTGTTTCAGAATCTGTGAGTCTGAATTAATTGTATTGGATAACTATAAATATGCACATTGTTGTTCATATTTTTATTATTATTTTTATTATTCCAGACACAAAGGATGAACAGAAATAATGTTTGAATAATGAATGTTTATTTATTGCACATATTTAAGGTCTTCATCCACATATTAGCTAGTTAACACTCATAATAATTCAAAATAATGTCTAGGGCTGCAATTTAGCTTGATTATCAATTAATCTGATAAAAAAGGCTGATTTTATTTTCTTGATTTTTATAGAGTATGAGTATTTCAACGTGTCCTAGACTCCTCGGGTCGAATAAATCTTAATTACCTACAAGTGTTTTTAGAGAAAATCGTGCACATATGCATTGGGCCGATTTGGCTCCCCTGTCGGCGGTATTTGATCCTGCGTGCTGCGTAACTGGCTGCTGCCCGTCTCGGAGTTAATTCTTTGCTATCAATGCGTACAGGGGCCATATTGTTGATGTGTCACCTCGAGAGGAAATCACTCACACGGACTTGACACTCACTGTTTATCACGGCAGCTTGTATATGGCGTTTTAAATGGATTTAACATAACCGGTAAGTCACATATTTAAACTAAACTGCCCAGATCTTAACTACAAAAGCGAATGTTTCTTTAATTAGCCTGAAAGCTAAGTCAGTGGGTGAACTCAGTGGCAGCTGGCTGATATATTGTTATTGTCAGTGTTATATACCTTTAATAATCTATAGAATTATTAAAAACACTCTGATTACAAGCTAAATTAGACTCGGTTATGGCTGTTAAACGCCTCTGATCAGCTTGTGGATGTTAAGACTAACATTAGATCTCCACCACCCTGCTGATTTTGTGTGTATATTTATATTTGTAGACATTTCAGTAATTGACCATTCTGTAATTTGTTACGTTAATACCGTTTCTGTTTTAATTCGAGTGAACAAAGCTGATCATTTCTCATAAACACGTAAAATATGATATACTTGGACAGGTTAGCCGACATGCTAAAGCTAACTGCATCTGTGTGGGGACATCAGTATCTGTCACCGGGCTTATCGCCTCGAAATAATTAATACAATGATCATTGCAGCTCTTATTTGCAATTATTCCTCTTTTAGTGCTAATTATAGATAAAATAACAGTTTGTTGCGAGAAAATGTGGCAGTGCTGGTTTTTGTGGACTGGGCACTGTCCATCCTCCCAAATGCACTAACAAATATGTGAGACTGAAGATAACTCAACAAAGACAGATCAAATACAGATAATAAAGGGGGGAAGGAAGATAACCTGGCAAGGAAATTGCTTCACTCATGAAGACTCATGTGTCAAAAGCTGTTTTCAAAAAAGTCTGCCTTAAAGTGTGATAAGGTTTATCATCCATTTAACAGCTTTTTGAAGTATTTCACTCAGTGTCAGTATTAAAGAAATATTGAGAAATATTAAACTTTTCAGTTTGGTGCTAGTTGACAGTGCAGAATGTTTGCTTGGAGAGGCGCATAAGAAGCAGTTGACCTTTAAAGTTTTAGTTATTTGCAGCTGCACATCTTGTCCTACTACAGACAAGTCTTGTTTCTCAATCAATATGCGTGTGCTTTGCAAGAATACATTTTATTAATGATATTAAAATAATTATTACTTCATGATGGGAAACCATAAACCTACTGTATGTCTGCATGTGTGTGTATATATATATATATATATATATATATATATATATATATATATATATAGGCCTAACATATATAGCATTTATTGGTGACAAAATAAAAAATAGATGTACACAAAATTGCTGATATGCAAACTTACTGTACTGTACTCTTAGTACTATACCGGAAAAAAGCTGTTTTACATATTTCATATTGTTTTCTGTTCACTGAAACAACAGAATTTGTGCTGTTGGTAAAGTTTGTGTAGTAGATTTTGTAAAATATTACACTGGTTATGGTAACCAGCATTTTCCGTCATTAACCAAATTTGAAAAACATTGACAGATAATTAAAATTGTTTCTTTTTTTTCCTACTATTTTGACAGATAAAATGGTATATACTGTGTTTTCCACCTGTAAAATTCCAATCCCATTCCCACAGTTAAAGAGGCTTAAAGGGATTAGAAGCAAAATTTAGAGAAAATAAAATTTTAATCTCCTCTACAAAAATCTTTTTTTTTTTTTTTTTTTTTTAAAAAGAGAAACAGCAAAGAACCTGCAAACTCAAGGATTTAAAAATGCCCCTTATGTGGGCACAAGGTGCTCAGGCCAAGGTCCATTCTTGCACACTGGTTAACTCTCACAGTAAGCTTTTTAAAATAGGCCTATATTGTAACACTGATCCTGACAGCATTCGTAACACATTCTTGTTTATCCTGCTGGATGGGCTTCTGCCCCAGTTTCACACATTCAGTGTGAATCTCACAAAAGCAGTGTCTGTTTCCTCGATGCCAAACAGCATTCCCTTTTGTGTTCTCCAGTGTCATCTATAGGCATCTAGCTGGGAATGCAGTAATCCACTGAATCCTGATACAGTGACGTATTAAGCAGGTAGCGTGTGAGAAGGGTAGGGACACAACTTAGTTTCACAATACTGGCATCACAAAACTGCCTCCAGGTGGAAGGAGAGCTGTGTTCCTATTTTGCGAGGGAGTACCACACCTCAATCGTGGAAATGTGTGGGCTTGGACAGTTGTAGTAAACTACTACTTGCTCTATTAATGGCACTGTCCCGACAGCAGATTTGGCTAGAATGTTTGCACAAACATTGTACACAACATCCTCAATTCCTGGTGCTAGAAGGAAATCTCATACATTTAAAATAGCCATATGAATGTTTTGCTTTATTTGACATTGTGATCCCATGTTAAGAAATGTTTTATGGTGGCTTCTTGTTGTTGATTATAGAAGTCATTTTTGATGGTCCATTGTTGTTAGAATTATAACAAGAGGAGATTTTTACCTGCAATGATAATTACACAACTGTCTTCTAAACACATACACACACATAATAAAAAATAATAATAATAATAAACATTTATTATTACATTTTATTATTAGCATAATTTTACACCAGTGTTTCCTAAAGAATTCTGTTTTTGTAGCCCTCCACCCATTTTTGTAACATAATTTTTTTTTTTTTTTAATAAATAGATAGAAATAATAATTTTGTTTTGTTTCTGAATCTTGTGTTTTCCAGTGCCAGTAGCTGAAGGAGAACATGGAGCCGTCTGATTGTCAGAGCGAACTGACCTCTGCCTCTGACCCCTCCCAAATTTCAGAGGTCAGCGTGGTTCCGGAAGGGTCAAACGATGTCTTCAGCAATGGGGGTGAACCTGTTTTAAAAGAACAGGAGGAAGACACTGAGCTGGACAGTGTTGAGCTGGATGGTACTCTTTCAGATAGTGTGGACAGAGAAGGTCAGAGACTAGACGTGCACATGGAGGTCCAGCAAGATGAAGGACTTGGAGAACATGCACAGGGTGATGGGAACACAAGCTGTGACAGTGGGACAGCCTCCATTGATGATGCCAGGACTCCACCAGCTGTTCTCGACAGCACTGTAGAATCACTTCCCGCCGTTCTTGATGGAGAACTTGAATGTTCTGGCCTTGAAGAACCAGTGGAGGTGGTTACAGAATCAGAAGGTGGGATTCAGAATAATGTTGAGGAATCTTCTCCATCTGTTCTGAATGGGACAGATGATATTTCATCCACACAACTTGATACATTCAACGGGCCAACAGAACTTAACAGAACTCCTTTGACTCCTACTGAGGAACTGCCAGATGTTGTTTCAGTACCCCAAAACCCTAACTCCAACATGAACCCATATGACACGGACTGCAGCAGGAAACTGTTGTCTGAGATCCAGCGCTCTCTGTCTCAGGAGTCTCTGCTGGATGAACTAGAGGATGAGCTGTTGAACAGTCAGTCAGATGGCAAGGGAAGTCCTCCCAATGGGCTTCAGAAGGACCAGAACTCCATGGTTTTATTTGAGAAGTGTGTACAATACAAGTATTCCCAACAGGAGAAAGCCATCAAGAGGTAGGCTGTTGATTAATAGCTCACTTCAGTCAGCTCACGAGAGGTTATAGTCCATTGCTGTTAGATTTATAGCAGCAGGAGATGGTAAATCATTAGTTTAATTTGGCGTTCTTACCTGTGTGAAAATTACACTTCACTATCTTTAATTGCTAATGTGTGGCAATAAAATCTCTTCACCCATTCACCCCCTGTAAACTTCAGCTAATCAAGGGAAATTAGTTCATGAATAATCAGGATTGTATGGATTTCTATAAAATTATAATTTATATTTTTTTTTTATTATAATATAATTATTATTGTCCTCTACCCATTTTTGTAAAATAATGATTTTTTATTATTTTTTAAATTATAAAAATAATTCATATTAATCTATTATAAAATATATTTTGGATTTTGTGAAATTTAACTAGGCCTATTATTATATGAATAATTAATTATCCAGTAATTATACTTAATTTGAATGAGTCAGATGTTAATTTGCATACACACACTTTTGTGAATAGTGAATGATTTGTTAGGATGATTCAAAACAATACATTTTTGTTTATTATTTTTTGACTGATTTATTGAAAGAACTGGCTAAGCTTAAGTGGCATCCAGCCACTGAAGACCATGCAATAGAATGACATTGGCCTTGTTTTATTTCATGGTTCATTGCCTGTTCAACTCATTACATTTAATTTAGACTGCAGTGCAGTTCCACAATTCAGGTCAAATACGATTTCTTTTGCTATGGTGCTGTTGATTATTTTATGCTGTGATAAACCTTCACCTGTCTGCTCTAAAACCCCCTCCTGTTCTGGCTTTATTCATTTTTGCAAGGGCATCTGGCTGACTTGCGTATTGGAACCGGTCCACAGCTCTTCTGTGCTTGGCCCGATGTTAATATTTTCTTATGGGTGATGCTCACGGACACCTGTTCCATCTGCTAATATCACATGGTCTTTTCTACATTATGGCACAAGTTGGTGCCTAATACTTTATTGAAAGCAATTAGTGGTTTTCCTTGATATGGTTTAGATCATAAGTTTAGCAAAAAAAAAAAAAAAAAAAAGTACTCTTCTCAATGACAAGCAAATAACAGATGGGCACAACAGAAGCACCGTTATTTCACAGTACAACAGCTCCAGTGTATTACAATGTGCTGACATTGGTAGTGACAGCTGGTAACTGTTTTTCAGATTACTTGATGAGAATAAGAAACATCAGGAGCTGATTCTGGGCATCTGCTCTGAGAAAGACAACATGAGGGATGAGCTGAAGAAGAGGATGGAGACAGAGAAACAGCATATTTGCACCATTAAGAAAGTAATGGCAACCATAAATTGTCTGTGTGTGTGTGTGTGTGTGTGTGTTTAGGAGAGTATGGAGACAGAGAAAGTGCATATTTGCACCATTAAGAAAGTTTTCATTTGTGTTTTGGATAACCTGACTATCTATCTGTCCAACCATTGGGATACAATGAAGTGATCAAGAAACACTGTTGTAAAGTTTAAACAGTTTAGCTTGAAATTTGCTTTCATTTTCATATATTGTCCAAAGACTATGCATATGCACCAAAAATGCATTAAATAACAGTAATATTGTGAAATATTATTGCAATTTAATGTTTTCTATTTGAATTTATTTTAAAATCAAATTTATTTTTGTGATGGCAAAGCTGAATTTTTAGCAGGCATTACTTTAGTCTTGAGTGTCACATGATTCTTCAGAAATCACTATAATATGCTGATTTGGTGCTCAAAAACATTTCTTATTGTTATACATGTTGAAAACAGTTGTTTTGCGTAATATTTTTGTAATGGATTTCTTTCAGGATTCTTTGTTAAATCGAAATTCTGAAGAACAGCATTAAAATATACATTTTTCTTTACTGTCTCTTTTTAGAGAATTTAATGCGTCCCTGCAGAATCATTTGTTACTTTGAAATCTTGTTACCATTTCATTTCTAGTGTATCCAGAATTTAGGTATGTACAGCTCAATGGCTCTATTTGTTATTTAAATGCCTCTTCAGTATGTAGATGGCTATCCATGACTGTCCCTTGTGCACTAATTAGAGAACACTTGTTTGCTAAACAGCTTTCATTTGATACTGGAAAAGCGGGCTTGTTTGAGAGCGACTCTAGGCTAAGAGAGACCGTAGTTCAGTTCAATCTTAAAAAGCCCCCTGTCACAGAGAGTAACAGCACAGATCAAACAGAGCAGCCTGGGGGAACAGGTCGAGAAGCCGTAATTAAGTGTTGCAGTAATGACATGAAACTATTGTGTGCATTTTGCTTTCATGGTTTCTCCTCATAGTCAGAACAGGCATCTGAGGCCACACAGACAAACACTTCCTCTGAATGAAACCTTGCCCGTCTGTTTACTTTCATTCAATAGTGGCACTGTGAAGAAAATATAACACTTGGTTCCTACACATGGTTGCCAGAAAGGGAACTAGTTATTATTTATTTTTTGAAACCTGAGTGGGACCTTTGTCACTTATTTAAATTTTAGTTGAATCTATTTTCATAAGCTGTCCAGAGCGACCGGCGCGGGTCGTATTTCACTCACTGGGTGTGTAAACACTGATCTGTTTTGGATCAGCTACTGTCTGTCAGGGCTGCCTTTTTTGTTATTATTATTAATATTTTTATGGTTACCACACTCACTGCCTTTTAACTGTTTGCCTCTCTTGTTTTACCAGTTTGAAAACCGGGTGGAGGAACTTATGAAGGAACTGAAAGACTCCAAAGACAAACTGGTTCACCAAGATCAGGCCGCTAAGAATGCAATCCAGCAGATGCAGAGGGAGATGGCCTATCGACTTGAACAGGTGAGAGGTCATCACTATAGAGACACTTTAAACAAAGCCCTTCTTGCATAAGAACACTGGCTAAATTACTATTAAATCAGTCTGTGCTCTTTGTGTAGCAGCGTCTTTAAAATAAAATCATGTGTCTTGATTGCACAAAGTGGAAGAGGGTCATTAAGATGGGTTCCCATTGGTCTTTTTGTCCTCATCCTTTTTTAGTCCACACAACTCTGGCTAAATGTAAAGTCCAGCTTTCGGATAGTAAACGTGGGTTCAAATCTCACATGAATCTAGTTTGTTTGGACTTTTTCAAACAGCTCTTCACGCTCATGTTAACTCCTCAGTCTAGTGTGAAGGCCTGTCTTTTGCCCTTTCACTGCCTTTGGACTCATTAAATATGTTAAATGCTCAAGTTATTACAGAATGGTGTAAATTCGGGCTGGTAACCAGATGATTATAGGTTCAAATCTCACATGATCCTAGTTTGACAGGACTTGTTAAAATAGCCTTTGCATGTGTAAAATATGTTAAATGCCAAAGTTATCATAGGATAGTGTATATTCAGGCTGGTAACCACATGGTTATAGGTTCAAATCTCACATGATCCTAGTTTGACAAGACTTGTTCATATTTGGATGTGTAAAGTAGGTTAAATGCTTATAAAAAGTTATCATAGTGTATATTCAGCCTCAGGCTGATTATGTGAGATTTGAACCCATAACCATCCGGTTACCACCAGGCTGCCTGGTAACCAGATGGTTATAGGTTCAAATCTCACATAATCCGAGTTTGGCAGGACTTGTTCAAACAACCCTTCACTCTCATGTAAACTCCTCAGTCAACTGTTAGGGCCTCTCTTTTGCTCTTTCACTGCCTTTGGATGCATAAAATTTGTTAAAGCCCAAGTTATTATAGAATGGTGTATATTTGGGCTGGTACCCAGATGGTTATAGGTTCAGATCTCACATGATCCTTAAACAATGTTTGTTTGTGTGTTTACATATGTTTCCTCTCCCCAGGCCAACAAGAAATGTGAGGAGGCACGGCAGGAGAAGGAGACAATGGTGATGAAGTACGTTCGAGGTGAAAAGGAAGCTCTGGACCTGCGGAGGGAGAAGGAGCAGCTGGAGAAGAAGCTACGGGAGGCCACAGCAGAAGTAGACAAACAGGCTCGGCGGGGAAACACACTGGCCCAAGAGAAAGGACGCCTACAGCAGCTCTATGACACAAAGGTCATAGATGAAAATACAGTTGATACCTTGATGCTTGATATGGTGTGTAAATCTACAGTATGCATTGATTGTATATAGGTCTTTAGGAGTCTTTGTCTTTGATTACTTTTCTGTAGGAGAATGAAGTGACAAGACTATCCCGTGAACTGGAGAAAGTGAAGGAAGAAATTAATTCTCATGTCATCAAAGTAAAGTGGGCACAGAACAAGCTGAAGAGCGAAACAGATGCTCACAAGGTAAACCAGAGAACACTGAATAAAAGTAAAAAATTATTTCTTATAACAATAATGTTAAGAGAATACAGAATATTTCACAGCTGAGTGAAGGAATGTTGAAAAACTTTGACAGCCAATCAGAATGCACCCAATTTCAAAATGCTAGTGCAATTAAAGCAGCAGACTATTTAAAAAAAAAGATCCAGTGTTATTGTAAAGTCACTCCAGTTGAAGGTATTATTGCAACTACTTAAATGCATCATAATGTAAATAGAATTTAGAGTTTTGATTGTTATAAGACTTAAATTTTACATTTAAATTTGAAATTGGCATTGTTTTAGGGTTTTTTTTGTTTTATTAATTGAATTTTAAATTTAAATGTGAAATTGGCATTGTCTACCAGTTGTGAACCTGGTATTAGGATCGGACAATATTTGGCTGAGATACAAAAAATCTGGGATCTGGAATCTGAGGGTGCAAAAAAAACTAAATATTGAGAAAATCACCTTTAAAGTTGTCCAAATGAAGTTCTTAGCAATGCATATTACTAATCAAAAATGAGGTTTTGATATATTTACGGTAGAAAATTTACAAAATATCTTCATGGAACATGATCTTTACTTAATGTCCTAATGATTTTTGGCATAAAAGAAAAATCGATAATTTTGACCCATATAGTGTATTGTTGGCTTTTGCTACAAATATGCCCGTGCGACTGAAGACTTAAGGTTTTGTGGTCCAGGGTCACAAATGTGTCCAGTATGGTTTTTGCGAAAAATGTCTATTTTGGTGAATTATGTACATTATGTCTATTATTTATATTATTTATTAGTATTTTGAGTTAGGTTTTATTTTATAGGTTCAATTTACTTTTTAATTTTAGTTTAAGTATTTTTATAATGTTTTTTTGTCTTCGTTATTTTTTTATAGTTATATGTAGCTTTAATTTATTTTTAATGCAGTTTTAGTAATTTTTGTACTGTAAAACATTTATTAATAGTAGTATTATTAGTAGGGTTTTCATCTAATATTTCTATTTTATTTTATTTTATTTTAACTTTATTTCAGTTTTTTTTATAATAGTTTTTTTTTTTAAAATTAAAACTTTTTTTTTTATAATTATTATTGTTTTTTTATATAAGGGGAAGAGAGAGAAAATTAGGGGAACAAATGTGAAGATGTGTCTAGCAAAGGAGGAGACTGAACAGATTCGCAAAAACTGCCAGGACATCATCCGCACATACCAGGTACTGAATACTGATGATGACGTGAAATCAGTTCTGCCCACTAGAGGGTACCATATACAAACACTTGCCCTGCCTGTAGAATGCAAAATAAGTGATCTATTAGGATTTGGAGGTATATAACCTAATTTGCAGTTTCTGTTGCTTGTTATAAACTTAAGTGATTACTCCTTTGCTGCAGGAATCTGAGGAGATTAAGTCAAATGAATTGGATGCAAAGCTGCGAGAGACCAAAGGAAAGCTTGAGAAGCAAAAACAAGAGCAGACAGACCAGCTAGAGGTACAGTTTTACTTCATTTACACTCAAGATTCCCTTGAGTCAAAGTCATTTTAAGACCATAAACGTAAAACAATTTAGAAAAAACCCAAGCCAGGTCATTTGCATGATATCAGTATATTCTTACCCAGCAGGTACTGTCATAATATTAAGCCCTAATGATATCAATTTCTTCATTCATATTCAAGTAATGTGCTTCAGTAGGGAATAGAGGCCTCGTAAAAGTTAGTTTTAAAACCTTTTGGGGGTCAGGTGTTTGTTCTTATTACACCTCATATGTCTTTGGTTTGCTTCTTTTAGCAGGTTTTGCCACTGAGATAAACCATTTGTCCCGTATAGCATTTTGCCACCTGCTTTTAAATGTATTTATGAGTAAATGAGCCTCCATTCACCAATTGTCATTAGTACCCGAGGCCGACAATGAGAGTGTGTACTCCCTTATCAATGAGTCGCCCCTGTGCAAGAAATAGTGTTATTAGCATTTGCATTCTCATTTGCATTACTGACATAGTGTTGCCTAGCAGGTGACCTCTGCTGATTGTGATTACAATAATGTATAATGGTGATGTGGTGTGCTAAAGGAGGGGTTTTCATGGTCATTTTGTTTGATTGGCAGATGTACACTGCTAAGATTAAGGAGTTGGAGGATCTGAAGAGGACTTTTAAAGAAGGCATGGATGAGCTGACCACCCTGCGGACCAAGGTGGAAACTCATTTCTAAAAATAACGCTTGAAATGATTCTGTGTAAGTACATTATTCTGACACTTTGGCACTCTCTCTGGCCCTCAGGTTAAGTGTCTGGAGGACGAGCGGCCCCACTGGGAAGACGAACTCTGCAAATACAGAGAGATCATTAACAGACAGAAGGCTGAGATCCAGAACCAGAGGGAAAAACTCACAGCTATCACTAGACTAGAGGAGCAGCACCAGAGGTCTGAACACTTGAGCCTACAGAAAACTACAACTGACCATGTCTATTATTAGCTCACAGAGCCTAAACTATACACTGCAGCCAATCTGATCTTTAGGACTAATTCTGAGTTTTTCAGATCATGAATTGAGATTAATTTCTTGAGACTAGAGTTGTCACAATAACTAAAATAGAACTAAAATCACTAAAAAATGCCATTTTTGGTTGTGTGGGTATAAATATGCATTAAACTCTAATCTATAAAAATTCAGATAACACTACAGACTTTATTCTCTTTAGAATGTTTGAATGGCATCTGCACCCCACTTTCAAAATTACACATTAATTTTGCCGTGCTTCTGTTGAGCATGCAGCATCAGTACAGCAGCGTGACCTTGAGTGATCTCCCAGCGGTTGGTGGACCCTGCTGAGGCAGGAACTGCAGGTGAATGTGAATCCACTGTAGTGTGATCACACGGGCCCCTGCAGCGCTGACAGAATAATTCATACCTCCATGGCCGCCTCACAGGGGCTGCTCTGATTTCACTTCTGGTTGCCACATAAACGTGTCATTCAGTTCTGTTATCTCATTCTTATTTTGAGGGTATTTAAAAACTCTACTGCGGATGAGTTATGTGTATTGCCAAGAATGACACACACCTTGTCTGTAGTGTATTAATTTAGAGCCTTCAGTCAGACACTTTTATGGTCTGTGGAGTCATTTGGTCTGGTGGGAATACTGGTACACCATTATGATGAAACAAGACAAGGGTGGAAATCGCTTAAATATCACAGCCTATACACGTGCTGGTCCTCGTGTCTGACGTGTACCTGTCTTTTTCAGGGATGATCAGGAGAACGCGTCCTTGCGGGAGGAGGTGGAGAATCTGAACTCTCTGATCACCGATTTGCAGAGGGACATTGAAGGCAGCAGGACAAGAGAGGCGGAGCTGCTGAGCTTCACTGAGAAATTGACCAGTAAAAATGCTCAGCTGCAGTCCGAGAACAACAGCTTACAGGCCCAGCTGGACAGATTGAACAGCAGCTCCAGAGAGCTGCACAGCAAACTAGAGGAGACCGAGAGATCCCTCTCTGAGATGGTAAGAAGATCGCTTGTGTTAAACCGCTCTGTGTTGGGGAGGTTTCTTAGAAACCGTACCATGCCAAGTGACAAGCTACTTACAATTAAAAGTAGTTGAACTACAGCCAAGCTACTCAGAAAGTAGCTGGCAACAATACAAGGCACTAATAAAAAAATATTACAATCCACATTTATTCAAGCTGTTTAAAAGTGCAATATCTTAACTATATAATTAAAAGATAATTTATTAAAAC
The DNA here is from genome assembly GCF_018340385.1 of Cyprinus carpio. Taxonomy (NCBI): domain Eukaryota; kingdom Metazoa; phylum Chordata; class Actinopteri; order Cypriniformes; family Cyprinidae; genus Cyprinus; species Cyprinus carpio. The sequence goes on from NC_056608.1 coordinate 16,804,175, forward strand.
TGTCCGCAATATTTATTTGGCATACAAACATTGATCTTAATTAGAGGGAGAGTGTAACACTTAATCACAAATGTAGACTAAATGCAATTAATTATAAATAATAGTTTTTATATCAGAAGTGAAAATATTTCTAAACAGCGATGTTTAATTAAATATGTATTAGCAACAGAAAAGGAGCTGTAAAATGCCACTTAGCAACACTACTAAGTAATGACTGAAATTAAATTATAATTATCTCATTTATTACAATGAACCATTGCAATGAAACAAATTGGATTACTTATCACTAGCTACAGTGCTACCTGTTAGAATAAACAGCTTCTTTGTTTGGTACTGGAAAACCTACACTATTATTGAAATAGCTACGATTTTGTCATAACACTATTAGTTTTGGTTGGTTACTTCAAAACACTGTGCACTAATTTGATATTAGGTTTCTATCAGTATATATTGACTGGCATGTTTAATTATAGCAACTCCTTAAAAGATACACGCGCACACACACACACACACACACACACACACACCCACACCCACACAAAGCTTTTATTTTGAAGCATTCTTCGGTTTTTGTATGTTTTCAGATGGACAGATTGAAGAAAGTGGAGCAACAAAGAAAGGAGGAAGTTCTGGCGTTGCAGACAGAGAGAACAACACTACAGACGGAGACATCACAACTAAAGACACGTGTGGAGGAATTACGAGACGAACTGCTCACTCAGAAGAGAAAACAGGCGGCTTACATCAAAGACCTCACCAAGCAGCTCACGCAGGGTTAGCGCTTTTCACAAGCAGCTCAAATTTCACTATTTATTGATTTACATTTATTTTTACATATTTACTTATTATTCTTTATTGTTGATTTATGTATATATTTTATGTTTATTATTTATTTTATATTGAGTCCAGAAATATAGAGAAATTATCTCAAATGCTGCAGCGTGCTTTTACAAAACAAGCTTTTCATAGTCAAGAAGGATGTTAAGCATCAAACTGGCTTTGAACCCAAATTTACCCATGCCACCAAAATGATAAAAATTTTGTTTACTTAAGAAAAATCACAATAAAATCAAAATCTGGAATTTGTTCATAAACAACAGCTAAAGTGGCTAATTTGTGTAGATATGTAAGGAAAGGCAGTATTTAATGCATTCTTAGTGTGTTGCGTAGTTATGTTCATGTTTTCTGAGGATGAGGGTACAGTATGTCACACAACAGGTCTATGCTGGCATTTTTCTAATTTGGCTTGCTTCTGCCAACTATCTCCCGCTAAAATACTGTACAGTTGGACGCACAGCCTTTGACGTCAATATGGGAAATATTCTCCTCCCTTTAAAAAGCGGATTTATTTTTTATCCTAAATATGCACGGAATTACTTTTAACCTCATGCTGTTTTCTCTATCAGAGCATCCCCGCGACCCATTTTTGGGTTGTGATATGACCCTCCAATTAAGAACCATTGATGTGAATGATTTAAATGCAAAATTAAGACAATAAAGTACCAAATCATAACACAGTTACAAAAAAAAGCTATATCGTTCCACTCTCATATTGTTTTCTCCTCTGTGTCGAGACGTCTTAACTAGAATTCGATTTGTTATTTTAATACGCTCATAGTGAGTTACTTCTACACGCTCCCAGGAGCCCACAGGCACTGTTAGTAATTATCAAGCCATATTGACGCTCTCGGTGGGGCAGACTGACGTTCATTGCAGACAGATTGAGTTTATGTATCTGTGCCTGCCTGAAGCCGCGGGAAAGGCTAGGTTAGGGTACAAAGCTGTTTCATGGCGTCTTTTCTTTGAGAGGAGAGACGAGGAAGGGAGGGCAAGGGAGAACAACGTGAGCCATGGGACTCTCTTTAGTGTCGGAGGAGGCATACAGTACGTGAAGGTATTTTTAAACAAATCTATTTTTTCCTCCTCCTCTTTTTTGGGTCCCTGTGATCTTCAGTATCTTTTCAAGGTCTTCATGTTAAATGTGAACCTTAATTCTGAATAGTTGACGGGCGCTACAGATGTGCCTGGTGGGTGGGAATTTTATGGTGGGACATAGGGACATACACCCCCGGGACATACACCCCCCCACCCCCCAGCAGGTGGAGCTTGGTCATTGGATCATTACTGTTACTGAGGTGTCTGTTTCCGCCAGGAGTGAGTGTGTGTGTGTGTGTGTGTGTGTGTGTTTGTCAGTGAGAAAGAAAGAACTTATTGTGTGCTTGTGTCCTTGTGTAGCTCGTAAGAAGCTGGAGCAGGTGGAGAATGGAGGATGTGATCGAGAGGGCAGCAGCATGGGCAGCCGCTCCAGTTCTTCAGGTACATCTGTTTAACACTTCATTAGAGACGTTGAGAGTGACACGCACTCAGTCATTTATATCTCTTCTTCATGAGGCCTGTATATAATGCATTATAAAAGTATTCATAATGTTTTATACAACAGTTCACCCTTGCTGATTTTTAGAGCTCTTGCTCATGTGATGTTGCATAATTGCAATATACTTTGTTATCCATATCTTTTCATAATTGTGACCCTGGACCACAAAACCAGTCTTAAATCGCTGGGGTATATTTTTAGCAATAACCAAAAAAAAACATTGTATGGGTCAAAATTATAAATGCTTATTTTATGCCAAAAATTATTAGGATATTATGTACAGATCATGTTCTGTGAAGATATTTTGTAAATTTCCTACCATAAATATATCAAAACTTAATTTTTGATTAGTAATATGCAAAGCTAAGTATTCATTTGGACAACTTCAAAGGTGATTTTCTCAGTATTTTGATCAGATTCCAGATTTTCAAATCTGGCCAAATATTGTCTGATCCTAATAAACCATACAGTACATCAATGGAAAGCTAATTTGTTCAGCTTTCAGATGATGTATAAATCTCAATTTCGAAAAATTGACACTTAAGACTTTTGTGGGTCCAGGGTCACAAGTAGTTAAGGTTACAGTTATTATATGTTATAATAATTACTTTTACTTAATTCACGTAAGCACCTAATCCAGTAAAGAACATAACTGATTTAAATGCATAATGAACACATAAAATTTGGGTGTTTTAATGCATTATATTATAAAAGGCTAACTATGAATAGGTAAGTTATTATGCAAGTTATTGTGAAGTTTGAATTGTTTTGTTATTGTGAAGTTTTTTTTTAAGCTTTATTTTTTTTTAAATTTATTACTGTTTATGATCCAAAATGCAGCTTTGGTGAGAATCTGACAAGCCAAGAAACAAAAATTAAAAAATACAGTGACACTTTTACAATGGATATGTAATGATATATCCTGTCTTTCAAAATATAGAAAAATGGTCCCACTTTATAAAGGACACTTTAGGTAAGTATAAAACTAAAATACTGTAATAATCTAATCTTAATATTTATGCATTTAAACCCTCTGGAATGCTGACCTGGTTTACTTTCTTGTAAGTGTGTTACTGTAACCTGCAATTTTTAAGACTGAGACATGAGTCAAAGTGAATTTCTGTGGTGATCATCATTGCCAGTAGCATTTGGGGCATAAATGTACTGCACCCAGAATGTTCTTCACATTTTGGTGCCAAGTTTCTTATCTGTGTTGTTTGTAATATTGCTCTTTTAGCATGACTGTAGCTGCAGTGTTTTGAATCTCGTACTTTCAGGCTCTCTAAACGCACGAGGCAGCAGTATGGATGATCGCTCTCCAGAGAATCAGTCTGGTTCATCGGTGGTAGTGGTGGACAGCTTCCCCGAGGTGGACAAAGCAGTGCTGGTGGAGCGCATTGTGCGGTTACAGAAAGCACATGCTCGTAAGAACGAGAAGATTGAATTCATGGAGGACCACATTAGACAATTGGTGGAGGAAATCAGGAAAAAGACAAAGTGAGTGAGAACGAAAAAGACGAAGTGGAAGGTAAAAGACGATGGAGAAAAGCTTCTTTGCTCCCATCCCAAAGCTTAATTTGACAGTTACAAATGAGCTTGAAGCTGCCTGACTGACATTGATATATATGTTTTCCTATATATCCAAAGTTGTGATGAAGAACACCAAATGGAATCCATGAGTTTAATAGAAAATTAATAATGCAGAAGGATACAGTGGCACCAGAAAGCATTTGGACACTTATGCCACACTGAAAAATGTATGACTGTCTAATAAAATATCAAAATGTGCCATTTATTTTTAAATTAATATAGCACAAATTAGCCCACACAAAAATACTGAAAAAGCCAAACCCATTAATAAAAACACAAGTTTGGCATGTAGTGTGTTTAATATTTAATATCTGATCAGGCAATTTTAAGTGTCCAAATATTTCTGTACTGTTGCCACTATAGAGTAGCTCTGAGCTCATGGTTTGGAGAATTTCTCCGTCTGCCCTTCCTTTCCGTCTGGTTGAATTTGGCTGGTCATTGTCCCTGTCTTGCATCCTCTCTTTCTCTTTATTTTTCTTTTGTTGGGTTTTTTCTTTATTTATTGTCTGGGGCTTCCTGACCAAGGCTTGGATCTTGTCTGACTTTCATTACAAAAGGGAATCTGGCAGACATTCATCTTTTTCTTTCACACACACATACTGAGCTAACCTATGCTTCTGACAGAGAGGTCTTGGCAGTGATATTTATAGCTGTCGGTTCTTGCGGGAGTGATGTGTCACCGAGGTTGCTAATGATGCCTGATACATATTCATACGCACCTCCATACATGAGGAATCAAGCCGGCGGTGCCCATTTCGCCACAGAAAAAAAAAAAAGCATATTTTTGCTAAACAAAGTGAATGGTCTTTTAGAACGAGAGCACTTTGTTTATGTCTTCGGATGAGATGAATAATTTAACATGCCGCAGAGGGCTGCGAGTTGGGTTTGCGCCACCACTCTGCTTTCCCATCACTTGAGTAATGATAGGCCTTGAATCCATCCACCTGCACTAATCCACATTCATTAGTTCTAATCAAAGACACATCCCATTGAGGTCAGGCTTAATTTAGCCTCCTTAGCTGATCTTTAGCCATTACTTGCAGCTGAGCTTCCTCAAAGAGTCCAAATTCCCCAAGCAGTGGAATGTTTCCCAGTGTTTATCGATTGTTGCCGTTTGAGTGATTCTTTGACACATGGGAAGGTTAGATCTGGCCGGTATATCATTCAAGGCTCAGTGGAAATTGATTACAGCATTAAACTGAGGTAGATTTAATAAGGTTTCCTTGATTTAACAGCATGACTACACCTAGCTGAGGATTTCCATTTATCTCTAAAGAGATAAGCCTAAGTATACTCACTGCGCCTCTCATCAAGGGCGGTTAGAGGAAATAGCTGATGTTCTGGAATTGATACCAAGTGATGTTGGATTTGCATGTGATTAATTTTTATTGGAATGGTGCATAAATCATTGCTTTATTTAGTGACAATTGCTAAAACATACAATGGCTTGATGTGGAGAGGTATGCTATTTTTTTTTTTTTTTTTTTAGGTTTTTGTCTAGCGGATGATGAAATGTGTGGGGAAAAAAATGATTGATTTTTTAGACTCTGAACCCCTCAAATTGACATGCATCCCCCGAAGGACCAGAATATCATCAGAATATTGGAAATCATGGAAATATTGTCTGGTGAACTCCAGCATTGTGGCAGTTTTGCACAGACACGGATCGTTTTCAGAAACTTTAATAATGTAGTTTGAGATCGTAATGTATGAAATGCTGTCTGACTGCAAAGGCTGGTTACCTTTATGGGTATTTTTTGACCCATATATGTGTTTTGATCAACACTTTGGCATCTTGATTGAAACAGGGATGCGCTGTCTAGATTTATCCCTGATTTGATAAGCTCTTTGATATACATGTAAGCTCTCATCTTTACTCATGCTTCAGCTGTAGTGCTAGAAACTCACAATCCTCATAAAATAAACAAAGATTCACATTTTGTCTTTTTATTTCTTGAATGAAATCAGAAGCTTAGAACTCACATATACGAACACTGTCAAATCCAAACTGTCTTTATTATTGTGTCTGTTTCCTACATACTCCTGGTGTTCTCGCTGTCTATCTTTCACTTTTTCTGCCTCTAGGCTGTGAGAATCAGGCCATGCCACTGCGCTTAAGCTATAACTGTGATCTCATTTATACAAATAGGTCTTCAAATCAAAATCAAATGTCAGAATGGTGTCAGAGCTGTGGTACATGATGTACTGTAGTACATCTGTTGTCCTGATCCAATTCCCCCTCTCTTTCCCTCAAGTTTACTGTCAGTTCTCCACTGTCCTATATAATAAAAGCCCATAAAAAAAAAAAATCAGTAGTGACAGTGGATTACTACCAAATTGTGCAAAAAAAAAAAAAAAGTGCAGGTTACGATGAATTCCAGTTATTGTTTTGTTCATGCATGTTTAGTTAGAGGCAACTTTTTAATTTCTTTGTGTTTCGTTTTGTTAAATACTACCGTTATGGAGCTGGGGTCCACTTGGACCCCATATTAGTGAAAGGTAAGTTTATTTGTTTTTATATCTTCCTTCTTTTGTGTGTGTCTATGTGTATGTGTGGGTTTTCGTCCTTTATGTAGTATCAGCACATCACAGAGACTTTGTTTGCCAAGCAGATGTGAATTTTCCCCGGTTTCTTTTCTGTCACACTGATAAATAACCACTCTGAGACATTTTGAGTCATCAGAATGGAAAAAACACAAGTCTTTTTAAAAGTTTGTTTGATAGATACCCCAGTGTGTTCATTTCAGATTCAGACAGTGAAATGAGAGTGAATTCATCAATTCAGAAAGCACTTACATGGTTTTTTTTTTTTGTTCTCAGGCGGAGACCTTTAGCCTCAGGTCCTCTAATGTCTTTGTCTCGAGCACTGGTCTGAAGAAACCATTAGAATCAAATTCAAGCTTTATTTGGGCCATGCGTCACTGCAGACAAAATAGATTTGATCTAGTGGTGGCTAAAGAGAGAACTCTCTCCTGAAGACTAAAAGATCACTCCATCATCCTTTATAGAAAACCACCCTTTCTATTGCAGCATATTAAATGAACAACAATAGTGATGGAGATGAGAATTACTTTAGATTTCTATCTGCCCACCACTGTGGTTCAAATTGAAGCACTTAAAGCTGAATTATGGTTTTTATAACTTAAAGCTTTTTTAAGATCTCTAAAACTCTGAGTATAAAGTGTGTTCTCCTTTCATCTTTTTTTTTTTTTTTTTTATACATCAATTACGATTACATCCATTAGGAATTGACATTTTGGTAGCAATTTGAACTAGCATCCAATAGGAATTGACATTTTGGTAGCAATTTGAACTAGAACTACACTCTTAATTCCAAATTTGGTGAAATTTTGTTTTTTTTTGAACTAGAACTACACTATTATTTCTGAGTTTTGTTTTAATTTATGTTTTGTTTGTTCTTTTTTGTATTTTTATGGACTTTTACGCAAGGCAATACTATGACTTCAATTTAATTTGATTAATTGAAAACCAGTCCTTTATATACTTTCTTTCAAGAAAAGCTGAAAAAGCCAAAAACCTTTCAGTCTTAAATCTAAATCAAGAAGCCTGTCTCTTATCTACACTTAGTAGATGACAGCTATATTCATTCACTAATTAAAATAGGCTAAAATTATTATTTTTATTTTTTAAGAAGTACTCCTGCAAAAGTGACAATGACATGAAAAGCTTTTTCAATGAAATGAGTGTCACGTTAAATAAAACTTATGAGACCGGCTGTCTGGGATTTAACTGTTCAAAGCCTTTTAATCTGTTATTTGTGAAACTCATTTATCATCTAAAGTGAAAGAGAGAGACACTGATGAGGTGGATACGGCTAATGGGGTCCTAAAGGCTGCTGTCTTTCCCTCTTCTGTCCCTGGGTTTTACCTTTTACCTTCTTGCTGAGGGTTATTAGTTTGACAGTGGCCTTTATGGCTTGAGATTTCATTGACACTTAAAATTGCTATGTTTGTATGTGCATATATGCTATTCAGCGCACGATGCAGTTAAAATTCTGTGTTTCCTGCAGGATTATCCAAAGTTACGTGCTCAGAGAAGAAACTGGAGCTTTGTCTTCAGAAGCCTCAGATTTTAACAAAGCCCATCTGAGCCGGAGGGGAGGTATCATGGCATCGCTGTACACCTCCCACCCCGCCGACAGTGGCCTCACTCTTGACCTCTCACTGGAAATCAGCCGCAAGCTCCAGGCTGTGCTAGAGGACACCCTGCTCAAAAACATCACACTGAAGGTAGAATTCACCATACACATCCACACCATCCACCCTATGAAATTAAAATAGGAGTTTAAGTATATCTTTTTAAGCCTTTTATTTGCTAATATACACTGGGCCAAAAACAATATATCAAGATTGCACTGAAGTCGATAATGATGATAAGCTCTTGACGTTTTTACTCAATATGGATTAATCTAACAGCCTTTCACACACGGCGAAAATAAACAAAACAGTTGCCCAGCTCTAGTATACACTTAAAGGTGATGAGCCTTGTTTTGTGTAAAAATTCTGTAAGCCAGTAATTATTTTCATGTTGTAGCCAATAATAAATTTTTTATAGTATTTTGTCTAAATAAATCTGAAATGAAACACTTTAATCGAAGATCATCAGTCATTTTGAATGCTACAAGTGGATCACAACATTACAATGTACAGTATAAAAAAAATGGATATTTGGATTACTAAGCATTATGTATTCATAGACGAGCCTCTTTATATGTCCCACTCAAACCTTCAGATTCAACAGGAAGTACATCAGCACCTAAGAGAAAATTGCACTCGTCAAGTGGTTTCACGGGGTCTCCTTGTCCTTTCACAGCATGCGTTTGCAACAGTGTGACCATATATAGACAAACTAGGTGTTGATATATTTATGTTAGTATTGAGTTCCACAATGGCATCCGCTGATGTAATTGCAATTATTAAACTAAGCTGCTGCGTAACTAGATTCCTGGCGATGCTATCGGGTGAAAAGCAAATTTGGGGGTGATGGATGACTGTTGAGTGAGTGGGCAAATTCCCATGCTGGCAGTGACCAGTTCTCAGAGCCGCATCCAGGTCACAACAGGGACAGCAGCTTTCCTGTTTGAGGGAGCACATCAGCGGGGAGATCAGAGAAATTAATAAAGTATGTTTTGAGGACACTGCGCAAGGGGAACGCAGAGCTCCATTCAAAGCACAATGGCAGGATTACGGTTTTAGCATGAGATGAGCAGGAAATCAGACTTTTTCAAAGCAAAACAGCCAGAAATTGCCTTTTTATCCTAGCTTACATTCTTGCTTTTCTCAGATGTGACTCTTTTTGCTTTCAGTGTATATGAATGGCAGTGGAAATAATAGCATTAGTCCTCACAGCTGTCTGATTTGTTTCTCTCGCTGCAGGAGAATCTCCAAACGCTGGGTTCGGAGATCGAACGACTAATCAAACAGCAAAGAGTGCTGGACGACACAGCCGGAAGGAAGTGAAGTCAGTCGAGGGGAAGTATGTTACAATAGCGCACGCTGTACGACTGAGCCCGTTACGAAACGATTTACTCTGTGCTCTTTTCATCAGACAAGTTAAGTCTGTTTTATACACTGGAGGCACAGTTCAAAACAAGGACTGAACTGCGCTAACTAAGGAGACTTGAGTGACAGATGACTGGAAAGCAAAGAGATTACCAAGAGCCTGTGCTCACTTTTTTTTCACGTCGTGCCCAACTGTCCTCTCTTCGCCGTCCCCTGCGATGAAGCCTCCTCATCTGTGTCTTGATGACTCAGTTCATCAGGTTCAGAGCAGAATTATAGTCCAAATCCAACAACGTGGTGTTTGAAGTTGGTAGATGAATGAATATTCTCATAAATGTGACCCGACGCTCTTATTGAGAACAAAATGTGCTGGACTAATGGAGATTCTGCAGCTCTTTAGAGACTTTTTCCTCTATTCATTGCACCGCAGGTTAATGGCTGCTCCTCGCCGCTCTTATACAAACGTGCCAATTAATGAATGTATTATGTAATGAGAAGGACCCTTGCGCTTAATCCCACATGCTCTGACCCAAGAGTGTGGGCAACATTCCCCATTCGTGTTGCTGCTAGGTTACTGCTACACCCGGATAGCATTATCTCTCACTCGCAAAGCACTTAGGCGAGAAGGGCAATGCCAAAAAACACAGCTCTTGCTCTGTCTCATTAAGAAGTTAAACACATTAATCAGAATGAATAACTACATCTCAGAAATTTTTATACATGTAGGGCTAGTCTTAAGGGAGCTTGTGGTTCATTCTATCTGGATTAAGTTGTAATTAAATATTATTGTTTTCCCCCTCCTCTTCTGCACCCCCCCACACCTCTGCTTATATGTTTTCTGTAGAAACAACCTTGCAATTATTTTTATGTTCCAGCTTTTTTTTTTATAAATTTTTTTCTTGTGTATGATGTTCCTGTGCAGCTTTTGAAGAGTTTGAGTGCTCCCCAAAGAGATGTAGAGTGTAAAATCCCTGTGAAATGAAGTAGACATTGTAAATATTAAGGGCAAAAGTGCAATTTTAACCCCCCTCTTTATTTGTTCGACTGAGTTGTAATCACCCCGGCCAGCAGCCCATCTGAGTCTCCAGCAAAATCCATCCAATTCCATGGTGATGTAACCATATGGCACACAACATCATGCAGAGTTGAATCCATTCCAGACGATGAATTGTGAATGCCTGAGGCATCACTGGTCTCTTTCATGTGGGGGTGCATGATAAAGGATCGCCCCTTCGGATGCTGCTGATGGATTTTTTTACGTTCACCTTTAGAGCAGATAATTGGCAGATCTCAGCCAGTTTACCAACCATTTTAGTGCCATTCTCAGTCTTCTGGATTTTCTCATGCTTGAGCCGCTATTGAAAGTAAAATCATGCCCATACACTGTGATAAAGGGTTTATAATAACTTGACATACTGCAATATAAGCTTGTCAAGGTCATATCAGTTGTTCTAACACTGAGAGCCTGTGCTGTAGCTCTCAGCACTCCCAAATCGCAAACACATTGCAGACATTCCGGAAAACGCTGGATGAAGGAAATTATGCAATGCTAGCAGAAAAATAAGCATTTACACAGAGCCCTTAATAGCGAAATGAGGACTCTATAATCTGTCGGTAATTTATCAGTGTACTTTACATTCATAATTTATTTAATGTCTCAAAATACAAGAAAGATCTCTTGAAGTATGTATGTGTGTTTGTGAATGCTGTATTGTAACTGATGGGAAAAAGAAAAAAATCATGTGTTGATTCTGTTTCTGGTCTGTCATTTGTGCTCTGCTTGACTGTATAGTGAGTGAAACTGATTATAAATTTGTAGATATATTGTACAATGGTCCAGTGTTTTTAAACTTCTGGAGTTTACTGTGTATATATGAAGTTTAAAGGGGATTAAAATGAAAATACTATAATCGGAAGTTGTTTTAATTTGTTTTAAACCTTTAATCTATTTTCCATTATTTTTAAGCTGTAATAAAATATTATAATAATATATTATAATTTTTTTATATTTTATTTTCTATTTATATTACTTGTATTTTATATATTTTAATATTTATATTATTTTACATATAAATTATATAATCTAGCAAAATTCTGATTTCATGCATATCAACTGCGAGTTGTTTTCTTCACCCTATTAAAACCCTGTTTATTTTTTACACCATAACTATTTACGATTAAATGGTTAGTTGCTTTTTATTTCTCCATGTAATCGTGCATTTTCCCTGCTGTCTGCAGCCCTATCAGAGCTGCTGCCCAGTTTTAATGACTTACAAGGTGACTTATGGGTCAGTGCACACACCACGTGCCCCCCCCCCCCCAACCAATTTTACCTGCATTGCTGTAAGTAACATTATGTAACAGTAGCAGGTGATGTCCAGAACCAACAGTTTTTGTGTACTGGGCCTTGACTTTTCGATCTTCTTTCATACAAAACACACAGAAAAACCCCCACAGTGCTCATATTGGGCAGAACAACATAAAGAAAAGTTCTTAGAATAGTATTACAAGACTGGTAGTAATAATAACATATAAACTACTTTTTCAAATACACATTGCATCCACCCCAATTAAGTTTTATTTTTAGGCAAACTGCTGCAGGACATTGAGTACTGGACACTCACTTTTGAAAAATAATTTAGGTGGTGCATTTCCTGTTAGCTTCGACCTGCACTAATAATAGACATATTTACACAAATGGCTGAATGTGTTTATCAAACAGAAGCTCTGTCTACAAATGAAATGCACACATGATTTTGCCATCTGAACAAACCTCCTACATGTACAGCTTCAGCTTTCAAAAGTTAAACTCTTGCAGCTCTTTCTCTACTCTGTCTTTTGTACTGGACACTTGCACCCTGCTTGATTTAAATTCATCTCACCTGTGTGGCATTTCAGAGTCTCCTGGAGGTGTTGAGAGATGGCAGGTTAAAACATTCTGTACATGGCAAAGAGCCATTGCGTTGGCTAAACTCAGATCAGTGCCTATTTTTAGCACTTCAAGATAACGTGCTCCGACACTCATATCAACCGGAGACCCCCCGGAGAATTCATGAGCCTCGTTTCAATCTGCGAGGTCTTGTCGTGAGCAACAGGAATGTTTGTGAGGTGATTTACACACGTTTTGCAAATATATCTCTACGTAAATATAATCAGATCCAGATGATTATTTTTGGGAAGTAGCATTTTTCCATCTGATTGAACATAAAATGCACAAAACAGGAAAATATTACTCGGCCAACTTATGAAACAATTATGTGTCATGACACGTTCATGTTTTTTTTTTATGTGTTTTTATGAAAACAGAAAAATATTAGTAAAAAAAAAAACATGTCATATTCGTCATAGTACGTCATTTTAAACGGCATCTAATTTTCTCCAACGAATATAACATTTCTGTTGAGTAGAAAATGAAATGTTGCAAAATTCAAATTCAAACACTATGTAGCCTATAGTAGCTACATGCATTTTCTCCTTAAGTAGCCTAATGGTTTAATGAGAATACAAATGTATTATTATTGTTCTTATTTATCTTCTTATTAATTTTACGCAATTCAGTGAGTTGTTAGGTAGCCTATGGAAGCCCGTTTCTGCCACTAAATAAAAAAATAAAACAAGTTAATTGTGACTTTTTTATCTCAATTGCATATAAACTTGCAATTCAGATTTTTTTCTTAAATTAAGAGTTAAAAAATCTGAATTGCGTGATATAAACTCGCAAATACGAGTTATAAAGTCAAAATTAAGGTTCCTGTGGCTCAGTGATAGAGCATTGCGTTAGCAGCTCAAGGCCGTGGGTTCAATTCCCAGGAAACACACATACTGGTAAAAAAAAAAAAAAAATGTATAGCCTGAATGCACTGTAAGTCGCTTTGGATAAAAGCGTCTGCTAAATGCATAAATATAAATTGCGAGTTAGAAAGTCAGAATTGCAAGATATGAACTGGCAATTGTGAAAAAAAAAAAAAACTCAAACTTAAGCTATAAAGTGAGAATTGCGAGATATAAACTTGAATTTCTGACTTTGTAACTCAGAATTGCGAGTTTATATTTTGCATTTCTTAGTTTAAAACGTACAATTTTGACTTTATGACTCGCTATTGCGTGTTATAGGCCTAGGTCAGAATGGCAAGATATGAATTCACAATACTGAGAAAATAAAAAGTCCAGGAAACTGTATGCAACTGTGTGCAAAGGGGTTTGAGATGTTTTCTCTTGTTTGGTGGGTGTGTCAAAAATGTCAGCCCAATCAACAGCAACATGTATATTAACCACGAGACAGCTGGCACAATGTAATTAACATCAACGCTTTGGTTTGAAAGACAACAGTGCATCAGTGCAGCGCGGCTGACACAGAAGAGCGTACGCCGCCTGCGTACTGCTCAGATTTGCCAAAATGGCACAATGCTGATTTGGAGAGACACAGAGGAGAGGAATTGTTGAATAAAGTCGTTATTTTTGTTTTCTTCGTGTACAAAAAGTATTCTCGTTGCTTCATAACATTGCAGTTGAATCACTGATGGCAGATGGACTATTGACACTGTTATTTACTTTGCAGTCTATGGGACAGTCTCAAGCCTCCCTGTTTTCATCCAAAATATCTTAAATTGTGTTCCGAAGACAAACAAAGCTTTTACGGGTTTGGAACGACATGGGGGTAAGTGAATAATGACAAAATTTTCATTTTGGGATGGAATATCCCTTTAAGTCTGTCTAAATATCGTTTAGTAATTGCAATGTCTTCTGGTCCATATCCTTTCCTGTGCTAGACACTGATTAATAATGTAACATAAAAATACTATACATTTTTATATATTTTGCTATTGTATTGTGGAGTGACACTTTCATAAACGTTTCTATACTCCTCTTAATATATATATATATATATATATATATATATATATATATATCTATATATATATATATATATATATATAATGGTAAATATTACAATAACATAGCAAAACAACAGTGTTTAGCAATAATGATAAGCGTAATACTCACAATAAAAATAAAAAGGTCAAATAGATCATAACACAGTCTTGAAGGTAAGAAGTGGATTATCCTTCACCTGATATGTTTGTCTTTTCATCCTGAAATGCGAGGCAAATGTTGGATCACAATAATTAGGAACCACAGTTTCCACAAATCCCTTCACTCGATTGGGATGTTCTCTTTTATAGTGACTGTAACATCGAGAGTAAAACGCACTATACAAATAAACTTGAATTGAATTGAATTGAATTTTGCAGTATTAAACACATTTATACAGATTTCATCAGGCTCCGAAAATTCTTCAAAAAGAACACAAAGAATGGCCTTCTCAGCTGCCATAGTTGCAACTCTTGCGTCATCAGAACACGGTGTTCAATGTTCTCTTTTCAGCTTCACTTCACATAGGCTAATTCAAACGGGGGAAATAAATATTTTAAAAATATATAGGCCTATATATACAGTAGGTTTTATTTATTTTTATGAAAAGATTTTAAGCCGTTTAATTGTCGTCATGATGCACGTTTTTCTGGTTTTCGTTTTGATTATCGTAAAAAAAAAACACCTTCGGCAGTAATTTACTTGAAGAGATTAACACAGAGTTTTACACTGGTGTTTAATATCATAAATCTCATTTTGACCCATGAAAAGGATTATCATAGTTTTCATCATCACACACTTCACAGTACAGTGAGCATAGATATTGTGATCCAAAAGCGCCCTTCAGAAAAGGTGTTGAATGGAAACTATGACACTGGAATGAATGGAAGGCAGCCAGGCGTGCACAGGTAGCCTATAAGTGAATGCTGTTCTCTCAACACCTCATAAGGCAATTATGTATTAGTATTAACCGTGTAAGCTGTTGAGAGGGAAAAACATGAGAGCGTTTTATCTCCATGATGTGCTCTTAGCCATTGACTGACATAAAACAACATGCTGCGCTCCAGACCAAGTGACCCTTATCTGAACTAAAGATCTGTAATGGCAGTCAAAGCTCAGAAAACTTTTTTGAACTTGTTCATCAACTGCTATTTATAGAGACTTAACGTTTTTGAAGTAAGCAAATGTTCTGTTCACTGACTACAGTGAGCTAATCTTTTCTACTTAGGTCAATGTGCATTTCTCTGTAATTCTCCTGATTTGAGCAAAGCAGCATTTGAGCCTCCAAGCAAATAAAAGCGGGCCCACATTGAGCCATTACGTAAAGAGTCATCAGAGAATGATAAACTAAGAATAAGCTTTCTGATTAATGAAGCAGATTCTATGCTGATAAAGCAACCAAAGCCCAATCACATGTGCACCATTTGTTTCAACACAAGGGCCCTCATCTGTCACGTCTGTCCGGATACAAATTCGTGCCAAGCAAACGGTTACTAATAACAAGGTGACATGCAGCCAGGAGTGTATTCATGATGTGGGCAGTGTTGTTGTTGTGAAGCGCTGTTCTGTTGTATTAGCACAGGTAATCACATTTAAATAAGGTTCATTAGCCGAAGCGATGCGGACATATTGCATTCAGTGACCCTGAGGCAGATTTAAATCTGTGAGGGCTCTGGGGACAGCTCAGAGCAGTAATGCATTTTAAAGCATTCAACCTCTTGTAATTAATAGTACACAACTGTGAGTTCAAATTAAATTTATTCCCCAAAAGCTTTTCTTTCTTTCTATGTTTTTTCTTTCTTTTTCTTTTTTCCGAAGCACAAGGCATTTGACATCTGGTTATATCTAGAAGGAATAAAATGATAAGCATTAAAACAGGACCTGAAACTACAGGTATGTTTTTTTATTTATTTATTTTATTATATTTTTTTTATATTAATGAGGAAAAATATTATACTTTTATATATAATTGTATTATACATAATATATTATAAATACATTTAAAATGCCATTTAATATGCATTTTAGGATGATTTCTGAAGGATTATGTGACACTGAAGTCTAGGGTACAATGCAGCTTTGCCATCACAAAAACAAATTCAATTTATTTTAAAAACATCTAAAAAATCTAAACCAGAAAATCACACTAACCAATAGGCTTTACTGAAATAATTAACCACATAATTGCACCATATTGTCCATCAGTGCTAACTGTAATTTAAGCAGGACTTCACTTTAAACAAAGTACTCCTATTGCTTTTTTTTACTTGCATGCAGTTGATCCATGGAAGGCATAAGGCAAGCTGATCTGCAGAAAATTTGAATTTCCGTATTTTCCTAAAGCCTTTGCTAACACTCCAATGATGCGGAAAATGATACCATTAGGAGAATTTCCTAATGCTTTGTGTTCACATTGTGATGTGAATCTTAACCAAGGGACACACACCCTGCACCTCAACACTACTGTTAGTTTTCACATATCATATGATGCCGTGTCATGTTATTTTTTACAGTCTAATGTGGTCTGAAATGGTGGAAAACCCAACAGTGATGCAAGTGCAGCAATCAGATCAAACTAAATGAGGTCAGTACATAAATATTTAAGGCAAACTCTAATGGGAGGCCTTTGGTAGACATTAGCCATGTTGAAAAGGACTTTTTTAAACTTTCAATCAACTGCAGATGAGAGTAATTCACATATTGAGATGTAAATCGCAACTAAAATAGTTAAAGATCTGTTGACATAAAATTGATCCTTCATTTCAGTAAGAACATCTGAAACCATGAAAAAAAAACAATATACCGAAATCCCAACAGATGCTGGTGATGATCTTCATGACAGATTATAAAGTAATTCCAAAAGCAATGTGCCTTTTCACAATATCACATTTTATTGCACGCTAGCCAACTTGACGTCAAAATGATGAATCTTGTACAATACTTCACATGAGGCACTGATACATAAATTATTTCTGTAAAAATGTGAAGTTGGGACAATAAATTCATAACAAAACCTGCCCAAAAATATGTCTGTGCATCTCATTTACAGAAAGATCAATCTAACATTTATAACTGGTAGAAATTCAAAATGAATGGAAAATGCAAGAAGCTCATTACCCCATGGGCAGCTCACATTTGACACAAATAAGGTGCAAATAGCAAGTAATATTTAACATTATCACATTGCCACACTTTTTTGTATATCCTGTACAATGCATCAAATAAATACTGTACATTTTAACATTTGTTTAATATAAACAACTTCCTCCTTGTACAATTTGCACATTATACAGGTATGAGGTAAAACAAGATTTAATAGCACACATTCGAGAATGAAACATTCCAATAAACAATGTAAAGGCTCAAAGCCTGAAAACATTGCTATGAAGAATGAAAAACACTGTTTTAACACACCACTGCTTCATTCCGGCCAAACTGCCATTTATTACTGCTAAATACTGAATGGTTTGTATTTCAAATGATGTCAGTTTTTACAATTCAACCCTTGCAAAATGTTTTGAACCCATTTAATCCCACATTAACATTTGTGACTGCATTTGCTTTTGAGCTTGAGGGATCTAGAAAAGTTGTATTTTTGTGTGCATTTTACATGAGCTCTCAGCAATAGACTGTAGACTGTCTTGATGTAGGCTAATGTGATCATTTTTAAACAGCTGGTTTAAATGGTTAGTTTAGAGCTTTTTGCTTCTAGTTGGCTCCTCTGTGTATATGATAAACGTAGCTTATATTTAATGGGTCTATTATTAATGTATTTTTAGGAATACTCTGTCTTGTACGAATCACATCACAATATACACTACATTTTATTTCATGTCAATGAACACATTTGTAAATAGTAAGAAACCCATTTTGAATGCCTGATTGATTCACTTTTTTGGAAATTTGTATAAATTACAATACGTTTCAAGGAATATTGTTACATTTAATGAAACGAAATGTATGCATGTAGCCTATCTTTGAAATAGGCCTACCTGTTCCGCACAATTGAGTAGTAAAAAAAATTAAATGATGCTGCTTAATTGTTTATAATTTATTTCGTTTTATTAACAGCAATCCCAGGCAAAAAAAAAGGATTAAATGGGTTCGTTTTGGTTGTTTGGACACTGCAAAATGTTGGCCTGTTATCTATTTTATACAACAGCAAGTTCCGGTCCTCGAATTTGATTGGCTGAACTGCTTTTCAAAAGTGCTGAATTTTTGTACTTGCACATTTCACTGTTTGTGTTACTCCAATTGTGTTCATGGAGGCTGAAGTGAAAGCAGAGCGAGTGCGCGTTTTTTTTTTTTTCGATCCATGATCGCTCGAGTAAAACCCGGAGTTGAGCGAAGTGATTACAGAGCGCGTTGGATGGGGGAGGGGAAATCGATGTGGCTCCGCCCACCCATATATTTAGTTTGTGCGTTGCTTGGCAATGGTCAAAAATAACGTTTTTTTTTAACATTTTTTTTTCTTACACTATTTTCGTTGATGAAGAAGAAATGTGCGACTGGCCATTTTTCTCAGAAACGCATGTCACGTCACATTGATTGTTTTTTCGAACAAGCAATAGCCTATCACACTTTCAGCGCGGTCATCATTACCTGATATGAAATACAAACAGCACTCTTGCTCGTGTGATATCGATTAAATTGTCACGGTTGTACTTTTACAGTTGAGACTCTGAATGGGACATCCTGCCGTTTCTTTCCAGACTGCAGTCGCTGCTGTCCGCGCCGTTACAGTCCGACCAGGTCCCGAGCATGCTCTGCTCCGTTGAGTTCCCAAAGCCCCCGGTGCAGCGCGACAGATCGCACGAGCTCACGTGCAGCCTGCGGTCCGCCTGCCTCGGACAACACAACAGCCTCTTAAAGGCTTTCCTGAAGTCGGGACTCCGACAGTATATGATGGGGTTGAAGGCGGAGTTCACGTACCCCAGCCAGTTCAAAAACACGAAGAGCTCCTTATCCACCACTTGTGAGCAAAACACCCGCATCACGTTAACGATGAAGAACGGCAGCCAGCAGAGCGTGAACGTTCCCATGATTATTCCCAACGTTTTCAGTGCCTTCTGCTCTTTTAAAGCCAGGATCTTGGTGGTTCGTTTTCGGTTAGGTTTGCAATTAGTACCATGATTGTTGTAGAACCTTCCCTCACATTTGTTGATTTTGTTCAGCTGTTGTTTGGCTTCTCTATACACTCTGGCATATACGAATATCATGACTATTAAAGGGATATAAAACGATATAATAGAGGAGGAGATGGCATATGCGCGGTTGGTAATGAAGTCACAGCACTCGGGATTGTCATAGCACGCTGTCTCGTCTCTGTCCCGGGACCAGTGCATTAGGATGGGTGGAAATGACACCAGAGCAGATATAGCCCACACTCCACAAACCACAACCTTGGCTCGTGCTTTCGTTAAAAGGCTTTGATAGCGAAACGGGGAGATGATGGCGATATACCTGTCTATTGCAATTACGCACAGGGTCTCGATGCTCGCCGTGACGCAAAGTACATCAACAGATATCCAGAATTCACAGAAGAACGATCCATAAATCCAGGCTCCTCTTACCTCCAAGGCTGCACCAAATGGCACTACCAGTAACCCCATGATGAGATCTGCGCACGCCAGAGACACGATGAAAACATTGGTGAGCGTCTGGAGCCTCTGATTCCGCGCTATGGCGACTATGACCAGTATATTTCCCACTACAATGATGAACACTATCAGACCCATGATGATTCCCATGCCCACGAGCCACTGTTCGGATAGGTTAAGATCCATCGTGCCGCGTTTAGAGTCATTGCTGTAGTTTACGGACGGTAAACCGTCTCCCATGGTGTGGAGAAATGAAGCGCGTTCATTCAGAACTTCAGGTCCAGTGTGGAGCGCTTCCATCCGCGCTCTGCTCTCCAGCCCAGGCCCACACGCGCGCACTGAAAGAAAGAGCAGAGCGACAAATACAAAGGTGACGTCACAGGGCTGCACAGCCAATGGTTCTGCATTTCTAAATTGTAAGTCTTTCACTATTTGAGAAACACAAAGCGCCGCGCAAAACCTATTGGTCCTACCCAAGTGCAGACTTTGCGCGGCGCTTTTACGCATGGTAATTTTAGGACTTTTGGCGCACCACACGTTACAGAAGGGTCCAAACGTTTGAGAGCACGTTTTTCCCTTTTGAACTGGGAAATAAACAGTGTAAGATAATTGGTGAGCACATTGACCCCATGTCGATAATGCCATAAAATGATCATAACACACCCCAATGCACACAGCCCAGCTAATAGCAAAAAGTGTTATTAAAGTTAAAGGTATTTTGTGAAATAATTTTGTGAATGCTCCTTTAGGGAATATGTTTTATTAATGAAAAAACTATATTCAAACTGATGTTTTACATATTCTGTACAGTGCAATTTATACATTTTACATAAAAAAAACCTTTTTGCAGTGCTTTAAAATGTAGTCATTTAAAATAATTGTATGAATGGTGGCTTACAGTTAAACTAAATTTTAATAACTAATCACTTCAGGAATTAGATAATCTATATAATTATATTAGTAATTATATAAATTGCATAATTTTCTCTACTTTTATGTTATGTATAGCCAACTAAAAACCATACTTGTGCTTTTATGTGCTACACATGAAACATTTTCACTTCACAAAAGCTCTTCATAGTGAAAAAGGGCTCTTTAGATTCTAATAATGTTCTTCAAACTGAGAAAAAAATGGTTCTTTTATGAACTGCTCACTAGCTTTTTTGGGAACCAAAAATTGTTCTATGGCATTGCTGTGAAACCCCCCATTTGGAGGCTTTGCTTTTAAGGGTGTAAACTCATGTAAACGTCAGTGCAGACTTCTCAAACATCTGGAAAATAATATGCAACAACACTGCCTGACAGCACAAAGCAATTACAGGGCCCCTGGACAGATACGGCGCATGTTTTGCAAACTTCACAATGCTCGATTCAGTTGTTCCATAATCGTGCCCTGGCACTTTCCTGGACAAATCACCACCAGCCAAGCTATAAAAAGAGCCAACAGTAAGCCACTTGCTTTCCTTCTGAAAACGAATCAGCCCGGGCGAGAGGTGTTTTTCTAGCAGTAGGAAGCTGTTACTAGATAAGATCATAATTGCACCTCCTTATAGCCGGGACACAGACAGGCACATTAGACTAATGCTGCCGCTACAGAATTTCTCTCTCGTTCTCATTTACATTCCAGCATTGTAGAACAGCATTCTGACCTTTTCTTCTTTTAAAAAAGTCAACATGTATTAGCAGTCCCAAAAATAAAGGGATATTTGATATTAACTGCACCGACATGTAATAATGCAGGGCCACACACTTTCAACCGTTTTTGTCATTGTTTGATCCATCAGATGAAGTCCAGGGACTCTTGTGAACGGAATGATCTCACTCTTTCTATGCGAGTGAAAGGAAGTCTACTCATGTTGCATGGCTACAGGCGCTGGTGCAGGAATCAGGATTCAGGGCTAATAGTGTCTGTAAGGAGAGTTATGCAATCTATGTAGCATAAAAATCCCATTCAGGTACCAATGCAAACTGAGACATGCATGCATTGGATCGCTTGGAATTAGGGTTAATGTTGTATTTAAGGATGGTTATTGCATGCATTGGATCGCTTGGAATTGTGGTAATGCAGTTTAATGATGATGACTGCATAATGAGGGAAGAACGGTCTCCCCTCAGTCATGGATTAACACTGTGCCTTTTCGACGGCGTCGAAAATGTTTTATCAGTTAAAGGAATGTCTGTTTGCTGATAAATATACTCACCCTAAAAAATTATAAAATGTGTCCAGGTCAGATGTAGATGAGTTTGTTTTTTCATCAGAAGCAGATTTGTTTTTTTTTTTTTTTTTTTGTAGCATCACAGATGTATCATGTAAAATAGGATGCCTCTGGCTAAAATGAAGCGGGTGCTTAATTTCAGAATGTAGAGAGTCCAAACGTTGTAGTCCAAACAGCTGATAAAAACATCACAATAATCCACAAGTAATCCACATGACACTAGTCCACCAGTTAATGTCTTGTGAAAAGCTGCATGTTTTTAAGAAACAAATCCATCAAGGCCTTTTAACTAACAGTAAATGTTACAATTTTAACTTTAAAAATGAGTAAAACCATGAACAAAGACATGATTGTAAAGTGTAAAAATAAAAATGGCAATACTGAAATGATGCTTTTGACTTGCAACGTGCAGTTCAGTGAGTGAGTCATAATATGTTGATTCAGGGGCTGGATTTCATTTAATGAGCGATACGCCCTAAGGATTTGTCAGACTGATTCAAAGTGACAACTTCTAGTTAAAGTTCTGTTAAAGAGGTTGGGAAATAATGATACAGTGAGAGTTTTCTTTTAGAGCAAATAACGATTTGAGCAGCAAACTAACAGTTTATACCAATTTAATCACAATGGCTTTCTGCATTAACGATTCTTAAGACGTAACCACAGAGCAGCTAATAAAACATATTCTGAATTTAAATGAGCCCATGCAAGGCCAGTGCTAAATACAGCATGGAAAATGAACATTCTTCTCAGTATTATCAAAATGAAAGGATTAAAACATGTAAAGTACTATGACAATTATGTAAGCGAAACCTAGGTGACATTTCATATTTCTATTCACAGCACTCTAATTATCTTTAGTTTCATGCCGTTATATTAAAATTCACAGAGCACAGTATTCAAGTCATGGTAAATGTCTTCAGAATATTAATCCTGGATAATATTAAATTAGAAAGTTCCTTGCATATTTACCCAAAAACCTGCACCATATAATAAACTTTCATTTTCTGACCTTCAGAAGGAGATCTGTTGTGGCTTTGAGGAGAAATAGTAAGAAATTAATAAGTGATTTAGTGATTTGATGGTTGGAAAGTGGAATGTGAAGTTTTCATTATGTATTATGCATCTGTTAAACTATGAATTTTGATTGAAATACTTGTTCCAGACATTCATAAACTCTTGAGAGAGCCTGGATAAGCCACATCTGTCTGTCAGTCTATGCTTCACACTCCATATGTTTCATACATTCCATACGTTTACACTTCTGGCAAATGTCACAGATCAAAAACAGCATCTGTCTTCCCCTCTTCCTGATGGAAGGAAGGTTCAAAGGGTCATTATCTGACAAACAGCACGTTCTGATCTCAGCCTTGGCTGTTAACCTCTGAAAACATGTTGTTCATTCTATGAGCTGCACATATGCAAACATAAACATGACTGCAGCTGAAAGTTCATTGTGTTCCCTTCGAGGTGCGTTATAGAATTGTTGGAGCATTGGAAGTGTGTATATACAGTATTTTACCCCAGAGAGACAGATGTCCGTTAACTTTTAAACTAGTGTTTAATAGTGTTTGAATTGCCAATAACTCAGCAGCTGGTGGGATTACATAATGATATCAGTTAACCTTAACATGAGAGTATACTGAGAGTAGCTATACTTATTAAAAATAACTGTCCTTTATCAGCAACTATAATGAACCTTTAGCATCCATGGAAATTGTTCATCGTCCAGAAGGTTCTTTATAGTTGAAAAAGTTTCTTTAGATTAGAAAAATCCTTTTGTAAGTATTTTTTGTATTGTTTTAAATTTTTTGTCGTCTATATGGATTTTTTGATTGTAAACAGTAGAGACATACTTTAAAAGTTCTTCTTTTGTGTTCCACAGGATAAAGAAAGTCATACAAGTTTGGAACGGCTTTGAGTTCACGTTGTTGCCTTTATCAATCACCCATAACATTCTTCAGATTATTTCAGTGCTCTTGAAAAATGATGGGTGATTCTGGCCAAGAGAACCTGAGTGTTTTTCCCCTCCAACCCAAAATTGCAGGAACGTCTTTGCTAAATTCATAAATTTGCAAGTGCGTAATCATCTCAAGTGCAAATGCTCTTTCACTGCTGCTGTGAGCTGTTGTGATGAAAGCAGATGTGTGTCAAAAAGCAGCTGTCTGATTGACTGCCTGTTGAATTCTAATGTTCTATTTCATGTTTACGCTTCTGTTAATCCTCCATATAGACTCGGGCTCTGATTGGTAATGTGCTTTCTGGTTAAATATTAGCCTGTTGCGCAGAAATGGGCGATGTGGCTTCTCTGGGGGATTCTTGTGAGTGGAAATGAACATTCTGATGGCATTCGGTGTTTGCTGAGAGATTATGAGGATCACATTCAGCAGCACAAAGCATATATTTTCACAGCTCAGCTTTATTTGGAATTGCTGAGAACATTAAGCCAAGGAAATGGAGCGTGGTGGCAATACCACTTTTTTAGACAGCCAAACACTTTAGGGACTGGAGCACATGGTCATCTGGTGTGTGTGTGTGGATCTTCACTGAAATAACTTTACAATTAGGATAACCAATCATTAACATTAGTCAACTAAATAGGTGCACTACAACTCAAAATATTAAGATTTTTTTTCCAGCATGAATGCATTCAATTTAGTGAAAGAGACAGGAAAAAACATTAAAACATCTTACTGACCCCAAACCACGAAATGGTGTCATTAACCATCAATGTACAATAATCTTACACCATTTATTAATCAGTTTATATTATTTTTACATATACATTTTCAGCATTTCAAATTCAAAGTTATATGAATAACATTGAGTAAATGTATCATGACAAACATGAATTAACATTAATCAATGGTATATTTATAAACTGACAATCAGTCGACTAAATAAATGTTGTGAAACAAATTGTTGATTTTTAGTTCATGATACCTAATGCTTTATATTAACAAATCAAACCTAAAAAAATGACCACTGAAATCTTTCTCACCATGAAGCATCTCTGCTGGAACAGATGGTCTTTTGTCATTTACAATGAATGCATTGGTCCTTGTGTGTAGTGAAGAAGATATGAAAACACTGAACACATAAATGCTGGGAAAATAAACTTTATTAGACCACTGCATCCAATTAATCTGTTTAAGTGCAGAATTTGGAGGCTGTCCCTCAAAAGAGTGAGAGATAAATTTTGTTTTTATTAAACAGTTTATGGGCTAGAACTGCCTCAGGAAGCACAAGCAAAGCAAACAGCAACAGAAAAATTTTAGAGGCCATTTCTACACAGTGTCTAGAAGAATCACTTGGTCTGATTCACACTCATACTCTGCAAGCACATGATCTATCAGGAATACATTGTAGTTCCATTGTTAATGTTTAACAGCACTGAGAGGCTATTATTTCAGAAAACATGAATATGTAGATGTAAATGGCTCATGATTCGATTCCACAAAAGACTGAACACTGAAATTAAAGTCACCGCTTGATTTCCGACACATAGCTCATTCATATAAAGTGTACTGCTCATTAGAAAAGCACTTAAGCCTGGTAAACAATAATAAATAATGCCAATTAAATAGCATTAAGTCTGACTGCTCATTTACAAGACTGGCTTACGGTAAATGGTTAAGAAAAAAAAAGTGCAGTGCGGGAAATAATAATAATATCAGCCAACCCAACTGTGAAGGGCTGTCAGAGCAGCTGAAACTGGCTACATTTTTACACTACACAGCATTATTTCAAATAATATTGTGTGAGAGCATGTGAGTGACTGAATGAAGATGGCTGATAATGATATCAGGCTATTTGACAAAGGCATTACAGAAGCTTAATCATGTGAAATACCCCTAGCAGAACCACAAAAAATATTGAGAATGAGGCACTTTGTTCAATATTTGTCAAGATTTAACAGTCAGATCCTGTCTCTACAATTAGTACTTGCAACGTGAAGTGTCTGATTACTACAGTACGTGTTAACCGCAGAATCTGATTTGAATGTTAATAGGATATTCACCTAAAAAAAATAATTTGCTCATCCTCATGTCGTCCTGTTTTTCTTATGTGGAACACAAAAGGAGGAAAAATATATTTTTGTTCATATAATGAAAGTCAATGGGGTCCAAAATTATGGAAGCTTGTTTCTATCGCAGGACACAAAAATAAAAAAGGTAATTGTGACTCTCTTCCAATCGCAACTAAGGTTATATCTCACAATCTGAATTTTTTTCCCTCAGATTTGCAAGAAAGCCGCAATTGTAGTGTTTTTTTTCAGATTGTGAATTAGGTTATATCTCAGAATCTGAATTTTTTTCCCTCAGTTTAAACTGAAAGAAACTTGCACTGACTGATCTTAAAATATATCAGTGCCTCTGTTTTGTCTCAAAATGCACACCAGTAATATTTAAAGGCACGTTAATAAAAATTACTTAAATGTCCTAACTGAACTATTGCCTGGCTTAGTCTAAGCCCTGTCTGTAAAACCAGGCTATAAACTCAGAATTGTGAGAGAAAAAGTTGAGATTGAAAAACTATAAGATAAAAAGTTGCAATTACCTTTTTTATTCCATGGAGCAGATAAAACAAACAAACAAAACTGCAAGATGCAAACTCAAAATTGGGAGGTATAAACACAGAATTACAAGAATAAAGTCAGAATTCTGAGTTTATATCTCACAATTATGATGTTTTCAGAATTCCTATTCTCAGAATTGTAAGAAAACAAATTTTAATTTTGAGTTGCAATTACTTTTTATTTTTTATATCATGGCAGAAAACCAGGCTTCTATACAAAACATCCTCAATAAATCCCACTAAAGTTTTTTTTTTTTTTTTTTTTTTTTTTTAAATGGTATGGAAAAAAAAAAAAAGTCTGTTCTGCATTTTTTGTGTTTCACCGAAGAAAGTCATACAGGTTTGGAATGACATAAGGATGAGAAAACACAAATTATAATTTTTGGATGAGCCAAAAATTTAAATTCTGTCATCATTTACTCAAATCTGTATGACTTTATTTCTTCTGAGGAACATAAAGGAAAATACTTCATAATGTTGGTAACCAAACAGTTTTGATTCCCACCGACTTCCATTGTAATTTTTCTCCTTACCATGCAAGTCAATATGAACCAAAATTGTCAACATTGGGATTCTTCAAAACATCATCTTTTGCGTTCCACTGAAGAAATTCTGAAGAAAGTTCTGGAATGACATTAGGATGAGTAAACAATGACAGAATTTTTCTTTTTGGTCAAGTGTCCCTTTAAATGTGCTCCAAGATCCTTTGGGTGGACACTTATTTTAAAAGGCATGCTCAAGCGTCACAGCAACAGAACCTTCCTGAGATGTGGAACCAATCAGAAGAGGTTGTTTAAAGGACACTGCCTTCATCATACAAGCCCCGCCCTCAGAAAGGCAGCAGTAAACCCAGGCGTCGAGCGTCAGTGTGGGGTCTGGGGATGCAGGGGCCACTGGGATGGATGAGACGATCGAGATAGGTTCAGAGAGATCACTGATGCTCCCGGTTACAGCTCGCCCTTCCAGTAACCACTCATTACCTGCCGAGAAAAAAAACATGGCTTAGTGTGCGGCCGATGGACGATTCCTGTAACGTTTGATATTTCTGGCTGATGTTTGTCTGGAAGGCACTGGTTCCTGAAGCACCATGTGTCTGGGTGTAAAACAACACGTATACATCAGCCAACACATTGAAATATTTCTCTGGCAGTTGATGGGGACTTTCAATATGCATACAAACACAATTTCAGTAGGGAATCATGTGCGTTAGCGGTGAAAGGAAACGCCTTTTGTTAATGGTTCTGCAATGCAGTGTGTACCAGGTGTGTCACTGGCCTTGAATCAAGGGCAGGCTACTAAGACAAGTGTCAGATAGAATTAGGACAGTGTCCAATCAAATGATCCCCAATGAGACCGAACCAGAGAGGATGTGAGCAAAGACCTACAGGGCTGACCTACGTAAAAAACATAAGCACAGAGCACAAAATATAAACAGAAACCAGAAAAATGTTTTTATGGCAGCGTTATACATTATATCAGTTGATTTATCTTTTGAAAGCTAAAAAAAAAATTCTGTATCAAATGTTATTTTTAAAAGTACAATCAAACTCTCTTTCAATAAAATAAATGACACCATGATTGATATTTAGCTATCTAATCATATAACATTAGTTTTTAAATGCTGATTAAATGTGCAAATATTTACTAGGGCAATTGCAGTACAGTTTAATAAATTTATGCAGAAAATTTTAATATCGTAAAAAAAGAATTATGCAAATAAATTCTCATTCTCCTTAAATAAAATCTGTTTATGCAACTACATATGCCTACAATTTTAATCATATAAAATCAAATACATTATATTTAAATTACATAAAAATAATTACAACAATACAGCAATATTACAAGAATTTAATATAAAGACTTTTCTATTTTACTATATTTTAGAATATATAATTAACTCAGAATTCATTTAAAATGTTGTGCTGCTTAATATTTTTTTTGAAACTGTAAGATATTTATCTGAAATAGAAATATTTTGTAACAAGAAATATCTCTTTTGATCAATTTAATGCATTCTTGCTGAAGAAGTTAAATATTTTTCCAAATCAAAACAAAAACGTACTGACCACAAACTTTAGAATAAAATCATAAAAATTGAAGTCACATGATGGCACTTTCCCAAAGTCTCCATTAATTTCTGACCCTGCTTGCTGATATAACATTTACATAATGATAATTTTCCAGGGGGTCAAAATACAGGAATTCAATCTCACACTTGTATTTACATATAACACACAAAACATTTACACTAGTTACTACTACACACGCGAAGCCACCCACAAACAAGCACTTACGGTAATTTGGTGCATAATTACAGTCAATCAATCAATCAATCAAAGTCAGACAGAACTAGTAGTTGCCGTTTCTGAGAATTCAACGCCCACAGCCGGTCAGGCTTTTCTGGTCCTAATGGGTGTCTTTGTTCTAATTATGCAGAGTAGCTCCACGGGACTTTATGTCACTTCAACTATGACCACTTTCGAAACTAATTAGGTGCTTGTTTATTGGATGGTAAAATAAAATGTTCTGGTGCGGAGTGTAGACAAACAATCAGTGTGATGAGCAGAAATCGTCTCTGGTGACTGGGCTAATTATCAATCATGGAAGACGTGCTTTCGGGCGGGATTGACGTTTTTGTGCAGAAGAACAGAGAAGAGACAACAGGAAAGACAAATGTTGCAGCAGACGGACGGAGGGAGAGGCAGAAATGATGATGCTAAAAAAAGAGAGCGAGATAGAAAGGGTAAGATAGAATGAAGGGTTGACCGTGTGTTGGGATGCATAGAGGAATTGTTTATTTATCCTTGGATCATCTCCCAGTATGGCCAGCTGGTCCCTGAAGCCTGCTGAAAATGTGTGAACACAGCAATCCGAAAAAAACAGAAAACTATAGTTTACCCCACAGAGGAGCCCCAGAGGAATAGTGTACAAGGTGTGAAAAATTGCATGCAAATAAACACGTTTTACATAATTGGCACTGAGAGCTAGTGAAGATGCTCTTATTGGATACATTTGATTTCGTACCTTCTGCAGATAAGCTCCAGAAACTAGGGGCTTCTTCGGTCAGCTTGGTCCCAGTTGGTAGTGCCAATTTCAGAAAAAGAGTGACTGACTGCCCTGAAGAAACTGTGATTGATGGCATTGTAAGGACTGGGGCTGATTTTGGAAGTTTGGGAAGCTTTCTGACCTCAGGTGTGCTGCTAGTGGAAGTTGTGAAGACAGCATCAACCTCTTGCTGAACAGCAATGGGAAACTGGTGCAAAAAGAGAAAGAAAACAATAAGCCAATCGTTAAGAATGACAATTGACAACCCACATGTGGGAACTCACCAAAGAGATCGTTTTGGTCTCCAGGTCCAGGACTTTGATGCAATTGTTGTTGGTGTCTGCCACATACAGCAGCTTTCCTCCTTCACCCAGACACAGGCCTCCGGGTTCGTTGAAGCTGGACTCCAGAAAGCTTGGGCCGAGTCCGTTCCCAGCCTTCCATGTGCCTGCAAGCACCCTGGACTGCTTAGTCTTCGGATCCACCACTTTGATCTGCAACAGAGAAGAAGCTCCTTCATGACCATGGAGTCACTGACCATTGATAGTGCTTGCCCATTCAAAAACTTGCACCACTTTTTGTGGTTAAAGGAATAGTTCGCCCAAAAATGAAAATGTATTCACCCTCAGGCCATCCAAGATGTAGAGCTTGATTCTTCATCAGAACAGAGTTGGAGAAATTTAGCATTCCATCACTTCCTCACCAATGGATCCTCTGCAGTGAATGGGTGCCATCAGAATGAGAGTTCAAACAGCTGATTAAAAACATCACAGTAATCCACAAGTGATCCACACGACTTCAGTCCATCAGTTAACATTTTGTGAAGTAATACTTATCACTTCCAGCCAAAATAGGAGTCCATATTCCATAATAATGCTTCCTCTAATGAAAAGGTGTATCCCCTGTTGTCCTCACACCTTAAAATCCACCTACATATTTGTTAAGAACCATTTTTGGTGCTTTATCTGTGCATTTTCTCTCATGATTCAGACGAGACAACTTTTCTACTGGAGAAAGCAGTATTATAGATTGTCTCATTCTGATGGCACCCAATCACTGCAGATGATCCATTGGTGAGCAAGTGATGTAATTCTAAATTTCTCCAAATCTGTTGTAATAAAAAAAAAAAAAAACTCAACTACATCTTTGATGGCCTGAGATGGAAGAAAATTCAGGAAATAAGTGTGAGAATTAAAAAAAAAAAAAAGTATGTTAAAAATATTAAATAATAATAAAATAGGGGTAATGCTCACAAAAATGTGTTTGTCAAATGCTTTCTATAAAAAGTGTATTAAGCTTTCTTTCTTTAAAAAATTACCCTTAGTCTGATTTTATCCAATCCGTTTTTAAATGCTGCTTCAGTGTTAAAATATATACTGGGTATATTATACCTTTTATATATATATATATATATATATATATATATAAAAAAAAATCACATACATACATAGACATACATACATGTATAGTAAATAGATATAGTGTTGAAAGTTTATTTTAGCTTTAAATAAAAGTCACTCAGTAGGACTTCAGTGCATTGTTTGTGTCTGGTGCAGAAAGACTGACCTTGTGATTGTAAGAATCGGCTACATAGAGGAGGCTGCTGCCCTCATCCCAGGACACTCCTAATGGATGCTGCAGTTTTGCATCTATGCCTTTACCATCAACGTCTCCAAATGCAAAAAGGTTCTGTTCAAGCAAAGAGAAAACATAATCTTTAAAGACCATACATCATTTCTTGACCGCTTAACCATGCGAACAACGTTACGCTTTGGTGCAAAGTTTTGAGAATGTATAAATGAGCCTTTTCTGTATATTTACTCAATCACAGTGCTGCAGTGAGTGTACAAAAATAAGTCACTGGACTTCACAAGGGAAGAAAAAAAAAAATCCCAGTGACCAAATATGGTGAAACCCAATCCATTCTCATTATCTGCCAGAAGAAAACAGTCTACTCAAAGGAAATCTAGCAGATCTGAAAAATGTCTCAACTGCTTCAAGGAATGGAGAAAAATAGTTTCTCATTCAAATCGCCTAGATTCATTAAGTGATAAAAATTGCTCCACGACTTCATTTATTAAATGTCTCCTTATATTATAGTAAGCTTTGGGATCTTGTAGTGCCAAACAAACTTGTAAAAAAAAATGCTTTACACTGCATGAAAATGTGGCGTTTAATCAACTGTGATAATTTATGACAGCATAAAAATTCAAATCTCTCCATGTGGTGTTTTTTGTGAACTGGGCAACAACAACTACTTCCCTTATAAAGCATGTGCAGGGAAGACAAAGTGCTCAGTAGGGAGAGAAATTATCTGATACTGATCAAAAGAAATGTCCTCACAAGAAGAGAAGAGAATTTTAACACCTTTAAACTTCTTTATTGGTATCTGATTGTCTTATAATTCATTGCATTAACCCGGCTAATTATGTATAAAGAACTTTTAACTTGTAAATGCAGGTAGGGCTTACCAGAGGATCTCTTTCTCCCCCCACCACATGTTTGACTGCTCCATCCTTCAGTGAAAGGCTACGAATGGTGCTGCTCTCACTGTCAGCGATAAAGAGACACTCCCAGGGCTCAGTCGGGGCAAGAGCCAGGCCTGACGGCTGGGCCAGACCTGCTTTATAAGGGTACGCGTTATTCCTGTTCTCCTCATTCCCACTGCCCGCAAAGCGCACACATGTTCCTTTTTTGCTGTCGCTGGAAAAGGCATTAGATAAAGATGGTTAAGTCTGATTAGAATGATTATATGGAACAGTTAGTGCTCTTAATTTGGCTGACTCTAAAACAAAAGCCGGAATTGTGACAAAATAACTGCAATTAGGATCTAATAGCATGTAAGAGCAAAAAAAAAGTCTCTGGCACACGGTGCCAGAAATTCTTGAGATTATTATATTTAATAAAGTATCTCCCCCCCCGTATGTTCTTTATCTGATATATTAAAGCTGTTATCGATGCTTTCTACGGCTCTAAAAACATCAAGAGAAATGTTACATTTGTGAACAACACACCAAGTTAAGAGTTCATTTTGTATCAGGACGATCAGAACCAGTGTGGCTGCCCAGAAAATGACATCACTTGGGCAGTCCCGGGGCCTCTTTTTTTGAATGCTGCCTTGACTGTACAGAACTAACATGAGGAGAACACAGGGAGAAGAGCTCACCTCCCTTTGGGAAGCTTCCCGTCCTCCAGGAAGAGAGCCCAGATCTGATGCGTTCCTGCCATGGCTATCCACAATATATCACCACCTGCATAAACACAAACACACGCTATCAAATAGTAAACAGCTTACGTGTTTACAACATATTGATGTTGATTATGTTGCTTAAAATAAGAACTAATTCTTAGTCAAGTACACATTAAATGAGTAAACTCGCATAACCTTCATATCACATTTTATCCTTTCGGGCTGCATAAAGATCCTTTTACTAGATCTCACCAATGCATGCATGGTCATTCCACATTGTAAATGAGACTGCTTATATTCATATAAAGTAATATATTATCAGTGGATCAGCCGTAATTTTATGAGGCTACGAGAATTTTTTATTTTTTTGTACGCACAAACTTTATTCAACAATTCTTCTCCTTTGCGACACCCTGGGACCATTTTGGAGAGTATCATGATGAATGCGTGTACTTTCCTCTGAATGTGTGCGTCAGCAGCATCACGCGCATGAGTTGTTTATGTGCAGGAAAAAGCATGTGCATGCGTCATGATACTCTCCAAAATGGCACCAGGGTGATGCAAAGATGAATTGTTGAATAAAGTTGTTTTAGTTTAGTTTTTTTTTCTTTGCACAAAAAGTATTAATAAAAATTAATAAAATAATTTTCATTTTTGGGTGAACTATCCCTTTGTGCCTACCCCACAAATGCGTCCCGTTACAACAAAAAAAGCAACAATTCTATATTATATTATATAGACTATTAACTATTATTAACTACTGGTCTGTGGGGGGGGGGGGGGGATCATGTTTTTTACCTCAATATTTCACCCTAAAAATGTAGTAAAGGAGCCTGAAGTTGATTACAGGACTAATTAATTAACCTAAATATTATGTAATATATGTACTATTTTGTTTTGTATATTGTTTATAATATTTTGTAAGTATGTTATAAATAAATAATGGTGATTTTTTTGTTTCTAAAATGTATTTTATAAAATTTAGTTTGACTGTTTTCCACTGGTTAAGATTTGCCTCTTTTCAAAGACCCTTTGTGAAAAAACAAACAAGAAAAATGTGACCATATTGATTTATTCTATTTGTGGAATGTGGCAAATGACAAAGTACTGAAATGCTCTAGTGCAATGAAAACATAAAAGTACGCTATGGTGTCCAGCAGAGTGATCTGAACTGATGAATTTACATTAGAAATCAGTTTAAGTACCAAGTGGAGGGGCTCTAATACTTGAGAGCTTTGCGTTGCGATTTCTCTTTGAGGAATCAGAAATGAGGTGCTCTGTACTTGTGTCTAACAATAGACCTCTAATGGTACTGTGCTTATCAAAGACAATTTCATTGTTGGGCTGGAGCCTAACTACTTGCATTCATGAAAGAGTGAGACAGAGGGAAAGAAAGAGTGAGGAAAAGAGAGGGGGGAAAGATTGAGATGGAAAGGAAAGAAGCAGAACTCTCCTCTCGCAGGTTTTCAAAGGGATCTGAGATGGATGGAAGGCAAACGAGCCAAAGTAGATGAAATCTGATGAATGACAAAGACATGCTGCAGGATTTCAACATTACAATTAAACTTCAAGGTGGAAAATGAGTGGAAAAAAGGAAAATACAAACCAGACAGATGATTAAGGGAATATTATGAATGATGAAGTGCAAAATGCAAATATTACCGTAGGTACTGATTTGTCATATACAGAGAAATGAATTTCAAGAACCATGTTGTTTCTAGCATCTCCTCCTACATGAGCATCCAGTTTTTTTAAAACAAATTACACACACACATACATATATATTTATAAAATTCACTGTACAAATACACGTGTATATATATAAGGGGTGTAATGGTACATGCATTCGTACAGCAAATTTTCAGTACATGTCTTTCAGTTCAGTACATGTGAGTACATGTATACACAACAAATACAGCATTGTAGCCTTTTAACCACCAATAATCATGATACTCTCTGTGTTTTGTTACTTTCGATAAGAAACAAAGTCTCTTTTTTCAAATTCTGTCCATTTTTACTAGGAAATTTAAACATAAAATGCTGTTTTGCGCTCTTTGATGTGGCGTGACAGATCTCTGTATAGACACATCAGTTCAAGCAGCAGTGTGGAGTGCGAGTGAATGCGATCATCTCTTCTTCTTTAATACGGTTTACTACTAGTTACAGCATGAAATAAACATGAATGAACATCTGAAGGTATGTTGAAAGATCTTGTGTGTGTCTCAGTATTTTAAACGTGGAAAGACACGGTTACGTTAAATATATGCCCTCTATTTGCTTATATATTCATTATATTTTACTTAACCTGAAGTAGAAACATAACTTCATAATTAGATTTAGAAGTTAATGCAAAAACTGCCTTACATGCGATTTACAAGTTTGTACACAATTTTTTTTTAATTTTTTATTTGAGTGTTTATTATTATATAAAATAAACAGAAACTGAATTTAATAGTTTTGTATGTTATTTATAACATTAATATTATAGTAATGTGTAAGTAAAGAGCTCCAGATTACAACATATAGATTTTTTTATCCTTACGTAAATTCTAATTGTGTTTATTTAAAGACCAAGACACAATTTGTTCAGTAAACCGTTTAATAATAAAATAATAATAATAATAAAAAAAATTCTTCCCCCTGCTGTACCAAACTATCATTTTTGTCTGTTGTGACACCCCTAATATATATATATAATTATTTTCCTTAACCTATCTATTAACACTATGGTATAAAACAATTCTTGCAGAAATAACTACTGGAGTGTTTAGGAAAAATGCTATACATCCAAACCCTTTTTATCATTTCTGAACATAGAATAGGCATTGTTAATGTGTAAGTAGATGACATTATGTTAATTAATTCAACTTTCTGACTCAGAAATCAAACAATCTGGAATGAGCAGCTTCTGTGGCTTAGTTAATAAATGGTCTTTTGAACTGGAGGAAGCTTTTATTTCAGAAGAGAAAATTCTGATTTTATGACCACTTTAAATCAAACATTCAAAAAAACTGCTGCATTAAACAACACATGGAAAGAAGAAAATTAAAAGGAAAGGAAGAAGGAAAGAAATGGAAATGAAACGGAATAAGAAAACTAAAACGGCATCAGGGACAATAGCAGATGCATAAAGGAACAGGAAACGGCGAAATCTTATTTTCTTCGTAGGATTACCTGCAAGAAAGCAACCGACTGTTCAGGGAACAGACTTAATGCACATTGGGGACCATCAATGAATGTGACTAAATCAGACACACACCACACAGACCACTTTAAACGTCTCTCTCTCTCGACTAATGCTGGCAACACCCATTTCTTCAGCTGTTTAATGGAACGATATGACTGAATAATGCGGACTGATTTAATAATGCCTTAAAATATAAAGTAGGAATTTTAATTATGTTTTAGAAGCATGTTAAATTAAATTATCTCAGACCTGTGGGACATCTTTGTCCAGGGCCGCTGTGTATAAAGATATTACTGCAAAACAAAAAGAGGCTATCTTCAATAAAAATAGTTCGTTAGAGGCACCATTTATCAGAAACCACAGCCACATGAGTGCTTTCTGATCATATCACCTTCTTTTTCTTTGGTGTTGTGGGTTTAACTCAGGCAACACCACAACATTCAGCTCTGTGTCTCTGGTTAGCAACTGACCGACCGTGCAATTTACTCCAGGGCCGCTTCCAAACAACAAGAGGCAATTTTAGCAGAACAAAGATCTTTTTGCACCCTGCATCGTACACACTTGTGAAAATCAAAGGCGAGTGTGGTATCTACAGAGCGAAGACTTCTGAGAACAACCTGATTAAAGATTCCAAGATGGACAAGACAGATAGAGAGAAGATGTGAGAGGCAGAAAAAGGGATGTATAAAACGCTCCCGGCAGAATAATGAAACGCAGATTCAGAAGATATTAAATTTTATGAGCAAGGTAGAAAAAAAGACAGGGTGACTCTAATTCTAAAGGAAGGAGCAGAGTATACTGAAAGAGGATGACCACTAAAAGTACCTGCGTTGCCAAGGGCAACGTCCCAGGGAGAGCTGATTGGCTGTTGTGGTCCCGGTGCTCCGCCTTCTTTATCTGTGCCTTGAACGCCAATGCCAGCTAAGGTCGAGACTTTTCCTTCTGAAAGGTTGATCTTGAGAAGAAAATAAAAAGCATCAGATTCTATTGAGGACAGAGACAAGCGGTTTTTCAAGCACCAATCAGAGTGAATTTGGGTTAGAGTTGCCAGCAGGAGAACAAGCTTGACCTGATTCTGCTGATTTACCTTTCTTACAAGGTGGTTCTCAGTGTCAGCCACGTAGACCGTGTCTCCCTTTATGAACACCCCTTGTGGGGAGCTGAACTGTGCCTCAGACAAATTTCCATCTCGTCTTCCACTTGAGGGACCTATGAAGGCAAAGATAAACTTGTAAATGTAGACTAAAATAGGCAGTTGGCAACCCTAATTTTTTGTAACCATCCTGCATTTAAGGGAACAGAAGTGCATTTCAAGGACGGATGCAAGTTGCCCCTTATTTCAGGTTGTAACACCCAAACAGCTATAAAGAACATGCTTTTTTTCCAGCAAAGAAATGCACTCTTGCATAGTTTTGCTTTCAGAATCAGGTTTCATTAAAAAAAAAATAGATATACATTTTCTGTATTCATTCAAGCTATTTTGTTAAATAATCAAATTACATAAATGTAACCTTAATTAAATCAAATTACTATTTTAATTTTTTTTATTATACTGCAAATAAATAAGTTATACATTAAAAGAACAACAACAATACTATATAAACAACATTTTGTAATGATTTAAAAGAAGTCTCTTATGCTTACCATGGCTGCATTTATTTTAATGAAAAATACAGTTAAACCAGCATTATTTATTGCAATTTAAAATAACAGTTTTCTATTTTAAAACATTTTAAAATGCAATTTATTCCTTTGATGGCCAAGCTGAATTTTCAGCTGCCATTACTCCAGCCTTCAGTGTCACATGATCCTTCAGAAATCATTATGCTGATTTATTGCTCAAGAAACATTTCTTATTATTAGCAAATATTGAAAACGGTTTAATATTTTTATGGGAACTGATACTTTTAATTTTTGTAACAATTTAAAAATATTTTTTCACTTTTGATTAATTTAATACATCTTTGTTTAATAATAAATCTTTGCTTAATAATGAATGTTAACAAATCTTACTGACCCAAAACTTTTAAATGGTAATTTGTGCATAAATTTGAATAATAATTAATTGAAGATCCAATCTCAACATATGTCAAATTATATAAAGAAAAAAATTAAAGACAAAACAATAGTAAAATTCAGTGTTCCCTGAATTTGATAACTCTACTTAAAAAGTACGTATTACCAGGTCTTACCCCCTATTGTGTGCAGCAGCTGCCCAGTATGGGAGACCACTAGTACCCTGTTGTGTCCTGTGTCGGCAATAGCCAACTGCTTGCTGCTGGGGTCCATGGCTATTTTCCCAGGGAAAGAGAGGATGGAGGGGGGCAGGGAGTCTCTATACAGTTTGATTCCCACATCATGGTTCTTGAGCAGCCCTTGTTCTCTGTAGTGCTTGAGGGCGGCCGCAATGAAAAGGAAGAGCTGTTCTCGATGGCCTTCACCCACCAGGGAGAAAAGCAGATTTCCCCTGGGTCCCAGCACCACTAGCGTGGGCCAGCAGGACACCTCCAGCTCCTGCCACAGACGGGCATCGCTGTCGTTCACAACGGGATGGGTGATGTCATATCTCAACACCGCACTGCGTACGTTCTGTAGGACTTTCTCATTGGGGAATTTAGCTGAGTGCACACCTATGACAACCAGACCATCTGCAGGGATGAAAAAGAAGAGAAATGCAAGATATATAGAGGGTTTGACACTGAAGAGGAGGTATGGGACCGGAAAACAAGTAACCAGACTTAAATGTGCATCCCAAATTGTTTGTTGCACATACACTACCACCTGGCTTTGACAATCTTAAAATAATCTTCTCTTGTTTTAGACTTCTTAAGATAATTTTAAGGTAAAATTATGGATGAAATGTTTATAGCTCAAATGATGAACAAATAAAAGGATTACTTTATCAGCTAGCACTTGATACTCGCTTTGAACACCATTTGTAACGGGGATGAAAAAGAAAAAGTTTTTACCTAACAAAACCTGCTGGCCTTAGTAGAACTTTTATTAAAATGCCCGAGGTACATTTAGGTTTCAAAGTTATTCTAAAAGGTCCTTTATAAAGAACGTTTATGAAATAATAAATGTTTAATCTATCAAGGTCTGAACCTAAATCAAAAGGGAATGATAAAAGGAAAGTGGCTTTAATTTAATTATTTAAATGTATTTTTTGCCTAATTAAGGTTTTCATGGATGCTTTTTTTGTTAGTTCAAAAAAAAAAAAAATCTTTTCAGATTACACAAAGCTGTTCATTCTTATCTCCTCTAACAATGCGTGGAAGCATGTTGCGTTGGTGTATGCTTCTGAAACGTTTTATCCAAGTCCTTGAATACTGAAAATCCCAAAGAACCATCTTTTGTCCGTGTGTCAGCGCCTTCAACAGTACTAAACCTCACTCTTCATGAGTCACAGTTCCTTCCTTTTTAAAAACGTTCAATGAATGAACAACAAAGTCTATCAGGAACAAAAATGTCTGTAAAGAAGACATGAAAAACAGCATTTTACTTGCTATAAAAGACTTCAATGTACTAGACTGTAACAATCACATTGTGAAACTCCAAAATCCAACGGATTCTAAACAGAAACCATCATACTAACATTGACAAAACCATTTAGGAGGGGTTTTGTTACTGAGTAGGCATGCAAAGAAGTTAGCCAGTCATAACACAGGTCCTTTACATAGAAGCCTTAAAAGGTAAAGTAGCAAAAACTTGCTGTTCAACATTGTGTCCAAATAGATAGAAACGGATACATTTTCACTGACAAGTAATTTGTCTGCCCACAATGAAGGAGGTAATGATGAACAATACGGCATAAAATTAGCCATCTATGATATGTTTAATATACAGTTATGTGGGTTTTTAGACCAATTGGATTTAATGTGGACGGGGCAACACAACTCTACAAAAGGAAAACTAAGCGACTACCAATGTCCTGTGACTCATTGCTTGTCACAAAAAAAAAAAAAAAACATTGCTTGACTCTTTATGTAGTATCTGTATAGGCCACAGTGTAAAGGCTGTTCACACCAGAATTAATTATATTTCTGTAAGAATATGGTAGACCACAATGAAGAGAAACAATATGGTTGGATTCACTTTCAGAATCTTTTCCAGCTGATGAATGATCAAAACATTTGACACCCCAAAGAGAATCCACCCGACATAAAGCTCTCCATCCTTTCAAAAGCAACCAATGACCACTGCAGCATATGCTTACAATAAACAGATCACACATTTGTGTGGATGCAAATTTAGTTAAATTTATAGTTATTTTTCTTGTAAATGGGCCTTAGGGGTCAGAGCGGGTGTGAAAACTGGTTAAAAAATTAACTAAATCGACTGTTTTCATGACTAGAATTATAAATATACAAAAAACTAAATGCTACAAAACAAGTATAGAAAATATAGACCCCCTTTAAAGAAATAAGAATACAAGAATCCCAGACCTACACATCCTAACATGGGCTACTGCATGCAGAATGTCAAAACCAATCAAGGAAAACACGGGGGGCTTGATTGAGAGCTCATGCAGCCCCCAGGCATCCCATTATAACCAATGCGCTGCGTTTCTCTGTTTGCTCCAGTCTTCTGCACTGAGCTACAGTCTGCTTGACTTTGTCTAATTTAACAAAAATGTCAGCGGAATTTCTCCGCCGTCACTGGAAGTGACATTCCTTCATTCTGTGTCCCTGGGGTAAGCGACACAGCCATTGATGATTGAAGCAGACAGACGATGGTTTTTAAATTCCGGTTTCAGCCGTCCATCAGAAGATTAAAATTCATGGGCTCAGCAGCAGAGATGGGAAGCACACGCACGGGGGACCAGTGTCCCATTTCAGTATGCTTTTAGCCTGCTTCCCCTCTGCCTATAAATGCATTTGAAATACACTTGGCATAATCAAAATGTGATCAATGTTTTTCTGTACTTTTCCTCATGTCTCCCCAGCCGATTTCCCCTCAGGGAAGTAAACACATGGTAGAACCAGCACTTCTAAATATGATGAGAAGTAGGAGAGTGAAGTATGAGTGTTAACTATAATGCAGGTCTCAACAACAAGGATTTCAGTTTCAGTATGAGTGAGCTCAGTTCAGACTGTTGCTTGCCCCATCAAACTAGAGCTGTGCTGTCACTACGATTTTTGTTAAAAAAATACATAATTACTTTATTAATATTATTATTTTTTTAATAAATTTGCAAGTGAAAATCTTTCAAAATATTATATTTTTTGTTAAAAAAATACATAATTACTTTATTAATATTATTATTTTTTTAATAAATTTGATATATATTTATTATTTTTTTAATAAATTTGCAAGTGAAAATCTTTCAAAATATTATATATGTATTTATATGTTTGTGTGTGTTGTGTGTGTTTGTGTATATAAATCTGCATTTTTGCGGTGGTAACATTGAAAATACTGTCTGGGCAAGAACAAATCTGAAAAGTTTTTTTTTTTTTTTTTAAGCAAATGTTTTTCTATGATATCCTCCCAGAACCAAGAGAGTATGCAACTTGATGGCAAGAGTAAAAACAAAGTTTCTGTGTAATAATAAAAGGCCTCTTCTGTGATATAATCAACAGTAAACCCTAATAATTAATGAGACAAAGGGAAGAGGGGTGGGGAGGCATGTTCTGCTTCTGTAACAGAACAGTGGTAACAGAATGTACCAAAAGAAGTGCCAGAGATGAGGTATGTGTGAGATATGCCAGCGAGTGGGCTGCCGGCTGCCTGGCCAGTTGCCCCAGATGATCCCAAAGAAGTGGCCACCGATGGGCTCCTGACAGCTGGAGCTGATAACACTGGATGCAGAGCTGCTATAATAAGTCACAGACCAGTATAATGGTGCATCTATGTGAAACTCTCTGCCCTCTACATGGTTTGTGTGGATATTTAAAGTCTGCTATCCGATACAGTTAAGAGATCATGAGAATGTGTTGCTGGACTAGAAGAAGTTATCAAGCTCAACAGAATCTCACTTCTGCCCCAGTGAACCCTGGGAATGATTTA
Organism: Cyprinus carpio; assembly: GCF_018340385.1. Lineage (NCBI taxonomy): Eukaryota > Metazoa > Chordata > Actinopteri > Cypriniformes > Cyprinidae > Cyprinus > Cyprinus carpio. The sequence continues at coordinate 16,846,358 of NC_056608.1, forward strand.
CTATAGGATTTTTGTCAAGTTCTAATCAACACAGTCAAGAAACATTTATCTGGATTGCCTTCTTAGCGTGGCTACATACTGTACAATGCTTTTGTTTACCTAATGATATAAAACGGTATATTTTACACTATAACTGGTTTATACTATAAACAGTCTCTATCTAAACATGTATCACTCATACCTTCTATGGTGTAACTTTGCTCCAGCTGGTGTAGATCAGGAAGTAGGTGCATGCAGTTTATGCAGCAGTAGGTGAAGAAGTCAAGCACCACCACTTTGCCCGACAGTTCCTTCCTAAGTGACAGTGGGCCGTCTGTGTTCAACCATTCCAGTCCTGCAAAATAACAACAGAATTTAGTGTTTAACTAATATTTTTATTATGAAAATTTACATTAGATGAAAAAAAAAAACTTAAATTCTCCTGAGGCATATAAAATATTTTGCTTCAAATGATTCAGCATTTTTTTTTTTTTTTTTGTGGTGATGCCTTTAAAAAAATTTGGCAAGGCAGATACAAATCTGTATTATATAGTCTCACACCCACTGAGTTCATTTACACTCTTACCTTCTTCAAAATCCGGTATAATTAAATCGTCCTTTTCGTCTATTTTGTGTAAATACTGATGTACGAGATTTTCCTTCTCTTCTTGAGTCGTATCGTTCTCTAAAGCATAGTCTAGCTGGCTCTGAATGGGGAAAAGATCTGACAGTTTACTGTAAGACGCCATGACTCCCACAACAACAGAGTACAACACCGACTTTACGCTCGGCACTTTCGACAGTCAAATTGCAACAGTATCCAAGACAAAATAAACTCGTTTTGCGAGTAGTTAACATATTCGCCATATTATTAAAAATTCTGTTTGCATTAAATCTATAAATAAATGTCCTATGTCTACTATGAAATGACTCGATACGATTTGCATTATGGAATATGCGAACATCAATATGAAATAAATGCGCTTTCAACATTGGCGGTAAGAGTAATGACGAAAGATACTCGACGGGATTATCTAATCTTAACGGTTTTTGTTAAAATACTTTTACAGAGTACGTATTTCTTAATGCTTTTTGCTTTCAGGATGAATTTGTGAATGATACGGTATTATTTGTGCTGTGGTCGCGTTTTTTTTTTGTCTTAAAGAGAACATGAATGTGATGTTACAAAACCGCTTCGTTCAGAACAAACCAGTAGAATCTGTTAATGTTTACAAATGTCACAGAGCGGCTCTGAGAGTGAAATCTGGGACTATAAGCCTCTTAAGAAAACCAAAAAACGAAGCTGCACATCACAGATAAAAAGAGAAGATGGGACAAAGAGGAGAAAAGATAGCAATCCTGGGACATCAGTGCAAAAAACAGAAGTCAACAGTGCTGAAACACACACTGGTTTAGACCAAAATGGCAATAATGCTCCCGATAACACTAACGTTACCGTGAACTCAGGATCCCTGGACGTGAATCATGTGACACTTTCTCAAGACGTCCAGGAAAAAGACCCTCGGTCAGGAGGCTTCTGTCCTGTCTGTCAAATGCCATTTTCCCTCTTGGTGGTTCAGTCTCAACAATGGCATGTTGCAGAATGCTTAGATAACCCTGGTGACAACTGTAAAGGTAATGTTTTTCATAAATTCGTATGTGAAGCCAACAGTCATTCTGTTGTCTAACACACCAGATTCAACAACATCATTTCACTACAGCATTTACATAGCTGGAAAATGTATATGTACATTTACTATAGATTTAATTCACATGTGCGTTATTTTTAAATTATATGCCACTGTAAAATATAGACAGCTAGAGAATGCTATTCTTGAACACAATCAGTTATGAAACCTTCAAAATAAATAAATTGGTCAATGGATTTAAAAAAAAAAATAAAAAAATTATGAATGATATCTTTTACTTCAATATTAACTATATGTAGTATGTAGAACTGGAAAATTAATTGATTATAAGGTAACGGTTTGAGGAACCCCTCATTATGCTCTTATCACTTTAATGTGGAATATTTTCCAAGAATATTATTGTGTAATTTTTAAGAAAAAAAACAAACACTTTCTCTGTCTCCGATGCTACAGAATGTCCAGATGGTCTTCATTGCAAGTCCTCTATTCCCAATCACTACAAGAGATACAGCCACTCTCTGATCGCTCAGAGTCGAGCGCTAAATGACTGCACAACCCAAGCCATCTCAGACTTAAGCTTGAAGTCAGTTAATAATGTTGCACCTGCATCTGGCACAGAGAGCTCTGCGGACAGCGCTTTGAATGTATCTGCTTCATCCAGCCAAAGTTCATCTCCTGGTGATGGACCAAAGGGAACTCCCACCCAGAGTAACGCTCTGCTGCTTTTGCGCTCCCCTAATACTGAAGATATCAAGAAAAAGAAAGGTTGGTCTCCTTCCGTCAGAAGTTCTCAATCTCAGAGTTCCTCACAGGAAGCAAGAATGAAGACTTCAACTCCAGTTAAAGCAAATAGTTTTGACAATGCTGTTCAGACACAGACTAATGAAGTTAAAGCTGAGCTCTTTGAATGTAATGATGATGATTATATCTCCTACTCCCCACTCTCTGAACTTCCAAATGTGGATAAGGAGCACAGAACTCAAAAAACTAATATAGAGATTCACAGTACTGCACTGCAGGACAATGAGGATGATGATTCTCTTAAACTGTTCAGCGATGAAGATGATGATCTATTGTATAATATGCTGGACCAATATGAGACAGGGAACATGGAACATGGACCAGACAAAAACTCATTAGACACCTGTGAGAAACTGCACACATCGTTAGCACCCGATGATCACCTGACTACTTCCAGCTCCACAGGTGTTTCTAATGGAACATTTCAGCATGGACCTCAATCAATTGGAAAACAATCCACAGCAATTCCTGAAGATCCAAAGTCCCAGCAGTCACCTCAAAGTTTGGTATTAGAGCGTCTTCGGGAGCGCATATCTAATCCTGTACATGCCAACAGTTACATAAACCAAGAGTTGTCTTCCACCCAAACAGCCTTAACTCAGAAAACACCATCCATGGCTCCTAGGAGAACTCAGACTAAGGCAGGTCCCTCTGGATTAAAGCAAACAGACATTGGGGTGTTTTTTGGCTTGAAGCCATTGAAAGAAAAAAAGGCTGAGGAGGAAGTGAAGGCAACGGTCAGAGAGACCAATCAGCAAGGGTCTAGGAGAGCAAGGATTTCAGAAGTTCAGGGGGAAGACGCTAAGCTCCAGGGTAGACGACGTAGGAAGAGCAAAGCTTCATCTGAAGTGTCCAGTGTCTCGCCTGCTGCAGAAGATGGTACGACTCGGCCCACGCAAGCAGAAGAAAAGCGAGGAGGGAGAGCGGAGAGGCAGAAAAGATGGAACAGAGGAAGAGCAACAGATGGAAATCCAGAGGAGCCCAAGCGGTGTCCATTCTACAAGAAAATTCCTGGTTTGTGAACCGCTTTAATGCTTTTGTTTAGACCTGCTTAATACCGGTTGTTAAGATTGCATAAGCATTTACACTTTTGGTCTTAAAAGCTTGTGCCAGAACTTTATTGTACTAGACGTGTGTTTATTCTTTTACTCTCATAATATCTATTATTGTTTGTTTAGCTTGTTTTGTCTAATATGCTTTGGAGAATATAATATGCTTTTTCTCTGTTTAGGAACTGGTTTTGCTGTGGATGCTTTTCAGTATGGGGCTGTTGAAGGTGTCACAGCATACTTTCTCTCACACTTCCACTCGGACCACTACGGTGGCTTGAAAAAAGACTCTGTTTTACCCATCTACTGTAACCAAGTAAGTATCCCAACCTAACTGCACTTTAAGAATAATGAAAGCAGGATTTTCCTTGATCTTTAGAAAACTGAAGAGTTCAAAATATTATATAGAAATTCTCTAACCATCACAGTTCCCTCCCAAATAACTAAAGGGATGGTTAACTCAAAAATAAAAATTGTCATTATTTAATCACTCTCATGCTCTTCCAAACATTTATTCATTTCTTTCCTCTTTGAAATACAAAAGAGCATTGGGAGCCACACAGCTTTGAAGACCATTGACTTTTGTATACACACACACACATTATTAATTTCTTTCATGTTCATAGACTTTTGTATACACACACACACAAAAAAAAACCCCACTAAAGCACATCTCAAAGTGTTTTCTTTTATATTCCACACAAGATAAAAGGTCATACTGTTTTGGAGCAACATGGAGTTTTTTAAATCATAAGTAAATCATGAAAGAATTTTCATTGTTGGTTGAAATTTAAACCTAACACTTTAAACTTCAAAAATGTGTTATGAAATCAGAAATATCAACACATTGACATGAAACATCACAAATTTACATAAATCAAGATGAAGGTGAAAAATGGAAAAACAAATGGGGAAAGCAAAATCCCAATGAAGAAAAGAAAGTGTTTTCTTTATTTCTCAATGATGGTGTCAGGGAGGATTTGCTCTTGACTGAATCTTGGATTTCATGACAAACTGGTGTTAATCATGGCAGATAACTGGTAACCTGGTGAAGAGCAAGCTGAAGGTGGGTGAGCAGTATGTTCATGTTCTCCCTATGAACACAGAGTGTATGGTGCAAGGAGTGAAGGTCACTCTCCTGGATGCTAATCAGTGAGTAACTAATGAACATTTGAAGCCAATTTTATTACTTAATCAAAGGTTCCTATGTTCATACAGAATGACAAGACCTTAATTACTATGACTGTTTTTCCCCCCAGCTGTCCTGGGGCAGCCATGTTGCTATTCGTTCTGCCAGATGGCCAGACGGTACTCCACACAGGTGACTTCCGGGCTGATCCGTCCATGGAGCGCTACCCAGAGCTGCAGGGTCTCAGGATACAGACCCTCTATCTGGACACAACGTGAGTTCCCTACTAATAAAGCTACTTTTTGGTGCTGCTTCATGTGTTATCCACTTTGATTGCATCAACTGAGATGGGTTACAGAGTTGAGATTAAAAAGAAAATAAAACTCTTTCTCCATAGGTATTGCAGTCCTGAGTATACATTTCCCACTCAACAGGAAGTCATCACCTTTGCCGTAAACACAGCTTTTGAACAGGTCACACTGAACCCTCGTACACTTGTGGTTTGTGGCACCTACGCAGTTGGGAAAGAGAAGGTTTTTCTAGGTCAGTGAGCAATGTTGTCCTGCTTTGTCCAGACCTCTTGTAGACCTTGTGCTACTTCATCCGCTCTTGAAAGGATAGATTGTTCACTTTTCTATTATCCATGACCGTCATACTCACTCGTGAAAGAGGCTCATATAAAATAAAACAGTTTAAAAAAGAGATTTGCAGATGCTGTCCTAACTTGACTTTGAAATTATGTTCCTGTTCCACAGTTTGTCTGGCTTCCTGTACATTTTTAAAAATGCTTCCATGATTAATGTCCTGCGCCCATTTATTTATAAAGCTATGATTACTTTGTGTCCCACTGTGGACTGTTTTGCTTAAATGAAATCTCTCTTGTCTGTCTCACTGGATTGCAAATTCCAAATTCCAATAGACTAATTTTCATTCTTTCCTTCTTGTCTATATAGCGATTATATAAACAATTTTTTACCTGTCCCACCTGTTCCTCTAGCTGTATCGGAAGTGTTGGGCTCTAAGGTGTGTTTGTCCAAGGATAAGTATAACACCATGTGCTGTCTAGAGTCGGAGGAGATTGGCCAGCGCCTCACTACAGACTGGCGGGCGGCCCAGGTGCATGTACTTCCCATGATGCAGCTCAATTTCAAAGTGAGTTTGAACTATATTTAAAACTTCTGCGCCTTGTTTGTCATATCTGTAAGCTATAAATTATGAAGTGCAATTTTTGTCATCTGCAATTTTTGTATAAAAAGAGCTGATTATGCTAAACGCAATCAATGAGGCTATGTTTACTTATTCAATTTGGAGTTTAAAATTCATGCAGCGTTCAGTGTTATCTTTAATTTTCCTTGACGGCGCGTTTATGCTAATGCGGGAGGAAAAAAATTATGATTCTAATTACAGAGACCAACTGCCAGCGCAGCAGTTCTGGCAGCGGTAGCACTGATTGAGTCTGACTGAAAGTAAATTCTAATGAGACAGTTGCAGATAATAAAGATTAGTTATATGATGTGCCTTGGACCATTATAAGCAACTTTTCTCACCCATGCCAATGTAGATGTTGATTCAAAGCAATTTCAGAGTGGTTCCCAATGAGAAATGAGTTTAAATGGCCCTGACAGGAAGGAGGAAAAATTGCAGGGCAAGGTTGATTGTAGATTGCATCACATTTTCTTATGCAGCCACATTGAAAAGTCATTATGTAAATTGAAAGAAAGAAGCTGATTGCAATGTGGCATCATTTGACTTCAATTACACTTTTTGTCACACATACTACCATTCAAAAGTTTGGGGTCAGTAAGATTTTGTTTGTTTCTTTTGAAAGTCTCTTATGCACACCAAGGGTGTATTTATTTGAATGCATTGAAACAGTAATATTATTACAATTTTAAATAACTTGTCTATTTTGTCTATCCCCAGACTTCTGAATAAGAGTATATTCGTATTTACAATTACTACATTTGAAGGCATATTTATTCAGAATAACTAAAAATGAGCAACAGCTCAAGCTAATCAGCCTAAATATTTATGACCAGAAGCTTTTTCTTAACTGTACAGAACCTGCGGACACACTTGAATAAGTTCTCCAGGCAGTATGACCAGCTAGTGGCGTTCAAGCCCACAGGCTGGACCTTCAACCAGACTGTAAGGGTGGAAGACATCCAGCCTCAGACTCAAGGGAACATCAGTATCTATGGTATGTGTCAGTCTAGATTTATAAAGGATTTAATATAATGATTTTACTTGCCTCATTCACTGTTTCATCTGTTTAAGTGCAGTTATAACAATACAGTTGAAATATTTCAGACTGTCTGGGATGCTGACATTAACAGGAAAGGTTTTCGGAAAAATCAGCCAGTAGCGCATATGTAGGGCTACATTTGCTTCTGATATTTTTAGAAAATTGGGTCGCTTCACTTGAAACTTAAATTGCAAGTCCAAACAAACCCTAATCAAGGGAAGTAGATGTACACCAAATTGTGTTTTTTCTGAAATGTTGTATTTGCATTTTGATTTTATAAGAGGAAAAATACCCTCTATTTTGTCTGGTGACTTTAAGAGCCCTGAGCAAAATGAGTTTGTATTTTTGTCATCCTTTTAAATCAAAATCGAAGTAAGATGTTTGAAAAAGGCAATAAAAACACCTCATCATATTGCTCCATTTGCTTGCATATAGGATGGACAGTTTTAAGACGCTTTAATAGGTTTTCTCCATTTTGCTTAATGGTAGGTCTATACCAATAAAACAAAAATGCAGAAAACATGATATTTTTAATTGATATGTCACACCATCTCTTCCTTAATAAGATGTTAAAGAGGATTGCTTTCCATTGACCTTACTTTCATAATAAAAACTTAAAAACTTTGTCATTCTATTCCACTAACTGACAAGATTATACCTAATGGCTTCGTATGTGGAATGTGATTACATTTATATTGATTTTTCTCCCTTCCTGCAGTTGTTAGAAATGCTGTATGTCGTTTCAGGCTAAGAACAGCATGCCCTGTATTAACAGAAACAGCAGATGTGATCTGACCCAGAGAAAAACTCAATTTTTTCAGGTTTTGCAAGCCCAGGGTTTTAATTTCTTAATATCACCAGGTGCTGCCTCAAGCAGTATGTCATTTCACAATCTCCACTTGGACATCCAACATTGGCATTAATGGGAATTTGTGCTTGTTACTTTACACATACGCGCTATATAATATGTGAAATAATTGTACAAAAGGCTAGAGTGTAGAGCCCTGCGTTGGACTGTTCTCTTAAAATTCCACCTGCCCACTCCCGCAATGTTTGTCCACTCCCACCTGCTCCCAAGGACTTTCTCTCAGAGCTTGTGAAAAATGTACACAAATAAAATATAAACCTAGCGGCACCTCAGCTTTTAAACGTGCTGCTTGATACACAAGCACCAAACGATTAACTAAAGCAGGTTTACGTAAATAAGCCAAAGCACAATATATGATAACTAACTTATTAAATAAAAAAACATGCATCCCTCTACTAGAGTGTGACTCTGCTTAAGCAGCAGAAATCATGGTTGGTCTTTTGAGAAAGTAGATCAGGACATAAATAGGTTTTCCCAGCAGCTCAAAGATTTTGAGAGACACTTTCCTACTCTGTACTTATCTGTTCCAGGTATTCCCTACAGTGAGCACAGCAGTTTTCTTGAGCTGAAGCGTTTTGTGCAGTGGCTGCAGCCGAAAAAGATCATTCCCACGGTGAATGTGGGCAGCTGGAGGAGCAGGAAAGCCATGGAGGGCTTCTTCCGTGAGTGGCAGACTGAACCCAGAAACCTCAGCTCAACATCATGTGCCCTGAGAAACTCAAGGCAATAAAGTAAACTGACATCCACAATCCAACCTTTGGCCAAACAGTCAAACGGTCCCTTTATTGACTGGACCAGTATTACTCAGTGGACCATTTCAAAGAGGGTTTTGGACTGTCTTCTCACATTTGAAAAAGAAAATTGGTCTTTCTTCCAGCCTGCCTTTTTAAGTGATGGTAATAATGTTGCCTTTTATGAATGGCTCCCCTTGCTGGTGTCTAATGCTGGAATGGACCACATATGCCGTCTTATTTTAGGAGGGTTTTTTTTTTTTTACTCTGACGGATTTATATATTAAAGAAGTGTTTCTAAAGGAAATAAATTTTATCCACTTTACACTTGTTTCATTAATGATCTTGTTCTCTAAATCACATTTTATTTCATATTTATGCATGTGCAAGATATTTTTTTCATAAAAGTTATTTGCATGCTGAACGGTATCAATTCTTTAGTAGTTTTTTTTTGCATGCATTTATTACATTGTACTATCTTAACCTCATTTCAATTTGAAAAAAAAAAACCCAAAAACATTTGGATTTCTAACCAATATGACAGGTTTCAATGCAACTGCAATAATGCAGCTGTCAGTTTATAAAAACACATTCTTGGCCAAAGTAATATAATAAAAGATAATTTGATGTGAATTAATATGCTGAACAGGAGCAAACAGAATTCAGGTTATAAGAATAAAAGATTAAGTTTTAATTTAATTCAGTGTGTGTTAGTCTGCCACCATGTGGCTACAAAATATACTGCAGTTAAATGCAATTTCAGTACACAGATTCACAGGTATTTTAAGATGATTAGAAAAATACTGTTCAACCTATCTTAATACTATCCAACATTCATTTACTGCTAGAGGAAAGTTCTATTAAAACTTTAAATGTTTCTATTGCCTCAACCTTGCTGATGTACTACAGAATAGTGCAAAATGACAAGTATAGAAATGAATTTCTGTGATTAATATTTTTAGAATGACAAAAGCTCAGCAAGTCTCAGTGCACACAAAAAAACAAGAGCAATATTTTCAGCCTGTACGATCTGGCACTAACAAATCATAAATGTCAGTGAAGCATTTCAGAAATCACCAAAAGAGAGACTAGAAGTCATACTACATTACATAATTTTTAACTCCTTCTGTTTGACTACTGATTGCCAGCACATTGCTATTCCCCATAGGAAAAAAGAAAAAAAAATTCACATTGATTTTAAGAGAATTGAAAGGCTTAAAAAAAGCCAAAGAAGAACCATAGATTTTGTTTTTTTGTCCTCAGCAGGGTTCAGAATTCAAAGGAATGGAGCCCAGGAGCCTTTGAATGGTTAGTTTTACCTTGAGAGAGCAAAGAATGTAAGTTTAACTATAACCATTTGGCTCTGGTTATATTTACAAAATCATTCTTGTACTCTGACTCATGACTACCTCGCTCTTGCTGAGTCTTCTTAGGTATGTTTATACCTCTTCCACCGTGTCTGTCAACAGGTCATTGACAGCCAGGATCTGATCTCCCTTGTGTAACAGAGATGAAGCCTCAATCTCCCCACATTTAGATACACTAAAAGAAATGGAAAATAATAGCAAAAATTAATCCAAACAAACTTGCATGAACCAGAGAGCATAAGGACATGATGCTTCTGGGCTCAGCCCAACATTTCCAGTAAATTTTTAATTTTTCTGTGAGAATCGTACCATGGTTTTCCCTCCTCCTTTGAAATAACCAAGATGTTTGCATTATGATGACTTATGTAGATTTCCTTCTCGACGAGGGTGTGCGTTTCACTGAGGAATGGAAAACATGTAACATGTAACTCAAAATGTAACTAGATTCCAAAAACACAATTTCATAACCCTACTTGTTCAACAACTAAATTCTGCAGTTTAGGATATTGTTTTCTATTGAACTGACCTTCTACAGATGTACTAATCACCTCTTGCCTGGAACTGACCTGTTGAGCTTAGTGGAGGCACAGTTTCCATTCAAAGCAAGAGTTTTTAGTGTTTTTATTATTAGTACTGGTTTCTTGTATTCCATAAATCCTAGGTTTGACAATGAGGGCTGACCCATTATGGTGGTGCTGATTATTTATTTATTTATTTTTTTACTAAGAATCTGTTTAAGACACTACAATACGTAGTTTAAAAGGATGATGTAAGTCTCAGGTATCATGTTGCAAACTTAGTTCTGACTCGCCTTTGTAATATAAATAATAATAACTAGTTGGGCAAGATCACTGCTGGATACTTTTGAAAGGTGTGATGCATGATGATTTGTGACAGCTAAGGTAAAAAATAAACTTCCCTTAAGGTTTTACACAAAGCTTTTTATTCTCTAGGCTAGGGAAACTGAGAAATTGTACATAATGTGAGAAATTGTTCATAATGTAATAAATAGCAGTACACAGAAATTAGCGATAGTCTGTTAAAATTTAATTTGTTGTTTGTTTTACCTTTGTCCATCTGACTCAGTGGATGTTTGTGTTGTCTTCATGTCATTGAAGGCTTTTGTGACACAATCCAACAGACTGTTTTCAGATGTACAAGTCACACTTTCCCTGGAGAGAAAAGCAAATAATTATTTGCTCAAAGCCTGAGAGACTAAAAAAAAAAAAAAAATCAAGCCTCTAACAATAGGTAGACTCATGTGAACACAAAGTACATTTGTAAATGACTGTGCAAAATAATACTTGATACTTGACTGTAAATAAGCTTGTGAACACTGCAAAAATGCAAATGATAGGCATAAAATGAGGTCAAAATCAAAGACAAATTGGTCTAAAAATGCAATTGATAGGCTTAGGTTGAGTTGAGAATGGAATAGAAATTGGTATTGCTCCCCGGGCGCCGCAGCATAAAATGGCTGCCCACTGCTCCGGGTGTGTGTTCACAGTGTGTGTGTGTGGTTCACTGCTCTGTGTGTGTGCACTTCGGATGGGTTAAATGCAGAGCACTAATTCTGAGTATGGGTCACCATACTTGGCTGAATGTCACGTCACTTTCACTTTCACTTCTGTTATACAACCTTCTTTATATTCAAGAAGGACACAAATGGATTCAAATCTAAACATTAATGTTACATTTTTAAGGGTAAATAAGCACTAACAGGTTCAGTTGAGGTAAAGTAGATTTAAATACATAATGAGAGTTTGTCATACCCTGATGACATGTCCTCATTACTTTCCACTGCAGTCTCATGCAGTGGTTCCTCTTCTTTCTGATTTTCATACACCTGAAGCGAAGGTATGTGGTTATATTGAACTATGGTACAAGTGTTTGGTTTTATAAGTGAAAGTGTATGTTTGTGGGTTTAACTATGCCATACCGGTGTTGCAGATGGACTGCTTCTGGGAGATTGGCTACACTGAGCGTTCTGGGTGGGAACATCTTCAGATGCTGGCTTCTTTCTTGGAGGCAGTGGAGGTTTACTATCAACTTCATTCTGCAGTTATTGAGAGGTACAACTCAGAAATAATACAGGCAAAGTTATGAGAACTGAGTCAAAGTCGCACACAAGCAATGTGAAAGCATTGTTTGTGAATAACCTCTTCAGTGTCAGGGGGGCTTTGGTCATTGGAGTTGGATTCTGTCGTGCTCTGAGGTTCAGTTTGTGGCTCAATTTTGTTATTCTATAAACAGTTTGAAAAATGAACTGTTTAAGACCCATGAAATTGCATTGATTAATAATTAGAAATTGTAATATATTTAATATATCAATTCAATTTATTAAAAATAAAATTAATTGTTTAATGATTTTTTTCAAAGAGAATTATGACTGAATTAAAGCTATTAAGCTCATAGGCAAAAAGTAGAATGTCTCACCTTTATAGCTCCGAATAAAGCATTGAACCAACTATCCACATCCTTACTGAAAACAACAGATCCCATATATTAGCACTAAAAGGGCTAACCTTAATTTACTTTGTCCATTATTTGATTTTTTTTTTTTAAATGCAGCTTTTTACTAAGTATTGGAAATATGGTACCGCAATGGTAATCATAGCAAACCTGCTGTCACCAATGAAGAAAAATTCTCTTGGGACCTTGTCTCCTGGATCTTCTGCTTTCATGAAAAGCACAGAGGATGGAGAGCACTTGAAGGCGTTACAGATCCATTCAAAAACTGGATTTGCTTGAGGAAGCACTTGCAGTACTGTGATGCTACATAGAAAAAAGAATTATGTCCCTACATCATACTAACCAATTTTTGATTATGTGAAAAGAAATCAGCAGCTTTCGCCTTACGTGGAAGCTTGTATAGTTTTTATAGGTTTGCCTTTCTCAGTGGTTTTGTAGTATTTTAGCTCATGGCAGCTGCCACTTGTCTTTGAAAGCACAAAGAAGCGTTTCTTCCATGATTTCTGCAATGAATGATAAAACGTCTTAGATACATATAAACTGCTGATATTTCTGTGTGAAATCCAAATGTTATACCCTATTTTTTATCTGTTTAGGAGGAGGGGACTTTATTAGAAAACCTGTGCACACTTCCTCCACCTCAGCTGCTTCATTGTGACATGAAGCATTTAAATCTGTTGCAGAAGAGTAAATACAATTAACCAGAATTTAACCACTCATCACTATCTGTAATAGTTCTCTCAATACAATTTTAATAAGACAAATTATTTTTTTAGAATCCAGTCTCTGGCTATTCTGGTTCTAGCCAGTCTGTGTTGTTTAAAATAGATTTCAGACATACCTGATTTACGTCTGCTGTTCATTTGGATGATGTTGAATCTCTGCTAAAACAGACATGATATGTGTTGTAATTTTTTTATCACACACGAGACAATATTGAAGCAACGATTGGCGCTTGAGAATAAACAACATAAGAAAAATCACATTGCTGCATTTTGTATGTGTTTCTGAAGTTAAACTATAAGTTCACCCAAAATTAACATTTTTCGATTTACATTTACTCACCTCATGTCATTGCAAGCCTGTGTGTTGTAGTTTGTGAAACACAAAAGAAGATATTTTGAAAAATATCAGTTGGATTTGGACCAAATTGACTTTCTCCAAAATATCTTCTTTTGTGTTCCACAGAAGAATAAAAGTCATGCAGGTTTAAAATAACATGAGGGTGAGTAAATAATGACAATTTTTTTATTTGATTTATCTTTTTAAATGTACAATTCTGTATGATTCAGCTCATTATGATGATTCTATCTAGGAATATTTATAAAACCAAAGCAAAGCTTTTCACTTTGTGCTTTTCAGTCTAATTCTTTAAACTGCAAGAAAGATGCATATTGCCAAAAATATAATAAGCAGTAGTGTAGCCGTAATTTCTTAATGTGCTCAAATAAATCAGATCGGTTTAGTCAATGAATCAGTAGACCTGCAATACATCATAAAAGGATTACCTTAACTATTGTGTGTTGCCGTAAAAACAGTGTCCTCTGTACTGCTGTCCTGTTTTCACAAATATGCATGTCATGATTTTGAAGGAAGGCTTCTATTGTCACTGAAGCAGGTGGAGTTTCTTGTTATGTGTCTTTTTAGGTTTATGGAAAATTTGGTCACAGGTCCTTACTGGCATTGACTTAAAAACATGAAAAAAGAGATGCATGTTGATTCTTTTCCTTGATGCCTTAGATGGCTGTGGTTATTTAGACAAATTCCTTGCAATTTTAGATTCTAGTAAGATTCCACCACATTTGATCTTCTGGGTAAGGTGCATGTATGTTTCATAATTCACCTGTTTCAGAATTTCTGATAATATCCTATATGTAAATTAATAATTTGCATATATTAACTCAAGTAATTTTGGCCCTCTGTAACTTTGAGTACATTTTAAGGCCAGTTAATATTTGTATATGAGAGTATATTTAAAAGGGTCCATTATACTATCCTCAGGCACATAGACATTAGATTATTGAGACAATTGAGATTCATCAAGGGTCTTAGATGAGTGATAATGAGTGCATTGATTTTACATCTTATAAGTAAAAAATAAGAAACAGCTTGCACTAGGACAGTAAATCAAATATTAATTGACAACTCTACTTAAAAAGTACAGTGTGCACGGGTCGATTGCATGTTTGTTTTGTTTGAGTGTGTTTTTTTTGGGAATGTGTTTAACTCTAAAAATGCCAATACATTCCTGCAATGCATTTGCAAAAATGACAAAAGTGTTGTCATACAACAGTGTACTCTTAATGAGATAGGAAATGTTAGATGTGTAACAAATCTTATAATAAATATTTACTTATTCTATTCAAACTGCAAATTTCTTTACTGACAGCAAAATAAACTTTTTTTGCAAACTCATTTGCAACAACTCAGTGCAGTTATATAAATTGCTACTAGAGAGACCTATTAGATAGAGGCCTATAACACCTGATGTGAGCTCTCTATTAGTTATTCTCCATAAAAGAGTGTGGAGGAAATTTTATTTCTATCTGAAATATTATTATTACTTGCTTTACTGTACTAAAGAGTGTTCTTTAGACTGTCTCTGAGTGCTTTAGTTTGCTTGAGTTTTTGATGAGCTTAGAGATAACAGGAAATCCATTTGTGTGTGTGTGCAAGACAAGGGTGAGACAGAATGCTATTTTAGTTAATGGCTACTTAGAAAATTATTTGCATTAAATTCTTAGAAACGCATCTGGAAAGCATAGTTAGGCACCTTAAATGGACATATGTGTTGAATATGCATTATGATTGGATGAGATCAAAGCATCCGCATTGTAATGACCTGTTACTAGCTACTGACTAAGGTGATTATGCTGTCCTCTTGCTCTTGGATCTTATGGCTGCATTTGACACTGGAGACCATGACATCCCGATTTCTCAGTTGGAGTTAGGGGAACTGTGTTGGAGTGGTTTAGATCTTATTTATATGACAGAATTTTTTTTTTTTTTTTTTTTTGCCTTGGGGATTTTATGTCTTCCTCTGCATCCCTCTCATGTGTTGTCCCTCAGAGTTTCGTTCTTGGTCCTTTTTTATTTTCATTATATCTACTTCCATTAGGGTCCATTTTTAGGAAATGTGGCATCTCATTTCATTGTTATCAAACTCTATAGCACCATTGTTGGACTTTCTTGAGGGGGTTAGGGCCTGGATGGCTTCAAATTTCTTAAAGTTCAATGAAGAAAAAAACAGAAGTGATGATATTTAGACCTGGCAACACCTGTGACTCCCTTGACTTAGATTTGACTGTTATAAAATCATATGTGAAGCCAAATGTTAAAAACCTGGGTGTTATAATGGACAGTGATTTTAAATTTGATAAATTAATTAAAACTATTTTTTTCAGTTGAGGCAATTATCAAAAGTCGTCTTTTTTGTCTTTTACTGATTTTGAAAGGTTCATACATGCTTTTATCTCAACTCTCCTTGACTATTGTAATAGCCTCTATGTAGGTATTATTCAGGCCTCTCTCAAACGTTTACAGATGGTACAAAATGCTGCTGCTCATCTGTTAACAGCGCAAACAAATTACACCGACATTGGCTTCTCTTCATTGGCTTCCTGTTCATTTTATAATTGATTTTAAGGTTTTAGTTTAAGTCATTAAATTGACTGGCACCAAGTTACATTTCTGATTTAAGATTTTACAGCTGTATGATCCATCGAGAGCACTTAGGTCCGCTGACCACTTACTTTTGGTTGTACCTCGAGCAAGACTGAAAAGCAGGGGTGACCGGCTTTTTGATGTTGCAGCCCCAAAGCTTTGAAATGACTTGCCTCTAAATGTTAGGCAGGCCCAAACACTTGCTGTTTTTAAATCCAGTCTTAAAACGTGTTTTTTTTGCTCTGGAATTTAACTCGGTTTGAGAGCTGTTTTTATGTATTTTATGTATTTAGTGTTATTGTATGTTATTTTTGTTATGTGTAAAATTGTTTTTACTTTGATTATGCTTGTACAGCACTTTGGAAAACAATGGTTGTTTTAAAAAAAGAGCTCTATGAATAAACCTTGATTTGATTTGATGAAGGTATAAATGTTGAGTTTGGGTGTTTCCTTGATTTTGCAATCTACAGCCAACCCTGAATGACTGTATGACTGTAGACCTTTTCCTGCAGGAAAATAAATATTCAAGAGACTTTTGTTCTCATACCTTTATTAAAATGGAAAATCAGTTAAGACTAGCCAGGCATGACTTGAATAACAATGCAGCTTGGATGGGTTATAAGGAGATCAAAAAAAAAATAAAAAAAAACAACAGGGTCGACTTGACATTTTTGACAGTGAAAGTGTAATTATGGGTATAATATAATTAGTATAATATATTGTAAATGAAAAAATGCAGGAGTAAAATATGTGAAAGGAATGACTGGTAATAGTGAGAATGTTGAGTGATAAAAATTTCACGTGCTAGTGGACAGTTATATCTTAGATCAAGAGGTGATTTCCCAAAATATTCTGACATCTCTTACAGGAGCAATGCGTAAGAATGAGGAAACACCTTTTTGCATTAATTTAAGCAAGTGAATTTTTCATTAATCCAGAGTAACATACACTACCATTCAAAAGTTTATGATTTGGTATGATATTTAATGTTTTTGAAAGAAATCTCTTATGACCACTAAGACAGCATTTATTTGGTCAAAATAGAATAAAAACAGTAATATTGTAGAATATTGTTACAAATTTTAATTTCTATTTCATTATTATTATTTTTTTTTAATGTGATTATTCCTGTGATGGCAAAGCTGAGTTTTCAGTATAGGTCTTAAGTGTCACACGAACCTTCAGAAATATCATGCATGTTTTTATATCATGCAGGGAGTAGATGATGCTATATTTAGAAGTAATTTTTAGCCCATGATTCCTCAGATCTTTGTGAAAGGCACTGAAATGCATTTGAAACATGTCATGAAAATACTGCTTTGCTAGGAAAGCATCTTCAGGAGGGGTAACTTTAACATGAAATGATAGATTAGCCCATGATAATATCTTTACTCATGTCATACAGTAGTTCTTGTTATCCTAAATGCATCAGCAGCTGTATAAATTTAATCTCACTGCCAAAATATGTACTTTATATAAAACTTAATTATTTAAGCTTTTGTAAATATTGCATAATGCATTTTTTTATTTTGCCTTCAAGTAAAGTTTCTTGGATGGAATCAGAATAATCCTGTCTAACCTGCTTTCTCCAATAAGGAAGTAAACCGTCATTTACTGCGACAGAAAAGTTTTCCGCAGACCTTTAGCATGTCAGATACAAATCAAGGCAAGAAATCTCAAAGATAAAAAAAAAATAGTACAACTTTAAATTTTCTCTAAATTAGACATTTATACATGCCTGTTAAATGCATCTGATCTCCTGAATAAAAAGATACGGATATAGTATTGAGCAGGAGTGGCGGACTCTGGTCCTGGAGAGCCGCAGCTCTGCAGAGTTCTGGTGCAGGGGTGGCAAACTCCGTCCTGCCTGTAGCTTCCTAGTAACCCTTCAGACCTTGATTAGCTTGTTCAGGTGAGTTTTATTAGGGTTAAACCAAAACTCTGCAGGGCTGTGGCTCTCCAGGACTGATGTTCGCCACCCCTGGTATATAGATTCATTTATAGTTCATTTCCAGTAGATTCTAGACACATCTGAATCATGTTTGCTGTTAGTTTGGATGCTGTTGCTTCTTTGCAATATGCAGTATATATGAAATTCAAGTGTTGTCTTACTGAACATCAGTAACACGTCCTTAATAGAAAAAAACGAATACTTTGTTAACTGTTCATGTAACTTTCATATATACAAATTACAGAGTAGATAGTGACAGAAAACAACAACATCTGTGTTCATCTATTCATCATGAGTTTGTGAAATTAATTTGATTGTAAACAGTCCGTTTAAACAATAGAGTGAGTTATGAGGTATAACCAATTAATATGAATGATTAGGTGTATTTTATTCAAGAGAGTTTAATGTGTGTTAAAAAAAGCACTAATAACGTTTTTTGCCCTTTTTAAGAAATAAACTACTAATATTTTTATGCACAGATTTATTATTGCATGCACACAGCAAAATAAAAAAAGACAGAAACTGTTAAATGGGAAGTTTAATAACACCTCACAGTGTAACAATGTGCAAGATATGCATGCTTTTCTAAAACATAATTCATCTATATATACTGTAAAATAGGCTTACTACTGTTTTTCACTGAGAATAAACTCTCATCCCAGTTTTGAAGTAATACTTGACACTTGTTCTTCAAACAAATATATACAGTACCTACTACCACCCTAGTGAAAAATAAATATACTAAAATGTATTTGAAATACATTTATTTCATGCTTAGTATACTACAAATACTTTATAAAAATACCCTGCTAAACAGGTATACTTAAAGTCTGTTAAATTAGAACAACTAATTTTGTACTTAATGCACTTTAATTGTGCGGAAGTAGTGCTGAAGTCTAACTAAAGTTATACTGAAGTATATTTGATTATGCTAAAGTGAAACTATTGCAAGTATACTTCAGGTACACCTTAAATATCTTGCATTTAAAGACTGATATTATACATCAATAGTGGGATAAAAAAAAATTTTTAGGCTTAATATTAAGAAATGTGCATTGTGCACAAGCAGTACTCCAAATAAAGTTTAATCATATTTTTTTTATATCAGTAAGTCTTTAAGAAATGTGCATTGTGCACAAGCAGTACTCCACATAAAGTGTAATTATTTTTTTAATATCAGTTATTCTCTGTTTTGTTTTTTTTTTTTTTTTTTTTTTTTTACATATTTACATGATTACTGTACAGGCAATATAATAAGGATAAGGTACTTTAGATAATCAGATTGCATCTTCTGTCACTCAGTAACACCTTATTTTCCACCTATATTAGTAAATGAGCTTTAATATCCCATAGACCCTCTGACCCTTAAATTAGACATGTATACAACATTTCTATTATTTCGATAGTGATGAAAAATTTTGCATTAGATTTTGTTTTGTGTCCTCAGTGAGATGGGCAGGTTTCAGAGTGAGGTCTGGAAGCCGCTGAATTAGGAGTTTTACCTGCAGGTAATTTCAGTATTTTATTTATATGACTATGATTACAGTGATGGAAATAAAGACAATTTCTTTACTGTGAATTATCATCTTACCTCATCCTTGCTTAGACTTTTTATGCATTTCTGAATCTGTTGTACTGTGTCTGGGGGCAGGCTCTGATCCCCCCTTAAATCCTGAATCTGATGACACTCAGACATACTGGAGAAGATGATAATGAGAGGTGAAATATAATACATGGTAAGTAGTTAATTTCTATGCATATTACCATTGATTCAAGAACAGACTATGTTTTAAATTATCTATTGTAGAGTTGTACCATGGTTTGGCGCCTTCTTGTGTCAAGATCAGACTGTTTTGACTACCACAGATCTCCTTCTCAACATGTGTTTGCGTTTCACTACAAAGCAGAAAAATACAAATGCCACATTTATCATAACCACAGTGCTAAATATATCTGAGGATTTTAATTAGGAAAGGACAGAGTATTACTCAACAACTGACACATTGATACACTCAATATTTGTCTTTTCCAAAGCAGAAGCACCCTGCTAATGCTATTTCCAGTACTGAAGTTAAGGATGTAACCACATATTTAAGATTAGTGTAGACCACTAATAATAATTAAATCTTTAACGTGTAAGACACTATATTGGTCACCAGCTAATTTGAATACGGTGGTTACAGTCCTGATTGAAATGATAAAAATCACCTGTTGTCTGACTCGGTAGAGGCACAGTTTTCAGTGAAGTCAGCAAGAGACTTCTGATTAGAATGCCTTTGAACTTCACTGAGGGAAAGAAACAAATCAGATTGAGCAAGGGTCAAACCAACATAGAACACATCCTTGTTTAGAGTTTAAACGTTGTGATGACTGCATCTATCAGGCATGCTAAAACCTAGCCAAGTGTTAGCTTTCATTTTATAAATCATCCAAAACCAGACCTGTTGAGCAGGACTAGAAAGGTTAGAACTCTCTAAACAGCAAGGTAGACTGCTAATTGACGCTAAAAAACAGAGTTGTTTATATATATATATATAAATCACATATATATTGCATCTGGGGCGTGAAGCGGAATGAACTGATTTGAAAAAATTTAAATGTGGCAAACAATAACATGATGATGATAATTAATATATTTATCGTATCTTGCGTATCTGACACAATAGTGTGATCTCATGGTAAATAACTGTAAATCAAAATTACTTTTTCTCTTTGCATGCCATATCATCCTCCTGTTGGTCATCTCTCACCCTTTGCCTAATCAGAAAAGATCACAGAGCACTTAAATTAAACTGTGTCTCTGAAAGTTGTATTTTATCAACAGAGTGCATTCCACAAGGCCAGTTAAGGGGAAAAGTGCTCTCAAGCACTTACACTGATCCCATGGTCATGTATTCACCGTTGTCCTCTGGAGGTTCATCCTGCTTCCCATCCATCTCATCTTTTTCCTCAATAACTGGAATCTGCCAGATCGAGGTTTGAGTTTTATTTGTGTATTTATATCATATGCATATGAAACTGTGTTTAAATGTGTAAAACCTTGCATGTTACTGGTATTGGAGGTTCGCTGAGCTTGCGAGGATAGTCATAATGATTGTATTGTGGCGGAGAAGTTAATTCAAATGCTGACCATCTGTCAACAGGCTGATCTTCACCGTTTGGTTCTGGACAGTTCTCAGGTAGAGTCTTTGATCTAGATCTCTTGTCCTGTCGAAAAAGATAAAACGTGTGAGCATTCACAACCTCTCAAAAGTGTTGGTACACTTGACTGAATTTTTGGTTTCTTATGATGCTAAAACCTAAACCTAAATTTTTGGTTACTGTATAATTGCCATATTTCCTTTTGTGTGTTTTTTTTTTTTATTATTATTATTATTCTCAAATGTAGGAAATGGTAGTAAGTATCAGTGTGTGTGCTCAAACATGTCTTAGAGTTGATTTAAGCATCTAAGTACAGACAGAGAGGAAGAGAGAGAGGATTTGTTTACCTGAGTATCGTCTGTGTGGGGCAGTTTATTTGGTGATTTCTGGGTCTTCATTGCGTTGATTAATGCATTGAGCCAACCATCCACGTCAGCACTGAAAACACCAGACAACATTTAAAACTACTTTCATGGAACTATGTTGTGATGGCAATGGGAGATAATTGTTAAAATAATGGTGGCAAACCTGTTTTTTCCAATGAGGAAATATTCTCTAGATTGTTTAAGTGTCTCGTCTTCCACCTTCAAGAACAGCACAGAGGATGGAGAGCCCTTTGATTGTTTCTTGACCCAGTCCCACTTCTGATGTGTCTCAGGGCTAGTGAACAGCAAGCTGATCCTTTAAAACAGGAAGACGTTCTCATTGTAGTATGAAAATACCTCATGTATTTATTTATGTGACAGTCTTTTCCTTACTTAGAAATGTCTATCGCTCCTAAAGGTTTGTCTCTCTTTTCGTTTACATGATATGTCAGCTGGTAGGTGTTCTCACCCATCTTTGAGAGCACAAAGAAACGATTCTTCCATGATTTCTGTAAAAGATATATAAAACTGCTAAGTTTCATAAACCGAGGAACTGTCTTTGCAGACTGCAGATATTTCAGTTTCAGGTTGAATTGCAATATGAAACGTACAGTGTTTTTAGTCAGGGCTGTTAGAGGGGGGGACTTGACCAGGTATCCAGTGTACAATTCCTCCACTGCTGGTTCACTGTAAAATTTAGTCATTGCTGCAGAAACATAATTAAAACTGATCAGCATGAAATGCTGCACAATGCCATTTAGTCTTTAATTTCCTAGATTATCCCATTTTTCCTAAGATGTTTTAGACTTACGGGATTTCTTGTTGTTGGACATCCTGATGTTGTTTGCTTTAGTTCTAAAATAGATGCAAAATGTTTACTTTTTTACTGTAAGCCACTGATATATATCTGATAAACAGAAGTAAACAACAGCGATGTATGATTTTGTAAAATAATATTAAGTGCAGTGTCACTGTCAGCAGCACAAGGCTAATTACAATGCAATGGAAATGAACCCTCCACCATATTTCAAATGTATAATATGTTATATAATAAAGACCCAAAAATCTCCAAAAAGGCATAATGTTACAATTAATTTTTTACCCCTCAGATGAATAGTATTAGCATTATTTCTCTACACGTTACAAGCATCACAAAGCAGAATCATCATATCGGTAGCGATATTCTATATTATTATTGGTTTACCTTATGTCACAGTAAAATCTCAGTCCTCTGAAAAGTTCTCACAACATGTATGTAATGATGGCAGTTTAGGAGGAAATGAAAGGTCCTTTGTCTCTTCCAGAGTGTTATGCTGGTAAAAGGAGTTGTTTCTGATTTTATGTGAGCTCATGTTTAAGTTCCTCCCCTTTGACTTTGTCATTCCTTTGGAGAACTTACCAGACAAACGTGTTCATGTCAATTTGTCATTGAGGAAAACATCATACTGCAAAAAGAAATTTAGTTTCTGAACCACATATTGTAAGCTGTGACTGAATTATGTACACACATACACTCATAGACTTATACACCATTTCCAATTTCGTGGATTCTAGTTTTTTATGCAGTTTTTTTATGCTTTTGTAGTATATTTATTCTCCATGCACATGCACTCTTGATTCCCCTGAGGTTTTTTTTTTTTTTTTTTTTTTTTGGTTCTCTTCATTATTCAGCTTATTTGTATACACTTGTATGAAATGCATGAGACTCGTTTTCAAGTCAGAAATGTCAAAGCTTTTTTTTGGGATCCAACAGTCTGTGTGGACGACTATTTAAGTTGTCAAATAAAGCAGTGAACCATATGTTTTAATGTACTGTATGTTTCAGAGACTATTTGAAAATAGATTTAAACATTTATGTAAAAGTAATGTCTAATTGTATTAAAAATATAACAAAAACACATTTATAAAATATTTGCAAAAAATGTTTCAAATGTTTAAGAGTACTTCACATTGTAACAAAGTGCAAATACATGCTTTTTTAACTGCATAATTAATGTATATATTACGTAGGCTACATGTTATTCAGTAATCATCAATCTAAAGTGTGACTGAAACATTTGAATCAATGCATAATGACTAGAAACAATACATAATTGGTTAAATGCTTTTCAAAACAAAATATGCAATGACAGAAAACTTGTATATACACAGTATATAAAGTACCTCATACTGTTAGAATTGTAAAAAAAAAAAGTGTGCATCTTTAAAGAGGTTAAAATACATGAACAGTTTTGAACTGTGCATTTTTCAGTGTGAATTAACCTTAATACTTATTATAAAGTAATACTTGACTGTGATTCTTCACATTAACAGATGTGAACTAATAAACCCACTACCACTCACATAGTTTCATGTATATATATTCTCTAAATGTTACTGATTTCTTTCACCCAGTTGCATTTCAAGGTCAGAGAATCTAACATTCACACTCTTTTACACATTTACATGATTAATATACAGTCAAAAGAGGACAAGTTACTTTAGATAACCTGACTGCTCTTCTGATCTTCATTTACACTTTGTTTTCGACCTGTATGATTAGACTTGAATTAGGTTTAATGTCCCACAGTTTCTTGTCCTCATTATGATGCACAGGATTCAGAGTGCAGAGGCTGGGATCCTATGAGCCGCCGAATAGTGAGTTTTACCTGCAGGTAATTTGAGTAGCATTATTTCTATCTCTCTGAATGTAGTGAGAGAAAAAAACAAACAAACATTCTTTTACTGCAAATCGTCAACTTACCTCATCCTTGCTTAGTCTTCTTACGTATGTCTGTATCTCTTCTACTGTGTCTATAAGCAGGTCATTGAAGGCCAGGATCTGGTCCCCCTTATGGAAGAGACACGAGTCCTGAATCTTCCGACAGTCAGAGACACTGGAGAGGAAAAGGATGAATGCACAACAACGAGAAACATATTGTAAATTGTTAATTTGTACTCATGCTAATGTTTTCCCTATCAGTATAAGGTCCAGGATATTTTAAACGGTAATAACTGTAATCAGTTATCAGGGAGAGTTGTACCATGGTTTTCCGCCTTCTTGTGTCAAAATCAGACTGTTTTTCAGATCATTTTGACTAATGCAGATCTCCTTCTCAACATGTGTGTGCGTTTCACTGCAGAATAGAAATATGCATTGATAAAATTCAAATAGATGCCACATTTTTCATGCTAAATATAGCTCTATGCATAATGCACTAATAAGAAAGTTAAAAAGAGGCGACATCATTCGTGTGCATTCACAACTTTGTGGGGAAGTCGTAGCCTAGTGGTTAGAGAGTTTAACTCCTAACCCTAAGGTTGTGGGTTCGAGTCTCGGGCCGGCAATACCACGACTGAGGTGCCCTTGAGCAAGCCACTGAACCCCCAACTGCTCCCGGGGAGCCGCAGCATAAATGGCTGCCCACTGCTCCGGGTGTGTGTTCATGGTGTGTGTGTGTGTGTTCACTGCTGTGTATGTGCACTTTGGATGGGTTAAATGCGGTTTATTTTTGTTTGTTGTATGTTGTGTATGTTTAACTTTTGTGTGTGTGCACTTTGGATGGGTTAAATGCAGGTCACCATACTTGGCTGTATGTCACGTCACTTTCACTTTTGTCTTCATCATCCTCATCCTGGTAGACTGCACCATTGCACGCAGAGGACTTGTGACCATTAATGGAAGTGCTGAAAAAGACATCCAACAAATAATCAAAAATAATGAACTTTGTGAACACATTACAATGTGTTAAATCATATCACTGAGTTTATCATATCTCACACTACTGACACAATAGTGCATGAGGTACATAACAGTGAATCAAGAATTCAAAATTACTTTTTCTGCATGCACGTAGTGTCCGTATCCTGTTGGTCAACTTCCAAAGCTCTTTGCCTAATAAGAAAAGACCACAGAAAAATTTTTTTTTATTAAAAGTACATCTTACATTCCAGTAGGCCAGTTAAGGGGAAACGTGCTCTCAAACACTTACAATGATGCCATGGACATGTATTCATTGTCTTCTGCAGATTCATCCTGCATCTCGTCCTCATCATCTTCATCCTCAATAATTGGAATCTGCCAGATAGAGGTTTGAGTTTTTTTAAAGCATATTTTTAGGAAGTTTAAGAGTATTTATGTCCACACTGTATATTGAAGAAAGTGTGTATAAATGTGTAAAACCTTGAGCGCTACTGGTAGTGGAGGATCGCTGAGCTTGCGAGGATAGTCATTTTGGCTGTACAGTGATGGGTAAGTTAGCATTAATTCAGGTGCTGACTGTCTGTCATCAGGCTCATCCTCAACCTTTGGTTCTAAACTCTTTATAGGTTCAGATGCTGATCTAATTTTGCTGTCCTGTGGGAAAAGTAAAGCACGTGAGCATGCCTAAATGCTTGTAATGAGTTGTAGATAAATATAAAAGAACATGTAAACTTCAAAACAAAACAATAAATAAATTATGTTAAGTAAAAATATAAAAATAACTAATTAGCAAATGGTGGCTACTTTGAAGTAGATAGTTTTTACCTTTGACAGGTAGTTTGTATATGCATACATTTGAAGAGAGGGATATATTAATGTTTACCTGAAGGGTATTTCTTGATTTCTGGGTCTTCATTGCCTTGACTAAGGCATTGAGCAAACCATCCACATCATCACTGAAAACAACAGAAAACATTTAACACTACTGAAAAACTCAGTTATTTTAAAATGAAAAATAAAAGTTTAATATAAAAGATTTCTAGAATTATATTTCCAGCATATATAACTAATTTAAAAAGCTGAATGATTAAAGGGGTCATATGACCTAAAAAGAACATTGTGTTGTGTATTTGGTGTAATGCAATGTGTTTATGCAGTTTAAGGTTCAAAATCACATTATGTTCCACATAATGTACATTATGTTCCACATAATGTACATTATTGTTGCTCCTCTATGCTCTGCCTTTCTGAAATGTGTCAATTTTTACAAAGTTCTTTGTTCTGAAAAGCGAGGTGTGCTCTGATTGGCCAGCTATCCAGTGCGTTGTGATTGGCCGAATACCTCAAGCGCGTGAATACCTCAATACTGTGATGCCGTGTGTCCTGGCTTGACGAGACAAAAACAATAAAATCCATAACAACTGAGGCATTTGTTGCATCCAGTGAGGACATAATTACTGATTATAATGACTTATACTGTTTTTACGCGTTGCGTATTGCGCAGTGTAAACATAAAACCATGTCTGCATTTGTGATCAGAGAAATGACAAACAACAAGCGCTACTCTACACTGCTCAAAACTCGCATTTGAATCATCAGTGGCAAATCCTTTACATATAAAAAAAAAAACTTACTTACAGGCTGTGAGTCAGAATTGCCAGACTGTCCTTACAAAGTTGGAACTGCCCCACTTTATAGAAACAGTCCTCCATAAAATGCGCTGCACACATCGGAATATTTGGGTTGAACTGTTCTGGAACAGTGTTGTAATTACAACTTAACCACTGATTTCTAGTTGTGTCCTCTTTTGGAAGGCAAAACAAAATAGTTTCACTTTCACAATGAAACACACAGCATCACACACGGCGGACTTGAGTGAGCGGCAGCCGGCGGATTCGACGAAGGAGCGGCTGGCAGGCTTGCACAACCAAATGTGGCAACCTGGGCTGGACTCATCCACGGTGAAAGCCGATCCAGCGATCCACAGAGTGAAGTTGATGTATTTCCTCAGCGACCAGCACGGATCAGCTGCATGATGAAGTCCTCTTTTGGAAGGCCAAACAAAGTAGTTTCGCTTTCACAGCGAAACACACAGCATCTCCACAACATGGTGGTGGCGGCAACAACAATACTACAGCGAGAATAAAAGTTACACCTTCTTTCTTTACGTGAACATTTGGGCAGTGTTATGCAAATCTTCCCGCACAGTGACGTAGACATGTGGGACGTGTTTAAACAATGCATTTTAGGAGAGCATGGACAAGTCTTAACTTTTATAAAGAATATCTCTTTGGATTTGAGATTTTAGTCTTTGCAACTTTACAGATCTTCTTTATGCACCAAGAGCTTGTAACAATCCAAAGAGAAAGGAAAAATTTAAATTGCATCATATGACCCCATTAAGTTACTGCTTATTGGTCTCAAACTCAATTCCTGGAGGGCCACAGCTCTGCAGAGTTTAGCTCCAACCAGCTCCAAATCACACATGCTTGGAAGCTTCTAGTAATCGCGAATACTTTGATTAGCTGGATCAGGTGTGTTTGATTTGGGTTGGAGCTAAACTTGCAGAGCTGTGGCCCTCCAGGAATTGAGTTTGAGACCAATGGCTTAAAGACTCCACGAAAAGTACATTTTTATTTTTATTTTTATTTTATTGTTCTTACACTGTCTTTTTCTTTTGTTATGCATTGGCAATAAACTAAATTAATAATGCTGATAAAGCTTTGGTGATTCTCAAGGCTCAATTTTTAATGTGTATATTTACTATATGCTACACTACTAACATATACATGGTTTCAGAACTAATAGACATGGACTAAAAGTCAAGAATCTTTCATTTTGATTTCATGGAGCCTTTAAATATTATTTATTTAGTTATTTTTATTTATTCATTTATTTTGCCTGTCATGCTGGCTTTCTTTATTTATTTTGTTGTTTTTATTTATTCATTTATTTTGCCTGTATCCTTTAAAACAGAAAGACGTTCTCATTATAGTGTGAAAATACTTCATTTATTTATGACTTTGACAGTCTTTTCCATACTTAGAAAGGTCTATCTCTCCCGAAGGCTTGTCTCTCCTTTCATTATTTGCATAATATGTCAGCTGGTAGGAGTCTTCCCCTGTCTTGGAGAGCTCAAAGAAACGACGCTTCCATGATTTCTGTGACAGCTATAACAGATAAAACTGGTAAGTTTCATGAACAGAGGAACTGTCTTTGACAGACTGCAGATATTTTGATTTTAGGTTGAATTGCAATAAGATACGTACAGTGTTTTTAGTCACGGCTGTTAGAGGGGGGGACTTGACCAGGTATCCAGTGTACAATTCCTCCACCATCGCTGGTTCATTGTAAAATATTGAAGTTGCTGCTGCAGAAACATAATTAAAACAACATTAAACACATTGTTGCCACACAGTTTAATTTGAGTTTTAACAGTTGTCTTGATTATCTCATTTTCCAAAGAGATTTTTTGACTTACTTGGTTTCTTTTTGTTGTTGGACATCCTGATGTTGTTGCTTTAATTCTAAAAAAGATGTAAAATGTTTAAATTGTTTTACTGTAAGCCGCTAATAAATCTGATAAACAGATGTAAACAACAGTGATTTATGATTTTGTTAAAAAAAAGATAAAAAATGCGATATCAACACAAGAACAATTAAAATGTAATGCAAATTAACCCTCCATAATATATCTTATATAATACAATTGCATGATGTTTTTATGAAAGTTTTAAATTCACTTGAATAGTATCAGCAGTATTTCTTCGCATATTTCAAGCATCACAAGCAGACTCATATCAGAAGCCATATTTTGTAATAGTATTGCCATACCTTGTCTCACTGTCAAAAGTTTTTCAGCTCTCACAATGTGTATGTTATGATGGCAGTTTAGAAGGAAGCTAGAGAACTTTTGTCTCTTACTGAGCATTATGCTGGTAACAGGAGTTGTTTCTGGTTATATGTAAGCTCAGGTTTTGGCTCCCCCCTTTGACTGTGTCTGTTATTTGTTTCTGAAAACTATCAGACAAACGTGTGGTATTGTGGTAAACTCAGTACTAGAAAGAGAAATTTAGCTTCTGAAGCACATGAAGTAAGCTGCGACTGAAATATGTACACATAGACACTCATAGTCTTATACACAAGCTGGCACTTTACCATTTATTTGGTTATAGTTATTTATGCAGCTAGAAGCTCTTGGCTCGCCTTAGGAATGCAAGAGGTGACTTAAGTTATGGTGCCAGAAAATATTCATTCTTTCGCTGTATGCTGTTGGGGATTTTAGGGGGAAATCTTGACTGATGGATTTCAGTAAATACTCAAGTGATACTGTAATTGTCTTTCCTTCTTTCCTTTTCCTGGCTTTTTGAGTAAGTTTGAGTTGGGGTTGAGACTGATTAGGTGGTTTTATCATTGACTGCATTTGGTTTTGTGTCTCCAAGGGTTATAAAAATGTGTGGTAGTCTAATATAACAAATAATTGTCATGACAATTAAATGTCATAGAAAAAGTCACAACATTTCAGCTATTTTAATGTACACTAACTAATGATGTAATATGCATCATAAGCCTATATACAGTAATTTTAGTTAATGCTTTGACTAAAAGTATTTTAAAAAATCTAGAATTTATAGTGATAAGTTTTTGCTTTGA
Organism: Cyprinus carpio; assembly: GCF_018340385.1. NCBI lineage: Eukaryota > Metazoa > Chordata > Actinopteri > Cypriniformes > Cyprinidae > Cyprinus > Cyprinus carpio. The sequence goes on from NC_056608.1 coordinate 16,876,103, forward strand.
GTATTTTAATTTTTGTAGAATTATTATTTATAGTGATTATAAAAATATTATTTGTGTTAGAGTTATTCTGAGTGTGAGTGTTAATGGGATCCCTTTACAATAACAAGCAATGTTTCTAATATTAGCAAACCTGATATTTTTCTTCCTTAGGCAGATGGCCATGTGCCAACATACCTGCTCATTGTCTATTTATGATTGTAGGAGTTTCACCAATGTGTCTCTTTGACCCAAATGTCTGTGTGACAGGAGTTTAATTAAGATGATTATTGAGCTTGAAATTAATTCATATCATGCATACTTGTGTACGAAATGCATAAGACAAATCAGATCAGAAATTCAAATCAGAAATGTCAAAGCATTACCTTGGGATTCAATAGTCTGTGTGGACGATTATTTAAGATGCAGTGAACTATTTGTCCATCTCCCAACTGCACAAATATGTTATTGAATCTTTCAGAGACTAGTCAAATCTAGACTATTCGACTATTTTTAAAACATATGATTAAAATATTGGAATTACAACATTTTTTACATTTCTGTAAAAGTAATATCTAATTATATTTAGAATGTATGCACATTTATAAAATATTCATAAAATAATTGCAAAAAAATGTTTCAAAAGTTTAATAATACTTTAATAATACTGCAAATACATGCTTTTCTACAGTATAATACATGTATATACATTATGTAGGCTACATGGTATTCAGTTTTCATCAGTCTAAAGAGTGACTGAAATATTTGAATCAATGCATAATGACTAGGAGCAATACATCATTGGGTAAATGCTTTGCAAAACAAAATAAACAATGACAGAAAACTTGTATATACACGGTATATAAAGTACCTCATACTGTTAAGATTGTAAAAAAAGTGCATCTTTAAAGAGGTTTAAATACATTAACAATTTAGAACTGTGCATTTTTCAATGTGAATTAACCTTTATACTTATTATAAAGTAATACTTGACCCCTGTGTTTCACATTAACAGATGTGAACTAATATTCCCCCTACCACTCACATAGTTTCATGTACATATACTGTCTAAATCTTACTTATTTCTTTTTATTCAGTGACATTTTAAGGTCAATGAATTTAACATTCACACTCTTTTACACATTTACATGATTAATATACAGTCAAAAGAGGACAAGTTATTTTAGATAACCTGACTGCTCTTCTGATCTTCATTTACACCTTGTTTTCCACCTGTATGATTAGACTTGAATTAGGTTTAATGTCCCACAGTTTCTTGTCCTCATTATGATGCACAGGGTTCAGAGTGCAGAGGCTGGGATCCTATGAGCCGCCGAATAGTGAGTTTTACCTGCAGGCAATTTGAGTAGCATTATTTACAGCTCTCTGAACGTAGTGAGAGAAAAAAATAAACAAACATTCTTTTACTGCAAATCGTCATCTTACCTCATCCTTGCTTAGTCTTCTTACGTATGTCTGTATCTCTTCTACTGTGTCTATAAGCAGGTCATTGAAGGCCAGGATCTGGTCCCCCTTATGGAAGAGACACAAGTCCTGAATCTTCCGACAGTCAGAGACACTGGAGAGGAAAAGGATGAATGCACAACAACGAGAAACATATTGTAAGTTGTTAATTTGTACTCATGTTAATGTTTTCTCTATCAGGATTGGGTACAGGATATTTTAAACGGTAATAACTGTAATCAGTTATCAGTGAGAGTTGTACCATGGTTTGCCTTCTTCTTGTGTCAAGATCAGACTGTTTTTCAGATCATTTTGACTAACGCAGATCTCCTTCTCAACATGTGTGTGCGCTTCACTGTAGAATAGAAATATGCATTGATACAGTTCAAACAGATGCCACATTTTTCTGAAATTTTCTGACATTCAAAATCTTGCTGAGGAACAGTAGCAGTGAACTGTTCTATTCAGAGATGATTTGCATCTCCTAAGATGTTAAAACCATGCCAAAAGGTTGCTTTAATCTTAACATTCATCCGTGACCAGACCTGTTCAGCAAGAATGGACGTTTCAAAGCAACAAAACACACTATTCAGCAACTCTAAGATAGGAGTTGGTTTGTAGTCTTTAAATAAACAAAGAATCAAATCTATCTGTAACATCTGAGGGACGGAGGGGAATGAACATTACAATGTGTCAAAAGGCAACAGATACTGAGTTTATCGTATCTCACTCTTCTGACTCAATAGTGCATGACGTACATAACAGTGAATCAAGAATTCAAAATTACTTTTTCTGCATGCACGTAGTGTCCGTATCCTGTTGGTCTTCTTCAAAAGCTCTTTGCCTAATAAGAAAACACCACAGAAAAATAAATGAATTAAAATGTCTCTTAAAAAAATTTATTTTATTAACAGAAAGTATTTTTGATTCCAGTAGGCCAGTTAAAAGTGCTCTCAAACACTTACAATGATGCCATGGACATGTATTCACTGTCTTCTGCAGATTCATCCTGCATCTCGTCCTCATCATCTTCATCCTCAATAACTGGAATCTGCCAGATAGAGGTTTGAGTTTTTTTAAAGCATATTTTTAGGAAGTTTAAGAGTATTTATGTCCACACTGTATATTGAAGAAAGTGTGTATAAATGTGTAAAACCTTGAGCGCTACTGGTAGTGGAGGTTCGCTGAGCTTGCGAGGATAATCATAATGGCTGTACGGTGATGGGTAAGTTAGCATTAATTCAGGTGCTGACCGTCTGTCACCAGGCTCATCCTCAACCATTGGTTCCGAACTCTTTACAGGTTCAGTTGCTGATCTAAATCTGTTTTCCTGTGGGAAAAGTAAAGCATTTTTATCACTGCATAATTGCAATATTTTCTTTTGTTATTCATTATTCGGGAAATGGTAATATTAAAATCAGTAGGTGTTTCCTAACCTTTAACAGGTAGTTTATAAATGCATACAAGTGAAGAGAGAGATATTTTAATGTTTACCTGAAGGGTATTTCTTGATTTCTGGGTCTTCATTACCTTGACTAAGGCATTGAGCCAGCCATCCACATCATCACTGAAAACACCAGAAAACATTTAACATTACTGAAAAACTGCATCACTTGTTTAGGGTTAGGTAAAATGAAAATTTAAAGTCTCAACTTTAGACATGGACTAAAACCACAAAACCTTTATTTTGATTATATTGAGGCTTTGATTATTATTGTTTTTTTGCATCTGCATCATGCTGGCTTTAATGGAGCTTTATGTAATGGAAATAAGAAATATGGTCAAAATAATGGTGGCAAACCTGTTTTTTCCAATGAGGAAATAATCTCTTGAATGTTTTGGTGTGTCATCTTCCACCTTCAAGAACAGCACAGAGGATGGAGAACACTTGAAGTTTTTCTGGATCCAGTCCCATTTCTGATGTGCCTCGGGGCCAATAAACAACAGGCTGATCCTTTAAAACAGAAGGACATTCTCATTATAGTGTGAAAATACTTTTATATACATTAATATACACAATAAATGTATTTTTGACTTTAATAGACTTTTCCTTACTTAGAAAGTTCGATCTCTTTTCTTTCGTTTGCATAATATGCCAGCTGGTAGGAGTCTTCTCCAGTCTTGGACAGCACAAACAAACGACGCTTCCATGATTTCTGTGACAGATATAAAACTATTAAGTTTCACAAACAGAGGAACTGTCTTTGACACTGCAGATATTTTGATTTCAGGTTTAAATGCAAAATGAGTCGTACAGTGTTTTTAGTCAGGGCTTGTTGAGCGGGGGACTTGATCAGGTATCCAGTGTACAATTCCTCCACCATCGCTGGTTCATTGTAAAATTTTGAAGTTGCTGCTGCAGAAACATAATTAAAGCAACATTAAACACATCAATGCCACTCAGTCTGAGTTTTTAAATTGTATTCCTTGATTATCCTATTTTCTCATTTTTTTTTATACTTACTTGGTTTCTTTTTGTTGTTGGACATCCTGATATTGTTGCTTTGATTCTAAAATAGATGTGAAATTATATTTAAGTTGTTTTACTTTAAGCCACTGATATAGTTGATAAACAGATGTAAACAACAGTGATTTATAAAAATTAAAAAAAAGCTATGTCAGAATAAGATCAACTAAAATGCAATTGAAATTATCCCTCAACCATATTTTAAATATATAATAATATGTTATATAATAACATAACTTTATGAATGATTTAAATGCAAATTCCAATTCTCAGAATATCAGTATTATCTTTACATGCTGTAAGCATCACAAAGCAGAATCATCATATCAGAAGCAATATTCTGTAATATTATTGCCTTACCTTGTGTCAACATAAAATGAGTCTCCTCTGATAAGTTCTTCAGTTCTCACGACCTGTATGTTATGATAGCAGTTTAGGAGGAAGCTAGAGGACTTTTGTCTCTTCCAGAGTGTTATGCTAGTAACAGGAGGAGTTTATGGTTATATGTAAGCTCAGGTGTAGGGATCCCTCCCCTTTGACTCTCTGTCATTTGTTTGTGGAAATTTCCAGACAAACGTGTTCATGGCAATGTGGTATTGTGAAAAACATTGTACTACAAAAAGAAATGTAAATTATGACGCACACACAATAAGCTGCGACTGAAATATGTAAACATATACACTCATTGTCTTATACTCAAGCTGGAACTTTGTCATTTATTTGGTTATTTAGGCAGTTAGAAGCATTTGTTTCTCTTGGGAATGCAAGAGGTGACTTAATAAGTTACCGTGCCAATGAAATAAAATAAAATAAAATACTTTCTCTGTGTGCTGCTGGGGATTATAGGGGGAAATCTTTGCTGATGGATTTCAGTAAATACTCTGATGATACTGTCATTTTCTTTCCTCCACCCTTGATTTTTTTCCAAATGTAACATGCTCTTGGCAGGTTGAGTTGGCGTTGGGAGTGATTAGGTGGTTTCATCACTGATGGTATTTATTTTTGTATGGTATTTATTATCTCGAACAGTTGAGTAAATGTGCGGTAGTCTAAATAAAAACAGAATATAACAAACTAAATAAAATGACATGACTTTTTTTTATATTTGAATGAACATTAACTAATGATCTAATATGCATCATAGGTCTGTGTGAAATAAAGAAATGATGCTTTTAAGTAAAACATGAAAAGAATTCTAGATTTTTATTGTGTCATTGAGGTTGATAAACTCACTCTCTGCTAAAACTGTTGATTAGTGTCTGTATACATAATGGGTGTGTAAGAGAATATTTTTCATTGTTGCACTTTACTTGTTCCTGGCCTAAGAATAAATGCAAAATTAAGACCTGACACTGATTTATCTAATCCGTACTTTGTACAGAATGCACAGATACAGATAAATTCTGATTTTGAGGACAAATTGGAATAAATATCGGAAGCAAAGATTTTATCATAAGAAACCTTTATAATCAAAATGGTACATAAATAAAATACACAAAGAAAAGCAATGCACTTAATTTGTTTGTGTAATGAACAAAAAATAAAAAGTCATTTTAGAATATCAAGATATAGAAGATGTCAGTTAGTTCTGAAACTCTATGTTAGAGAACACACACACTTAAGTCAATAAAACCAAAACCAGAAATATGTTATTAAAAGACAAAATAATGACATTGATACCTTTACATTTTATTTTCTTTACTTTTCACATCAAAGCAGTTTATAAGAATATACATTTGTTTCAAAATGTTGTCATTTTAAAATATATATAATATACAGTACATATTTACATATGCCACAAAATTTTCTGTATTATTCTGATTCTTTTTTTTTTAAATGAGCTGCCTTATTCTGAAATAATTGTCTTGTGGTCATTTGCTTTAATAAGTATATTTATTATTGTTTATTTATTTTTATTTATCAGTAAATTAATGCAGTTCATGAAAATTTTGCGGTTCATCTCATTATCACTTTCAAGTTTCAACTGAGTGGTCCAATGCAGTGTTATTTTGAAAACATTAATCATTTTGCTTTGCTTTAGTGCTTAAGTCAGCCAAACAAAATGTATGATTAGCATAAAAAAAAATCCTGTTCAATTTTACATTTATTTGAAAATTAATTAAACATATCACGAAACAAATACATTCAGACTTGTTTGCAGGATGTTGGTCTGTTGTTGATGAAGCCTGAGTTGTTATTCATACTGACAGATCATCTGTGTCGTCATTTTCATGATTTATTTCTGTTGTTAGTTCAGTCTCCCATGAGTAAAAAAAGAGGGAAAATATTAGTAAAGTATTTTTGTGTGTATAAGTTTGTACTTCCTCTTGTGTTGGTTGCATGTATCTACCTTAATACACTTCAATTTTTTGGGAGAAATGTAGTTGGGTTCATGGGTCACAGATGATGGCAGCTCATGTGTAACATATTTTGTATGATCCCACTCAGTTTTCTGTTATTGGCACAATATTAATGATGATATTATTTTCTTGTCTTGTTACATTATTGCACAAATACAAATAAAGTCCAAAAATAACCAGACAACAAAGGGTTAACCAGTACAAAAACAACAAGCAATGTTTCTAAAATTAGATAAACTGTTTTTTCTCTCTCTCTCCAGATGACAGGCAGATTGTTTTAGTCATTTGATATAATCAGTATGGGTTGCAAAAAAAGTTTAATGGAGCAATTATAAGAGCTGATTATTGTTGTAAATCACAGTCAAATTGGGACTAAACTGCCAATCTCCTCAGGTGAACAAAAAAAAGATTCTCAACAATAGTTGGGAAACTTTGCATTGGGCAATAAATAGAATACTAAAGACAGGAATCATTAAAGGTCATAAATCCTGTAATACCAGTTGGCAGCATAAACCAGACCTATTTTAGCAGCCCGTGCCATGTGCCAGCATACCTGCTTATTGTCATTTTCTGATTGCGGAGGTTCACTGATGTGTCTCTCTGACCCAAATGTCTGTGTGACAGATGATTCAGCTTAAAGAAATATTTTGTATACCATGCACACATGTGTACAATATGCACGAGGCACAGTTTTTAAGTCAGAAATGTCAAAACATTACCTTGGGATCCAACAGTCTGTGTGGACGATTGTTTAAGATGTCAAATAAAGCATTGAACCATTTTTCCATCTCCCAACTGCACAAATATGTTATATTGCATCTTTCAGAGACTACAAATAATATCTTGACTTGATTTTCAACTTGAAATTACATTTCTGTAATTTGTTTCTAATTAATTTTTTTATATGCATATTTATAAAATATTCACACTCAATTTATACCATAAAACGAACTATAAATCACTGCTCTAAACAAAGCAAACACATTCAGGACAAACCTGTTTTCTCCTATAAGGAAGTAGTCTCTTTCTGGTACTCTTATAAACATTACACATGAAGAAGAACATCTGAAATTGTTCTGAATCCATTTCCACATTGTTTGCATCTCAGGGCACAGGAACATGTATGTGACACTAAAGGACAGACAGAAAAACCGATTCATTCTTCTGTAGTTTTACTGTGCTGTACTTATTATAATGGAAAGTTTGTCAAGAGAAACTATTATGTTGAATAGATAAGATAGATTGCTGTTAAGGTACTGTGGGAGGTTGCTAGACAGATGACAGGTTTTTGGGGTTTAATGATATACTGTAATACAGAAAGTCTAACTGGTTATAAATAGTGCAGAGTGTGAATATTGGACATATACTTAGACAAGTCAATGTCTCCCAGTGGTTTGTTCTTCTCTTCATTTTTGTAGTACTTAAGTTGGCACATGCTGTCCGTGTACTTTAGAAGAACAAAAAACCTCCTTTTCCATGATTTCTGCAAAAAAAAAAAAAAAAAAAAAAAAAAAATTTACCTGTATAATAACCTGTCCTGTTTTTTCCTCTTCCAGAGAAACATACCTGGGACTTGAACAGATTTTCCGGGGGAGATTTGTAAAGGTATCCAGAACACATTTGTTCCTTGGCTCCATGTATGTAAAATGCATAGTTATTATCTGCAGAGATAAAAAATAAAAAAATCTATTTAAAACAAAGCCACACGTTAGTTTTAATAACACAGATCAAAGAGCTTTAAAATAACACACCTGCCATTTTTTTCAGTTGTGGTGAGGAATGGGATGCTGTCAGTGTGAGCCTGAGACCAGAATAAACTGTGGTTATTTCAACATATACAGCAGAATGATTTCAAGTGCCAAAGTCTTGAAACTCAAGGTGTTTTTAAATGGTATAGTACAGTTATAATGGGTGCACATAGTAGGATCTATTTTTGCAAATGAATATCAATCTGACGACATCAGAGAAGGAATGCCATTCCAGATCGGATTTTGAATAAAGACTTTGTTTGAAATGTTTACTTAAATGGTATGTTAAAGCAACACTATATAATTTTGGCGCTCTAGCGGTTAATAAACAAAACTGCACGCATCCTGCGGAAGAACATTCTAAACGGAGCTACTTCTCCAAGTTTATGTCTATGGCGATTCACGCAGGTATGTGTTACTCCGCAGTGGTGACGACCTGAATGAGCTACAATGATCCCAAAATAATCACTTATTATAAATGTACCGTAGTGATTTGGGATAAGACAAAAAGGCAGTTTGGTAGATGAATTTATGATGTACTCGCTCATTATATACATTTTGCAAATTTTGAACACAGAAAAAGTTACACAGTGTTGCTTTAATTATTTTTTTATAAATTTTTGATTAAAGTGTAATTTGTTATGTTTTGTTTTGTTGTATATAATTTATGTTTTGATGCTCAATTTCATTCATTTTACCTTTCTGATGCAGAAATCAAAATTCTACCAAAAAAGCATGCTGTTTTAATAATAAAAAAGTATGATTGTATTATTATTTGTCTAAAAAATATAGTTTCTGTACCTGATATAGATGTTCCCTGTGTGTAAGAACACAAAATGTGATTAAAACGAATGAGGAAGTTTACACCATAGTTGAAAAACCTTATAAGTGATGTCACAATGAAGGCGGTGATTTGAGACATATGTACTCGAACAAGAAAAACATGTCAAGAAGTACTTGTCAAGTTTAAACCTACTTTTTGCATTCACTATTCAAATAATGTAAGAGTATATTGTCTCTGTGATATAACATACACTATTGCCACAGACTTACAGCCTGACATTGAAGGTTAAGTCATTTCTGCCACCACTGAACTGAACTCATCCTGTCTTCCATTGATTATAAAAACAGAAAGCCCCGCCCTGAACTCACGCCATTGGTTGAGCCAAAGTTGACTTGTGGAGCTAGTCGGGAATCTCAAACAAACAGAGCAATGTTTTGATAGAGCTGTGTTTTTTCCTGTAAGAGTGGGCGCAACCATTTTTTGAAATGTATGGCTCTGGGTTCCTGTGTCATCCGTTTCCAGCTATTTTTAGCTGTACAAAACTGCTCGTTTTGCTCCTTGATACTGGAAATTCGTGTTCTTATCATATTATTTTAATGTATAATCTTAATTATGAACACACTGGTTTGTAGTGCAAACATTATTACCATTTACTAAACGTTGTTATTCTTCTCGTTATTAATAAATGAACCGGAAGTCTTGCACATTTACAGAAAACGGCTTACTTCTGCATTGAAAAATAAGGTGGATAGTCTAACTTTTTGGGGAAATAAACATGTTAATAAATATTGAACTGAAATTAAGTCTTATTGAAGATATTACACACTTTCCAAATTACTCCATATAAAAGTAAAAGTTAAAAATGACAAATTACACATTTTGATTTGATTTACCACAAAAAAAGAAAAAGAAATACCTCACTGAAAAACATTTTTCTGAAATTCCCTCACAATTTACATTCATATGCACAGAAATCTGCATTATGCAAGAAAAGTTGCTTAGGATTGTGTACACAAAACATGTTTTTGCCTTTGAAAATGCGAGACATAGCAGATGGAAAAAAAGCAATGCAAAATTTAAAAGATGCTTGTATAAATGTCATTGTAAGCTTTCAGCTAAATGACAGCATGACATGCATGTTATAATCAAGATGTCACTCGATAATCAGTTTCACACATCTATGAACAGAAGTGTCAGTTTCATTGGCATTATTTATGCAAGAATGAAAACCAAATCTGCTACATTCCCTAAGTCGGTTTCAAAGAAACTAGGCGGTAACCTTCCACCTGCCCTATTTCCAGCCATGTTTAAAATGCACTGTATCAATCAATGAGAAATCACCGGCCTGCGTCAGTTCCTACGCACGCCTGCTCATCAAATGGCTTGAGGCTGAATAAATCTTGCTCAGTGGCACTGTGACAGGAAGCTGCCCATGATGTGTCAGGATGGTAGGGCTGTAGAAAGACAGGCGGCAGCTGCAGGTGGTTTGGCACAGGCCTCAATCCAAGCATTCCCACTCGCACGCCATTCATAGAATTTGTATCAGTCATTACAAGGGCTAACAGGGTCATGGCTAAAGCCTATAATTGGTGCTACCTGCTCCATAAGTGTTTCTGAACTATTTGGAATTCGTCCCAGTTGCGGAACATGCAGACAGGTCTGTAGATGAAAACCCTGTCAAGTTTTTCCTCAACTTTTAAACTGGTCACCTTGATTTAAACATCCAAATATTAGGTGTTGCGACACAAAGCTTTTAAAAGTCTTCCATGTGAGAGTGTGATATAAATAGAGGCTTTCTTTGGCTACATGTGCTGCTTGCTCTCTCTTTTTGGGCACAATGTACTTAGACTACAGCAGGCCCAGTACAGCTCCTTCAGTTCTTCAGCCAGATTTACGGACCCTAGTTGTACAACTCGAATACTTCCCAGGGCACAAGAACAACAGATGGACCGTCACCCCTCCTCCATCCTTGGCATCTTAACCGTACAGTATAAAGCTCAAAGTTTGGGGCTTAGGCTAGTCATTTGCTAGTGGAGAATAAGACTGGAAGAACAAGAGAAGAAAACCAAACCAATCAAATTAAGTGAAGAACTGGTACTAGAGTTGAGTCAATGATGAAGACACAAACTCAGGTAACGATTCAGTGAATTTCTGTTTGCTATAATGGACTTTTGCGACTGATAAAGGTATTTTTGACTTGATTTTGACCTTTGAAATATTGCATTTAAGGACACCCCAACAAAATATCAGGAGCACCTGAAGAGACAAAAAGACATTCTGGCTTTCCGTATGAAGAAGCTGTCATCAAAACAATCTGACTTCAATGTAAGTTGGTGAAACTTGCATTAATGTATGAAAGTACAATAAATGCAATGCTTAAAATATGGCAGATTACTCTGATGTTTCTGATTAAGTATGCTTTATTATTCCACAGAGCAAGGCTGCAGCTCAAAAAGACAAGATTAAGAAAAAATATGATGACATGAAGAGGGTTTTGGATGAGGATCTGAGAATTACACTGAACCAGTTGGATATTGAGACAGAGGCCATGGAGAGAAATGTTGAGGACAGTATTGAGAAGTGTTACCTCCTCACGCGAGAAATCGATCAGCAGCTCACTGAACTGTCTGCACAGATGGAGAAAGATCAACATCAGGTTCAACAGAAGGTGCATTTTTAGACCAGAACAGTGTCCTGTAGTAGTTTTCAGGTGGTAATACTGTATAGCTGAGGTAGTAATAGAATGCTTGAAGGTTTGAACCATTTTGTTTTCATGAGTACCAAACCCCAAATTGCTTAATTTTTTATTTTATTTTTAAAAGTTAATATTTTTATTCAGCAATCATGCATTAAATTGATCAAAAGTGACAGTGAACACTTTTACATTGTTACAAACTATTTCTGTTTAAAATTAATGCTGATAAAAAAAAAATTGTATTCATCCAAAAATTCTAAAAAAGAAAATTAAACATGGTTTCCACAAAAATATTATGCAGCTCGCCCATTTCCATTTCCGTTCTTATTGACAATAATAAGAAATAATAATTGCAGACTTTGGTGAGCATAGAGAGACCCCAAACTTTTGGATGGCAGTGTACTGTATATAATTTTCGGATGTAAAACCCATTTATATGGTTTGATATATATTAAGTATGATATTGAATAGATACTTAAATAATTTGCTTTAGTATTGTCATTGTATTGAAGCAATGGATGAACTAACTTTTTTCCACACAAAAATATGTATATTTTTTCATACTGTTACAAAGCAGAAAGCAGAATAACAATATTAATTTTATATATAAAAAAGTTAAATATATTTATTCTCTTAAGCATGTTAACTATATTAGCCTTGAAAATAATTTTGTAAAATAATTTTCCTATTTTTTATTTTATTTTTTTGCATACCCCAGTTTGAAAATCCCTTGCATAGAAAAATTTACGCAGCTGCACAATTTTATGTAATTGTATTTGCAGTGTGGAAATGTTCTACAAATAATTCACTTTTTCAACCATGATTTCTCCATCTCTTTTGCTTACAGATGTTGGAGATGGAGGAAAGGTAAGTAGTGTTGAAGTTTTGGGAATTTGGTTTCTGGATGGAAATTTATGGCATGAACAGAAATTTTAAGTACTGTATGTAACATTCCAAAGTTTCTGGAACATTTTACCCTGTATTCACTGTAAGTGGTTTACGTGTTATGACAATGCAATGCAAACATTTAATAAAGCATGCGATATGAAATTTCCGCACAACAGTCCTTCCTGCTAGCATTTTTTTCACATACTGTATTCTTCCTTGTTTATAGGATAATAGAGACTCTGAAGAAGACAGATCCAGAGTTTATACAGATGGATGAGTTTAAGAATGAACAGCTACTCGGCTTAACCATCAACCTGCTGCTGTTCATACGCTCTCAGGTTCCTGTCACCAAGAAACTCTTCCAAAGCTGTGAGGGTCTACACATTTTTTTACATGAAAATTACTCTATCGCTTTTAGTATGTGCAGCCTAAGCATGTTCAAAAAACCCTGCAATGTTTCCTAACACATGCTATCTTTTCCTCATATCTCTCACAAGGGATTTGTTTCTAAATATAGTTTCTAATTTTCCATTTCTCAGATGCCCAAGAAGTTGTTCTGGATCCTGACTCTGCACACCCAAAGCTTATTATTTCCCCTGAGGGCGACTCAGTCACTTACACCGATACCTGGCAGGACGTTTCTGAAAACCCTTCTCGATTTGACACCACCCTGAATGTGATTAGCAGGAAGGGCTTCACGGATGTTCGCAACTACTGGGAGGTGCAGGTTACTGGTAAGACATACTGGGAACTAGGGCTCACATACCCCAACATCCCTAGGAAGGGTCGAGAGGAGGACTGCTGGTTGGGCCGGGGCCCGACGTCCTGGTGCATTGAATATTTCAATGGCGACTACACGGCCTGGCACAATGGCGTTCCACAAAAGCTCACCCATGTAAGTGGGAGAACTTTTCAGCGCATTGGCATCTTCTCCAGCTCAGAAGGAGGTTTGGTTTGTTTCTTGGGGGCTGACACCATGACACCTCTGTACAGTTTTTGTGCAGGAACCTTCACAGACTCACTCTACCAGGCTGTCTGTCCTGGTCACGACAACCAGGAGACCAACAGGAAACCACTGCTTATTTGCGATGCTTCAAAATCCACCCCATTCTTGTAATGGAAACCAATTAGGGTTGGGGTCTAATTCATTTATTCAGTAAGGATGCATTAAATTGATTAAAAGTGACAGTAAAGATCTTCATAATGTTACACAAGATTTTTTGTGTGTAAAAAAAGAATGCTGTCCTGAATAAAATATGTCACGGTTTTCAAGCAGCACAACTGTTTTCAACATTGATAATAGTAAGAAGTATTCCTTCAGCAAAAAATCAGCATATTATAATGATTTCTGAAAGGTCATGGGACACTGATAACTGTTTAAAGTTTTGCTAACATAAGGATAAATTACAAATAAATAAGTTAAAAAAGTTATAAAATTGTACTTTTCAAAAACAATTTAAAATCAACGATATAAACTTCTGAACAGTAGTGTGTAAATACTTTGAAATATTAATGAAAAAAGGCAGATTTCAATAAAGTCTTTTAATACACTAAAATAAGGCTTACAAAGGCATTCATTTGAATTAAAGTCATTTGAACAAAAATCAGCCCCATTTTATACAATGTAATGTTGACACAATGTAAACAATTTTTTCAGGGCATTTGTGCAAAAAAAAAAAACCTTTTCTATTTAACATTCCTATTATCACAGTAAAGCATTTAAATTTTAAAACCATGTAATAAAAATGTTCCATTTCAAAAGTGGAGCTAGCACTTCCTACAGTATAGTTGGAGCACTTCACTAATAATTCGTGCATGAAGAAAAGAGGGCCTTTAATTTGAGGTGGTCAGATGGTTCACAGGCTGGCAGATTCAGTGTGTGATCCGGATGAACAACGAGAACGAAAAATACAGAAAGAACCGAAAGAAAAAGAAAAACTGTTGGACGAAACCGAAGACAACAAGCTCTGAAAGCATCAGAACCTTCCATTTTCAAGCTTGAAAGAGCACATTAGGTCAGATGGATGATAAATGGTTAAAATGGTCACCAGTAAAACAATAGCTGCCTCTGTAGATTATAGACAGATTCAGTACAAAACAGTAAATACTACATGAAGCTACATTGTACTCAAAATACACAGGATGAATGCTGATCTGATTTCAGTTCTTCAGTGAACGCAAACTAACAAGTGACCAGCATGAATGAAAAGCTTTTAAAACCATGCAGGTGTCAGCATTACTTCACTATTTGCCACTCCATTTCCATTCATGCCCTTTCTTTGACCTCCTCTGAAGAGCAATCTGGAATAACCAAACCAAACTAAAATGCTACAGATGGCCATTTATATGCTTAGAATTTATGCTTGAGTTGCTAGTACTATAAAAACAGAACAATAGTAAAGGTTTTGTGTGGTATTGGATGTCTTTTTTCAAGCACTATTTTATTTTACCAGTATTTTTTATTAGGATCAATAAAGGGTTTTATCTAGTAAAGTTAAAGTGTCAGAAAACTTTCAAAGTTGGCAAAGCAACATGGATATTTGACACTGCCAGTAGATAAAGTGACATCACTATTCCCTGGAATACTCTGAGAAAGTTGAAGAAGAACATTCACTGAAAAAGTAGTGGATCTGAGCAGCACAAAAGAAGACCATTTCGGTGTCCATATGCCCAGCATAACATAAAAAATTGCATTCGTACACAAACTTCCAGCTGAATGTTGTTACCGCTTGGTTGAGTCAAGCCAGTGGTCAGTCTCTGTACACATGATGTGTCTTTCCTGCCTGCCATCCCGAAATGTCCACCGCTTAAAAATGCTGCATACATTTATGTAAAAATATTTTGCTCAAGTATTAGACTGAGGTTTCCCTCCTTATGGCGGATCAATGACAAAAAAGCTTAACAATTTGGTTAATATTTACTGTTAAATGATAACAAATTAAAACTGTGCTACTATAAAGTCCTTGGCAAGAAAATGTGCCTGCTGTGAAAAGACAGACAGAGCACAGCATGGGAAGATGGTCTGGTCAGATCAGTTGAAGTAGAGCTCTTTAGTCAACATGGACACCACACAAGGTATCTGTTTCTTCTCGCTAAAACGGGGGTCCTCTGACCAGGACTCGAAGTTGGTTGCCACCATGTAGTTGACCCGAGTGAGGATCTGCATGATCTCAAGTTGCTTGCCAAACTCATTAAGAATGTTACAGAGGGCCTGGACAAACCAGGAGCCTCGGCCCGGATTCCTCCAGGAGTAGTAACCTGTGCGAACAAATGTGTAAGAATGTTACATTACTGTACAACTGTGTGTCACATGATGTCACAATATTTTAACTCAGAGCAGCAGGTGTTCTGATCACAACCTCTTGATTTGACTGAAATTGATTGACTGAAATCTGATTCATCTGGGTATTTCAGTATTAATGTCCATTTTGATTGCATAAGATTTACATTCTCTTTCACATAGTGAAACTGTTAACTTGGTACTGTACATTACAAAAATATTAACTGAAAAAAAAAATAACAATAGGGCCCAAACTATCCAGTTCAATTGCTAATTGACAGATACAATAATCAATATAACAATACAAAAACTGTTAAGTGGATAACAGCTGAAAAAAGGTCAATTGGATTTCTTGTAAAACTGTTATTATAGCATTGTATATAATTATTACAAAGAAGTAGCACAACGGAAGATTGTTGTGTAAGTTTTTCATTGTTGATGTCATTGTTTTTCAGTAGACTTTTTTATTTTTTTATGATCTTATATGACTGCTTAAATTGTGCAGTTTGTAGAAGGCTTTATCCTATGCTGCGGAAAAAAACTTAACTGTGAGATGCAGTATAAACTCAGAATTCAGAGGAAAAGACAGAATTATGAAATGTAATCCCAGAATTCTCAGAATTGTAAAATATAAACTCATAGAGATAAGATAAGAAAGAGAAAAAAAGAAAAGTTTGTGGTGAAAATAAGCTTCCTTAAAAATAAGCGTCTTAATTGAATAGAAGTATTACTTTCATTAAAAAACAAAAGCTTACTGACCCTAAACTTTTGAACAGTTATGTATAAGTAATATATACACTGAGTTTGTGATTCTTTTTAAAAGAATCGTAAAAGTCATCTCTTCATAAATGAGACTAGACTGGTCAAGCTATATGTTTTTGACTCATTTAAAAAACTTTATTAAAAAGAACTTGAGTCATGAATTGGACTATAAGGAATGCTGTATATATATTGCATGCAGCTCTAGAGTATGACGATGTGATTTCCGTGGGACTCTTTGAGATTACATTTCCTGCATTCCACATTCTGTAATTAAGAGTAAGAAAATACCTGGCACAGTTGAATAAGCAAACAGGAAGTCTGCCTCTACGGGAATCTTGTGTCTTGGATTGGCATCTGTCTCTATCGTGTCATTGGGTGGTCCTGAGTCTGTTTGCACACCGTCATCAAACTCTGAACCCCGACAAGCCTGCCAGTAAAGACACACGACCGTGTCAATATCCACTTAAAATGCACTTCAAAAAAGGTAGGGTAACTCCAGGTATCGTGTGACCGATATAGCATAAAAAAAAACAACAGACACTGTTGTATGTAGGTTCTCCATTTTCTCCTCCATCACTTCTTCCTAATCCTCATCTCTCCTCCCCAAATCCTCATGTGGCCCTGCTCCTCTTACCTGGATGAAAAAGAGCTTGGGCTTGCCCACGAGGCTCTGGCACATGTCTCCTTTGAAGTGCGAGGTCATGGTCTTGATGGGCATTGCTCCGTCTGTGCCGTAAATCATGCCCTCCTCGCCGTGGCTCAGCAAGATGCAGGCGAAGCAGGAGCTGTCGCTGTGGTCCTCTTCTGAGACTGAAACACATACAGTAAAATTATGTGAGAGAAGAAAACAAACACTTCCAATTTTAGTTATCTTAGTTGTGGATAAACTGGGTTTGCAAACACTTTACACTTTTAATAACATGCAAGTAATTTAGGCAATTAACATAAATTTGATTTAATTCAATATTGAAAAGCATAGATAAAAAAATTTATTGGTGCCATTAAAATAATAATATTAGCCAATATTTGTGTATGATATGTAATATATGTGATGCAGTTAGCTGAGTTATATTGTGTTAAAAAGCAGATGCCTATATAGTCAGTGGACAGCTAGGTAGTTCACTTGTTTTTAGAACAGAACAACATTCAAAACAACATCTTATGATGCAATCTTCCAGAAATCAGGCAGCCCAACCACATTCCAAAAAAGTTCCATGACACATTTTTAGATTTTTTTACTGGCACTTACTGATATATGACACTTGCATGTTTTCATTTCATGTTTCATAAAATTTCCCAGCAGAGTTTTGTAAGCCTAATTTAAAAACTTGATGTGGCATTTTGATGATCTGGGGTACAGATACATATTTTGGCCACTCACCTTCTTTAAGTAGCCGCTCCATGTTCCTGCAGGTCTGGTCATGGTAGATGAAAACTTCAAAGCCCAAGTTTTTAAAGCACTTGGACAGCTCTTCAGCATCGCGATCTGTGCCATTGCGTACATTCATTCCTTAAACACAGATCACAAAGTAAGCAGCATTAGTCTAACAGAGCATCAACCCAGTAACTTTAAATGACTCAACATTCAAGTTCTATTTTTCTTAAAACTGTGTCTGTGTTGTTTTTGCAGAAACTATGGTAAATATACGCCACAGATATTTAGGTTTAATTTTGTTCTAAATATATTTTTTGACACATTTTTACGTTTTTGTTGTTGTTTTTTACTACTACATCATTATATAGATGAGCAAATCTGATTTATCCTGCATACATATCACAATTTTCACAAATTATTAGTTATTAAAACAACGTTTTCATTAAAATGAATGATGGATATTCTTTTTTAAATATTTACCAATAATTAATTAGACCAAAACGATTAGGTAGAAGCTCATAATAACAGTTCGGTCTATAATATATAACAAAACATTGTTTAAAACTATTTTTAATATTATTGCCCTAATAAACTACTAATAACAATGAATTAAACAGTTTTTACTGGGTGCACTTAATCAGTGTTGATTGGTCAACATAGCATGACATGGAGATGAAAACTCACCTGTTTTTTCATCAAAGTTCTTGTTGTTGATGATGATGCACTTGCCAACGTGCTGGTGGCTCATCTTATACTGGAATGTTGGTGAAACAATCCTGTAATGGCTTTCAGAAGATTGCTCTTTTTCCTGCAACCTGCCATCCTTCTTCTTACTGAGAGACAAAGACAGACAGTCAACCAATCTATTAGAGACCTTCATCCATCATGTACATCCCCTAATATATTTATAAGAACATAGGGTTGTTCTAAGAGACAAAATAATAAATAAGCGCATCTGTAAGTAGAAGAACAATCAAACCACAAACAAAATACAACCCACGCCGGTCAATGCATCGAGAAGGGCAGCTAACCGGGATAGCTGATGTCATGAAGACAATTAAATCCCCTTATTGATCATAATATTAGTTGCTCGAAAACTTCATGGTGTCCCAAACATAATTTCCACATGCCTGAGGGAAAATTCTCACAGATGTCTCATATCCCCATTGTGAAATTTCCAAACGATCTGTCCAGATTAGTAGGCAACAGTGGCTACTGGATGTACAATATGTGCCAGTATTCCAGAAGAGCCTAGTCATCACGTTACCCAAAACACAACAATGGGTTCCTGCCTATACACTCTCTCTCACACACACGAACAGTGGAGCGAATCACAGGTGTCCCATGTGATGTGGGGCAGCAACCCCCCAACTCCCCCTACTACCTCCTATCCCATCAGAGCGCTCTCCTACCTGGGCTCTTCTTTAAATGCTACACCACTCTGCATTGAAACGTGTTGCTCTTCCCTCTAGATCTGCTGAATCTTTCCCAGATTTTAGGCTCTTTTGGGTGGATTTTTTCCTTGTGGTTTGGTGTTGATGTGTGCTAGGATCCCGGCATGCTCTATACTCTATAAAGAGTGGAGTGGTGGCTCTGCTGGGCTGGGGCGGCGCACGCTACCTGAGTCAGCACACACGCCACCCCCCAGAGCTTTCCAAAGGCCTATTCAAACCCCTCAACCAGGGTCACACAGGACAAGAGCACACCTCTACTGACAAACACACTATCACACTTACATATTAGGCCTGTTGCAGAGCACGCACACTCAAAAGTTCCAACTAAAATGTCACCAAATGTACTATATCTTAACATAACTTATTTTTTTTTAATTGCAGAGAAACTAGTATAATTCTAAATATGCAGGTGGATTTATACTGAAGAGTTATGAAAAAGTATTCTGAACATCTCAAACAGTGTTGGGCAGTAATGCATTACTTAGTAACGCATACTGTAATTTGATTACTTTTTTGTAGGTGGATTAATGTGACAAGTTTTAATTTTTATAATTTTAATTATAGTATTTTTAGTAGTTAAGGTCTATGTTCTTTATTGGTTTGTTACGTTTTTGATTTATTGCAGTGTTTTGTGTTTTATAGATTGTAAAAAGGATGTACA
Organism: Cyprinus carpio; assembly: GCF_018340385.1. Classification (NCBI taxonomy): domain Eukaryota; kingdom Metazoa; phylum Chordata; class Actinopteri; order Cypriniformes; family Cyprinidae; genus Cyprinus; species Cyprinus carpio. The sequence continues at coordinate 16,896,017 of NC_056608.1, forward strand.
CACACTGTCGAGTCAAGTGCCAGTGGATTAGAGACCTGCTCCCGCGAGACCTGATGCAACAGCAGCGTGGCACGGGACAAGATGGGCGTGTAGACACTTGTGTGTGTGTGTGTGTGTGTGTGTGTGTGTGTGGTTGCTGTGATTTTGCCAAGTAAGACATGTTCCTGGATCAACATCTTTTGATGATCCTGGATCAACATTTTTGTCAAAAAATATAGACTTAACCAAATCCCAACCCCTAAACCTAACCCTACCCATAATTTATTCCTACAATCAGTGGAAAATGATAGCTGATTAACAAGGGTATAGAAGCACCTAACCCTGATTGTAAGCCTAAAACAGATATTTCCTGAAAAGTTATATCTCAATTCTGATTGGTTGACTGGAATGTTGTTCCAGCATCAACAAGGATGTTGATCCAGGAACATGTTGTACTTGGTGAAATCACGCTCGCCGTGTGTGTGTGTGTGTGTGTGTGTGTGTGTGTGTGTGTGTGTGTGTGTGTGTGTGTGTGTGTGTGTGTGTGTGTGTGTGAGGGATGTGCGAGAATAAAATAATTCACGGGACTCCCGCAAAATAGAAATATCTAAACATAAAATATCTAAAACAAATAAATTGTTATTCATCTATTGCACAAAGCAACATGAACTAATATAAAATATAAACGATTAACCGGTGCAAGCTTATGCAGTTTCTATTTAGGCTATAACACGTGTTTGCAGCGTTGAGCAATGCAGTGCTGAAATTTGCGTGCTCACGAATCCTCTCATTATAAGTTATGTCAATCATCCTTATAACTCATAAGTTATAATGAGAGGATTCTTAAGCACGCAAATTTCAGCACTGCATACGTTTATAATTTATAACACACGAATTGTAGACATTATTAAAGATTCATTATGCATATATTTGTGTTATAACAGATTTGTGAGATTGTGATGAACTGTCTTTTAGAGATTATAAATGCAGCGCTCTTTGCTGGCATTCTGCCAAACCATACACGCAGCAGCCGCTTGCTTTAGTTAAAAATAAGTGTTCTGTGAATGTTGCGTGTATGTTGGGATTTCATAAATTTCATGGAGAAAAAAAGTAACGGAACTAGTAATGTAACTAATTACTAATTACTTTTGAAATAATCATAACAGTAACGTGATTACTTTTAAAAGGAGTAATCAGTAATTTGATTACATTTTCAGAGTAACTTGCCCAACACTGATCTCAAAACACATTCAAGCACATTCAAATATCCTACATGTGATGCAAGCTTTACAGCTTGGCCTTGTCATTTACAAAGAGGACTGTGGCGCCACCTAGTGTATGACATGCATTTTAACATCTGAAGCTGTACTTACAACTACTACTGTAAATTATAAATAATTAACTAAACAACGACTAAATAATTCACTGAATTACTGTCACAAAAGAGAAAAAATAAACATCTTTTTCCCCCTCACCTGAATAACAGGTTAGGTCAATAGTTGTGGTTGGTATCATTGCATAAATCAATGGATAGACTGATGGATAGATGAATTAAGTTAGAAATAGTCTCACCTGCCAAAAAGCAAAAATCTCCCTTTGCGGTCAGGTTTTGCATCTACTGTGTCTCCTTCTCCATCGTTCTCTTGGTCCTCCTCTTCACTTTGAGTGGTGAGGGTTTCTTTATCCATTCTGGAGCAAGAATTAATGCTGTTACTGTTCAGTAAGGCCAACAAAGCTGAGTAACCATACTGGAAATTCTTGACAGGGTGAAAAAAAAAAAAAATTCTAAGTTAAAATTATCTTGACGTGTTACCCCATCCTCTCCTTACTGACACTGACTACTGTCATGTCATTAATACTGTTGTTACTTAGTGTCTCTTACTGGTATCAAAATAAGGAATTCAAATGAAAGAAAAGTTCTTAAACTGTTTGTAGGAAAACCCATATTAGTAGACTACACTGTGATTTTACAGTAGTGAAAGTAACTGTGTGCCTGTGTTTCAGAGGCAAGGTTCTTTAAAGAGTTGCCCTTTCCACTTTCATATAGTTCCTTTAAAACAGCAGACTGTTATTACTCATATTTGCGTAAATTACCTCCGTGAGCTAACTTTTACTTTCACTTTGTGATGTTGTCTCAACTGGGTGTTTATTTAATTACTTTGTTTTCTTAAGGCTTGGGGAGAAATAAAATCTCTGTATTTATGAAAAGCTGTTAGAACTGATGAAGAAAAGCTACAGTTTATGACATGAAGTGCAGCAGGAAGAAAGAGAGATTGACCGCTTAGCCAGCTGCCTAAAGACAACTTGTCAATGGTAACATTAAATACACAATTACATTAGCAATTATTGATGCTAATATAGTTTAAGGTATTAATATATATATATATATATATATATATACAGTATATATATATATATATATATATATATATAATATATATATATATATATATATATATATATATATATATATATATATATATATAGAACATGCAGTGTGCAGTGTGTTCTACAGCTGAAGTGTTAAACTTTCCGAGGTCAACATCCCTTCCCTTAAAATTAACCATGGTTTTACTACAAAAAAAAAAAAAACCTTGGTTTCAGTATTTAAACCATGGTAACCACAAATTAGCCATGGTTTTGCTACACTAACCGTAGTTTAACCATGTTATTTGTAGTAAAACTGAATACAAATGGTAATCAAAACGCCCAAAACCGGTTATCACACCTTTACAATAATAAAACTATGGTTAATGTTCGTAAGGTACTACATGTTGTCACAACATTACTACATATTTATTATCGAAACTTACATTTCTGTCGGATCAGCCTCTGTTTTGTTCATTGCTCTTTCAAGTCCAAGGTTACTACTAGACGGAGAAAACGAAACTACTTTCCTACTCTTTCTCTTCCATTTCCTCCAGCCGAGTATCTCCTGTATTTAAAGAGACAGAGTCAATTTAGATGTGTTGAAAACTACTGCGCGAACTTCCTGTTTATTAAGCGAACACTAGAATAGAATAGAATAGAATAGAATAGAATAGAATAGAATAGAATAGAATAGAATAGAATAGAATATTGATTAATGAAACGTGATATTAGTCAGAAATAAACACCATTTATTTATCCAACTGTATATCACATAATAATAATAAGAAGAAGACAACGAAAAAGAAGAATGTGTGTTAGGCCTATAAAAAATTAAATAATGTACTTTTTGGTATATATTCTTATTATTATGTACATTTGTGTTTTTGTACATTGTTGACTAATACAACAATGTTTTCATATGTTATTATCTTTACTGTTATATTGTGTTACAATTATATAATGTTTGTTACTGGCTTATGTTAAATTATTCTTATTTTCCATAAAAGCAGAGGGTAAATATTTATTAAAATCTTGGCATTATTAGCCTTATAGGATGTCAATTGCATAAAAAAACATCATTAACCAGACTAAAATCAACACATTACTGCTTTTAAATTGAAAAGTAAATTAAGACCTTTTTATTTCAATGTGATGGAAAAATAATAACCCATTTGGGCCCATTTGAACAGCCTCTTCTTCCTCTGACCTTTGACCTTGGACTTTTTTGTAGAATTAAAAAAAAAATTAATAACACCAATGAAGAGATAAAAGAACAAACTTCATTATTATTTTATTGTTATTTTAATATTTATTTTAATAATTAACTTTGTTTTGCTTTGCAGTAATGCATACCATAGGAAAAACAAAACAAAAAGTAAAACAATAATTGTGTAGAAATGTGTAAAATGATGTAGAGTCAAACATTTAATATTATTTCATAAAATTATAGAAGGATGCCTTTTATACAGGGTTTCTGTTACATTTTAAAATGTTTTGAATGACCTAATGTCAGTGGACATGATTGTCACCATATTTGGAGAATGATTGTATCATATCTAAACATTATGTAGTTTATAACAGCATGAACAATAAAATCTTAATTGAGAAAATGACGGAAAGTCAAGACAGCACATACTGTAGAAAGTAAGGCATTTCAGAACACGTGTAACGATCCAGACGTGACTTCATTCACCTATTTAGAGCACGTCTGAAGGCTCTGACTAATGTACTCAAAGTGAACAACACCGTGATCACAATTCAGTGACATCTATCCCCTTTCAAGTAACTGACAGTTGGTCAACCAGTCAGCTGACCGGCAACAGCTAAAGAGGGGTGGAACTCGACAGGGTCTCAGTCAGAGAACAGATCTAAGTTTACAGAGACTGAGACAGAAGTGGGGACAAGGGACCGTCTGGGACGCCTTGCTTTCCAGTTCTGACTATTTGTAAAAGTTGTTTTTATTTTTCTCTGGAGTTGCTGGCTTAATTTGATAAAACTATGAATGTTCAAAAGTGTGCCAGGTGTGGGTTTGTGGTGTACCCAGCGGAGAAGATCAATCTTATTGGTCAGGTAAGTATTTACAGCATATGTCTCAAAGATCTTACATATTAACATAATAGTACATAGATAATCATAAAGCGTCAATGTATTTTTCGGTTAAGTCTAACCATGTTTTCTATGATGTAAGAAATACGGATTTCAGGAGAAGGAATTGGATTCAGTTATTTTTAAAATGCACATTTTCATTTTCTCACTGTATTACTGTATATGTGTCTATTTTCTTCTGTCAGAATTGGCACAAAGCATGTTTTCACTGTGAGGTCTGTAAAATGGTTCTTACTCCCAATAATTTTGTCAGCCATCAGAAAAGGCCATACTGTCAAGTGTAAGTTTTTTAAGAGTCATTTTTTGCTTGAATATAATTTTTTGTAACAATTAAAGCTAATAATGTTTTAATAAATCAGCATTATTTTCTATTGCTGTCCTTATATCTCTCTGATTTACAACATTATTTTCTATTGCTTCATGACTTGAGGTGTAATTTGTACTGCATAGTTTGACCATTAAATGCGTTAAAAATTCAATTATTTCTCTTATATCTAATAGGCATAATCCAAAGAACAACACTTTCACAAGTGTTTATGAGACCCCTGTCAACATCAATGCCAAGAAGCAATCTGAAGCAGCCAGTGAGGTGAGGTTTTCTTTACGTCACAGACTTACAGTACATCTGACAAATTCCTATAGTATATGAACTAAGATTTTTTTTTTTTTGTAGCTGAGGCTATAAAAAACAATACCTGTATAAAAATTCAAGTCATATTTTGGTTTTCTGTAACATTATTTGATGTAGTATTTACAGGTGTGAAGTTTCTTAGGTAATGCTTTTAATCTGAAGTGTTTTCATATAGAATATAATGAATATTAAGTAAGGCGTAATGTACAGTCTGCTGATCATTACTGGAAAATAAACTCCTCCAGGGTAACTTATGTTGTGATAATGACCAGTTGACTGTACATTACACCACTTTAAGTACATGGCTTCTTACCAAATAAATAAATATATAATATAATAAAATGTTTTTTTATTATTACTTTTTTATAGAATATAATAGATATTGGGTAAAGACATAATATACAGTCAGCTGATCATTACTGGAAAATAAACTCCTTCAAAAAGACTTTTTTTGTGATAATGGCTAGTAGACTGTACATTACACCACTTTAAATAAATTAATGCACAGAATATTAAGATCTGAGTTTAATTTATCTTGTTTGTTTAGTTAGTTCAAAGTACTGTAGTTTATTATATTGTTAGTTTACTCATGGAGACTTTAAAATAGTTTTGTTTAAATATTCTGAGCTCATTAACAAATTTGAAACACAAGTATGCAGAAAATATATTTTTTTATAAATAAATTATAGATGTTTTTTTCTTTAAAAAAATCTTCCAGATTCAAGGAATCTTTGCAGTATGACATTTTTAGGTAGCCTGGTACTAAACTAGTGGTGCTCAGTGTATTTACTGTCTGGAAATTGCTAACTGATTTACAATCAAAAGTATTTAAATAATTGAACATGGGTCATTTTGCTGGTAATACCCCCTATATTATATGAGCTGGGTTAAAGGTCTGTTTTTAGGAGAGCTCAAAGGCTCTGGTGACTCTACAGGTTTGGAATGAGAACCGCATCTCTCCAGTTATTTCTGTGGTGTGACATGATACTCTTCTCTGGCCTTCTTTATGTATTTGCTGTTTAAATTTATACCACATGAACATGGCCCACCTCTCTCCCTATCTTGCTTCCTTTTCCTCTCTCTCCTTCTCTGAATCTCTCTCTGTGGAATCCCAGCTGCCCCTGTCTGTCAGTGGGCTCCAGAGCGGCCTTCATGCAGACTGACAGAATGCTGAAGATCACACTTACATTTCACATGTATAATTTCATTTCTTCCCTGAAAAATTACATGAAGACAGTGTGGAAAAACAGCACTCTATAGCTTCACTGATGTTGCATGTCTCTGAATATGACTTTTTAGAGTATGTGAAATTCCATCATTCTTCATACATCAGGAATTACAGAATCGATCATTACCACATTTATTGTGCTAATAGGAGGCACGCTAACATTTCTCTCCTTATATCTCTCTGGTTTCTAGAATAAATATAGAGAAGAAGGGGAGCGTTTCATGTCCACTTTCCACTATGACATGAGATCAAAAGAAATGGAGCAAGCTCGTAAGGCCAACCAGCTTGCCAGTCAGGTGAGTAGCCAAAGGAAGTAGTACCATAAATCCATTATGTTTAGCTGTGGGCTATTTTTTAACATGTGACCGTTTTTTAATCTTTCTAAACAGCAAGGTTACCAAACTGAATTTGTGGGCCAACAGTCATTTTATTCGGGCAGCGTTACCAGCCAGGAAATTGTACGTGTGACCCAGGCACAGAAGACCATTAGCGACGTGAGTTGTCAGATTCAGACTCAATGGGCAAATGAAAAATGAGGCTCTTGTTTTTTTGCTGCACCTATAATTGGATAAATTATGATGAGGTATTACAACGAGTGGTAATTTGGGCTGCAGGTGGAATATAAACGAGGCCATGAGGCACGTGTGACGCAGTTTACATCTGTTGCTGACACACCTGAGATGTTACATGCCAAGACTGGAGTCTCATTGGCCAGTGATGTAAGGATACATTTCCAAAGTGACCTTTCAGACAGGAATGACATACATGGTTTTAAAAATTCAATAATCTTTATAATTCTTCTGGTATTGTAATCTCTTATAGAAAACTGTGTTATAGTATAGTATTATAGTATATATATATATATGTATATATACATTAAGTATAGTAAATGTAACATTTTATTATATTTTTTTATAACATAACATTATAGTAATAAGCTCCATAAACTTTAGTGTAAAGGCTGAACTTATAAATATCACACTTCCTCAAGATTTTGTGGCTAATTTTCTCTAAAACTTCATACAGTGGCCACTGAAGCTAAATATGGAAGCCATGCCTCCTCTTTTTTATTTCAAAATTGCCTAAAATATCCAGGTTTTTGGCTTTGTTTTCCTATTTTTTTCACCCTTGCTGAAGGTAATGACTGAAAAGTAGTTTGACCAGTAGTGCGCAAGCAAGCAGTCTTGACCAAAAGCCAATTCCCGGACATTTTAGCCAATTATAAATTCCCAGCTAGGACTGTCCAGGACATATAGTCACACAGTCATCTGGAGGCCTTCCTCTTACACCTGTTTATGTGATTAGTCATTGCACACATTTGTTTCTTATCTGTGATGTTAAATGTTGATTCAAAGGTGAAATACACAGAAGAATACGAGCAGTCTAAAGGAAAGGGAAGTTTCCCAGCTATGATCACGCCAGGATATGAAATGGCAAAGAAAGCCAATACACTGGCTAGCAATGTAAGTAAAGTTTAGGTTGCAAAATGTTCAGTTTCTTTCTCAAAAAGTTGAATATTCCTTTCTTTTTTATTCAGGTGGAGTATAAAAAAGGCCACGAAGAACGAGTGTCAAAATACACCACTGTGATGGATACTCCTGATGTACTTTTAGCTAAAAATCAAGGGAAGATTGCCAGTGATGTAAGTGAATAGAATCTTTAAAAAAAATTTGTGTCCTAATAATATCCATATGTCTTAATTTGGCATCTTCTTCTATAAAAACAGTATGTCTACGCTGAGGAATATGAACAGCAGAGGGGCAAAGGCAGTTTTCCTGCCCACTTCACTCCCGGATATCAGGTGGCTAAAAAAGCAGGCGAGATGGCCAGCAAAGTAAGTGTCCAAATATATAAATTACATCTGAATGTCAGATGCATGTGCATGCCAGTTGTATACTAGTGTTGTTTTTGTTACAGGTGAAATATCAACAGAAATACGAGCAGGAGATTAAGGGCAAGGCCAGCACTGATGCTGGTTCTGCAGAGTTTGCTTTGGCCAAAGAGAATGCAGAGCACTTCAGTCAGGTGACACAGTGTTCTTTTGCGCATTCAATGCACATTCAATATATCCTCACATATGTTTATTCTGAATGTCTCTAATTCCTTTAGCATGCCTATACTGAGGAATATGAACAGCAAAAGGGCAAGGGCAGCTTTCCTGCTATGATTACCCCTGGATATAAGATGGCCAAGAAAGCCCATGACATAGCCAGTGATGTGAGTATCAGCACATCCTCACTGCTGAAGTTGTCCGTCATTTTCATTTTTTTTACTTTTCACCTTTAACAGTAGGAATTACACCAGTTCTGTCCCAGTCAGGGTTCAGGGTTATTATAGTTAACTAAAACTTAAACTAAAACCATAAAACATTTTTGTTAATTGAAATACAATAAATGTTAACTGAAATAAAATATACAAAACTTAACAGCTAATTAACAAGGCAACATTTCCATTTTCGTTTTTGTTTAACTTGATGTACTAAAATAAAATAAAAAATTGAAATAAAAATTCATAATAAAAATACATAAACATTTATAGACCACAAAAATGGATAAAAATTGGAAAACACTAAACAAAATGACTAAACTTTTAATTAAATTGAACATGAAAGCAGAAACTATAAAAATAAAATGATATATATATATATATATATATATATATATATATATATATATATATATAAAATACTAAAGTACTAAAAATTTAACTAAAATTAAAATGAAAACTAAACATAGAGAAATACAAGCTAATTCAAAATATAAATAAAAACTATAATAGTACAGAAATAATACCAAAATAATCCCAGTTAATGTTTTCTCACCTTGGCCTGTCATCACTAAGTGGAATATGTACATTTTCTCCAATGAATCCCACCAAGAATCCAATGTTGTCACTCGAGAGGCATCAAAAGGACTTATTTAGAAACACTGACTGTCTAAATGACTGATTGTGTATGTTCTCTCATGTCACAGGAATTCATCCTGACAGATCAGGCATCCTAGATTGAACTCTTTCTGGTATTGTTGTGTTTAAACACCTTTCTCATCCCCCTCTCTCCATGTTTAACCTGCAGCTGAAATATAAGAAGGATTTGAACAAGATGAAGGGATCTTCTGCATACCACACTCTGAACACTGACGACAACTTGACTCTGAAGTGTGCAAGCAAAATCAACAAGCTTGTGAGCGAGGTGAGCGATTTATGCCCTTGGTCCACTGCCTACATCAGGTGCAGAAGAACAGATGGATGGCATATTCGCTTTTGTCTGTTAATTATATTTAGAAACAGCATTGATTAGTTAGTTGAAGATTTGTAACTTGGCTTACTGAGTGCATTTTGGGATGCACACGTGCAAAAACAGAAAGAGAGGATCAGTGAACTCATCTGTCATCGGCTCAGTCAGACATAACGTCTCCACACCTGCATTCTCCACATCCCATGAGCCTAGCCACCCACAGACATGAACAAAGACAACACACAAGCCCAGGGGCCACATCATCATTCTATTTTCACCCTCTTACATGCCACAGTGTATACCTGATGATGCCATAAACTCTACCACATCCTCATCCTACCCTGATTTACAAGCAAATGCCAAAAGGGCACATGGTTTTCTGTATGCAATGCATGAAGTTCACCACAAATGATAGAGGCTTAAAATTCCACAAATCCATTGCCTACATAACACAGACATCCTCCTGTTATACAGGTTGAATACAAGAAGGACTTTGAGACCACCAAAGGCCACAGCATCAACTACTGCGAGACGCCACAGTTCAAGAATGTGTCAAAGATCGCCAAGTATACCAGTGATGTGAGCTCCTCATCAGTGATATGACTGCTATATACAAAGAATGACAGCATATTCTATATTTAATGTGTTACTGTGCTGTGTGCAGTCATATGCAAGCTCATTCACTCTGTTTGTGATTGCAGAATAAATACAAGGAGAATTACACCAATCACATGAAGGGGCACTATGAGGGTGGTGGCATCGATAAGAAGACCATGCATGCCATGAACGTCAGAAAGCTTGCCAGTGATGTAAGATGAAAGCCATTTTCTGAACATATTATCTCTCATATGTAGTTTTGTTGCTCATATTTGTAGTTTTGTTGCTCATATTAAGTTTGTATAAATTCATACGGTAATAGAATTAGTAAAAGTAAACTACAAAGCATTTGTCCAATTTTGAAATAAGAAACTGTTGTAGTAAATAATTAAATACTAAGATATTTTAGATATGTTACTCAATTATATATATGTATACATAGGGTGTTTACATACTCTCTAATACCATTTGATTTCAGATTGCCTACAAATCAGAATATGAGCAGGAGAAGCATGTTCAGAGTGAGTATAACTATCCAGCCACCATCACTCCATCCTATCAGTCACAGAAGAAACTGGAGCCGCTCAAAGATGTAAGTCTATCATTCTTTATGAAGCTATAAACTTAAACTTCATGTACTGGCTATTCTGCTTAGAACTTGTCTATCAGTAATTGTGCCATCCTGACAGCTTGTAAAGTGCTGCCTCAGCCTTAAAAATGAGTTTCAAGCTTGTAAACATGCAAGCTAAACTAAATGGATGTCTTTTTTTCTCCCACACAGAAAAACTACAGACAGCATATCGACAAGCTGAAATTCAGCCAGGTTACAGACACTCCTGAAATTGTGCAAGCCAGAATCAATGCCCATCAGCTCAGCGATGTAAGCATAATTTGTCCTTGTCAATGAGTGTTTAAGTGAATTTAATGTAATATATCTAAGCCTCACATATAACCTCTCATTCAACTGAACTATAAAGCCAACTATGAGAAGACAAAGACCCAGTACACATTATCTCAAGATACACCAGAACTTAAAATGGCCAAAGCCAATGCAGAGCTCGCCAGTGATGTAAGCCTATACTCACATTCCAGAGCCTTGCCACATGTTTGTCATCATTATATACTGTATAGTTCAAGGGTGTTGAATGTGTTGTTAAGTTTTGTCTTCCTGCACGTTCACAGATCAAATACAAAGAGAACTGGGAGAAGAACAAATCCAAAGCATGTGATATCGGCCTGGACACACTGACACTCAAAGCTGCCAAAGCCTCTCGAGACCTGGCTAGTGATGTAAGAATCAAATGTTCAATGTTTAAATGTAAACGTCACTAAAATTTGTTTCCTTGGGTTGATTTGATTTATTGGGCTGTACAGATCAAGTATAAGGAAGCATATGCAAAGAACAAAGACAAAGCCATTGGAATGGATGTGAGTGACTCCAAAACAATGCACTCCCTTCAGGTGGCCAAGCTTAGCAGTGAGGTAAGCCTGAGGACCCAAAGTCAGGTTGAGTTAAGAAAGTATATTTTCCAATTATTATGAGTGTGCAATCTCAGATTCTTCAGGCTAAACAAATAATACAATCACATTTCTTTGCTATAGGTCGCTTATAAAAAGGATTCTAAGGAGACTCAATCCAAGTGCCACCTGCCTCTAGACATGGTGAATCTGAGTCATGCTAAGAAGGCTCAGGCCCTGGCCAGTGATTTGGACTACAGGAAGAAGTTACACGATTATACCGTCCTGCCTGATGACATGAAAGTCCAGCAAGCTAAGAAAGCCTACCAACTGCAGAGTGATGTAAGAAGAAGAAAGCATGTCTATTTGCAAGACCTGAGCAGAATGATATGCTTTATGCATGCTTTATGGATATTTGATTTGGCTTTTTTAGAACCAATACCGATCAGACCTGACCTGGATGAAAGGAGTCGGATGGGAGGCTGATGGTTGCCTGGATGTAGAACAAGCTAAGAAAGCAAGAGAACTAGTCAGTGAGGTTGGTCATTACAAAATTTTGATTCCCTACTGATTAGACTTGCATATCTGGTCACCAGCATTTTCATAGGCTTCTTAACTAGCTTTACGACCAAGAGTTCTTTGGTCTTCACCAGGAAGACAATGCTGGACTTCACACGTTTACTCTAACTGTGCATTTTCCACCTCTTTACAGAAAAAGTACCGCCAGAAGGTGGACAGTGTGAAATTCACACAAGTGGCAGACACTCCTTCCATCATACATGCTAAGAAGAGCCAGGAGCTGCAGAGTGGGGTAAGATACGATCCATCCGATTGTATATTTCTCTCCTCAGTGGATATTTCTGGGATTAATTGGCCTTTTCTTGTACTCAGCTGGCATACAAAGCGGGGACTGAACAGACAATGCACCAGTACACTATAAGCAAAGATGAGCCTCTCTTCAAGCAAGCCAAAGCTAATGCAGAGCTTCTCAGTGAGGTATGAATTGAATCACTTGAAACTGTTGCTTATGTTGCACCACTAACCTACACATAAACTAACAACCCACCGCTTGTTTTTAATCAACACTTTAAACTGGTGATTTTCAGAAATCATATAAGAGTAGTTGGGAGGAGCAGAGGGAGAAGGGTTTTGAACTAGGTTTGGACTCACTTTCAATTCTCGCCGCCAAAACAACAAGAGATCTCGCCAGTGATGTGAGTGACCAAACACTCTACTGATGCACATGACTCACAAATAGACACTCAAGGAAAACTCAGGTATTGTGACTAATAATCTAATGTAACTTTCCTGAAATTCCATATATTTAGGTGAAGTACAAGCAAGAATATGAGATGACAAAAGGGAAGATGATTGGCGTGAAGACTGTTTCAGATGATTCTCAGATGGCCCATTCAACCAAGGCTACCAAACTCCAGAGTGACCTCAATTACAAGAAAGAGTACGAGGACACCAAGACCAAATACAGTGCCTCACTTGATATGATGACCCTCACCCATGCCAAGAAAGCCCAGGAACTGGCCACTGAGAAAAATTACAAAACCTTCTTACACGAGTACACCATCTTGCCCACTGATATGAAGGTGGAATGGGCCAAAAAGGCTTACGGCCTACAGAGTGATGTAAGTGTTATCCCAGCATTAAATTGCATGATTGGCTTGTAAAGCCAAAACAGACACAAACATGCATACGGTTTGGAATTATGCATCAAAACTTTGTTTTCTTCACAGAAAAAGTATCGCTCTGACCTGAACTGGATGAAAGGGGTGGGATGGGAAACCACCGGATCCCTTGATATACAGCAGGCCCGAAAAGCTACAGATTTAGCCAGCGAGGTACAGATCGACCTGAACATGACCAACCATACCCACTTAATGTCATAGTTTTTCATCTAACAAGTTCTAAAATCAACTAACTTCACATCACCAGTTTTCTAGGTCATCAGCAGGACCCTCTGAAAATGTACTTAACCACTAGAAGAGCAGTTATATCATGCTTGCATAGCAAATAGCTTAAGCTTATATTTAGCGGGGGAAGGAATAGGAAAGAACTATTTCCTCAGTTCATCAGTACCTTGTGTATAGTTTATTAAGAACCCTTGTCTCAGCAAACATCAGAAAACTATTTTAAAAAATACAATTTTCAACTAATAATCATTTTAAGGTTAATCTGACATTCCTTGCTAAAAGAATATAAGCACATGTTTTGTTATTTAATATATGTATTAATTTACTAAATAATTTTTTGTATAAATGTAAACTTGGAGATGAACAGAATGTTTTAAATAAATAAAAAAAAAAATTAAAACAGAGACACTGTATGACATCAAGTGCTGCTTTTAGGATAGAAGCCATGATTATTATTAGATGCACTTCACTTTGAGTATAGATGTTAAACTCAGCTAAAATAGAGAAGACCATGCCTGGGGTTAGCATTTCAATTACACATCTGTTTAAAGGTATTGTGAAATGATTGAACCATATCGTCCTTGAAATGAAAGACCTTGGGGGCCGTACACCCAAGAGATAGTAAATTCAAAACACACTCCACATCTCCCAGCACTGTGAGTTGGTATAAATCTTTGCCATGTGTTGTGTTTGTTCCAGAAAAAATACAGACAGGATGTAAGTGCTCTGAAGTTTACCAGCGTGGAGGATACACCAGAGATGGTCCAGGCCAAAATCAGTAGCAAACTGGTTCTTGATGTATGTCTTCATTTTATACATGCATAAATTATTCTTTCTATGAATCTATGCATTGATTTTGATGACAGCTGGTAAAAGAGATCGGAATTTCTTCATGTATGTGATTGTGAACGTGAGATATTTTCATGTTGACAGAGATTATACAGAGAGAAAGGAGAGAATGAAATGCACAAGTACACACTCATTGGAAATATTCCAGAGCATGTGCAGGCTAAAATCAATGCCATGAACCTCAGTGAGGTGAGAATCCATTCCAAACACCGCTGTTGCTATTTCAGAAACTATTAAACACATGCACAAACAATTGAATTTCCACATTAAACTGCTAAAAGTGGAATTCTTTTCTATATAGTCACACTACAAAGAGTCCTGGAGAAAGATCAGAGATGGTGGCTACAAGTTACGCTTGGATGCTATTCCATTCCAAGCAGCCAAATCTTCTGCAGAAATCCTCAGTGATGTGAGTATTTGTACACAATAGATGAACTACAGTTTATTTTGGTTATCTGTCTAACCGTATAAATGTTTGCCTCCAGCAAAAATACAAGGCACAGTTTGAGAAGACAAAAGGGAAGATGATTGGGCTAAAGGGACTAAAGGATGACATAAACATTGCTCACTCTGTGCATGCCACAGATATACAGAGTGATGTGAGTATTCCAGAAGATTGAGCAAGGCTACAGCATTTGGAGTACCACAAATATGAGTTTGAGATGTCATGCACAAGTGATTGATCAGCTTTCTATTTCCTTAGCTCAAATACAAAAAGGACTCTTCTAAGGTGCACTCTCAGTTCCATCTACCAATGGATATGTTGGATGTGCTCCATGCTAAGAAGGCTCAGTCTCTAGTCAGCGATCAGGACTATAGACTTACATTGCACAAGTATACAACACTGCCTGATGACCTTAAAGTGCAGGCTGCCAAGAGAGCATATGAACTGCAGAGTGAGGTAATGGCTTATTTAATACTTGCACTACTATTGCTAATACTCATTGTTCACAGAATGCCTCTTGAAAGTTGAATTCTCTTGAACATATTTTATTTATGCAACAGAAAATCTACCGCTCTGATCTTAACTACCTTCGTGGTGCGGCCTGGATTGCTACCGGTGCCCTACAGATCGAGGGATCCAAACGAGCCACAGATCTAATTAGCGAGGTATAAATCTAAATATTAACACGTTGATCCAGCATTTTCATCTGCATAACTGTTCAAAAGTTTGGGTTAAGTAAGATATAAAAAAAAAAAAAAAAAAAAAAAAAACACAGTAAAGACTTTTACATTGTTGCAAAACATTTCTATTTCAAATAAATGCAGTTCTTTTGAAGACTGAAAGAAAATGTATCAAGGTTTTCACAAACATATCATGTAGCACAACTGTTTTTGACATTGATAATAATAAGAAATGTTTCCTAAGCACCCGGAGCACATTCAAATTATTTCTAAAGTATCATGTGACACTGAAGACCATGAGTAATGGCTGCAGAAATTTCAGCATTGCCATCACCAGAGTAAATTACATTTCAAAATATTAAAATAGAAAACAGTTATATTAATTTGCAATAATATTTCACAATATTCCAGTTTTAGTACTTTTGATAAAATAAATGCAGCCTTGGTGAGCATAAGAGACTTCTTTCAAAAGCTTAAAAAATCTTACAGCCTCCAAACTTTTGAATGTTAGTGTGTATTTTAAATTTGAATTATATATGTACTGTATTTATTATACTGTACTGTATGTTTCTTTTGCCTAACAGAAAAAGTATCGCCAGCAGCCCTACTCATTCAAACACACATCCGTCACGGATTCTCCAGATATTGTGCATGCTAAGACCAGTAACAAGATCACTAATGAGGTAGGAGAACATTCCCAATATTGTTTCTGTTTTTTGTGATTTCCAGTGAACAGGGATTATAATCTCTTGTGGTCTGATGTTATTTAGCGCTTGTACAAAGAAAAGGGAGAGAATTTCAGGCACAACTACACCATTACTGCCGAGAGACCTGAAATCACCCAGGCCAAGATTAACGCTGCTAACTTCAGTGATGTAAGATGAGCCTTCCAAGTCTATTTTAGCGTTAATGGATATTGCTACATCATAAAAAATCCCCTATTTTAAACCTGATAGCTCATTTCAAATATATTCTAAAGAAGAAGCTATTAAAATGAACCTACATGCAAGACGGTAGAGAAAAAAAGTTTAAACATTATCTATTTTGTTTCAGGTTAAATACAAGGAGTCATGGCATACACTAAGAGCTCAGGGTTATAAACTCACCATGAAGGATATCCCCTTCCAGGCTGCCAAAGCCTCCACCAGCATTGCTAGTGATGTAAGAATACCCTCTCTAAATTTACACACATAAGCATCTATGGTCAAAAAGAGCTGTGATAAATTCATGCATTTATATACATAAGCAATCATGCTGCTAACTTTGTGGTGACCAACAGTCCTACATCCAGTTCACATGTTCACCTCCCCTGCCCTGGTAGGTCCAGTACAAGCACAACCATGTATTGGATAAAGGCAAGCACATCGGAGCTCGCAGTGTTCATGAAGATTCGCATTTAATGCACTGCTTAGAGATGGGCCGTCTGCAGAGTGACCAGCATTATCGCAAAGATGCTGTGTCTGTTAGTGGCCAGTACCAGCTGCCTCTAGACATGGTGAACCTGGTTCATGCCAAGAAAGCCCAGGCTTTAGCCAGCGACCAGGATTACAAGACTCACATACACTCTTACACAGTCCTACCTGATGATATAAAGGTGCAATGGGCCAAAAAGGCATATGACCTGCAGAGCCAGGTGAGAAAGACTATGAAAGATTAACAAGATGGTTGATCTTAATACTGAGTTTTGGTTTCGTAACATAGAAGAGCGATAAGCCAAAAATGGTAATCTTGTCTTTATCTTTCAAAGAATGTGTACAAATCAGATCTGAACTTCATGAAGGGAGTGGCCTGGGACTCAGTAGGTGCACCCCAGCTGGAGTCTGCAAAGAAAGCTGGAGAGCTCATTAGTGATGTAAGTCACACCTCCTGTAAATTCAACATGAAATCAAAATTGAGTCTGTTTACATACACAGTTATAACTGATGTCAGCATAAAAGTGAAGTTGGTTGATTTTTGGTTAATTCCAGAATAATGTGCATGAACCATTCACAATATAGGCCAGACAACACACAGGCTGTTGGATAATGTTAACAAAAAGCAGAATTACTATTTAGCTATTTTAGATCTGGATCCAATCTGTAATTGAATGCCCTTTTTTTACATTCCAAGTAATTACCAATGGATAACATACTTTTTTCTTTTAAATACCATGTTTCACTCATATTAGTAAAGTAAACACTGTGTGGTTTCATGTTTATAGTCGTAATTCTTCTAGCATGCTGTAATAAAATCATACCACATAAAGCCATGATTAATAACGAATACCTTTTGTAGAAGAAGTATCGTCAACATCCTGACAGTCTGAAGTTCACTCAAGTTGCTGATTCACCTGATATCATCCACGCAAAGAACAGCTACATGCAGTGTAGTGAGGTAAACTTCACTCAGCATTCTTATACCAATGTGTGTTGCCAGTAGCTGTTTTGGGTGATGTGAATAACAAGAGTTTTATCTTGTTTCAGAGGATGTATAAGTCTGGAGACTCTGACTCTATGCACAAGTACACATTACCTCCTGATCATCCTGACTTCATCAGAGCAAAGATCAACGCTCAACAAATTAGCGATGTAAGCCAGCTGTTGATTGGTACTCTTGCAAGATGTATTTAATGTTTTTGAAAGAAGTCTCTTAATAAATCCTTTACTCATAATGGCTACATTTATTTGATCAAAAATACAATAAAAACAGTAATATTTTGAAATATTATTATAATTTAAAATAACTGTTTTCTCTTTCAACATATTTTAAAATATAATTTATTTTTGTGATAGCAAAGCTGCATTTTCAGAAGCTATTACTCCAGGCTTGTGTCACATGATCCTTCAGAAATCCAAAACATATTATGAAGTAAAAACTATTAGACTGCTTTTTGAAGGATCTGGCACTGAAGACTGGAGTAATGGGTGCTGAAAATTGCCAATAAATTACATTTAAAAATATATTAAAATACAAAACAGCTTTTTAATATTTTTAAGAGATTTCTTTCAAAAACATAAAAAAACCATTAAAGATTCCAAACTTTTGTATGGTAGTGTACATACTTTAACATTGTCTATGTCCTTTTTTTTTGCTTTTTGCAGAAAGTGTATAAAAAATCAGGTGAACAGGTAATGTCTGCAGGTTACGACCTCAGGTTAGATGCCATTCCCTTCCAGACAGCCAAGGCCTCTCGAGAAATTGCTAGTGATGTAAGTCAAAATCAAAATGTTTATTTGCTAAACTGTGAACTATTTTCTTAAGTAAAACCCAGCTTTAGAACTGTAATTTAATATATGTTGTACCGTTCCTCAGTTCCGCTACAAGGAGGAATTTGTCAAAGGCAAAGGCCAGCAGGTGGGCCTCCTCAGCGTTGAGGATGACCCCAAGATCAGACACTCACTGGCTATAGGGAAGCTCCAGAGTGACAACGAGTACAAGAAGCAGTTCCAGGAGACACGCTCTCAGTTTAAGATCCATGGCGACCAGCCTGAGTTCCTGCATGCTAAGAAGAGCCAGGCTCAGCTCAGCAACCTCAACTATCGCCAACGTCTTCATGATTACACCTGTGATCCTAATCAGCTCAACGTCAAACACGCTAAACAAGCCTACCAGCTGCAAAGTGATGTGAGAAATGGTTTTGGGATTATTTAATGATTTATGACGAAATGTAATGATGGCGTTGTATGCTTATGTCTCTGATAAAATGAGTGGCAAATACTTTTCCATTTGCATGTGAAAATATGACATTGCAGTGACTTGGTGACACTTGGTGGCATACACCCAAAAAAGGAATTGTTTGCTTGTTGTTACTTATTGTTTTCCTGATGTATCATGGTTTAATGGTCCTGACCTCTGTGGTCGCAGGTGAACTACAAATCCGATTTGAACTGGATTAAAGGTGTGGGCTGGACCCCACCGGGCTCTCTTAAGGCAGAAATGGCCCGCCGTGCAGCAGAACTGGGCCTTGCTGAAGGAGTAACCACTGACGAAGCTATCGCCAAGTATCAGCAGCTAATGGTGAGACACAACTCTGCATCACAGTCTTATACAGTAGCTAAATATATGTAAATATGACTTATTTGCTCTGTTCTATAACCTAATTAGCTGCCTTGTTAGCCTACAGATAGCATACTAACCATCATGGAACATAAGTGAGCGGTTTGGAATGCTCTACTTTGGCAGCAGCTCCACAAGTTACACAAATAGCACTGTTGATGTGACTCACAACTGATTTCAGTAGAGTTTGGTGTTGGCATGTAGCTAAACTAACAGGACAATACTCTGATAATAATAATCATAAAAACACACAAATACTGGATATACTGTACATTACGTTTAATTAAACTGATCACATTTTTTATTGATTCTTTTAGTATTGAATGAAATTTAAAGGGATACTCCACCCCAAAATGCCCCCATGTCGTTCAAAACCCGTAAAAGCTCTGTTCATCTTTGGAACACAATTTACGATATTTTGGATGCAAACCTGGAGGCTTGAGACTGTCTCATAGACTCCCAAATAAATAACAGTGTCAAGGTCCATAAAATGTATGAATGTATGAGGTAAGTGATTAATGAAAAAAAAAAAAACATTTTGGGGTGGAGTATCCCTTTAAAGTCACAATGATCTTTTGTTTAATTATAACATTTTCATTATGAGGTTAAAAAGGTTAAAAATGAACCATACATGGATTAGTTTATTCACTATATGATCTATAACCAGGTCATTTTAGTATTATTTGTATACTATAATTTTATAGTAAAAACGTTAGTGTTATATATTTTGATTTAGTTTTAAATTTTATATTTTCAGTTTTCATTTTAATGTTAGAAAAAAAATATAGTAATTGTGTTATGTGTTTGTAATTTTTCTTTCTTTTTTTTTAAACATTATTATTTAGGTTGAACTACGCTTCACACCAACTTTAAAAGTTTCTTTTTAAATGTAATTTCTCTTACCTCATTAATCATTTTTTATTTTTATTTTTTCACTGATCTTGTCAGTGTTTTATGGGATTGCCTTTTCCTTTAAGAACATCGCATGTAGTCTCAGAATTTGGCTAAAACAAGGTATCTTATAAGGCATGTTAAATTGGCTGTGTCCTTCAAGTCAGGACTGTGCCTTCAAATGAGGCTTCAGTATGCAGCGCACTAGGTTTTGGAACAGAGCAATTGTCATACTTTTGACATTTTCACCACATTACCCAATTGCCTATATTTTCTCTCCCCCATAATGCATTTCATAATTTTCTTCTGTTTCAGATGCTCCAGAGACAGCAGGAGTTCCAAGAGCAAGAGCAATCCAACACTGAGCAGACGGAGACAACAAAGGAGTTCCAGCAGCCAGGAGTCAATCCTGATGCAATGGAGATCCTCCATGTCAAGAGGAAGAAGACAATTCACACCACATTCAAGCAGGCCAAGACCACAAAATCCATCACGTCACAGTCTGTTGCTTCCCACTCAACCACAAGTCAGTCTATCACCAACCAGTCCACCAAGAAACAATCCATTATGGGCCAGTCTCATGCTGATGAATCCACCGCAAGACAGATGAGTGAAAACCGGGCCATCACAGATCAAGCTGCTGCGAAGTCAGGAACAATGTAATCTGCCATTTCTGTCTTTCTTTCTATTGTTTTTTAAATTTAATTTATGAACATCATGTAGATCCTGGTGTTCTTTGACTGTGTTTTCGATTGATGCATGAATGAAGGATATTTAGATGAAAGACTTGTGTGAAAAATGAATGTTGAAGAAGGTTATAAGTGAAAAGTGAACATGAAGATGGTTAAAGTAAGTTCAGACAGTAAAGGATGGTTAGTTTTCATTTTATTATGGTTTAATGAATGTGGTTATAGTTACGAGAAGATATCAAAGAAAGCTACAAATATGGACAGAGTAAGTAAAGAATGGGGTGAACATTATTTTCAAGACGTGCTATTTTATTATTACAGTAGATGGAATATTTTTATTTGCTGGAAATATGACAAGCAAGAATCAATTGTAAAATGTCTGATTACATTTATAACATTTCATTTGTCCCTCTGGGGATTCGACAGTTGTCTCTGGTGGTTCTGAAATTGTTTTATTGAAGCTACTGGATATAATGTATGCACATCAAGCTGCACTTTGCGAAAAAGAACCGCAACTCTGCTAGCAGAGTTAAATAGCTGAACTGTAAGTAAATGTGTGAATTATGACAAATAATAATAAAAGTTATTTTATGTCTAGTACTTGAACACTAGAGGGCAGTCACAGACAGTTTTATTGTGTCAAGTCAATAGTTTCTTGTAATAAACTTGTTTGACAGACAGACATAGTTAGATAGATAGATAGATAGATAGATAGATAGATAGATAGATAGATAGATAGATAGATAGATAGATAGGATAGATAGATAGATAGATAGATAGATAGATAGATAGATAGATGGATGGATGGATGGATGGATGGATGGATGGATGGATGGATGACGGTAAAAGCTGTAAAATAACATTATTTCTTCCAGCAGTTTGGAGGAACTGCTCAGCGGGGCCTCACTATTGCTGGAACATAATGAAAATCAGTTTAAAGAAATAAATCATGTTTATTTTCTTGCTTTTTCAATGCAAGTGTTGACCCATAATGCCTAAAGCAGAGGTGCTGAACAACTGTTGTGAAGGAACTGGTGATGGTCGGCCCATAGGGACACTTGCGAAGGCTGATACGAGTTCACAGCTGAGTTCTGAGCACTGGGCTTTTGGAATTGGTTATGGGAATCTAGATGGAAAAACCTTTTCAACAGAAAAAATAAGGTCTCGTTATTTCCATTGCATATTAGCATATAGAATAAAAAGAGTTTTCTGGTTAATGCATGATGCATGTTGCAGTGATCATTTTTATACAGTATATCTAGGTTTTCTAAATACATTTCTAACAGTTATTCTTCAAGTGCGGTAATAAGATAAACACACAGGATGACTAATTATGACAATTTTTTGCAATTAATGCACATTTTGCACACGTATAAAAGCAGGAATGACAATAAAGGTTGCCATTTCTTTAGTCAAAGTTCACTACTGAGGAAAAGTAGAGCCTGACAAAGCTTTGAGTAATGTGACCATTTTTCCTATAGAGACAAAAATGGCCTGTGAGTCAGGGTTTGTGGTCAAAGTAGCAATAAAATCGTCTGTATGTGCAAGCATCATGTCCAGCCTCAGTCCCATAAGCCCCCTTGTCGCCCAAATTTCTTTATGGCTCTCACTGGGCCTTTCAGAGTGAATTTGTTTTGCTTTTGCTGCTTACTACTGTACAAATGCCCAAGTGTGATTAGAATGAGTCAGTACACAGACCTGGACTGAATTCTGTTAATGCAAACCTGATTGAAAAAGGTTGGCATTACCTTGAACAGTTCAAAAAGGCAAATGTGCACTGACGTATCTGGTGTTCCTCTGAAATGAAAGCCTTGATCTGATCAAGTTTAAACAGAAGTTTTATGATCATTCGTGATGGAGATCAATTGCTAAATTCATAACATAACCAGTGCAACCACTTGGCTCTGTTGTTAGTTTGCTTTTGCAAAGAATATTAATGTGCCAAAGATCTTAGGAAACACTGCCCTTTGAGTATAGTTTACACATGTTGTAAATTTTAAGTGTACCTTTTAGCTCATTTTGAAAAGAAAATACTAGACTCTGTGCATTTGCTACAGCCAGTGAGTGTGGCACTAGCAGACACACATAAAATGTGACATGGTGGCCGGTCAGTTCCGTCCAGTTTGACGTGAACCTTGTCCGTTTAAAGAGTGCCACATGGCTTGTATAAAGAAAGCCCGACTTAATGAGTTGTATTCCACTGGAGTATTGGCTTTCATGAGTCGGCCTTTCCACATGGAAAATAAGGAAATTCCTGAGTCTTCTGTGCTGCAGCACAAACTGTCAGAATTAGATCCGTAGATGGAAAAATGAACACATGCTTGCTGCTTTAGAACCGTAATGCAACACCAGTGATATTTACAGAAGGGCTTCAGAACTAATGGGTCGCGACCCAAAAATGGGTCACAGATCTATTCTGATAGAGTTGTGGGGAAAAAACATAGTTAAATATACATAAAGTGCTACTAACCATATAGTGCATAGTTAGGCTAACAAAATAAATAGACACTAATAACAGAGGAGAAACGCTTCCCATCTTTTGTTCATCCAGTCAAATTCTACAATATTTTGCAGTAAATGCATGCAGTGAATTGAACTAGTTCTCCCAAAAATGAAAATTCTCTAATTGTTTACTCACCCTTATGTCGTTCCAAACCTCACGCTGTTCCAAAACCTGTATGAGTTTGTTTCTTCTGTTGAACAGAAAAGGAGATATTTTGAAGAATGTTGGTATCCAAACAATCACTGGTAGCCACTGACTTCCATAGTATGGAAAAAAAAAATACTACGAAAGTCAATGGGTTCTCTATGCTAAACAATTTTGGTGTGGTAAAATGGTAAATCCATTGTCAAAACCACTCATTTACTGTCATGGGAGACATCAAGGACCACAAAGTGATGTAACTAAACTTATACACTTGATCCACCAGCGCTTCCTTTTGTCTGTTAACAAGCTTGGCTCTTCTTTAATGTGCCATGTGTAATACATTACAGATATCCCATTTCTTCTATCTCTCTTTCTCTCACATTTTTTTTTCTGTGGTCTTTGGCAAGAGGGTTAGAATAAATAAGAGAATGGAAGAGCCAGGGATTTGCCTCTGGGTGCCAGGGCAGGGTGACCTAAGTGTGAAAATGAGAACAGGATGCACTAGAACGGTTGCTATGACAGGCCTCTGGGATTCCCAGCAGAGTGAGGTTTTCTTATGAGTTTTTACTGGACATGGTTCCATTGGAAAACCAACCTTTGTAATGGCCGTTAATCATGTGCACAAATAAAACGTGTAACATACTTCACTTTTGCATCATGGTTCCATGGCATGACATTTAAAGCTAATTTGAAGGCTGCCTGTTTTCGCTCCTGCCTCACCGCAATGCCCAAGCTCCCCGTTTGTGACGTGCAGGTTCACAGAACCACTGTGGAATCCTGCAGAGAGGGAAACAGGCATCATGGAGCCATAAAACCAAACAAGTCACATGAACGTTATCAGTTATCGGCCATTTTTCATTGCAAACTTGCTGATAAACCTCATCTTTGGTCTATTAAAGAGACTATTCCTTGCAAAGCAGGAGGTTCATTGAAGTTGCACCAATCCAAGGTAATCCCACTCATTCCCACCACATTGGCTATTGGGGTCACTTCCCCAAATCCCCAAAAAATAGAACCTAATTGCCGAGTTATTTCTCTTGGCTCAAAAACCAGGTCTTTCTTCAATAAATCTACGAGTCGCCCTGGGGTCCAGTTATAGCTTGGTTTGGTGAATTGCATTCTCTCATGAGGTAATAAGAAGCATTAGACTTGGCAGAGAATGCTGTGGAAAACAGATATCCCAAACTGGTAAGTTTTTCCATACTGTGTTCAATGCTATGTACAAGAGTCTACATAAAGTCACGTATAACTTCACCAGCAAACATTAATTAAGTAGGGGATAATGAACTGGAGGGGTTTTTTTTGCGATAATGACATGCTGACTGCACATTTTCCTGCTTATTACATGACTACACACCAAATAAGTTTAATGCATTGACATGAAATATTGAGTTGAGTTAGTCTATCTGTTTATTAAAGCCTCTACTAAGAAAAAAAATAGTCCACTACAATGTACAATTTTGCCAAAATTTTGCAAAATGAGGCTTCAGCTTAAAAGGAAATATCAGAGAGCTGGATGGTGTGAATGACCAATCAGAATCAAGTATTACAGAGAGCCATGTAATAACGGATATTAACATTTAAAGGACATGACTGCAGTTCACCTAAGCTTTAGCTAATGTGATCTTAGCTTATGGGTTATTTTGACAAAAATGTGTCCAAGAATTGTATTTTGTAAATTCTGAGTAATCAACGTAATGCTTCCAGTTGATGTCATTGAGAACACACTTTGTTTTATTACCAAATAATTAACCAGACAGTTTAAAAACCAAATTACTTTGCTAGTGAGCTTTTGACAACCTTTGTTAAATGGCTAGCTTTTATGATCTCCTCACAGTGCAGTAAAACAGACCTCTGCTGTAAATTCATGAAGAATTTGAGATTTAAAATTATCCATAAATTGTATCCTTATTAAAATGATTACCTCACAAATATACTACATGGAATATGAACTCATCTAACCAGATGATTTTATTATGCAGAGTCTAGTGTAATTTGACTCCGCCTTTTGCACTCATGTTTAGTCCATAAAGCAGCTATATTATGTGTTTCAGACATTTCCAAACTTTTTCTGTCATGAATGCTTTCTTTTTGTTCTAAAACAAAGTTTAAGGTTTATTTTGGGAGCAATTCAGAATTCCATCTGTAGAAGTCATCTGTTTTCCTGGACAAATTTATCTAAACTGGAAAATGTTTTCCCTGTGCAAGATAGAATGAATTATGTTTCCATATTTACCGTAATTGCGGTGAACAAAACAAATGTATTAGTTTAAAATGCATGTTAAATAAAACATTAAAAACTGACATACTGTCTGTTCAGACTGGAACAGGAAAGTAGCCAAAAGCACAGCAGAGAGCAACATAAATGAATGTAAACCACAATGTATGACTATTTGGGTGCTAATACTCCCAACCCTGGGATAAGCTCTAGAGACAGAGGAGATGAAAAAGAAAACATTTACAGAGAAGAAGGCCTCTGTCTACAGATGGTACTGGAAAATGATTTTAGGTTTAGGCTGCAGTGTCAGCGCATTCTTTCACAACTGGGAGTATGTTTCAAACATCACGCCACCTTGCATGTTCCTCGGCAGAATCACCTTGGACGGTAGCCTCTGTTAGACAACTGAATGATATTCATTAGCCTGACACGGCGTCCTTAGATGAACTCACATTGCCTGATAGCAGGACACACTGCATCAATTCACTCATCTCATAACCTTTTATACCTCACAGTGTTCCCCACGTGTCTTTGATAAATTCAAGTGCTTTTTAAAGAGGCTCCAAAACGTGCTCATATTTGGACTATGTGCAAGCAACAACATGATTTAACATCAAGCACACAATGTTATCAAGACATCTCAAGTGGAACAAAACTCTTTGTATTTAAATACTCACTTTACTTGTCAATTTGATACTCAGACATTTGAAATATCAACCATGTTATGCTAAGTGCATATGTTGCAGTATCATAAAAAAAAGATTTCCTTCCATTATCTGTTAATTGAAATGTTCTGAGGACAAAATTGGTTTTGACGTATTTGCTTATGAAACCGATACACCTTTGGCTGAAAAAGTGGCTATTGGCTATTTGTTTGAAAATATTTTATTACAGCTAATAAATGTGCTCTACTTTTCCCCTTCAGTCTTAGTTTATGATTAGTACCTCTGAAACAGAGCTGTGGTCAGTGCCCCAAACTCACCCTGCTATTACATACAGCTTTAAAATGCCAATTAGCCAGCTCACCCTCGCTTTCAATAAGGGGTTATTCTGAGGAGTTTTTCTTTAAACACAGACATATGTTTATCTCTAAGCATATATTTAGAAAGAGAATTTTAAATGGTAGGACCAGATCATTTGTGTGGTCTAGTGAGCTAAAAGAAAAGCAAAAAACAATAAATCTAGAAGAAATACTGCATGCATAAACTGCAATAATGTAAATTATTACAGACAACGTGCTACTTTTACAGCCTTAACCCTTTGATTAAGTCTGAAGGTTTTTCCTATTGGATGAAAGCACTAATGGCCTTTGACCTTTAACAAGCTTTCAAGTGTTTTGACAGCCCCCTCGTATTTTCCCCAAAGACTGCACACCATAAATTGGCACCACGAGGCAGCTATATGTTACTGCAGGACTGCCCACGTTGCAATACTCAAACAGGAAATCTGATCTGAGAAGTCTCAAATCATGATATTTCCTGTTTTTCCCTATTTGCCTGTAGCCATTCAAGGATGGCTTGATATTCTATATGAGAGTGTTGTTTTCTTCAGTCTGATTATTTCCAGATAGCCAGCATGACTGTGGTGGATAGATCAGGCAACTTCATGTAGTCTAACTGAGGCAGATATGGAAGACTGACAGAGAGTCATGGAACAGACTTAAAAATATCCCGAAGCAGTGCTTCTGCAAATCCTGCTGATCCCACTCGATGGATTGTCTTACAGTGCCTCACATGATAATTCAGTCATTTGAATTGCAAATGTTCTTCTGGAGCAGCATAAAAGTATGCACTATATGACAAAGGTATCTGTTTATCATGTGTAGGCATATGTCATGCAATACGTGTTTGATTTCCATGCATTCTATCAGTCAGGGGATTTGTATTTCTGTGAATTCAGCTCAGTTTAGCTGTAACGATTCTTCATTCTTCTGAGCTGCGGTCTCTGTTTTATTCATTAATGATACCGAGAGAGTTTGTCCTCAGTCTGGGCTGGTATGCCAGCACCTTAGCCATGCATGGTACGACAATAATTACAAACCCAGATTCTGGACTGATGTGATCCCCTTCATAGTGAGAGCGAGCCAAGCCAAATCAAATGCTTTGATATACAAGTTTTAAAGTCCTGAAGCATATGTAGGTCATTTTCATTTGCCCTGGTAATAAACTGACTATGGAACCAAGTGCTCACTTAAACAGCCTTTTAAAATGGGTTTGACGTTTCAAACGTCTGTCAGTGTTCCTTTTACTGTAACGTCATCTTTATCTTAGATTTACTGGGCCTTGCAAACATTTTTTTCCCCAACCAATATGTTCAGGCCCTACTTAGTTATTTAAAATGTTTGTGAACTAAACTTTACAGAGTGAGGGAGCAAGTGAAATACAGGTAAGGTTTCTGCAAAGCCTTTATATAAAGATGATTTTGGTGCATTTATGAAAATTACTACCCACGAGCACGCAGTCCCTTGTTTGGATGACCCGCCATTTTGGAAAGGGCCAACATAATAAGGATACTTGTTTGTAAGTTAAAGAAGACATGTAAAGTTTGCCGAATGAATTGCTCTATGTGGAAACAGTTCGCCATATACGTTGACTGCCTGGGTATTAATCTTCAACACATTTGCCATGACATTAGTTTAGAAGAAAACATTATTTGGAGTTTAATCACCATGGGTGACAGCTAGGAATTATTTACAGCCCTACCCATTTGAATTAGGAACCGTTCACACAAATGTGCCCTTGTGCGAGACACAGAGCTGACGAATGAGAAAGACTACAGCGAAATTTGGCACAATTGTCAAATACAGAAAAACAAACAAAGTGAGAAAAAAAAAATGTGTTCTGTGTGAACCTCTTTATACAGTACAGATCAAATATAATATCTAGCTAACCTAAAATAAATTATATACACGGCACAGTTACTAATGGTATGAATATAGATATTACTTATAATTCATTATTACAAATTATGTATAATGTATAATCTGTGTATAATCATTTGCATTACTCTGCAAATGATTATTACTGTTTACTGTGATTTATTAACAAATTTATGATCTGAATGAACAAAGATAGTATGAACAGATTTTATGTATTTATTGTGTGATAAACCAAATCTTTCATATTTTAGCCTGTGTAGTTGGTCAAACATTCTGTATCACTAATCCACAACCACCTCTAATGTGGGATAAATGTGTTTATATCTTTGGTATGAACAAATGTATACGTTTACACACACTGGAAAGTTTATTTTTTGTGCAAATGCACAATTTGTATGCCATTATTTTTAGTTAACGATATTCATTGTTCTCTTACAATCTTCCATCTTAAAACTGGAAAATGAAGAAATGAATTTGCTATCTGAGGGCTTCGACAATTATGTATGTGTATGGCTAGATCTTACTATTTGTGCATACTGCCAAACCAAAAAAGACTATCTCTAAGATTTCCATAGAGAGGCTAGAGAGTTCCACAAGACACTGACAGACTAATTCGGAGCTATCAAGGGAGCTCTTATTGGACCAAATCCTTTTCAGTTCTCTTCATATTTCATAACACAATTGCTCTAGAGGAAAATCATTATTGCTCACTGTTTCCATATCAGGGCTTTCAAAATAGGAGTTGAGCAGGTTTCCTGACCACAGATGTTCACAGCTACTTCTGTATTGGGATGGATATTCCGGAGAATGGCCATTTGACTATATTTGACAAGACAAAAGCTAACTGCGTGGACAGAACTGATGGGAAAAGTAAGGAAATAAGGTTTGCTCTGGAGTATTTACAACCATTGCAAATAATACCTACTTTCAATGGTTCTCTATTGTTAGCGACATTCAGTTTTTCTGAGCTTGCAATGACAGATGGATGTCCCGGTATGTTTGTGATATGTTATCCTAGTGTCAACTCTAGGATGACTATGTATTCAAGGAAGGCAAAATGGAAAACACCTGTGGTGATCCTGGTGATGCTCTGTCTGGTAGAAAAAACATCTGGTTTCATCTGCGGATGATTTCTTGTCCGTTTCTCTCACACTCCAGTATCCCTCATTCCTTTGCCCCCCTTCTTTCTTTATTCAAATATCATATGGAAAATTTCTCTTCTCCTCAAAGTAAGGCCAGAAAAAAGAAAAAGAAAAAAAAAAACCCTCATCTGGATTCTTCCACAGCAGCAGTGATGATTGATAGAGACATAGCTGTTTTTATCTTAAAATGTTGGACAAAACAAATAGCTATAAATCTTCCCGTGTGCAAACAGGGAGACACTGGCCCGGGAGAAAGCAGGGAAGTGCACAGTGAAAACTTTATGGCACCAACAACGTTAATGGCAGCTCTGGATGATTCCAGGGGCCCAGCAGAATCAGACTCGAAGTGCTGATGCCAGTAAATGGTGATTTCATTCAGCTCCCATAACAGATTGATTTCTCTTTAAGTAACAGCCGTAGCTACCTTTAATTTTGGCATTCCAAAATGCTTACATATTGATATAGTTTATTTAACATATGGTTGGATCATCATAGCAGTATTTTATTTATTTATTTTTCCTTCAGATTCAAGCAAGTGACTGTCTAGTCTAAACATGGCCTGGAGTTTATTTGGTTTGTACCATCTAAATGTTTCAGAACAGTTTGTGAGTGATTACGTGCATGTGTGTTTCTCTGGCAAGTAGCATCTAAAGTCGGCTAAAGAGAAATGAGTTTATTTCTGTCTGGAAAACATGACGTACAGCTCTCACTTCCACAGGTGCAGAACAGGATGGGGACATCTTGTATTTTTCCTCCAGCTTCCTAAAATTCAAATCATCCAAGCATCAAGATTTATCTTTCCCTTGAGAGAACACAGTTGAGACACAACAAACCAGGAACATCAATGGAGCTTTAGGTTTTCTGTCAACAGTTTTTCCATTTCACCAAAATATGAAGGTAGTCTATACCCCAAAGATAAAATGTATCTGTTGCTGGCTGGTTTTGGATCATTCAATAAGCTAAGAATTCTTTGATGAAATACGACCTGAGGATGATGTTATTGGTGCACCATTCTGAGTTCTTTCAACAGTCTGGCACTTCACTTTGACAACTAATCACGTTGTGACTGAAGAAAAGCAAGCTATACTTTAAAGGGAATGTGGGAACTTTCCAAGGCTTCTCCTGGAAATCTCACCTTCCACCGAGGACTTCGGTTTTAATGATATCTCAAGGCCTGTCTCCTGCGCTGCTCAGAAGGAGCTTGGCATGATGAACAAAGTCCTGTGTGATGACCTCACAGGTTCAGAATAAGTAGCAATCCTGTGTGATGATCTGACCAAAAGGTCCTGGAGAATGGAAAGCAACTCTAATGGTTTTTTATTTATTGTGTTAAGCTCCCACACTAAAAGACTGAGACTAGAAAGATAACATTTCCTATTGTTTATATCCGCAGACTGTAATGTCTTACAGATGTGTACTCCATTCAGTTGTGCATTTAAAAACCAGAAAGCTGGTGAGCAGTGCATGCAACTTTTTTGCTACTTTATTAATTCATCAGCTTCAAAACTTCCTAGCATAAACAATTATCCATCTCTGACTGTTTATTTTAGCTTGTTCAGTCATGTTGTCCATTTTTGAGGGAGTTTTGTCATTTTTTTAAAAGTCTGTTCCAGTCTTTGTATGAGAACAAAAAATGTGCCTCTCAGTTACATAACTCTGAAATAATAGAAACCATCATATTTTTTTTGTGTGATCTGGATATTTTCTGTCACTAATTCACTGTCTTGTATAATTAAAAGCCAAGAACTTAAAATAAACTAAAAAACTTGAAATATCTGCTAATTCTGAGTTAAGCTTAAAAACAGGTTCGTGTAGACCTCCATATAACTAAAATGAAATACAGGATGTTCATAATTTAAGAGTTATGTAACTGAGTGAAAGGTTTATTTCCTTTCAAACAAGGGAAGGAAAAGAGAATAATCACAAAAATGCATCAAACCAAGATACAAACAAGATCACTGGATGCTAAAATAAGCAGTAAAAGATGGATAATGCTTCATGGATAAAGTTTTGATCTGGCTGAGTTGATAAAGTAGACCATTAGAAAACCAAAATTACAGGTAGTAAAGCAGAAGTAAAAATCTTTAGTTTCTCCTGAGTCACCAACGCCTAACAGAGTTTTGCTGTCTTGTTTCCTCTCCTGTACTGGACAAAGTGCTTTTCAAGAGGGGGTTGGGACTCCCAGCATGTTAAAGTAATCATATTTTGCTGGTGGACCTCACCACAGCTTTGGGAGTTCTCTCCAGGGCTTTTCCTGAGTCACTGGATCTGGGGCAAAGTTACAGGCACTCAACATGCATCTCCATTGTGCCTCTTAAACCTGTCCGCCTGTCAGACAGCTGGAAAAAATCCATCCTTGTGTCCTGTTTTAGAGTGTGCTGTACTTAAGACAGCATAATTAGAGACTTGAATCTTCC
Source organism: Cyprinus carpio (assembly GCF_018340385.1). Lineage (NCBI taxonomy): Eukaryota > Metazoa > Chordata > Actinopteri > Cypriniformes > Cyprinidae > Cyprinus > Cyprinus carpio. Next base: position 16,928,437 of record NC_056608.1, read on the forward strand.
TCCTCTAACCACACAAAGCTTACATCATTTTTGAATGAAATCGACTATGTTTGATTTGAGGGCACATTCTTGAAAACTAGGAGGTCTGTTCAGTGTGTCAAGACATTGAGGAGGAAGTTTACAAAAACTGAAACCCTATTGTGGTTTTGTGCACAAAAACAGGTTTTTCTGCTGAAATACCATGAAAAAGCCTGATGATGTTGCCTCTGAGAGCATGAGAAGTTCTGATCATGAAGGGACTGCCTGGAGTGTGCGAACGTGCTGACATGGCTGTCGCCCCCCTTGGTGTGGAAGCTCAATTTAATAGCAAGCCAAGTCAAATAAATGTTTATCCAGCGTAAACTCTTCCTAGAATCCAAACAGATGTCAGTAGTGCCAGCTCTTACAGCACTGTCTGCTATGAACTATGGATTGCTTTACACTGAACCCCTGTTTTTTTTTTTTTTAAATGTAATGCTTAATGTGAATAAAATGTAGTGTTAATTTCAATTTTTTAAACAATTAGATTACTTTGCCATCATTAATCTTTAAAAATAATTTTAATTAATAGCCCTTAAAAGTTGTTTTAATGTTTTATTTATTTAAATGAAATATATTATTCGTCACTCTCAAAAACAAAACACTATTAAAACTGGATGATCTAAAGTGTTTGGGTGAAATATGTTTAGGTCACAGCTCTTGATTAAGTGTTTGATTGCTAGAGAAATTCAGCTGATTGATCAGTCAAGATAATGTTGAAAAGATGTCAAACTAAAGCCAAGGTAACTGAAGAGATGATTAAAAAGTCAAAGGAGATCAAACTGATTGGTAAATGGAAATGTTTTGATAAAGCTTCAGCAAATTTTACTTGCCAAGTTATTCTTATGAACAGACATCTGGATGATTAAATCAAAAGACTGAGAACAAACAGACCATGCACTACAGTAAATTATACAGTTTCTTGTCCAGACAATCACTTGCAACACTTTCTCCTATGTCATTTTTTGACAGGTGCATGCCATTCTGCTAAACACCTAATGCTTCTTCCAGGATTTTCCCCTTGGACATTTACAGCATCAGAGATCAAAGGAAACAAAAACATTTTCATACATTTTCAATAATTCATGCCTCAGTCCTGCTGTCACGGTTGTGATGTACAGAAGTAAACAGTCTTTAATTATCCAGACTAGAACTAAATACATTGGCAAATGAGGATAATTAACAAGACACACATGAACCAAATGATACAATCAGACAGAAACTAGGTCAAACAGAGCACATGGGGGAAGAAAACACAACAAACAGTCCTTGGGTCTGACAGTTTGGCCCCCTCCCAGAAGGTGCGCCCTCTCGCAGCAGGAACAAAAAAGGAAGGGACGGAGGGGGATTTAGGAGGAGGACACAAGGAGTGGAGAAGGGATGGTGACAGGGAACGGCAAAGGGCTGGCAGGAAGCCAGGCAGACAAGACCAGTTGAGGTTCCGGTGGAGGACGGACACCCCGGAGGAGGACGACAACCAAAATCCAGGGTGGATCCATTGGAGGGGGAAGCCAGGGAGAAGCCTGGAGGGAGCAGGAGGAGCCAGGCAGGACCCAGGCCATAGCCATAATAGGGGCCCAGGGAGGAGCCATGGTGGAGGAAGGGTCGCCGACTCCAGGGGCCAACCGATGGCGGCAGTGCAGGTGGAGGTGGAGCCCGAGGCAGAGACGGACAGCCAATGAGCCAAAGCAATGGGGAGGATCCAGAGGGCCAAGGCGGAGCAGATGGCTCCTGTGATCGAGGTAGAGGCAGGGATCCGGAAGGCCGCGGGGAGCTGGAGCGATGGAGTCCCAAGGCGGTGGATGGTCAACGATAGACCAAGGTGGAGCCGGAGGGATGAGGGAGCTCAGGCTCACAAGGGAAGACAGGCGGAGCTGGTGGACTGACAGGCCACGGTGGAGAGAAGGGAGCTAGGAGCCATGGTGGAGCCGCTGGGTTGAAGGGGCGAAGCGGAGCCTGGGACTCAGAGGCTGGAGGCGGAGACAAGGGATCCACCAGCCATGATGCCGATGGAGTCTGGCAGACCCGCAGCGATCACACTGCACAGATGGTGGGCTGAGGGTGAGCCGAGGGACTGCCAGGAGACAACGGTGGTGATGGTGAGGACTGATATAGAGGAGGTGGGAGAGGGAAGCTGGGCAGGTATTTAGGATGTTCAGGGGACTTAGGAATGGAGTGCACTGCCCACACACACCACAAGGCCACTCCCAATACCGGGAGCGCCAACGATAGGGGAACAACCTCCGTGGTCGTTTCTGGACAGGCAGACAGTTCAGGGCAGACAGATAGTTCATGGCAGGCAGATTATTCACAAATGCCCTCCATGGCCGAACCAGGACTGACAGAGAGTTCAGACGAAGGCAGGAGAAGAGGGGACATGTCTGCATATAAATCCAAATCCCTGCAGCGGGGTGATAGTGGGCTGGGCTCTGGGTCCTTACGTGTTCCGGATTGGGGTAGGGCGCTCTCCAGACACCGAAACATGGCCTCCCTCCAGTTCAGTGCGGTAGTGATTGTCCCGAGCCACAACAGAGAATTTCGCCGCCCTATCCATTCCTTTTCTTCCTTTTTGTGGTCCAGTGTTCTGTTGTGATGTACAGAAGGTGCACAAAGAAGAAGAATAATGTAAACAGTCTTTAATTATTCACACAGAGGTTATCCACAAAAGGCAGGCAGCTATCACACGGACAACGTTAACTTTAATACTGGACGACGGAACACAGGAACAGACTCGAACTAAATACATTGGCAAATGAGGGTGATTAACGAGACACACCTGAACCAAATGAGACAATCAGACAGAGACAGAAACTAGATCAAACAGAGCACATGGGGGAAGAAAACAACAAACAGTCCTTTGGTCTGACACCTGCATTGTCTAAGAATGTCTAAGCTTTTACTGGAATTGTAGAGAGAGATCTGGCTTCCCGTTCTTATGTACAAGTGCTCTGTCTACCACTCATAAAAGAAGATTCTCACCATCCCTGATTTACGATGTGCTCCGAGCTAGTTTTAACCAGTATTACATGTGCAGCTTGACCCAACGACTGAACTCTTCAGACAGCCAGTAGACTGCATCAAGTATTGGCAATGTCTGTTTTTAGATATTTGGACCTTTAAAAGCTGTCTAATAAGCATGTGACCTGCAGGGCTGATTACTTGTGAATATTTGAGCTTATAATATTTCTAGGCTTGTACAGTAAATCTGTTTGTGCAGGCTAACAATACACAAAGGAACTCAAGATTGCTAAAAAATTTGATAAGTTTGGCAGTATGTGTTTATATAAATCACTTCATAAATTTAGATTGGTTGTACTTATGATTTACAAAAACAGCCAAGTTTGAGAAAGAGAAATAAAGACCAAATTTTTCAAACTTTCGAAACTGTTTCAGCTGGCTTTGATGGTCTAGTACACTAAATTTGCAAGAGTGTTGATGGCTTTATGCTCCTAAACAGTCCACAAGACAGAACAGCAGGTCATGTTCCAATTAGGAAAGCAAAGGAGACAGTCTAGACACTGCATCAAGGGGAGAGAAGACCTTCAGTGGTTTTTCATTTTTTTCACAGGCATGTCCCCTTGGCTACATCATCTCACTAAGGCACAACTACAGTAGGCCCATGTGATCTGCAAATTTCCAAAAATTGGAACATGTGATACTCACAAAGTTCTATGCTGGCCCTTGAGTGTTCGTTTATTAGATATTTTGGCTAAGGCTCAGTATCCCAAAGCACTATGTTAGTAGCATGCAAGTAGTACTTAATATCTATGACACGTTTCGCAAAAGCATTGTTGAAGCTGAATGATCATAAATTTACAAGCACCTCGGACTACTTCTGGATCTTTCCATTTACTTTCACAGTTTATCAGAGACAAAGGTCACATGAATTTTGATCATTACAAAGCCACTACATTTGAGAATTAAAAATGTAGAGACTGTGCTTATCACATGATAGGCCTCGATTTACATCCAGATAATAGGGTAGAGTTATGCACTGTATTGTTAAGAATTGTTAACTGCTTGCAATAGAGACATGGTGTTAAAAGATAATTTCAGAAGAAATATGAGACTCTGCACAAGTTTAGGCACTTATAAAAAATATTACACATATTAGATTTGCGCATATTATAACATCAAATGTAATCACTAAATTTATGTTCATGCATGTTCACTATTTTTTTTAAATCTTGTTTTTCTAAAGTCATTATATATTATAATTAATTTTCTTTGTTCACTAATGTTAGATCATTTTTACATCTTGACAAACTGACATGCTTTTTTGTGCATTTTTTTCATATCGGGGAGGCCAAAATATTGGAGATATTGGGGAAAGTTTTGGTCAGCACCACTGGTTTATTTTACATTTTGTGAACTGGTTTGGGGTATGGTTTTCTTCTTTCACAAAATAGTGTACAATGTAATTTAAGATGAATGTTATTGGTAAACTAAGCTTAATTTGATTTTGCTCTCAGCTACCAGTTGCATGTAGCACTTTCAGCCTCATTTAACACATTATGTAAAAACCACAGAATTCAGCAGAGCCTAGCAGCTTTGTCTGAATGAAAGAGAATGATGTGTTTCAGAAAACACAATGATGTGATATACCATTAGATAATAAGAATCCTGCTAGGGATTTAGCCATGTCGCTCACCATTGTGTTCATGCAAACCTTCACAGCTTTCTGGGTTGTTAAAGAGCTTCACTGGGGCATATTTGTGGAACAAGCCATGGAGCAGGGCCTCTGATTTCCTTTATTTGTGGTGGAGCCCTGGAGGGAGAGCTGTCACTCAAAATATGCCGGTCTGCAGAGACTTGGGTATCACCACAGGAAGCTGGTGCTGATTATGGGAAATGGAGACTGATCTCATGTTTGGCCTGAGCAGACATGTACTTAAAGAAGAAGAGGTCTCTAAAGAACGAATGGAATATTAAAGCTTGTGTCTAACTATATGTTTAGGCTTGATGCTATCAATCACCTAATGCAAGTTTAAATGTATGATCTGTTGTACCAATAACCTCTGACAGGAGGATCAAGAACATATTGAAAATCATTTCTTTCTCTTAGTCTACACAGCCGTTTTCCACTGAACTCTGAACGTGCCTAGTCGTTTGGGTGCGTCAGGCTGTGAAAGCCATGACTCACCATCTCCAGTGCCTCTCCACAGGAATGTTCCTCTACCTCTCTGTGAGGCTGAATTCACATCTGGATATGGAGCTTGATTCCCTTAGTCTTTTGGGTGGGTCAGTTTTCTGTGTGACACATCAGCTGTTAAAGCCTGGTAAACCAACTTCTCACCTGCTTTCCCCTTATGCTGGTTTCAAAGACCTCAAGAAAAGTAGTGTTATTGTGCTATTTGTGTTTTTTTTCTCATAATAGTCACACATGGGAGCCAGAATGGAGGCCAACAGAAAAAACAAACTGGAGAGCTTATGAACATGCCAACCAATTAGAAAACAGGTTGTCAGGGTGGTTAAGGAAGAGGATACAGTTGCAGGGATAACAGAGTTGGGTTTCAAACACAAAACAGGAACTAAACCACTGTCCGAGAGGGTAACCAGGAGAGATTCCGGCCAGGTCTGTGGAAGTGAATGTCAGCTCAGCAGGAGGTGTCTAGGAAAAGGGTTTCAGAGCGAATGGCAGAGAGCAACAGTTCAAGAGCAACGAGACAGACAAGCTCTCCAGTGAACACCAAGGCACAGGGAATGGCTATGGTGGGAGAGAGGTTCCTGGAGAGTGAAGGCAGAAGCCTGGCTGACTTAACTGGAATCTTCTGAGGCTGGTAGACAAGACTGATATTAGCAGAGCAGCTGGATGGATGGAACAGGAAGGGCAGGGAAGCAAGCAGCGCAGGGCAGCAAGGGATGGGAGGGAGGTGGCAGGCAGTAGGGAGTCCAGCAGCCAGAGCCAGTGGAGGCTGGGGAGCAAAAAGGGGGAAGGGGAAAAACAAAAACTAAACTAAATGGCAGGAGCTCAAAAAACAAGGAACTAGATAGCACAGAATTAAATCATAAAAGAAAAAACCCTAATATCAAAAAGTATCAAATAAATCTTTTGTCATACCGTTCTGTTTGGAATGACATGAAGGTGAGTAAATTAAGACAATATTTTCATTTACGGCAGAACGGTTCAGTCAGAACGCATGCGAAACGGGTGAGTTGTACACGTGAGCAGCACAGTTTTATATTCTCCTGGCTTTTCAAATCTCTCAACAGAGAAAACAGTATTGGATCTTGAAGACAAGTCCTCTGCTGGTTTGTTCTTCTACCAGGAAAAGGTAGCATCTGGGTTTGGTTAGTTCCAATTAACCCAATTTAAACAGTCCCTGCAGAGAAGAGGGAACAATTCCTGTGGAATTTCTCATGAACTTGTGTTATTGTTTTGGGTAGGATCCCCATCAAACACTCTGAGTGAGGTTAGGGATGTATTCCATGTCCAAGAAGAGGGATAAATCCTTAGCACAATTAGAAAAGGCCATAGCTCAGAAAAAAAAAATCAGACTTTTGCTCAATGGGGTCATTCTGGGTCTGGGCGGATCGAAGGAAAGTTGAATATTGTGTCATTCATGAGGAAAGCTTTGTTTTATTTCATCTGAATTAAATCAGTCATCTCAAGTAAGATCAAGTGTGTCTGGAAGGATCAAAGGTTTGGCTGAAGGTCGTCAGGTTCAAATTCCTCCATGAGGTCTTTGACAAATGAAACCCCGGGATAACGGAATGACTTCTACTGAGCTCATTTACCATCAGAAATCTGATCTTATCATGAAAAAATGTCTGGCTACATTTCTGACAAACAAAAATATCTGACTTCATCAAAGGTTGTTTGACATGTTCTTTGTTTATGTGAAATGAGTGCATGAGTTTGCACAAGAATTGAGACACAAGCCACCAGCATCCAGGGGCAAGTGTTATAAACCAGCTGAACCTTGAACCAGTAAACGACTTTTGAGAAAGTATTTTAGAAGCCCAAGGGCAAGGCCAGGAATGCATGCACAGTAAGGAGGTAAAATAAGCAAAACAAGGAATAATACAATGCAGCGGTTCGCCTGTCAGTCTCACTTCTGTTCCGAGTACCTTTGAAAAATGGAACGACTGCCTCTCCCACTGTTTATCCATTTCTTCTGCTGTCTCAGTGGTCATGCAGTGGGGTCCAAAAGTCTGAGATTACAAAAAAAAAAAAATCATACTTAAACCTTGAAATAAACAGTAAAAAATGTTAACAGTAAAATTGAAACATTACCAAAAATAAATAAATAATAAATCACTAGTTCACATTAGAATACTGATCCAAATTTTTTTTAATTAATTTAGAAGGATGTAGTAACACCTGAATAATTTCTATATATATTACTATATAATTACTATATAATTACTGAATAAAACTTACAATGATTTCAGTCATTACTATAGAATTATCATGTTATTCACTTTAGAATAATGATCCAAATAATAAGTAATTCCTTATGAGGAATTCGGTAATACTTGAGTCATGACTAGTGGGTTATCATAACCTTCACTTTAGAATTAATCATACATTATGTATTATTCACATTAATTATAAACCTGTATACAGTAGTTCTTAGTAGTTCTTAGGGATATATGAAAAAAATTGTAGTAACTGATTAGCTAGTGAACTATCACATTTGAATAAGCACTATTACTTCCTAATTCATTCATCAGAGTTTCTTGTTAGATACTAGTAGTTAGAGTGCTAATATTGCATTACTCATGTGTTCTTGTGTAGTTATTTATTAATGATGCAACAGTATTCTAAAGTGTTACCCATTTTTTGAATATCTTCTCAGAGAATTGATTTTGGCTTGGATATTAAGGTGTTTATTAGCTTTATAGTCATTGGCTGCAAGAAAAATAGATGTTGGCAAAAATACTGAGAGATTATTTAAAAATAGACGAAAACAAAAAAATCCTATCAAATGATCTAGAGGAAATTGAATAGAGGGAATAGGAATTGATTTCAGTGACCTAAATACCTTGAAATGATGTGGGGAAACCACAAACACCAAAAAAGGTTTTCTAAAAACTCTGAATGTGTTTCATGCAGGAATGGCCACATTGACTACTTGATTTTAGTTTACTTTTTTTTTTCTTTCTTTTTTAGTAAGTAGCCAGATACCTATGTTTATTTGGAGCTAATGATTAAATTATATTTCCTTTTTAATTTATAGTTAATTTAGAGCATGGTTTCTTAACCATAGTGGCAGCATTTTTAAGCATCTTTAACTAGTCAAATGGAGAATTCAGAAAAGTCTAAATATAAATGAACCACCACAGGCCACACTTTTCCACTTCAGCAAGGAAACCAGATTTATCTTACTGACTGATCCAGTGACATCATCTCTCTTTTCCTGACGAAGAAATATTACCCATAAGTCGGATTTATAGATGTTGCCTGTCACATAGTTTGAAGAAGAGATTCCTACTATGAAATTGGAGACTGTAAAATAATTCAGTGCTTTCTATTATAAATAGGGAACAGTCAGTAGAAACAATCTGTTTACTGGACATCTCAATATTTTATATTGATACATAACGTGTACTGTACCTTTTCTGAAATGTAATCATTCTCCCACTTTAAGAGTTTCCAATAAGAAAATATGGCAAACTGTTATTGCTAACATATGAGTCTGCAGTGCACTTCTTTAATGCATAATGCCTTGAGGGAAAAGCCTACTTTTTTTTCTAAAGAAGTAATAAAAGCATTAAGGTTAATCATTCAGTGCGAAATGCGAGCAAATTTGTTATTGCATTGACTCACATAGCCCATGACATTTGGTGCCTTTCACTTTGCATTATTCCAAAAAATTAAATCACACATGCATTCCCGTTTCTGACTTTTACAAGATTGGAAACTGTGTAAATTGCTCAAGCGGAAAGGAACATAAAAAATAAATTGGTAACAAAGTGAGAGAAACAAAAAAATATATTATAACAATAAAAAAAAAAAAAAAAAAGATTTCCCTGAGGCCTAAGACATAAAATGGCTGAGATAAAATGGGAATTCTAAAGACTTTGTCTAGCATTCTCTCATTGTTAGCTCATAGAGTGCAACGTCAGTCTGGAAGTCATTAGCTAAATGTTCCGTTTTAATGATAGATATATGAATACTTTGGGAGGTGAGGAGAGGAGAAGGCTTTCTGCTTATTATGTAATGTGGGCATTAGATTCTGTGACGTAAAGAGGATCAGAGGCTTTGCCATAAATTTTGTGTAGGTTATGCTGTGATTGCTGTGGAGACTAGAGTTTCTAAAATGTGCATCACAATTTTGGATAGACGAAGGGCAATATGGTTTAAAGCATGTTTATTTAGGACTATTAAACAAACATGGTACATGCAAAACCATTCTATACAATAAACATAGAATAAACATAGAAGCATAGAAAAAAAAATAATAATAATTTTTCCCCCAAGAACTCCTGTCCATTCTTATAAGATATCTGTTATGTGCATTAGTTTACCATATGTTTGCTTCCTTTTATTCCACTTTTTGAAAGATAATTTTTCCAGAAATTGTTCAAAAAATATGTACAAGAAGTGGTTAAAAGACAACAAGAAAGAAAAATAAGATTGATTGATGATTCTCCCTAAGATTTGCTTTGAACTTGGAACATATTGGACCAAAATCAATCTGGTAAGCTTCCCAGTAACCCCATTGGGACAGTCTTGTGGTCAAAATGTCCTTCTCTCTGGGTTATGATTGCTAGGTTTGCAGTCTACAAAAAAGCAATACTTTCACACTCTGAGCATATGTTTATTGAACAGTTCAGAAACCATTTAATGACATGCCCTTTCCACTGCATCAAAGTGATAGTTCTGTAATACATTAAAAGAAGCAATGCTGCAGTTGGTCTTCAAGAGCAAAACTGACTTATTAACTTATAGCTACACATAAAAATGTAAGCTCATGATCATGTGATGCATGTGCTTTGGCAGAACATCACTGTTCTTTGTGCATTATGTAATTAACGTGGAACCTTTCTCAAGAGCTGATTATAAAATACACATCTTGGCAAAACAACATCAAATTTGTTTGAAAAACCTGGAACTGTAATTTAGGCTCCACGGACACATCAGTCAAAGGAAGGAAGAATTATTATTTTGCTCACTCTAATCAGGCACTTAAAAGAGTGGCACTCATGGGGATACTTTCACATTTTTGACGTATACAGGATATAATGTAATTTCCAGCATAAAGTAGTGAAATATACAATGATGTCATGCTTTTAACCATCTGATGAGGCCAGATTTTGCGAGAGTTCTTTGATTTGCTTCACCTAGGGCATGCTGTAAACATGTACATCATCTGTCTCATCTGCTGTAGTATATCTCCACTTTATGTGCTTTCGTAAGATGTTTCCACTCGACAAAAAAATGATGGAATGTCTTCTTTTGTGTTTTCAGAAAGGGATGGAGCATATTTTCAAAGGAATGTAAAGCTCTTGAGAGAACAGGTCAAATTAAAGTCATACATCTTAAATGGTAAATGCCACGTTGTGCTGTGAGGTGTCTGTCTGTCTGTCTATCTATCTATCTATCTATCTATCTATCTATCTATCTATCTATCTATCTATCTATCTATCTATCTATCTATCTATCTATCTATCTGTCTGAATAATTATGGGACATACTGTATTTGGTATTTGATACTGGGATATAGAATTACAAGATTGAAATTATTATGCATTATATTATAGTAATATATTATTTATATACTTTTTAAGTTGTACTGTACATATGTACACTCTCTCTGTATCTCACTAACAGATTTTTTTTTCTTTTTTTTTCTTTTTTGGTGTGAAGTTTGTTTGGTGTGATCTGGCATTTGTCCATTGACACTTCTTTTCTAGTGCTTTTTAGTATAAACCTGACTTCAGTCTTGACCTTCTCACATACCTATGCTCACATTTAGGTCGTCACTCTTACCCCAACAGCCCCAGGCGCGATTCAGAACTGCATTAGCTAATGAAAACTGTCATGACGTGCTGTCACTGGAACAACCCGCACCTCTCTAGTCCAGCGCAACCCTCCTCCAGCACCCCAAACCCTCCCCTTTTGAAACCAAATATGCGCCAAGAGAGATCAGTTATGAGGAGGGAGCCCGTGAGTCCGGCATCATCTGGATTTATCACGTTATCAGCTTTGGAACATAAAGACATTGTTCAGTAACACCTCGTGATTGACTACCTTCCTCTGTGAACTGTGTAACTCGCTTCGTGCGCGAATTTTAAACTTTGTGCTTGGGTACCCGTGGCATCTCCAGGTTTTACGCAATGATTTTTTGATCATTATCTTGGGTTTACCATTGTGGAACTGACTGAGGAGCAGAGCGGATAGTTATTTTAGTCTTGTACATATATTTTTTTTGTTATCTTTGGTTCGGGTAAGTGAGGTGCTTGTCACTTTTCTATCGTTGCTGGTTTATGAGAAGCCAAAATAAATATGACGTGGGTTCTTAAACATGTGTATTCTTTTTACACCGACTATACATGCGTTTAAGTAACAGTGTTTTTACCGTTGATTTTTTTCACAACCTCAAAAATTTTATTTTAGTCAGAGTGCGCAAAGAAGAAGCTTGAATTGCAGGCGCGTAAAGAGGTAACCATAGCAACTCTTCACCGATCAATCGCCTATAGTTCAGTAGCATACGTCAGTAAAATACTTTATTGTATGTACATATGACAGGCGTAATCATAAAAACGTTTTTATATATGCCAAAAGATAATTTTGGTTGCGCGACTGAAATCTAAAAGGACTGTGCCCTGACGGAAATTCCTTTGAAAAGTAATTGTAGGCTATGATTCGCACTTTCACAAAAGTTTCAAGACCTTTAATGTATTCGTTTGTATACTTGTATACTAGTTTTATTACATATGCTACAGCATATATTTTATACAAACTCAAATACAAGCTTCGGAGCAGTTTCTCAATTGCGCATGCCAGTGGACAGCCTGATAGATTCAGTGGATTTGAGCATGTCTAATGATGTATTTTTAATGCTAGATGAGGTCTTCCTGGTTTTCATCAGAGACACTTTTGTGCAGGTAACTTAATTAACGTGAAAAATTAACATTTGGTTACCATTGTTATCCATAGAAGAATGATTCTCCGAAGATGTCTCCGAAACTTGGCCCTTTTGCTTCTCTTCACCTTTGTAAAATCTCAAGGTAATACTGTATATTTTTTCTAGATATTCTGTATCTAAATAATCTTTATTACTTCACATTTGAGTGTGTATCACCTTAGGACCAGCATGTATCAGATGAGTCATATTGTTGTTGTACTATAACAATTATATAGCCTACATGTATTATTTTTAGTCATTTTGTCCTAGGTTTTATATATATATATATAGGTTATATATAGATATATATATATATATATATATATATATATATATACACACACACACAGACAAGGGAAAGCGTATTTCTTATGTCCTTTGATTAATTCAGTGTTACACCATCTTTAATCACCTATTTGTCTTTATTTTTAACGTTCCTGGGGTGTAAAATATTCCATGTAGCTGAATAAACATGGACTCATTGACATTGAATATAGAATAACCAACTGTAAAATATCTTAAAATATGTATCCATTTTTAGATGCACATCTGGAAGATGAGACAGTTTTTGACCTGTTTGAAACCAGTGGGATCACACGCAAGACTATCGGTGTAAAGCTTTTCAAGGGTCTGGACAGCGATGCTCCAGCATACCGCTTCATCCGTTTTGACCAGGTCCCCTCGGTCAGCTCCACAGCGGTACAAAAACTTCTTTTGCAGATACAAAACAACGAAGGCTTCATTCTGACAGCCACTCTGCGCCAGGACCGCACATCCCGTGGCACCATTCTTGCACTGGAAGGCCCTGGAGAGCGCAGGCAGTTTGAAGTTGTTTCGGATGGAAGAACCAACACTTTAGATTTGGTGTACTGGTGGGCTGATGGCTCACGCAACGTGATCTCTTTTGAAGATGTAGACCTCTCGGATTCACAGTGGAAAAATGTAACGCTTCATGTACATGGAGAGACAGCAACTTTGTACATTGGTTGTGCACTCATTGATAGCTTTATTCTCGATGAACCTTTCTATGAACACCTGAGCGCCACAGGTGCTCGTATGTATGTGGCCAAAGGGGCTACACGAGAAAGCCACTTTAGGGTATGTTTGACCTTACATTGTCGAGAAAAGTAAAGTGCATGCCAGTTGAATGCATTAGGACATAAGCTACAGGATATCAAGAATAGCAACTACATTTTTGCTCTTTGTAAGGCAATTTAGTCTGCATTAGTAGTTGCAGTGCATGCCAAGCAAGTTGCTGGAAACTGAGTAATAAATCACAGCTGATCCTCTAGTGTTCTGTAAATCCAACCCAACTTCCCAGTCATTGGAGATATATGTGAACGGTTGAAAATTGGCAAAGTAAGCCTGACAGCAGCTGTTGTTTCTTTCAGGGCTTGCTGCAGAATGTACGTTTTATCTTTGACACCCCACTTGAGGACATTCTGGAGAGCAGGGGATGTGATCTTGGAAACCCAGGTAGGAGGGGCTTGTGAGCCTTAACATTCTTTTAACACATTCAGCCAGCCAAAAAAGATTTGTGGGATCAAGATGAAGTTCCTCTTTAATTGGAACTGCTGTACGGAATATGTAACTCACAGACAGGAAGGGATTCATTCTGTAATGATGTCCATTTTGTTGGAATATTTTGTGTTTTAGTTTTCTTCAATGTCAGCCGAATGGTGGCTGTGGAAAGAATGGGTTCTTAAACTGCAGGCTTTTGACATCCTTCGCTCAGGGGAAGGTTTTTGGCACTTGACACTTAGCTTTCTAAGTAAACATGCTTATAGGGGCTCACGCATGTGGAGACCTGTGCACACTCACTCAGATTAGCAGCAACCACCGTGACTGAAGAAATTATTAGCTTGGATAATGTGCGTGTATTACAAGCCTGTATTTTTCTAAGTAGGCCATCCATCAGTCTGGTCTGTTTTTGTAAGTGTTTTTCAATGCACATCAGCCCTCATGATTTAGTTTTAAGATTGTTATGTTGTCGTAAATGTACAAATATTGCATTTAGCTCATTTTAGCTTATAGTTAAATTATTTTACCTTGTTTGAAGCAAAGGGACCATGTGTGGGGTCACATAGATGGGTCAGTAGGTCATGAGGCCAAGAAGGAAGGGTAGTTAAGTTAAACATGAATGCAACAACACACACTCGCACTACCACTAAAAAAAAAAAAAAAAAAGAAAAGGAAAAGAAATTGATATTGATTTTAGGTTTAGGTTTGTTTTAGTGATATTTAAAAAAAAAACAGTCCTGGCTTCACATAAGGGAATTCAAACCAAAATAATCTCATGGTTTAAAAATGTTTAAAAGTGTCTAGAGTATGTTCAACGAATAACTCTTTACACATGATGGTAATCTACATATCATATATCCAGTAATTTTGAACCTATCTTTGATGCTATCCTAAAAGTTTTCGTTTCTTTGTTATCTGGCAATAACAAAGGAAACAAGTGAAGATATTTACAACTGTCTAATCTAAAAACTGAGTGCTGTTTTATGTTAGACTTTTAATAATAGTTTATTGGGGTAACTCACAGTACTGCCCCACCCAGACTTTAATATTATACTACTCCTTCTGAACTACTTAAAAATAACTTCAAAAAAATTTGCTTCTAAAGACAGCGACCAAGAATTGCTGAGATAGGTCTGTGTGCCTAGAAATAGTTTGCTCGCGGTTACATGTGTGTTATATCACAGGAGCCAATGAAACGTTTTAATTTGGCTTCCTATTGCAATCTTCAAGCGCCTGAGTGTCGTGTATAAAAAGGCTTTATTGCAAACAGGTTTAGTTGTCATGCTGTGAGATACCCAATGTCTGCATTCTCCATCTTTGTACTTGCCTTAAAGGTGAAGTGTATAATTTTTCCAACATTAAAAGACTTCTTCTTATCCCACCTTGCTCAAATAGCTATAAGTAACCCATTTGTAGTTTGTGATTCTTCTGAAAAGTGTAAATACTGTGGGTCTATCAAAACATCTCAACCAACCTGACACAATGTTCGCTCAAACAGTTCTGTGTCCAGATGCTTTTTTTTGTGCTTTCTTTTTCGCTTAAATGTTCTGTTATGGATGGGATATTATAGTATACATTACTTCAAAAGTTTGGGATGGTAAGATTTGTGAAAGAAGTCTCTTATGGTCACCCATGAGGTACCAGTCTGTTCATCACGCAAAGCCACTGAGTCGCTTTAGAAGATTTGGAATATACTGTAGTGTACAGTGTATTTTGTGTTTTTTTTTTTGTCCATTTTGGAGCCTCTGGTCACTATGAACATAATCAATTGTAACAAGTCTCACAAATCGAATTGTTGTGCAATGGCTTTTGAACCATCCTATCAGAATTCATGTGTAACCTGTAATTATAGATGTAATTTGATTTTCTTCTCTCTTTCGTCAGAGGAGGCAAATGTAGTCAGCGAGAGTGCGGAGGTGGTGGAGGTGGAGGTTCCATCTTCAATTGCCACCAATGTGATTGGCCAGAATACAGATGTTCCAGCAACCAGCTCCTCAGAACTAATGTGTGAACGTTCCTGTGAAGAACTGGCCAACCTCTTCCAGGAGCTGAAGGGTCTCAGAGTTGTTGTTAGCAACCTTATAGATGGTCTGCAGAAAGTGGTGAGTCCTGTTATGTTGCTTTGACAGATCCAAATGAAACCCATGTTATCCTACACTAGATCATGCCTTAACAAGATTAGTCACTCAGTGTATAACTTCTGTCATTTAGAAAAGAGCCTCTTGGATCTCACATAGATCTCAGATAGAGCATGCCATATTGTTGATGTTAACTGATTTTGTCAGATGTTTAAAAAATGTGAGGGCAGTTATGTTTTTGGGCACATGAACGGGATAGTTGGACCATAATTTGGTATCTACAGACATAACCGTGGCAGGAATGTGAGCTCAGTAAATCACAGTGTTAGAAGTTTTCTGTTGGAAAACATCTAAAATTTTCAATGCATGACAATTTATAGTTATTTTGACTGCTGGATATGTTTGAATGTGTGGAAAGACTGAATGAGGTCTCATTGCAGCATGGAGATGAACAACTGTGTGATTCATTTAATTTCAAACTGACTTTTTAGACAGAAGAAAACACGGCGATGAAGGAGGCACTAAATAAGATGCAGAGTCTTTCGGAGCAGACTATATGTTGGCAAGATGGCCGTATGTTTGAGGACAAAGAGGACTGGATTGTGGATAGCTGTACTAAATGTACCTGCCAAGAAGGAAAAGTGGTTTGTCGTCAAATCACTTGTCCTCCAGTGGCATGTGCCAATCCATCCTTCATCGATGGCGAATGCTGTCCAGTTTGCCTTCGTAAGTGGAAGCACAAACATACAGAGATAAATGACAACCAAATTTGTCTTTTGTTTATAGCTTAATAGAGACTTTTTTCAAAAAATCTTACAGACTCCAACCTTTTTTGTGTTTAAAAAAATGGACAGACCCAAAAGCAGGCAACAAATATATTTGTACATTTCCTTATAACATGTTATGTCTTTGTGTAGCAATGGACAGTGAAGATGGCTGGTCTCCATGGTCAGAATGGACTCAGTGCACAGTCACATGTGGAAGTGGCACTCAACAGAGGGGGCGCTCTTGTGATGACACAAGCAATACATGTTCTGGACCCTCGATTCAGACACGCAAGTGCAGTTTGGGAAAATGTGACCGCAGAGGTATGAATGCAACCACTGTATGTGTGATAGCTGGAAGTGAGCCAATGTAGCACACTTATAGTAACATTGTGTTTTGCAGTCCGTCAGGACGGTGGATGGAGCTTATGGTCTCCATGGTCATCCTGCTCAGTGACGTGTGGAGAAGGTCTGATCACACGTATCCGTCACTGCAATGCTCCTGTTCCACAAAGAGGTGGAAAAGACTGTGAAGGTGATGGACGAGAGACACAAAGCTGCCGCTTGGACCCCTGTCCGAGTGAGTATTGCATATTTAATCACCACTGTTAAATATAAAATAAATGTTAGCTGCATTTAAAAAAATGTTAGGCTGTTAAACGTTAACTTTGACAGTCCTACAAAATTTAAAGCTCAACCACAAATTGAGCCCAACCACACACATGCTCATATAGAAACCATCTCATCCACCCTGCTGTTCAGATCTTAACTGGAAAACATTGAGAGGATGATGTCATTCTTTCCAGGGCTTATATTATCGTTAGAACAGGGAGGATACACAAATTTGGGCAATTTGTTCAATCAGAGGATTATGGCAAAGATGCTTATGAAATGCCTGATGAATGAGATTCACATCGGAGACACGGCAGATGACTGGGAACTCCCTGAAATTTTTTCGATCAGGGGCTATCGAATGTTTAGGATCTGGGCTAACTTTTAGTTTCTGAAGAGCAGTGCCAGAAGAGGGCAAGCTATGTGTATTGTGCCTGCTTATTTTGGGCGTTTATGTGTTATTTCCACATTAGCCAGGAATGTGCAAGCAAACAGATTGCGATATATTAGAGACATTACATAATATAACATTTGGTTCAAAATGAAATCCAAGTTAATTCATATCTAAAATGGTTTTTAGCTTTATTAGTTAGTTTCATTACATCAATGTCAGTTCTTTGAAATCTGCACTAGAATATCTGTGTTTGGATCTCTTAAAATTGCATAAGCTGAACAATGGCACAATAAAACTAAATAACAACCAGTTTAATATAAAACACAAACGGAATAACAAGCAGATGGACTTTGTCACTTTAAAAACAAAGAATAGTACTTTATATTATATAATTATATAAACATTAATTTCATTAGGTCACAAAAAATGCTGTACATGCCATCTGGGGGCATTGAGTCACTCTATGAACAGATTTGTGAACCAAACTTTTAGGGTTATAACTAATAAATGCAAATGTATCCCATGTTATGCCATTTAGTTGATGGTGGCTGGGGTCCATGGTCTCCCTGGGCAATGTGTTCGGCTACATGTGGAGGGGGTCTGAAGAGTCGTGTTAGGGAATGTAATAGCCCTGAACCACAGCATGGAGGAAGGAAATGTCTTGGAGACTCCACTGAAAATGAAGTATGCAACCGACAGGAGTGTCCTGTTGGTAAGAAAAACAGACGTATGAACATAATATGTTACATGTATGTCCTTTTACAGTGCTTTTCTCTTTCAACCTCCTAAAATCAAGTTTATTTTTATTTTTATTTTTATTTTTTTTAGCATTAGAAACTTAAAAGTATCATATGTGATTTTTTTATACTAAAACAGTGCTGTGTTGATTTGACAGATGCCTGTCTTTCGAACCCTTGCTTCTCCGGAGTTGAGTGTATCACAGCTTCTGATGGATCCTGGGAATGTGGACCCTGCCCGAATGGTTATCGTGGCAATGGAACTTTCTGTGAAGATGTCAATGAGGTGAGCAAAATTACATCAGACTAATTAGATCAAAATACTTCTGAACAAACCTGTAACCCTAAGTATTAACATTGGTATGTTAAGGTGCAGTCTCATCAGTGAAATTTGCAAAAAGGTATTTTATATATTGTCAATAGTGCACTGATGTATGAAGCACAGCTCATATAGAAGTCACTTTCAGAACAAACAGCTTTCACTTTCTAATTACTCACCCTTGTGTCGTTCCAAACCCACAAGACCTTCATTCATCTTCGGAACACAAATTAAGATATTTTTTGATGAAATCCGAGAGCTTTCTGAACCTGTATAGACAGCAATGTAACTGACACATTCAAGGCCCAGAAAGGTAGTAAGGTCATCATTAAAATAGTCAGTGGTTCAGCCGTATTTTTATAAAGCTATAAGAATACTTTTTGTGCGAAATGAAAACAAAAATAACAGCTTCAATAATTTTCAATGCACGTTCACGACAGTACCTTGATGTATGTTTGGGCATTCCTCTGCTTGTAAACAAGGCACAGCACATCCAGGTTCTACGTCAGAACACCGGTTCCTGTATCAGCAGCATCGCATGCATACATCCTGGTACTCTTGTGAATGCATGGCAGAGAATGACAAGAAAGAGAACAATTGTTGAATAAAGTCATTATTTTTATTTTCTCATAGCTTCATAAAATTAAGGTTAAACCACTGATGTCACATAGAATATTTTAACCATGTCCTTACTACCTTTCTGGGCCTTGAACATAGTAGTACCCGGATTTCATCAAATATATCTTAATTTGTGTTCCAAAGATGAACAAAGGTCTTACGGGTTTGGAAGAACATGAGGGTGAGTAATTAATGACAGAATTTTCATTTTTGAGTGAACTATCCCTTTAAATGTTGGATGTGCATTGTGAATTGACTTTTCTAGATGTGCACTGACTAAACTACAATAAAACTGGCGAAAAATTATAAAACAGGAATAAATCCCATATATTACATTGAAGACCTAAAAAAAGCCGTATCTAGAGACCAGAATATCATGGAGACTATGGACTAGTTATTTTAACATGGCAACCACCAAACAATACTCTAGCAACTACCCAGAACACCCTAGGAACCACATAACAATGCCATGGCACCATGTGGATTGATTTTACACGGTCAAGAACCTTCAGTATGTATATACATAACATATCTGACAATTCTGATCCCTGTACTGCTTTTCTCTTTCTCTCTTTTTGCATTCTGTGGTGTGCAGTGCGATATGGTATCAGATCTGTGTCATAAGGTGGGTGGCCTACAGCAATGTGTGAATACAGACCCCGGATTCCACTGTCTCCCCTGCCCCCCACGCTACAAAGGGACTCAGCCCTACGGCATGGGAGTGGAGTCAGCTAAAATCAACAAACAGGTCAGTCATATATACATCACCTCGCATACCACTTACTGAGGGGCTAATTTATGTCCACCCTCCTGGCAGATACCTTCAACAAGTTCTCAAAGTTCTGGGTCATGTGTGTTTAAATAGACAAAGTTTTAGTATCTGTTGTTTTTTCCTTATGAATAGGTGTGTGAACCCTACAACCCCTGCAAAGACAACAGCCACAGTTGCCACAAGTATGCTGAATGCATCTTCCTTAGTCACTTCAGTGACCCAATGTACAAGTGCGAGTGCCGTATTGGTTATGCTGGAGATGGCATCATCTGTGGAGAGGACTATGATCTGGATGGATGGCCCAACCAGGATCTTGTGTGTGGAGCAAATGCCACCTACCATTGCAAAAAGGTACTACATTAACCAGTGTCATACCCCTCATTTGGATCCATATGTCAATTGAATAGAAAAAATTTATAGAATATGTGGATTTACTGAAGACAAAATGCTGAGACTAAAGACGTCTCTGCATTGGTTCAATGTAATGCAATCCAGACCTTAAGATTTAGCTGAGGACTGCTTTGAATGGGTTTCTAAGGAATATAAAATGGAAAGAAATATTGTTTCACCTTAATAAACCCCACAGGACAATGGTATCAACTCAGGCAGGGGGCCCAGTGACCATGAACTAGAGGAATGTTTTGATTTGGCCCAGTGTTTACTGTCTATCGTGCCTTTTTGGAATCGTATATTTTATATCCCTTAAACGTCTTTGTGGTGAGGTGTTTAGCCAAAGGGAGGGAGAACAAAAGTAATAATTACATCATTCTTCTCCTGTGATGGATAATTGCTTGATTATGTCATGATACACCGTGGAGAAAAACCAGGACCAGAATCTGCAAAACATCATGGATCTGAAGCCTGGGAAGCAATGAGAGCCAAACGAGAAAGCAATAAAGGATAAAATATGTGCACATAATAAATAAAGGAAAATACTGGTAATGCACAGAATGAAAAATTGAGATATCATAGCAGAAGAAGCTTGAAATTCTTAGTACTGTATGTGGGTGATTTGATGCGGTTCATTTGATATGAATAACTGTTAGTGTCAGATTTCTGGAATAAGGCCTTGTTTTACACTGCACATATAAGTGAAGCAGTACAGTGATATGCCTGGGTCCAAAATAAACTAAAATAATTGCTTCCAGAATTATTTCATGAAAAAACCTTAGTTATAATAATTAAAAATCGTATATGTATACAGTCATTGAAAAGTCACATGATCTTTCAGAAATCATTCTAATACTGTATTTTGATTTGGTGCTCAAGAAACATTCCATATTAATGTTTGTAAGCAGTTGTGCTGCTGAATGTTTTTTTGGAAACCATGACACATATATTTTCATATGTTCATAGATATTCTAAAACAAAAAAAACAAAATTGTTATTTTGTTATTCATTGTGTGTGTTGTGTTTGCTTATTTTGATATTTTCCACAGATGTGTTACCACATGCACCACATGCAATTTATGATGTTAAATTTTCCACTGTGGAGGATGTGCAGGTTGCAACAGATGCTTTCTTTAATAGACATTATTAAGTCACATTTAAGTAGCCTTCAGTTTTTGCCATTGATTTACTCACAAGAGACAGATTATGACTTTTACAGATCAATATGCACTGCTTATGCTTTCACTGTGAAACAGGCTTGTGTTTATTATTTATTATTTATTATTTTTTTTATTTTTTATTTTTTTTTTTTTTTTTATTTTGTGTAGGTGAACTGCTCTGCTCTGCTCTGGTCTGGTGGGGTTTGATTTTGTTGTGATGGGCAAGGAGATGCCTGTGATAAAGATGATGATAATGATGAAATTGTGGATGAAAGGGTAAGGTAGATTTAGTACATGTGAGGTTTATGGATTTGTCTTCATGCTACTGATGTACATACTGTAAGAATGTGTGCTATTCATATAGACACATGTATATGATATATTGATTCCAGGACAACTGCCCCCTGATGTACAACCCCAGGCAGTATGACTATGACAAGGATGATGTCGGAGACCGTTGTGATAACTGCCCATATGAACATAACCCTGCTCAGACCGATACTGACAACAATGGGGAAGGAGATGCCTGTTCTATTGATATGGATGGAGATGGTACAAGAAGCTTTGATCATCGTTTATAATCCATGTGACTCATTTTGGATTGCAACAGATATGACTCACAAGTCCTTTTCTTATTTCTGCTCTTAGAGATTCTAAACGAGCGAGACAACTGCCCTCTCATTTACAACACAGACCAGAAAGACACCGATTTAGATGGTGTCGGAGACCAGTGTGATAACTGCCCCTTAGTCCACAACCCACAGCAGGTCTGGAAAAAAATGGAAACTGAGTGCTTTTGCAGATTAAACATCTTTATTCATTTTTTTTAAAGAATGTACCATTTTGTTTTTGCAGACGGATGCAGATAATGATCTAATTGGAGACCAATGTGATGACAACCAAGACATAGATGAAGATGGCCATCAAAATAACATGGATAACTGCCCGTACATACCTAATGCAAACCAAGCCGACCACGACGGAGACGGGAAAGGAGATGCTTGTGATCATGATGATGATAATGATGGCATTCCTGATGACCGGGATAACTGCAGACTAGTTTCCAACAAGGACCAAACGGACTCTGATGGTAAAAACAGTGTTATATATAAACACCCTCTTATTTTGGTCTCTGATTATAGTATTGAAAAAAAAAAATTTATTTATCATTCATTTGTATCTTTTTTTTCTCCCACTATATTAAATTGATAGTTTAGGTCCATGTATTGATATTTTAATTGCACTTTACAATAATGTTTCTATTAATTAATGTTAGTTAATGCATTAACTTACAATAACTAACAATGAGCAATACATTTGTTACAGTATTTATTAATCTTTAGTAATGTTAAAAAAACAACTTTTCATTGTTGGCTCAGGTCAATAATGTATTTTTAATTTTTGGATTTGGTTCATTTAAGAATATTAGCAGATCACTAACAAGTTAACAATGGTTAACAAATGAAACCTTATTGTAAATTGTTACCAATATTTTTTAGAGTGATGCATGCAGCATGATACATTGGTAACAAGTACCAAGGTATTTTCGTCTTTGATAATTACATTGCATGATTATTGTAGGTCATAGTTTATTATAAAATTAATTTGCATAAAAAATTATAAGAACACAAATCTGTGAACATTTTAGAAAAACTTTATATAATTGCATAAAAAATATTACTTCGTGTTTTGAACCGCTACACTAACACTTCTAACAAAACACTTCATATCTCACTTCATATATCATATTTCATTTCTGGTCTTTACCATTTCACTCCAGAATAAGGAATGAGTTGAAATAATGATGTGACTAATTATTGATATATGGCATGATGTGGACAGTTGTTCTGCAAATTACCAGAGAACTGAGAAAACTGATAAACAACGTTAAGAATTTTTTCTCTGGGCTCCTCACACCTGTTCGTCTTAATACACAATCCTGCATTCAATTTTTGTGTCATGCAATCGTCTGTTGTTTTGGACGTCGTTCATATTTCCTATGAGGGTCGTCCAAGAATCTGTCCCATAAAACAGAAAATCAAAGACAAGGCATAAAAAGCAAGCAGATAAGAAATGCATAAATGTCTCACTGGCATCAGAAATGCAGAAAAGTTGCATCCCAGGGTAGTGCTCCACGTCTCTTTGTGTTTTATGAGGTATTTTAGACACAGATATACGCAGCTTGACATAAAGCCTAAATGGTATAATGGTTGAATAAGTTCTCTGTTGTCAGGCCATGCTTACTGCTTGCGTTCTCTTTTATAAACTGGATTTGAAATTTAAGTGGGGTGAAATTTGCCTTGGCATTCCAAAGGGTGTTCATTTCGGCAGCCCTCTGAACTCTAAGTGCTAGCTGAAGCTGTCACGTTCTATGAGGAGATTGGAGATCTTTGAGGTTTTGTTGGCTTAAAGAGACAATCCTAAAGCTTTGGGAAAAGCCATTGTTTTCCAGTTTTCCAAAAGGCAAAATACCTCTTGGCTAAGACTACACTGTGATGCCAGTGGTTTGCATATCAAATGATTGAATTTTTTGAAGCTTGGATTTGAATTTTCTAGGTCAGCGGCTTTGGAGTATTTTATGAAGTGGTTATACTGATAGTATTAACACGAGCGGTGTATATGGCTTTATATGACCTCATAAGCTTATAATGATTTGTTTATAATTATTTGTCTGGTTTAATCTACTTTTGACACTCATTCAGCAGTTGGTTTAACGTTCTTATATTTTCTCTCAGGTGATGGTCGTGGTGATGAGTGTGAGAATGATTTCGACAATGACAAAGTCCCGGATATCTTCGATGCATGCCCGGAAAACAGTGCAATCAGCGTCACAGATTTCCGGAAGTTTCAAATGGTTCATCTCGACCCCAAGGGAACCACACAGATTGATCCAAACTGGGTGGTCCGAAACCAGGGCAAAGAGCTTGTGCAAACTGCCAACTCCGACCCTGGAATTGCAGTGGGTAAGTGAGCTGTAACGCAAATGTTTCCATACATGAAAAGCTAAAACGTGCCAGCATTGATTTTGGATTGTCTTTTTGCACAATAACAGGCTTTGATGAGTTCAGCGCTGTGGATTTCAGCGGGACCTTCTATGTGAATACAGACAGGGATGATGATTATGCAGGATTTGTGTTTGGATACCAGTCTAGCCGACGTTTTTACGTAGTCATGTGGAAACAGATCACGCAGACGTACTGGGAAGACAAGCCATCAAAGGCGTTTGGCATCTCTGGCGTCTCTCTCAAGGTGGTCAACTCCACCACAGGCACTGGGGAAAATCTACGCAATGCATTATGGCACACAGGCAACACCAAGCAGCAGGTGAACTCTCCCTTCACTTTTATTAGTCCTGACATATTTCTCGTTTCGTGCCATTACTAACAATAAACTGTCCCATAAATTCCCATGATTCAAAGCAGTGCTGTCTGTCTTAGTGCTTAAAATGATGGATGGCTTTACAATATCTTTTAGGTGCGCACTCTGTGGCACGACCCGAAGAATATCGGCTGGAAAGACTATACTGCCTACCGCTGGCATCTCATCCACAGGCCAAAGACTGGATTCATTAGGTATAGACTCAGACTCCATCTTGCATTTTTGTGATTTGTATAGAATTTATTTTAATAGAATAGAATACAATTTTTATGTTATATAAAATTATATAAAAAATGTACATTCTATCAATAATGTTTTAATATTTTATACATTTAAAAAAAAAAAAAAAACATAAAAAATAATGTGAAAATGTTATATTTATGAAAATATGTAATTTTTCCCCCAGAGTTGTTGTGTATGAAGGCAAGCAGATCATGGCAGACTCAGGCCCCATTTATGACAAAACGTTTGCAGGTGGAAGACTCGGGTTATTCGTTTTCTCCCAGGAGGCCGTTTTCTTCTCTGACCTCAAATATGAATGCAGAGGTGAACAAATATGACTTTATTTAGAGATGAAAACATTTAAATATCCTTCCTTTTTCTATTATTAAGATATTTTCTTTTCTTTTCTTTTTTCTTTTTAAATATTTTTGGCAGATAATTGAGTGTGATTTGAGTGCTGTATCTCTTGTCATGGACTATTTTGATCAAAGCAAAACTGTATCAGTGTAGTGCCTTAGTAAAAGACCAAAATTAGACTTTCTGCAATAAGGGCCTGCATAAAGGCCAGATCCACAGACCAGAGGTGCCTTCAAGAGGTGAATATACCTCCTGCTGGACAAGTATGAAAGGAAATAAATATTTGGTAAGCATTGCTTTAGATTCTCAGTTAAATGTTGCACAACTAATGAGTGTTGAGGGTTTATCGTTTTTCATTTCATATACTTTATTAGTTTATATGACTTTCTGGTCATTCTTGTGGAGAACCTTTTTGTGGCTTTTTTTGTTTGTTTGTTTGTTTGTTGCAATGTTTAGGGGAGATGTATTATATTCTGACCTTTTCTACTATCTACTGTAACTTATTTGTCTTTTTTTCTGGTTATTAGTTATCATTCCTTTTGTAATGTATCCCTTGCTGACTAATTGTAAATACTTATTTATTCGTTTACATTGACAATTTTTTACAGATGAGGTTTAAAAGAATGTTTTGCATATGTTATCAAATTGCATTCATGTCAGTAAGGCTTTGTCATTGGCCATTACTGTACAGTATCTACATAGAAAATGAATGTGACAAGAGGAAGTGTAATGTAATATTCCTGAACATTTTAGAAGTGTCAAGGTGTTACACATTTTTTTTTTTGAACTTCAGAGAGTGCAAGTAAGCATCGCTTAACACCGGTCCTCAGTGACCCCAGCCGCAGAGACTTTTCTTGCTCTCATAGGTACAATGGTGACAAACCAGGATTGTGATCTCAGCAACTCTCCAGTTTCTAGATCACCCTAACTTGGGATTGAACCAGCAATTTTTGAGGTATCCATTCTATCAGCACCCTCTTTTGTATATTCAATAAGAAGAAGCACTTCTTCAGGAAATGCCAGTGAGAAATTTAATATAAATTTCATATTTTTATGAGCTGATAAAGGAATATATATTACACCTCTCATGTACATGCTTTAAATCTCAACTTTTTTTATTTACGGTCATTTCATTCACCATGCAACACAGAGCACTTCATTAAATGTTAATTTTAAAATTCATCTACAGTGTATGGCTTGCTGCTAATAACATCTCTAGGTATCATACTTGTTTTTTATTAACTAACAAACAGCTGTTTTTGATATTTTGATCACTCATATGCGTTTTCATGGCAAATATGTCAATAAAATTATATACAAAAATTACATGGCTCTAAAAATTCAAGTTATAAATATTTCAGTAGACTAATAAAAGGTCTAAATTTAAAATTGTTAGATTTGAGAGTAATGTATTTTAAATGCATACAAAATTTTCATCCATTTTAACATAAACTAATAAACTAAATGTGATACATATGTCACTAATACATACATGAAAAGATTTCTGCACACTAAAAATCACAGCATAGTTTAACTATTTAAATCTATTTGATTTTATTTAAATAATATATTTAGCATCTATTCAAACTGCATATGAACAGCATAAATCAATTCATTGTGAAAAATTTTTGCTCAGATAAAAAGCACAAAAATTGTTAAAATATGGCTTTGGAACAAACATTAACTAAAATGTTTGAGATTGAAACAAAGTGGACTGACTGATCAATGATAAATATATAAACCTGGTTACTATTTATTTCAAACACGTTCAGTAAGACTACAGGTAAGACTATTCTTCAGAAGTCTTACCTGTTTCATTTATGTATGACTGACAATGTGCATTATTACCATTAATTTTATTAGATTGTTAGAACTGTGTAATTCAAATGGATGGGAATTAATTACATGCAATATCCATTCAAATACATAAATCTTAAATTTAGACCTAAATATTTCTTTTGAGTCTGGGTCACCTCATGTGCGCAAATTTTGAGATCACATGACACGTCTACTTACTGTTTAGCAGATTTCTGCAATGGCATTGGGAACCAAAAACTAGCTACTTTTTCTAAATGATCCATGCTGCTAAGTTGCCAGTGCCAAATTAAAAAAAAAAAAAAAAAAAAAAAAAACTACTAAGTGCATCATTCAGTGTAAACCTAATTTAAATTTGTGGTTTAATCCATTAATACAAACAGAGGCATGACCTGCTAGAAACCATTCCAAATTAGCTAACCATGTCCAATTTTGGTAGTGTTTTTCTGTCTTCCATCTGGTGATCCTCTGGGCTCTCTTTGGAGCATTTAGGGGAAAACAGTGCTTGGTAGAATTAAGGCGGCATGCTGTCCTCCAGTAATTCTTGTCTCTGAAAGAGTGCCCACTTTTCACTGCTTTCAGATGCTACAGAGCATTTTGCAGGCTGATGTGGTAAAGATATGCAAGCATGAGTGTGTTTGCAGCTGACACAACTGTGCTATTAGGGGATAATTAAGGGGAAGTGCTGTGTTAAATCTAATGATCGGGCCACATAGCAACAGGGGAAAAACAGATTTAAAAAAAAAAAAATTTGCGAACAGACACAGAGACGTGCATGTGAAGTATCTGAAGCTGATTCTGTTATCTTTCATGTGTGGAATCTGTGGTTTTTGAAAGACGAGGATTTTTAGACACTGGAGAACATCATGAAATATGTCATCTTGATGCACATGAATGACGCTCTATAAAGCTTGAATGTTGTGTTACCATTATTTAGTAGGCCTATAAACAGATCCAGCTGTGCTCACGGTACACTGCAAACCCAATCACACAGACAGCATTATGAACCTAATGCTTCTGCCGTAATTTTCACGTGGAGGAAGCTGAGCAGTGTGTCTCCTGAGGAGACATCAAATGCAGTTCTTGTTCCAGGGACAGGCACAAAACAGTAAGAATGGAAGAAATAGATCTCAGAGGAAGCTTCTAAGAATGCTGTTAAGTCTCTGTTTTTGGAAAGCATTATTAAAAATGAAAGCCTTTGCAATATTTTGTATGGTTGAAGCATCTAGGTAATAAAATAAAACACTTGAGATATTGCAGGACCACAGTGTTCTTTACTGTTTTGAACAACAACACTGTGTCAAGGTCCATTTACCTCATATTAACGGTTTCTCTATTCTTCTTTCTCAGAAAAATGATCCAATTCAGTCAGAGCCAATTCAATATTATGGTATGAGATGTTCTCATGGCTTTTGTATTGGATATTTTCTGAAGTGAAGCTAACAAAAGCCATAAATCTGCCAACATTTTAGGATTAGGGTTTGAATTAACTTTTCATATAAATACATTTTAAGGCATTACTGCATCTCACTCTTTTTTCGCCATATCCATCATTATGAAAAAGAACTGTAATGATAAGTGATAAAATGCAATAAATACAGTAGCTGAAATTTATGAACAGGACAGGCCAGAAATAGTTTCCTCTTCTTCTTAGACAAAAATAGCACATGGGAAAATCTCAATTTATTTTACTTAAATATTTACATAATATACATGTAATTAACTATTTTTAAATAAATAATAATAATAAAAATGTTGTACTTACTACTGATACTAGTGTTTGGGTGACTTAAGATGGTTTTTTTTTTTTTAAAGAAATCTCTTATACTTTCCGAAGCCGTATTTATTTGATAGACTAAAAACATTAATATTGTCAAATATTATTACAATGTAAAAAAATAATAATAATAATAATAAAAAAAAAAAAATTCTATTTAAATATGTTTTAAAATGCAGTTTATTTCAGTGATGGCAAAGCTGAATTTTCAGCAATCATTACTCCAGTCCGTGTCACATGATCCTTCAGAAATCATTCTAATATGCTGATTTGCTGCTCAAGAAACATTTCTTCTTATTATCAATGTTAAAAACAGTTCTGTTGTTCAACACATCAAAAACACATGCTAATGGTAATTTTTTTTGAGGCCCACTGGAACAGCAAGCCAGTACCCCTAAGATTCAGATGTTCAGTAGCAAAAATGGAAAGTTTAATACTTTTACCTTTATCTCCTGTGCACTGTGTGACTGTGCAAGTGAGTGCAAAGCCAAACTACTGAAGCAAAACCATTTCCAATAATCCACATAGTCCTACAAAACTGGGAATCTGGCTTAATGTGTGCAGAAAGAGTGATGAGAACTCTTTTATCACATGAGTATGTTTTTGAAATGATTTTGTCTGCTGTTGTCATTCTAGTTACAGCAGGGGTAAACTGGGGAAGACTAATGGGTCATGGTGAGTAGAACGGTCCATTGCTGTTTTTGAACATCACTGTGCAGCCATCTGAGCAGTGCATTTCCTCTCTCAAGACCCAAAATGACTACTTGCATTAAAAAGTTCATTAATTATAATCATCTCTTAAAATATTACTTTCATCCTGTTTTGGAAGAATATTGCAGAGGCCAAGAAGGCGGATAAGAAAACATTTTCCATTTTCCATGTTTTTATAATTCCTCTTTCGAAACACAAGCCTGCCATATGTGGCAGGAAGGACCTGTGATGCAGTTAAAAATCTTTTATGGAAATTGGGGGCAAAGTTTCAAGTTTATTAACTACTATATCATTTGCAGTGACCACATAAAAGATGCAGTGATTACATAAAAGACAATAAAGTGATGTAATGTGGGCCGCCCAGTTGTTTTTTAGTGACCTCAATATTTGGACGATGGGCAAACTAATTAACGCACAATGTAAGAATGTTAACAAGTTTTCCTCGAAAGAACACAACAGAGGCTCAGACGATTCCTTAAAGGAATAGTTCACCCAAAAATTCAAATTTATTGTAAATTTACTTACCCTCACACTATCCAAGATGTAGGTGAAAATGTTTCATCATCAAAACAGATTTGGAGAAATGTAGCACTAAATTACTTTCTCATTAATGGATCCTCTGCAGTGAATGGGTGCCGTCAGAATGAGAGTTCGAATAGCTGATCATAATAAACCACATGACTCTAGTTATCAAATACAAATATCAAAATGTTTTGGACCCCATTAACTGTCAGTGCATGGACAAAAAACACTACAACATCTTTTTTCTTTTTTTTTTTTGCGTGAACTATCCCATAAGCTCACCGAAGGTGAACATTTATTCAAAAACAAATCAATTGTCATAAAATTGGCAGATATTAGTGACCAGTTAGCAGACTAAATGTTTTTCACACATGTTCTGCTATTGGTTCATCTAACAGATACTAATGTTGTGGCCAAAAACAACAGCTTGTTTCACAGATACCCGTAGAGCGAGAGGAACTGAATTGTCAAAACAATGGTTGAGCTCTCACTAATCACACTCTGTGGCCATTACATGCTTAATTACATTGGCTTACTCATCTGCATATTTGTCCTATAGGTCTAAGGTTATTTCAAGCAAAAGTTTGCATATCACAACAGTTTTGCCAGTTAAACAAACCCCTTGACCCAGAAATGTCTAAACTAATTCATGTTATCTAAACATCTTCACAAAAAGCAAAGAAACAAAGACTGGCCATCATTAATTACCTTCATTAATCATACTTTACTGACAGGCAGACTATTTTTTATGTAAGATAAAAAATCTGAAAGGGGGAAGGAGTTCAAAATTGTTGTTTTACTTTAATCCAAAGGTCAGTAAAGTTGCTTTCTTGTGTATACATCTAAACAACACCTTCATCAAGATTCAGTGTCAAAATACATGCTGTTCCCTTTTTTTAGGACCAAGGAAGTTTGATTATGATTTAAAACAGCTTGTTCCAAAAATCTCCTCAGCTCCTTAAGGAACCACATGGAAAAACCCAGTCTGTTTCATTCATTCACATAAAGGTGTAAGTCATCTGCAAAGGTAACACACTTACTTTAAATGCGTTTGATGTGAGTGCAAACAACTTAATCAAAGACATC
This sequence comes from Cyprinus carpio, assembly GCF_018340385.1. Taxonomy (NCBI): domain Eukaryota; kingdom Metazoa; phylum Chordata; class Actinopteri; order Cypriniformes; family Cyprinidae; genus Cyprinus; species Cyprinus carpio. The sequence continues at coordinate 16,959,765 of NC_056608.1, forward strand.
AGTCTGACTTCACTATTGGCAGGCAAATAAAGTCGAATTAATGCTGCAAGCGTGCCAGTTTCAATGTTTTGAAAATAGAGGAACCACAAGACCGTGTATTCATTTCAGAGCAAATTACAGATGCATCTTTTCAGTTGTCGCACAGAGGCATGGCAATTTGATGATGTATGATTCAGGATAGATCAAGTGGATATTAACATTGCCACATGCTGGCCATGAGATGAGCTCATGGAGGAAGTTCAGCACATTTCAAACACCAGCTACTTTCACATTTCTGTGTAGCTGTCTGAGAGGTGAAGCCAATTAGCTCTGCACTCAAAACACCAAAAATTGGTGTTGAGGTCATGAAGGAAGGTGGCAGATTAAATTAGGAAAGCTTTACATAAAGCAGGCTCTCAAAGTGTTAAGAGTTATTAACGTCTGTGGGGTGCTGTTGTATAAAAGAGTAAAACTCTCCAGCCTCTTTTTTCTCCTTCATTTTTTAAATATGTTCCTTTGATATATTTAAAAGCCAGTAGTCAGATATTATAGACAGGACTGGATAAAATTATCAGTTTTCAGATTAATTCCTATTGAAGCCCCTAAAGGGATATGGAAATGGTTAAAAAAAAAAAAAAAATTAGAGGGGATGAAAAATTCTATTTCAATGCTTTCACATTTGCTTGCAAAACTTTTGTGATGGCAATCATAGGCGGTGACAGAAAAAACTATATGTGAGTAAACGCAAATGTTTTGCAAGAGAGTTTCTTGGGTGAATGCAATACTTTTGCAAGAGAACACAAAAGCATTGAAATATAATTTTCCTTCTCATGTCTTTTTTTTCATCACCATGTCCCCTTAAGGGCTCCATAAAATCCTTAGTTGAACACATTTTAATCTCAATATTGATAACATTTCAAGCTCAGTCTTTTTTACTGTGCACAGATTGTGCTTCAGCGGCGACCCACATGTGCTACTTTAAAACGTTATTGAATCTACAGCTACAACACAAGTCATTGTTACCAAAGTTTGCCATCCGAATTGAGTGTGAGATTAAAAAGAACATGCATTGTGAAATACTGGCAATAAAAAAACATGTTTTTATTGAGTAATCATCACAGGCTGCACTCAGTAACAAATAGTGCAACCAGTGAAGTCTGGTTCAGGAGCAAATGACAAATTCTTTTCAGTGAATCAACAGCATACAGATTGACCAATTCTTTTGAGCCATTCAAACACCTTCAAAATGAATCAAGTTCATTCAAATCGACAGACAGACAGACAGACAGCAGAATAGCCTGAAATATACCCAAATGAATTATAATTCAGATGACTTTAGGGTCTAAGAGAAAATGGATTATGAGGGTTAAATTGGTGAAACCAGTACTTTCTCATTTTTAGTTGTTGTTTATTTAGTCTTTCCAAGATTAACTGCACAGCAAAGTGCATACAAAAATGCCATTGAGTTTTCTGCCAGTGGCCTTAAAAATGGGTGAAATAAATCAGGGGAGGTAATGCAGACTTTATTCTCAGAGGAGTCTGAGAATGCAGAATGCAGTGTGCTTACCACAGCTCTTCATGGACTGGGCCCAGTGTTGAGCCCCTGTGGGGTGGACCTGACGGCAGGGATGGTTTTTCCATATGCCGGCTGGGATGTCTTTTCTGAGTCTGGACTACAGCCTACATATCCAAAATGAACCGCAGAATTTGTTGGGCCAGGAGTCTTCTCCTACACTCAACCTGAAACATATGCACATAAACGCCGCATGTGGCCCAAATCAATGACGTGCCCCCAAAAAGTACAGCTGAGAACGTACACATTTAGTGGCAGCTCCTGCCAAAACACGCAACCCGGCTAACAAGCGGCTGCCTGGAGGGCACATGGCGTCAGGGGGCTTGTGCGTCACAAACGGATGACAAACCGAGGCCAGCTGTCAGTTTTGTCCTGATCTCAATTTCAGCACTATTGCAACATAATCCTGGGAACTGATCAACAGCCCTGGGATGGTCAAAAACAACCCAAACACAAATGCCAACCATTGAGACATAAAGCTGACTCTGGCTGGATAGCGCTGCACGTGTTCGCTTCCTGTCTGAGAGGCTATGCCATGGTCACAGCAAAAAATATAAGCAGGCTGTGCCACGCAAGAGACAAATGATAGACTAAAGACAAGGTTAGGTGGAGACTTACCACATGATCTTCTTTGATTTATGAAGTAACCTCATTTTGGGAATTTCTTGTTTTCAACAAACAGGACATTTAATCCCTATGTGCGTGCTGACATTTCATCTATCTTTCCTTTAAGCCAGTAACTGGAAGAGAAGGGCCTTCTCAGAAGCACTTAAACAAAGTTGGAATGCTTTGAAGCATTTATGCTTCTCTGCCGTTCCTTTATACGCACAGGTGTATATCAACGTGTCGACAAAGCCACCGATTAATCTTCATTCTGCGTCCTCTCTTTAACGTAGGAAATATCACAAGTCTTTACGAGATCTAAAAAACACTATTAAGGCACAAGTGAGTAATTGAAATAGCATTCCTTATTTGTATAATGGAATAAGCATGTGAAAATGGCTTTAAGTGGTAGGTGATAACCTAATGGTATCCTCGTAAAACAGAAAGTTCACAATCCAGCAATTCAAAACATGACAAACAACTTTCTCAGTTTTTAAAGTGGCTAAACATGGAAATCACAAGCTTTTAGAATTTAACTCTTACCACAGTAGGCGGAGAAGTACAGTAGACAGAGAAACATCAAAGGTCTGTGGCTGTGAAACAGGAGCGATAAATTATACCCAGGTGTAAGACTGACAGTGTTCTAGACACCCTTTAAAGGACTATAACTCTACAGATGTGGCAGGTTAAATTTCTACTTTTTGTTCCACTCACGGTAGAGGAATGCAAATATAAGTGTTAAAGGGAGCAAAAGAGTTTGCTATGCTTTTACAAACATGGCCTGGAAAATAACCAGACCAAGTTTTAGACACTAGTCTGGATCTGACCTTTGAAACATCACACTTCTACAAACCTCTAAAGGTGATTTTTCCAGTTTTTGGAGTCACAGTACCCTCTAGTGGTCCTAAAAGGAGCTTGCATAAAAGGATGAGGCCACATATTCAGAACTCGGGAGATCAAATGCAATAACTTAAAGTTCAGTCACTAAAAAAAACCCATGTTGAACCAGGAATCTTAATATTGGCAAGGATGTGTGTTTTTCAATATTGTGTTTATAAAAGCAAAAAGTAGTTCAACATTTTATTAAATAAAAAAATAATTAAATGTTTTTATTTGTATTTTTTTATTCCAGGTTTACTTTTCATTGTGCAGAATCATTCGATTATCGGTGAAAATCTGGCGATTTTCCACTACAATAACATAACTCCCTATTAATCTTATTGTCAGTGACATTTAAGTAAATAGTTGTCATTGCAGATTAGCTTTAACATGTCACTAGCAGTGTAACAATAACATTGGCTCTTTGTCACGGCCTTGTGCCTCTGTGTAAGAGCAACAACCTTGACTACATTGGCCCTCAGGTCTGGCCAGAGGTCTCACATTTCACTCGATCACCCAGAAATAACCCAAAGGAGCAGAACAGAATATAAAAAAGGAAGCTCTCAGTTTGACTTCTGTTCAGTTCCAACAATGAAGCATACAGTCATCCAATGATGCAGCAAAATTGCAGAATGGCAAGAGGCACAGGAAGTACAGCTGTCACATCAAGCTGTCCAGCCATTCACGAAATCTGCCATTAAAACAAACTGAGGACAAGAGCATTGTTGAGAGAGTTTGTGATTATAAAACATTTAAATACAGTAAAAGTTTAAAGAGAAATGAGTAGGCTATGACACTATCCACTTAAGCAGTCTGTTGGTCTTCGATGTATTAACCACTGCTGTTGTGAATCAGCAGCTTTAGCTAAAATGTGCACAGACCTGTTTACTGAGATAATCATCTCCTGCTGTGTAATGCCTGTGCAGGGTGGAGTGATGGTTTAAAATGAAGAAATTGTCAAAACGCAAACAATGTAAGGCTTTAAAGGGGTAGCTCACCAATATAAATAAATAAATAAATTTGTCATCCTGTTGCTCCAAACTTGCATGAGTTTTATTCCTTTGTGGAACACACAAGGTGAATTTTTGAAGTGAATGAGGACAAGGGCTGTTGAACCCCAACATGACAAAAAAAGCATAATACAATTATGATAAAAGTGATTGATGCAACTTATGTGCTACATTCTGTGTGCCATAAAGTCATACAATAGCTTTTTGTAATGAAAGTAATAAATTAAATCATTATTCTTTTGAAAATCTTGACATCCGTCTTAGCTCTTCTTGAGACTCGAGGACAAGATCAGTTTGATTCACGAATGAATTATTCAGTCTCGCATCGAATATATCTTACTCAAAATAACAATTCAATCAGAAAACATGAACTGGCACTTTCAGGTTTTGTGACTGAACAGTTCTCTTTAGTAGAATATTTTCAATATATCAGTTGAATAACAAAACCAGTCTAAATGATTCATTTGACAATAAAACTGATCTCGTTATGACATTTTGTTTGTCACACAGCTAATGGCTTCAGTAAATTGGAAATATAGTTGTATGGACTACATTTATGATACTTTTACATGGTGCTTTAGGCTACTCTGACTTGACTTCATTTACATTTATTGATCAGACAATAGACTGAAACAGGTCACTGAACTCTTAAATGCAGAAAGACCACTTCACAACTGCCCTTCACAGAAACCAGCTCCAACAGCACTTTTTTTAAGGTCACTTTTCAAATCTTTTGTCATCCCATAAGACCATCCTATCATCACCTGGTCAAACCTGTTCTACCAGGTAACAGAAAATGTATGTCTTTGAAGCAGTTGCTGCTGACACTAATGGGTCACTCACTTTCACTTAGCCTATAGTATCCTCTCATTGAGCCAGCTGCTTAACTGTACGTTATCTGTCTTCTAAACGCAAATTCCTCAGGTTTACAGCAGCCTACTAGGTGCGCCCAACCGTGATAAATGTAATGAATAGAGCTGACCTGCGTAAGGTGAGGCGTGGAGAAACAAGACGAGCCTGACGCAAAAATATGAATCCCACTACAGCGAAGGCAATCTCATGAATATTAATCAGATTGTAACCATCCAATGGCAGATTGTAACCATCCAATTGCGATGCCTCGTCTTATAAATATTAATTAAGCAGTGCTGACGTTGCGTTGTTACCTTCTACAGGCGAATGGTGGATTCATGAATATTAATAAAACCCTTCGCCATAGTAGCTACGATCAGTAAACGCTTTTCTTGATCATCCGTCACATCAGCTCCGCAATACCGACAGGAGACAAACAGGAAATTATAATCAAAAGACAGCTGTAAGAGTGTTTGCTCCCTTTTATTTGTAAGAAACAAGTGTATTCCTGTAATACAACTACCTGTATTAATTCTCCCGTAGAGACAATGCTTCAGTGTCTGTCTGGAAGTTCTTGTGCGCGCGTCATAGAAGGTTACAGGTCTACGTGGTATTTCTTGGTCTTGGTATTGGCGTATGTGTTATATCTGATATTCGGTGCTTTGGTGTTTTCCGCGGTGGAGCTGCCGTATGAAGAGCAGCTTCGGCAAGAGCTTCGGACCGTGAAGCAGCAGTTTCTAAATGATAATGAATGTGTGTCCGAGGAAAGACTGGAGGAGTTTCTCACCAGGGCTTTAGAAGCGAGTAACTACGGTGTGTCGGTTCTCGATAATGCTACTGATAACTGGAACTGGGATTTCACATCAGCCCTCTTCTTCGCCAGCACTGTGCTGTCCACGACAGGTGAGAACAGACTTTCTCTTGACAATATTAAATAGCCATAATAGGATTGTTTTTGTGTTCTAACCCAGTTGTTGATTTACATGATATAATTTACTGTCTGTAGTCCGGTAAGTCCTTCTGTATTATTCAAGAGCGGCCGCAATAGTAGAAAACACCGGTGTGGTGTCTTTATAAAGGTCGACCTGTCCTCTCCGAGATCTCTGATAAAAGCATTAGCTGACGCATGTGAAGGTACAAAAGCTTGTATGATGAGGCCTTTTTAAACAGCCCAACATTTACAATAATATGTTTATATAGACTAAATATGCTTTTAAACAAGGATGTAACTCAAGAAAATAGACCTGCATAATGGGTTAGAGCTCTCGCACTCTCTCTCTCTCTCTCTCTCTCTCTCTCTCTCTCTCTCTCTCCCTTCATAATGAGTCAAAAGTCAACAAAGCTTTATTGGCCTTCCAAAATATCAAGATCTTGTACAAACTTATAATACAGACTATGAATAAAGGCAAATAATATTTTTTTCTTAACATACTACAAAGAGGAAAATAAATAACAATTCAATAAAATAGGATACTCTGGGAATTTAGACACACACAAACACAATCTATTTGGCACATCCTTCTAAGAAAAAAAATAGTAGTAATTTTTTGCTCATTAAACAAGCTTTACAAAATAATATGCAATCACATGACATAAAAATATATATAAGTCTTCTAGAAAAAAAGTATTATTCTGCATTGACTGAATTGCTTACTTATAATGGGCTTCATTGTTTATGCAGTTGGCTGTTACTGTTAATAACTATAACTATAACTGTTAATAACTATTCTACTTAAAACAATAACATTAACATTTCAGTCAGTGCTCAGGATCTATTAAACATAAGCAAAAAAGCAGCAAAAATATGATACCAAATACACTATATAATACTATAGACAATGATGATCATCTTCGCAAGGCAATTTTTAGAGATTTTACAAATAAAGCAAAATAAGTGCATGCTCACATATTTACATCCTTGGCATTCCTGTTAACTTTTCATTATGTGATTAAGATGGTGTTTAAAACAGAATTAACTGGTTCATTTGAGTAAAATGCTAGATGAGATGAGGATTGCCAGGTCTGCAAAACAAAACTTGCCCAATGGGCAGTCAAAAATATCCAGAACTAGCCCAATGACCTTATCTCAAATATCTAAACATAAAATATGTCACTCCCATGATTAGGCTAAATGCCTATTTACAGTTACTATTTTGCTTTATACGCAATTTCAAACTGAAAATCACTATACTGTAGACTGTAAATGATTTTTTGAAATTAAAGTAAATAAAACAAAGATTATTGGAGTATGTTTTACAAATTTCTTGTAAAATTCAATTTGTTACTTGCCATTTCTTAATCATTTTTTGAATAAAAACTCATTGTTTCTTCACTATTTTTCTTCAGTGTAGTAATCATAAATACAATTAAATTCCAACAGTGTTTTCATTAACTCTTTCCCTGCCATTGACGAGTTATCTCGTCTTTCAGAAGACAACGCTTCCCCGCCAAAGACAAGTTTTACGGCTTTTTGTGTTTTCACCGTTATACACTCGGGGGCACTATTACACATCTTCTGAACAAGTACAAAACCTCCTAAACAAAAACACACGTGAACAGGATGAAGAAACTAGCGATCTCTCATGTAAATAAATTGCATAATGTTACGGAATAAAATGATGATCCAGTAAGTGGTATACGTCTGTGCAAGCTTTGGAGGTGTTGATGGAAGCAATTTACTGAATGTATGCTTCGATAATAGTACCGAATATTATCCAGATGTAGTTTTTGATAAAAATTTGATTTTCTCACCTTTTTGCTCAAAACGATACCTTTTTATGAAACCTACCTATAATCAAATGTTGATAAAAAAAAAAAAAAAAGAATGCTTCAAGCTAGAAAAAAAAACTTTTTTTTTCTTTTTCTGTTTTATAAAGAAGAGGCTCTGATCTTTATTTTGGTGTATTGAATATTCAAATATTCATAAAGCAAAATATACTGGAGGCCATCGAATTTTTGTGAAAATCATCAAAATCGCTGGCGGTGGCTGGCAACCTTTTTAAAAAATGCTGGCAGAGAAAGAGTTGAGTTCTTGCAAGCTCATCATCTAGAACAGTTGTATTTTTGGTTGAATTAAGATATGCCAGTATAAAATTTTCATGTTGCGATTAATTGCTAATGATTTTATCATGGTACTTGGTATTATCATGATATTTAAATTAAGTTTCAAAAAAGTGGTCATAATACAGTATAACAGGTTTAATAATTTTTTTCTTATAACAAAAATACTTTTATAAAGAATATCTCTTTGGATTTGAGACTTAAGTCTTTGCAACTTTACAGATCTTCTTTATGCACCAAGAGATTGTAACACTCCAAAGAGCAAGGAAAGATTTTAATCGCATCATATGAACCCTTTAAATAACACAGTTGCAACTTTCTATTTTAACAACGTGTTATTAAATATTGAAATACGTAAGATTAATGAATGTTCAGAAGAATTATTCATTGGCAGTTTATGTTAACTAATGAATTAACTAATGTTAACTAATGAAGCCCTAATGTAAAGTGTGAATGAACAATAAAGAATCAAAGCACTTTCAAACAATATCTAGGGCAGGGCTATTCTATTGGCGGCCTGCGGGCCTAATCCGGCCTTCCAATCATCTTCATCCGGCCCCGGGGAAGAGTCGAACCCACGCCTCAAATCGTTCTTGCTCTAATTAGTTTTTCCACAAGGTGGCAACACTGGCCCGGGCTGTTGTTTCATTGCTGAAAAAGGAAGACAATCACCGGCAGGCACTCATGTGACCTTCCACATACGCTGCTGAACCACTTCAGCCATTAAACCGTATTTAAAATATACCATCTTTATGTTGTTTCTTCATTAATTTGGAGGTTCAGTGTGTAATAATGACAACATAAATATATTAATATGCAATTAATCACAATTAGTTACATAAAAAATAGTAGTTCTTTTTTAATTGATTGATAGCACTAATGTTAACCTTTCAAAGGTGTTATTGTTGGTATGATATTTGTTTATTTTACAGCTGAATATGCTTTTCAATTTAATTTCTTATTTTAAGATTTTGGATGTGTTATTGTTTGTTTAATATTTTTTTTTTTATAATCTGGACCTTAAATTAAATAAATTGAATAGCCCTGATATAGGGCATGTTATATTCCAGATTAAAATGTAAAAAAAAAGTTTGAAAATGAATAGCCTATTAAGTCTAAATATTTATGTATTTGGCGCTGTGATGAACACCATAGCAAATCCACAATACATTTTAGAAAGTAGCGCAGCTGCTTTATTTAGGCTGCATTTTCTGCAGTTTAGCGCCATCTGCTGTCAGAGAGTGAATGTGCTTTCATTCAGCGCGTCTCTCAGTGTTCCCTCGTGTGCTTCTCATGCCTGCTTGTTTACATCAGAGCGCACACGTGTCTTTCAAGGAGCATGCAACGGTGTTGTGCATTTTGACCAGTTGATGGGAAAAGTATTCAAAAAATTCATCCCATATTCTGTATAATTTGTAATGTATAATTATTCAGGTGTTTAGAAGTGCCCACAATAACAATATGATATTTTTTTTGATTTGTAATGTATAATAATATCCTGCATATTCATTACCGTGATATATATCATTCTTTTATGGTCTTTAACCCACGGGAAAAGATCAACCTGTGAAAAAAAAAGACCCCTTCAAAGAGCTTCATGTGTTTTTTTTTTTTGTGTTTTTTTTCAGGATATGGCCACACTGTTCCTCTCTCAGATGGTGGTAAGGCCTTCTGCATCATTTACTCAGTGGTGGGAATCCCCTTCACCCTGCTGTTCCTGACTGCAGTGGTCCAGCGGATCATGGAGTTCAGTACCCACAGGCCCGTGGAGTACCTGCACCGGCGCTGGGGCATGTCCAAACCTCTGCTGGCTGCCCTGCACGCCTCCCTGCTGGCCATTATAACTGTCTCCTGCTTCTTCCTCATACCTGCTATCATCTTTTCAGTACTGGAAGAGGACTGGAATTTTCTGGAGTCCTTCTATTTCTGCTTCGTCTCTCTTAGTACTATTGGCTTAGGTGACTATGTACCAGGAGAGGGCTACCATCAGAGATTCAGAGAACTCTATAAATTGGGCATTACATGTAAGTGCACAGTTAATTTAAACATTATTTATGTGTATATATACATTTTTTTTTTACTCTCTTACATTTATACATGCTCTACCGTTTAAAAGTTTAGGATTGGAAAGATTTTTGAAATGGTTTTGAACTAAGTCTTTTCTGCAAGCTGCATTTACATGGTTACATGGTTATGCTGTTGATATTTATGTGGATACCCTGATGCATTTTTTTTCTGGAATCTTTGATATGAACAAAAGAACGGCATTTATTTGAAATTGATTTTTTAATCAAGACATATTTTTCCTAACTGTCACTTTTGAATAATTTAATGCATTTTGTTAAACATTAGTAATAATTTAATAGAGAAAAAAAAATAAAAATAAAAAATGAACTTACCCCAAACTTTTGAATGGTTTGTGATAGAGACAATTAAACATGTACAGTAGCAGAACTTTAACTTTGGACTTTAACTTTAGTTTCTTTAACTTTGGTTGAACTTTATCTTAGGTAGGTTTGTTAACTTAGCGTTTGCACTGTGAAATTTTTTTAAACAATGAATTTGCCAACACCCCCTGTAGTATCACTGCAGACCCCATAAGGCTCTCTTGCCCTCTTTAACCCCACCTGCCTCTCTCCCCTACAGTCTACCTGATATTGGGCTTGATCGCGATGCTGGTGGTTCTGGAAACCTTCTGTGAACTTCAGCAGCTGAAGAAGCTCAGGAAGATTTTCTACGTGAAAAAACAAAAAACAGAAGACCAGCTAAACATTGTGGATCATGATCACCTCTCATTCGCCTCTGTGTCCGACCAGGCAGCCTCTTTTAGGGAGAATAAAACTGATATGTTTCCTGGTGACATAGTCTCTGCCTCACCTACTACTACCTCCAATGAACCAATGGACCGATGATGCATCCTAAAATTTGGTGTCTAGAAACCTGACACGTTAATGTTTCTGAAACATCTCTGCTAAGAGCATAAATGTATTGTAATTTGTTAGTGTACTCTGCTGTCAAGTTAACTGAAACCTTCCATAGATATGAATACTTGAAACACCGGCTGAAGTTAATTTAATGGGGAAAAGGATTGCATGAATTTGTAGAATACATAATATCATAGGACATCATGGTTCATGCTGCTGCTGAATGGAAAAAACATTTTGTGACCAGGGTTTTGTGTGTGTGTGTGTGTGTGTGTGTGTGTGTGTGTGTGTGTGTGTGTGTGTGTATATAAATGATAAATCCATCCATGACTTCTAAATATAAATAGTTAACTGGTAAGTGGTCATAGACTAGCATTAAATACTTCATATGCTGTTCTTGTTAGGTGACATAAAGGGATCCATATCCTGTATTATAGTTTTACAGATTTATTAATGGAAATCAAGTTTTCAGGTTACTAAGTTTGTAGATATTGCTTAAGGCTGGAAAAAACTGCATGACGTTTATGATTATAGGCAGTTGATAGATTTCACTGAAAATTGTGTAGTGAATGATGGGCACAGACTTGATTTTTTAGCTTCAGATTAAGATTCCATCCAATCTGAGAATATCAAATGTTTGATATTCTGTGCCGATTTTAGAACACATTGTTTTCATTTGTCAGCAATAAGGGGCACAACTGTATAGTATATTTCAGCCTTAACTATTCAAAGTCTGCAAATGTACAATGCTTTTGTATAACAATCTGTTCAGAAAAAATCAGGTAGTGTATTCCGGCCTTTCTTCTTGTCTTTTTTTTTTTTTACTAGATTTTTAGAGTAGACAGGGGCAGGTCTCTGATGACATTCCTTGTGACACATTCTGTAATTCACTCGTTAAGGGAATTTAAAATATGTATATTTTTAGTAGAGGCATCAGACTAAAACATCTGTATATTTAATTTCTTTACGTTTACGGCTTTATTCATGTTGGCTCTTCTACAGTTGCATTAGGCATTGTCCAACACCTAAAGGTGTTGTTGTGCATTGAGTGGCATTACTGTTGTATTGTAAGCCAAGAACATGAGTCACATCAGTGCATCAGTACGTTCTTATGAGCGACTGTGTATATTGCTGAAGGAAATTAATGTTATTTTATCATTCATTTGTAGTTTTCATTTTTATATTTTAATTTTATTGCACATGCCTAAAGTCGCACTTTAACTAAACAGAATAAACTGGAGATTTTGGTTATTCTGTAGATGTTTTAATTGTATTGTGTTTATTCTTCAGCCAGTAGCAAGACGTTGTGAAACAGAACTTGCAGCACATATCCAATGTAATCCAAACACATCTCCTTCACCTCTCAGAGTTGTTTACTTTGATCATTTTGCGTGGCTATATAGGTGTGTTAAACCCCTGAGCAGCTGTACATTCTATTAACAGGATGCCTGCTCAGTGCTGTTAAAAGAGATATTTACTCTGCTGTTTGAAAGTGAATTTGATGCCATCGTGTAATAGTGGTGCTGAAATTGAGCCGAGGTTATGTTAACAAGGTCCTGCAGCTGTGCTCACCTTGTTAAACTTGACCAGGACAAATTACAATAAGTTGAGCACATGAAACTATAAGAGACCTTCTTGAGTTCCCCTAGACATTCATCTAAATGTCACGTTCATTATCATCACAGCATTAGATGAGGCGATATAGGAGGTTATTTTTCAGGGCTTCTCCAAAGGTGAACAATTCCTTCATATCATGGGAAAACACTCTTTTTGAGTATATTTGGAATGATTTAATGTTAGTATCTGCTGGTTTAGGTATGATGAATGAATGAAGCATTGAATGAATGAATAATGCCAATTCTATTATTATGATGGTACTTTTATTTTGCTTTCAAACCTTGATGGAGATCTCAGTAATGTTTCATTTACTATAGCAGTATTGATGTTATATGAGATGTTTTATCATAAAAATAAAAATAGGCACAACTGAGACATTTGTTGACAAAGAGTTAAAGTACAGGGCTTAATATTAATGAGAATATGGTGATTATAGCTAATATTTTAATTAATTTAAATAAGAATAAGCGCAAGATTGATAATCTCCATTTGAACTTAATTTGGTCTCATTGCTATTTAAAAAATCTCATGAGTTTTCTTTCCTATGGGAAATTTGATGTGTTGTACCAGAGATAAAGCTATTTTGTATGGCTTTTTTGAGAATTTACTTGTTAATAATTGAATGACCAAAGATGGACAAAGTCGAATCCCAGAAAAAGATATAAAGTATAATATGACTAAATATTATAAATTTAAAGAAATGTCATAGTAGCAACACTTTGGATTCAAACTGAATAATTTCACATTGCATGAATAGCAAAGATGTCTGAAATGTACATCTAATTTATGGAATTACTGAATACCCCATGGGGGAGCCATGTTAGCCCAATTGTCTAATTTTACCTTTTAACCTTAAAATAAAAACAGTATTTTTACTCCACAAATACCCTATTAACAAATAGAAAACACAATTCATCATAATTAGTGACGTGACATACAGCCAAGTATGGTGACCCATACTCAGAATTTGTGCTCTGCATTTAATCCATCCAAAGTGTACACACACACACACACATACCATGAACACACCCGATTGATAGGAAAAAAAGGAAGTGTCATCTTGCCCTGTGGGGCATATTACCCTACTGTTCTCCTTGAAGAGAAAAAAACTATTGAATACTGCAGTTTTTATTTATAAATGTCTCCTTTTAACTTTGCCTTTGGTGTGTCCTTGGTAAATGTGAATAATCTCCACCCGAGCGCTTCAATAGTTCTCACCCAAGATTTTTCTATTAAACTCTCTCTCCCATGGCCTGTGTTTATCCAAGCCAGTCTGCCTCATTAGATGTCAGGTCCCGCTAGTGTGTGCCAAGTTCAATTTTGAGTTAAGCATTTGGAGTGCAGACCTCATGGTTTCTCCCCACGGCTTTCTCCAGGGGAAGGTGTTGGGAGGGTATTGACGGCTCTGTCAGAAGTTTTTGCTTAGCTAAGCACAGGTCACCTGACTGGGGCTTGTGCTGGGGTGGAGACGGCACTTCCGATCGATAGGTGCCAACCAGTTACAATGAACTCCCCTTCGCTCACCACACACACAGAAACACACAAAGTGGCTCACACCCCCACTGCTAGCCATCTTTCAAAAGCTGGCTGTGGACCGTGAAGCTGCCACACTGCAGGGACAAGATCCCCACACATGATGTACCGGCGCAATGCAGAAAGAGGACGAGACTCCAGTGCCCTGTGTTCAACTGTGTCCTCCGAAAGACAGGTAAAACCTATTACATTTGATTAAGTGCTGAAAAGCTAATCTGAGTGACAGTTTAATGACCTAATGGCATAATGATGCTTTTAAGAAGACAGCTTTGATTACCAAGCATAGATTTTTAATGCTCAACTTTCAGTTGTTACAGTTCTTTGCACTGCAGTCTAATTTAGAAATATTTTTTGTTTTGTTTTTGTTTTTATAACAGACAGCATTTTCACAGGGTTTTTCAAACCAACAATTTTGTTCAAGTAGAGGTTATAATATGCTATGGAAATTATAATTTTCTAAAATAATGAAAATGCCATAAACTATAATGGATTACATGTGGTACTATACTATATACAGAATATAAGATGTATTTATTTATGAACTAACACACGTACATTAAGTATGAAAATTACGATACCTTATGGTGCTTGCTTATAATTTCTCATATTAGAATTAGAAATATAATTATACATTTGGCATGCTACTGTGAATGATGACATGAATGATTTTTCAAATCGGGTGGCTTGTTGATAAGATAGTGCTGTCATAACACTTTTCTTAGCAATCAGAATTAAGATTTTCACCTGGTCCACAATAAAATCTCATAGGCTAGATCTACATGCACAGAAGGATTAAACAGACATTAAATTGACCCCATGTTTACGTAGGGATAAAAATGTCCTAGAAATTTGGTGGTCAGAGTAATACGTAGCCATCCAAAACATGCTCATAAGCACATAGCAAGATTCATTATGTTACAGAGCGCATTAGTAATTGCATGGAAACACCTTGGAAAACACTCACAACACCCAGATGGACAAAAAATACTTTTATTTTCATGTGAAATGTAAAAATCTAATGCATATCATGAGCATGTACATTATGAGCTTATGTGCATATGTGTATTAGGATGGGTCTAAAACTTATTTAAAGCTAATTTAAATATATTGAAAGACCCAGTGAAAACAGTCGCATTGGATTTGCAGGCTTTGCATGCAATTCCTTCTTCCTGGGTAGTTCACCAAAAGCCACTTCCTTCCTCATCTACTCTTGGCCAGTTTCCTTCTTTCCCCCTGCAACACCCCGCTACCTCTGCTGTGCCAGACAGATGGGCTATGCTGTGCTGTTTGCTGCAATTTACCTGTCCACCTAAGAAAGATACACAGAAGCATGTTAAATTTAAAGTGTATCACGAGCAAAACAGCAAGTATGAAGAAATTATTATAAAAAACTAGTCTCAGTACACACAGTCAGTGAGCCAGAAGTTTTTTGTTTCTGTGGCAAATAATGCAATATGTATAGCTACAGATACTCTATATAGTTAGCCACGAGTCTGCCATTTTTTTACAAAAATCAAAAATGTTTCAACCACTGAATGTTTATGACTTTAAAAAGGAAAAAAATGTCTGAATTCTCTAATGAATTATGCACATGGGCTGTTGCTGACCAAATTAAATTAGTGCGAGTGTGAAAAGTGTGGTTTAAAAATAGTTCATTGGTGGGCGACGTGGATAACGCCAGATGATATAAGATGAAACATCAATATTGGTGGAATTGAAACGCAGAACTTAGAGGATGTCAGCATTTGTGTCTGCGCAGGCGCAGTGCGTGCACAGGTGGTCGTGTCTTCTTCATACATACGGGAGTGCTGCTTCAGCTCAGCGCTCTGGATCTCCTTCTGACTTTTTACCATGATTCTGTAACTGCTTATTAAAATGGACTCATCAGAGTGCCCAATGAAACAGAACGACTCTGTCTCAGAGTGAGTTATTGGATGCGTTTCTTGGCAAAAAAAAGAAAAAATACAGATGCTTCAAAATGAGCGCGTGGGCATCCTATTAGTCTTTTTTAATGCCTTCGTTTAGCTTGCAGTTGGATGTACCATAAACAAGTTTACACTGTGTAGGACATGAGTTCAACGCAACTGTAAGTTTAACTAGAAAAACGCTTGCGCACCGCGCGCACACTCGCAGTTTTGTACACAATGATTGGCAGCGTTTTGTCGCGTTGCGTTGTGTCGTGCCTCTAGTTGCGCTGTGGACGGTGTGTTTACATGCAGGTTGGTTCTTCTAAGCTATACATTTCCATAGAGATCCATTGTGCTTTGATGTCTCTTCTTTAACTTCAGGGCAATGAGGAAGCCTTCAGACATGAGTCCGCGTCGCCTGTCAGATATCAGTCCTCAGATCAGACAATTGAAATCCCTTGTCATTGATGAAGATCTAAGTGAAGAACTGAAGTCATCGAGATCGGTCGAGTACATCAACAACGCATCCATAGAAGAGCGGATCCTGAGGATCACTGGTTACTATGGCTATGAGCCCTGGGACGCATCTAGAGGTAGTCTACACTTGATTCATGCGTGTTTTATAAGTTAAATGTAAAGAATGTAATGAATATTATATGAGTTAAGGGCATATAACTAAAAGGGTGCCCATATGGTTCTTTAACCTTAAAGGGATAGTCCAACCAAAAATTGAAATTCTTTCATAATTCACTTACCTCAACTTGTATGACGTTCATCTTTGAAACATTAAAATATATTGAAGAATATTTGGTAACCAGTTCATGAAAATTCCTCAAAATATCTTATTTTGTGTTCCACAGAAGAAATAAATATAGACAGGTTTGTAAGGGTGAGTGGATGATGACAGAATTAAATTTTTAAGGTGGACTATCCCTTTAACTTTTAAAGTATACTATATAGAAATAAAATAGTATTAAATGAATTTCATTATATTGCATTATATATCTTTTACATGCATTCAAGACACTTGAAATAATCTGGTTGACTCCTTCCTTAAAAAATTAAATGTGGCTTAATGGTTCTTCTTGCTTTTCATCAAGCTGCTAGTCCCGTCTATAAATTCTTTATATTCTTTTTTTTATATATATGTGAGCTGAACATCTATGCTTTATGATGTAAACACATCGATCAAAGACCAGCTTCACACCCCTGCATCAATTTGAGCTCCTCTGCAACCCCACGCACAAATATTTCTTTTTAAAATACTGTTGACACAGGCATAGACGACAAAATCTATCACCCATTTGATAAACAGCTAGGTCAGATCATTTGTAAATAAAGAGCCCTTTCAGTTACTTTGTATATGTAAATACTGTACACATGAAAAAAATGCAATATTTATGATCCCTCTTATAAAAAAAAAAAAAAAGATAAACATCTTGCATATTCTGCAAATATCCGTTTAGCAAATGGCACCCCTGATGTATCTATTGTTGTATTTGAGCTGAGCACTGTAGCCTGAGTTACGACGTGCAGTTTTGTCAGTTATTCTTTTATGCATAAGAAGGTAAGTGAGTCAGAGCCCAGTTTTTTGCTGAGTCATCAGGGGCAGATGAGGTCTCTCTCATTTCCATTCCTCCACTGACTGCATCATAGCATAAGATTTTATGCACACTCTCATGCACAAGTTAAACTTATGTGAACATGATTGATCGACTTGTTAGTCACATTAGAATAAAGAAAAAAATCTGATTTTATTTTTAAATTCTTGAGGAAAGATGACATAGTGACATAGTATAACATATAACATATACTTTACAGATGTATTATTTTATACTAGTCTACATGAAATTGTAATGGAGTAAAAAGTCTTATTATACAAATATTTGGTGTTAACAGATTCTCCAAAGTAATACTTAGTAGTAAAGTAAAAATGTAGAGACTTCCGTTTAGGGCATTTGAAGTAAGTAGATTATTCATCATCGATGTTGGAGTTCAAATAATGCAACAGAGCATCTTTAAAACTTAATAGTGTGAGAATAATTCCTCCAGCTCTGGCACTTGTGTGCAATAAAAACGATGGTTTGATATTGCTTTTTTACATCATACAGCAGTCGATGGAGAGATGGCCAGACGGATGTTCATTGAACCTGCCCATAAATGTCAAATAAATGGATTTAATTGGTTTGTGCAATCCAGTTAGCCCTTAATTGGGCAGTTCAGCATGGTTTTAGTTCACATATTGTCACTGTATAGGGTTGAATTTAAAAGTCAATTCTTTAACTACTTCAACATCACCTTCAAATTGATACCTTGGTCGATGTTTGCAGCACTGAGCTGGCACACAGATCACATTAACTATCCCAGACTTTGGTCTGTGGTGTGACTATGATAATGAGACACTTGTTCTGTTGACTGACTGCTTCTGGGGGACAGTCTGTCTGCCTCCTTGTCCTTTTTGCACAGAGGTTCTGTCTTTCAGTTCTGTCCTTCAGACCAGGCAGGTTCTTGCCAGTACATGCTAAATGTCCTCTTACAGGCCATAAGGGGCAAAAGTATGGTATACAAAAAAAGAAATGAGAATCTTTGTAATACAATTAATTCATATACGTAGCAGGAAAAACTGTTACATCTTCAGTACCATGGACAGCAATACATTGTACATATATCTTGTGTATTGCTTCATGCTATCTAATGTTCTTGTATCTTGCTTTATAATGTTGTATAACTATATGTCTTACTTCAAAAAAAGCTTAAGGACAAGTCAGAAATTCGGTCTTTGATAAATGACACCCTGGACCACCCTGGAATAAAAACAATTTGACTGTATTTCTTAAAATATTTTTAAAAAATTATCTCACGGATGTGAGCATATTTTTCTATAACTGAAGCTCTATTGTAACTTTATATGCTATTATGCAGTACTGTTTAACAGTTTGGGGTAAGAAATATTTATTTTTGAGAGAAAATATTTTTATTCTGTAAGGATGCACTAAACTGATTAAAACTGACAGTAAATATATTTATGATGTTACAAAATATTTATATTTATAAATACACACTGTGCTTCTAAACTTGGGTTTAATTTATATGTATAATTTAATATGATATAGTAAAAATGATTTAAGGAATTAAATAAACCTGAAAAAAGCACAACATCGATAATATTAAGAAATATTTTTAAACACCAAATCAGCATATTACAATACTTTCTGAAAGATCACTGGAGACTGGAGTTATAGCTGCAGAAATTTCAGCTTTGCCATCTCAGGAATACATTTTTAAACATTTAAAATAAATAAAAATAGAAATCAGTTATTTAAAATTGTAATAATATTTCACGATAGTACTCTTTTTACTGTATTTCTATCAAATAAATGCAGCCTTAGAGAACATACAGTAAGAGACTTCTTTCAAAAACATTAACAAATTCTTACCGACCACAAACTTTTAAATAATAGTGTATTTATAATTACTTACTGTATTTTAATTCTAAAAACGTACCTAACGTGTATTGACTCGAGAACATTGTTTGAATTTCAGATGTTTTCAGCATTAAAAAGGTGCTTACTGTGAGTTGTCCTACTAAAGTTACAGTTCTGAAATTATATTATTACATATCTCTTATGCAGTGCATTTCAGATTTGTCAGTGTCATTTTTGTTATGCAAATTTCTCCTGTTTGTTTTGCATGAAAGTTTATTGCTAAAAAAAAATGAGGGTTGATGCGATTAAATGCCTGTGGCTCTACTTATGCCTTTGTATTATGCAATTATATTGTCTGTATCTGCAGGGGAGGACCAGCCCAACAGCGAGAAGGTGGAAGTGAAGGTAGATGGCCATTCTGCCACAGAAACAGTCAAATCAGATTGTGGGAACAGGCTGCAGGCGCTCCGCTGCTGTATGCATATGACTGCAGTACACTTGCGCAGAGCATTGTGGGGTGTCGCTGTGGTGATCTGCATCTGCGTTTCTTGGACAGGCTGCACTCAGTTGGCAAAAATAACCATCAGACGCTTGAATGTCCCATTCACACTCACTTGGTTCTCCACTTCCTGGAACTGTGCCATCTTCCCTCTTTACTACCTGGGTCACCTGTGCTGTAGCAAGGACAGACAGACTCCCAGACAGCGCTTCAGGTGAGACGGGTTGTGTTTCCTTTCATGCAAGGAGATCTGATTCTGTGACCTATAAAACTTCACTGCATTTCAAAAAGAGAACTCTTTGCAAAATTTCTGCACTGTGTAATAGTTCTGTTTTTTATGCAGACTCGTTTTGTTGAGTTAGGGTTTTTCTTTTTTGTTTGTTTTGTTTTTTGGGCTAGGCTGCTTAGATAGAGGACTTGACACTAACCTAATTTTCTTAACAATGTCCCATGGCATTTTTCGTCTTTTGTGAGTTCAGCACAAAAGATTTTTAAAGGTTAACTGAGCAGCACTTTTTTAAGTCAGTGTAATTTAATGAAAGCAGGGTTTCCCTAATTGAATAGCTGGTTTTGTTATGTTCATCTGTTTACTAGTTCTTCTTTGTTAAGTCATCATAAAATCAAAACCTATTTACTTTATTAATAAGTTCCATGTCTCAATGTGCACATCTTTTTGCACTCATCAGTGTATTTTATTATTTTTATTACAAGGAAACAACAATTGTTTGACTTCTTTTTTTTTTTTTTGCTACTGTTGTAAATATTTTATTTTTATTATATATATATATATATATATATATATATATATATATATATATATATATATATATATATATATATATATATATATATATATATATATTATTATATATTTTATTATATATATAATATAATATATATATATATATATATATATATATATATATATATATATATATATATATATATATATTATTCTTAAATATCTTGTCATTTTACTGTAGTGTATTTATTGATAAAATATTTTAATATATTTGAAAATGTAATTTATACCTGTGATGGCAAAGCCATTACTCCAGTCTATATATTTTATTATATATATAATATAATATTATATTATACAGACTCTTTGATGAATAAAAAAGTTCAAAAGAACTAGTTCTTTTGTAACTTTATACTGTAAATGTCTATACTCTCAGTTTAGATCAGTTTATTCCTTCCTTGCTGTATACAATTATTATTTTTCTTTTTTAAATGATTTTTTTTCTTTTTTTTCAAAATCTTACTGACCCTAAACCTTTAAATGGTGTTTTTTTTTCCACATTACAGTCTTAAAAAAAAAAACAATCAAAATATATGTATTTTTATACTGTAAAGAGATGCATAGATAGATATGCATCTACAAAATAATTTGCATTATACTATTTAATTAATTAGAAAATTAAGAAAAAGTCTTTAGATCAAACACCTTTAAGATCAATAGAATCTTCCAGTCATTCAGGTGTTTCTAAACATTTGGCACTCTCTGTTACATTAATGTGTATTGGAAATTCCGGTATGATAAATTATGGTATGATACATTATTTGCATGTGTGTGGATTCACGACAGAGAGTGTTGTCAGTTCTTGGGAGATGACGTGCTGTCACTGAGGATGCTGCTCTCTCGCGTAGCTCCTTTTGGAGTGCTGTGGACTCTCACCAGCTACCTGTACCTGCAAGGCCTTCGCAGAATCCCTGCTACTGATGCCTGTGCACTTTTCTGCTGTAGTCGTGCCTTTGTCTTCCTAATATCCTGGATTGTCCTGCGGGAACGCTTTATGGGAGTGCGGGTGAGTCTATGATATATAAATTGATCTATAAAAAGCTTATAAAGGTGCCATAGAATGCATTAATATTTTAAATTGTTCTCTGATGTCTCCAGAGTGTGTATGTGAAGTTTTATCTCAAAATACCCCACAGATAATTTTTAATATCTTGTTGAAATTGCCACTTTCAGGGTATGAGCCAAAGCACTGTTTTTTGTGTTTGTCCCCTTTAAATGAAAATGATCTGGTGCTCCCTGCAATTTTTAACTACCACATTCCTATTTACAATCATTCTGGTAGCACGTGAAGGCAGCATTAGTGAAAACAGGCAGAGACAATGGTAGCTTTAGCGACATTAGCCTTACAGAGAGCCAAGAAGCGCTTGGAAAACAAAATATGGTGTGTGATGCTTACTTTGTCTGGAGTCTGGACATTTGCACATGAAGCGTTGGTATCGATCCCTCTTTAAGAAGCAATCTTTGCACAACTTCAGTGCTGAACCGACCCTCGTTTGTGAGGCAGTCCAGTGTAAAATGTTAGCACAAACATATAGGACTTTTCAATTTTTTTCCAGGACATTTCCTTCGAAAATGAAATTTAACCACCGTGTCCTCAGCGGTCTATGGAGACTCTAACTATGTTTGTTGGTGCATCCCAACACACCACACTTTTAATGGCTCTTTGGCACTGTTGTTGTTCCTGCAGCTGCTGCAGGAAGAAAGTAGTGGTGGAATGCTGTTTTTTAATCAGGGCTATGTATATGCTAATTGGGCAGAGAGCTTCACAAATGGGCGGGACTTTCCCCAACAATGACATCATAGTAGTGAGAAATCTGGAACTGCTTGTGTGGAGACACTGTTTATGATTTATTAGGATTATAAAACAATGAGTGGGTGGATTTTTACCATTATAGGCTGGTTGTTTTCACGCACTGCGGCCACATGACTGTGTTCAAACACCTTATAAAAGTGATTTTTGCTTTCTATGGCACCTTTAATTATGTTTAGTTGCGAATAAGTCTATAATGGATTTTTACTTTTTATCATAATGTACTTTGTTCTATCTAATCACAGATTGTGGCAGCCATCTTAGCCATTGGGGGCATTGTTATGATGACATATGCCGATGGTTTCCACAGCTATTCTGTGATAGGCATCTCCCTTGTGGTTGGTTCTGCATCAACAGCAGCTATATATAAAGTAAGATGGGATTACAAAGCACAACAAACTCATTTTAGACTGTCATACACCAATGACCTGCTATTTCAGAGATGTTTAAAATGAACATGTAATTATTTTATACTCTCTTTGTCTGTAGAGAAATCTGTAAGTGTAAATATGTTTCTTCAGGTTCTGTTTAAGCTTGTTCTGGGTAGTGCAAAGCTGGGTGAAGCAGCTGTGTATCTTACTGTCCTCGGTGGAGCTAATTTGGTCTTCATTAGCGCTGTACCTCTGATCCTGCTTCTCATGGGGGCTGAGGACTTTGTTTCACATCGAGATTTGCCATGGCCAAGCATCTGTGGCATGTCCGCTCTTCTGCTGGGTAAGAGGATGGACACAAACACACAGACACAAACTTCTCTACACAGATTGAATCTGTGCCATGAGAATGAGAGTTCAAGCAACTGATAAAACATCGCAATAATCCACAAGTATTCCACATGACTCCAGTCTATCAGTTAACATCTCCTGAAGTGAAAACCTGTGTGTTGTAAGAAACAAATCCACCATTGATATGTTTAACTTCTTACTGTTTTCTTTGGCTGCTCTTTTAGTGTTCAACTTCCTCTTGAATTTTGGTGTTCTGATAACACTTCCTACTCTGATTTCTCTGGGCGTCGTCCTCAGTGTGCCTCTAAATGCTGGTGAGTCATAATAGAGCCAGTTGTTTCTTGTAAAGATTAATGTTGTTAGAAATTTGTATTTCTTCTGTAATCCACAAAAGGTGATGTTAAAAGCATTATCTTAACTCTGCTCTTTTCTATGCACTGAATGTAAAGATTGACCACAGGTCGTCAAACTTGGGTGTGTGTGTTATTCTGGGAGTTTGACAACCCTTGATCACCATTTACTTCCATTGTATGAAAAGTATCAGCGACAACATCCTGTTAAACATTTCCTTTTGTATTTAACGGAAGAAAGCAAGCCATACAGGTCTGGAACAACATGAGGAGTAAATGATTTTTTAGTAAATTAATTTCTTCTTCTTATTATTATTATTTTACTCCTTTACCCCATAAAATAAACTACTGTTCAATGTCTTCTATGCACACCAAGGCTGCATTTTTGATCAAAAATACAGTAAAAACAGTAATATTGTAAAATATTAGTACAATTAATTATTCATATTAGTATTAGTATTGATATTAGTAACAATTAAGATAACTATTTTGTCTTTTAATTGATTTTAAAATTTAATTTATTCCTGTGATCTCAAAGCTGAATGTCCAGCAGCCATTACTCCAGTCTTCAGTGTCACATGACCTGTAAAAAAAAAAAATCATTCTAATTTGCTAATTTGGTGCTCATGAAAAATTTCTTATTAACAGTGTTGAAAACAGTTGTGCTTCCTCATATTTTTGTGGAAACCAACAAACCTTTTTCTCACGATTCTTTGATAATTAGAATGTAATATTGGAATTTATTTGAAATAGAAATATTTTTTTTCTGAATGTTGCTACTGTCACTTTTGATCAATTGAATGCATCCTTGCTGAGTATTAAGTATTAAATTCTTTAAAAAAAATGTAATGTAAATATCAAAGATTTCATATGTTCCAAATAGCCCTGACTACATTAGCATCTTGGTGTTTCAACTGTAATGCCTGAGTGACCACCAAAAATCTTTCATACCCCAGTCATAGATCGCTACATGTGTGAGATCCAGCTCAACAGTGTACGCATCATTGCGGTGTCCATCATTTGTTTGGGCTTCCTTTTGCTCTTACTGCCTGAGGACTGGGACCAGTGTCTGCCACAGTTACGATCAATGCTGTACAACCGAGAAGAGCCACAAGAGAGCGCCAGAGACAAACACTCAGAAACGCTTCACATCAGGCCGGGAGAGGCCAAGAACTGCAACTCCAAAACTACTCCCAGCATCCACTGACTCTGCATTTTATTCATTTCAAAAGCTCCCTAAAGGCCCCAGATTACTCTCTTCCACATTTATGAGGCAATTTAGATGTATTGCACATCAACAACTATTGATTGGATAGATGAAAGTTGCTAGAGATCCATAAAGGAGGGTGCTATAGATTGGAAAATAATTGTTTTGGATTCGATTGGTTCACCTGTTACACAGTTACTGAGTTAATGATGAGCAAGTTTGTTTTTCATTTTAAAGTGCCACTGTGTGAGAGTTTGGAAATGTGTAGATTTGTATATTTCATTGTCGCTTCGTGTGTTGAATGAAGTACTTTTGTATATTGCCAGTATCTCCACTGCTGACACATTGTCACACTCTTCAGTATAACATAATACTTCTGATAAGAGCTGTAATCTCACACTGGTTCTCTATACTCTGCATATTTGACAGTGTTATGGCCTCATATAATCTGAAAGAAAGGCTACACGCATAGATTCCTCAGAATAATATCTTGCATTATATCTCTTTCAGTGGCAATACTTGGTTCATATATTCCTGTGGAATTAAGGCTTAAATGTAAACCTTTGTAAGGATTTTTGTTACTTGTTAATAGCAGTAATAAAGAATGAATGTATATCCTATGCATATTGTCACATTCCGTAATATAGATAGATAGATAGATAGATACACAAACACTCACATTTAAAAATTACCATTTAAAAAATAAAAACTATAAATCACCAAGGACACATTGCATAAAGCATAAAATATATAAAATATGAAATAAATTCTGTTCTTTTGAACTTTCTAATCAAAGAACCCTGAAAGTAAATGCATCACTGTTTCCACAAAAATATTATGCAGCACAACAGTTTGCATTTTTGAAAAGAATGAAATGTGACTTGCAATAAATCAGCATATTATATGATCATGTGACACTAAAGACTGACATAATGGCTGCTGAGAATTCAGTTTTGCCATTACAAAAAATAAATTACATTTTAAAACATCTAAATGATAACAATATTCCATATGATTATTCTTTTGCTCTATTTTTGATCAAATAAATACAGCCTTGGTGAGCATTCTTCTTTCAAATACCAATGCATTTATATTTTAAATAAAACATACACAATCAGTCAATTGTAATTTAATAGACATTTGCTACAGGTTTTGTTTAAATGTATAAAAACAATTTCACATAATTTTACACCGCTTCTGAGCCATAGGGATTTTATATACAATATGTGCCTTATAGAAACAGACAATGTTTTTTTTTTTTGTTGTTTTTTTTTGTTTTTTATGAAAAAGGATTATTTTAGCTCTCCTATTACATTGGGGTATTAAAAAATGATTGCAATACAAAGCAAGAATCTGTATGCAGAAAAAAAAAAAAACATGCAATGACAGATTTCCCTTTTGCAATTAATTAAAAAAATGTGCTATGCTGAAAGCAATTTTTAAACAATGATATCCAGTGATTTTTATATGATCATAATGTAAAAAAGTATTTTTTTTTTACTCTCACAGACATTCTTTATAATAAGTAAAAAAAATAATAATAATAATTGGAAAAAAAAAGATACTGGCTTCAAGAAGATACATACATAAAATGGGAAGCTTCATTAAAGACTAAAAAGCACATGATATATTGATCAGTGCACATTTCCTTTTAAGGAAGCTCAACAACCCCCTTTAACCCAGCCCCCCAAAAGCTAAAACCTGTACTCATGACTTTTAAAGAAGACTTTAACTAGTCACAAAAACAGCATAAGAATGGGAATAGAGTCTGAAGTCCCTTCAGCTGCAGTGGAACCTGTAACCCATCTCTCTCCAAAAACCTGTTTATCCTTCACGAGGTATGATTTCCAAATTATTTGAAATGTAAAACCTTTTAGATTTATCGAAATTTTGTTCTGCAGAAATAAACATTCAATATACAAAGAATAATATCCCTATTTAAATGATGTCTTTCTGAGCTGTTCTAGTAGACCGATGGAAATACAAATAGACCAGAAGAAGAAGAACAAGTATTAGAAGTGCGAAGAAGAACATAAATGTGACATATCCCCCATAAGGCATCAGTGGCATGTCTGGAGCTTCAGCGGGGATCATGTTGGTCAGGTTAAGCATGTAACCTAATGTCCAGCCTGCATCACTGTCTCCTATCTGCACATAGAAAGCAGTTGACACAATAATCTCAATCATTTTCCATATTCATTGGCCCCAAAATAAAAGTTTCTCAATACATTTTGAACAATATATATTGCTTTATCACTTTATTTTTAACCTACATAAAATCTAACCTGTCTGAATACTTTTAATGAGAAATAATGTAATATTTTTAATTACATCATGCTTACCTTCTTAATGAACCTGATGTCTTTCCAGTTGTTGGAGGTGAATTTGTATCCATCTTCCAAAAGAGTGAGAATGTAGGTTGCTGAGAAGCAGTATTCTGAAAGGTACTTCTGATCTATTTTGGGATGATTTCCTACAATCTACAAAAGTAAAAAAAAAAAAGAAAAAAAAAATGTATAAATGTATAATTTATACATCATGTTCCAACAAAGACATATATATATATACAGTATATATTTTTTAATTAATTAATTAATTATTATTATTTTTTTTTTTTACCTTTTCCCATGGTGTAGAACAGTACGCTGCTAGCTTCTCCTTTGTAGTGGCTAAAGAATCACTTGTCAGATTCAAAAAGTCCATCACAAAGAAGAAAGCTGAAAAGGCCTAGTGAGTTAAATGGCATACTTATTATCACTAGTTATGACTTACAACCAGTCATTTAAATTCTTTCAAATAAACTATGTACATCATTTCTTACCCCAAAATCTCCATAGACAGAAGGCTGGAAAACACCATTAAAAGAGCATTTGGAGTAAGAACAAATGCTGGTATTAAAAACTTTTCTGATTGATTGTTGGCACTGAGACCAATTCCCAAGCCCGACATGTAGGAAGTTTTCATTTGCCAGTTTCAGTTCTTTTGTACAGGGTGTATTGAAGACATCTGGAACTGTCCTGGGGACTTTATATCCAGGGTGAAAGCAAGGATCTCTTAACTCAATGGGGTCTGTCTTAAGGATGAAAAAACATTAAAAAAATATAAGATACAATTGTATAAGAGTCAAATGTGGTCTATATCTTTAGATATGCATTAAATAAAAATACAATAGTTAAATTTAATCAAAGCTACAAGAAGCTAAAATCCAGTTAAATGTTTTATTGTTCCTAACAAATACTGTAATGCCTTGTCAAATTTAACAATGACAGCAATAATAATATTTTATTTAATTTGCAAAGTATGCATCATAAAGCATGTGTAGTAAATGCATTAATATACTGTACTACTATACACACAAGGCAAAAAGTTGTAAATAAAGAGAAATTGATTATAGGAATAGAAAAAAAATAGTATTTCAGTCTTTTTACTTTAAATTTGCACATTTAATTTAGTGTTACTGGCTTATTCTTTGTAATTCTTTGTGATATTTACTAGAAGTGACAACTGCACAGTTTTTTTGTCATTGCAATATTGCTTCAATGCACCACTTTATTGTATAGAATAAGTATAAATTCCCATAGACCCCTGGTCTGTACAGTTTCAACTGCAATGACAAGCATACCTTGTCAGCTTTAAGTGTTGATTCTAATTTCTTGCCCATAGATAGCTTGAGAGCTTGGTCCTTCCCGTAACAGAGAAAGCTGTGGGTGTACAGGTGATAATTGTTTCCGTACAGCCTGAAGTCAATAGAATTGTCACTTGATTCAATTTTCTGTTGAGGTACGAAGGTTATCTGAGTAGACGCTCCACCCAGGTCCAGAGCTCCAAGCGTCCCTGTGGGCTGCATGATAAACACATCTGACAATTGGCCTTTTCACATTGACACTCTTTCAAAAATCATTCTTATACTAGATATAAATTATACACTGTATATATTCAGCACTGCAATTCTGTGAAAAAGGACTTTGGGTTAAAAATTACAAATCAAAATTACAAATGTGAAACATTGCTAAATCCAGGTTAAAAACTACCATACCTTTCTCAAGTTTTCGCTCAGGTAATTGACTGTAATCCACCCGAAAGCTCCCTCTTCTTGGCCTGAAATGATACGAGCTCCCTGATAGGAGAAGGGGTAGCTCTTCAGTGAAAGTGCTACAGAGTCCAGTACCTTATTTGAGGCTTCTTCATTCTCCATCCTTAAAAAAAAAAAAAAAAAAAAAAAAATATATATATATATATATATATATATATATATATATATATATATATATATATATATATATATATATATATATATATATATATATTATTAGTCTTTACCATTTAACAATTAAATGATAACACTGTTAATTAATAAATTAGTTAAACAATATACACTATGTTTGGATTTGAATTCTTTTTAAAGAAGTCTGTTATGCTCATCAAGGTATTTAATCAAAAATACAGTAAAAACAACACTGTGAAATTTTATTACAGTTTCAAATAAATGTTCTTTCTACTGTAAAAGGTTTTAAAATGTTATTTATTCCTGTGATGTTGTGCTAGCTTAGTTGAGAGTAACAATTAGGTGTTCAAGAAAAGTTTCTTATTATTATTCATGTTGACAACCGTTGTTGATACTATCATACTTACATATATATTTTTGTGGAAACCGAAAAACAATTCCTTTTTATATTTTTACAAATATTGTATATTTTTAACACTGATAATAAGAACTACAATTAATAGTTGAGCACCAGTAATAATTGATTAATATAATAAGATTCAAATGAGCATATTAAAATGAAAGCTGAAAAATCAGTTTGCCATCACAGAAATAAATTATGTTTTAAAATATTTTAAAATAGATAATAGTTCTTTTAAAATTGTAATAATATTTCTCAATATTACTGTTTTTCATTTAAAAAAAAATGCAGCCTCAGTGAGCATGAGAGACTTCTTTCAAAAAAAATTTTTTTTTAATCTTATTCCACACTTTTGACAGGTGACAGGTGAGTTTTATATTTTTACTATACTCACTATTTGATTCTTGAGAAATGAAAATATTGAGAACTGATTACCTGAGCAGTCTCATGCCTGCTGTGGCTCCCAGGTACACAGGGGTTTCAGGGTGTCTGTGTGCGGGTATTTTCTGCTTTGCTTCATTCATGCACTCCTGCAGAGATGCACCAGCCCCCTGTGGATTAGCAGAGTAACTGGAGATGCCTTTGCCTACAGGGCAGAAAAAAACAGAAAGAAGTTTTTCAAGATCATTGCCTACAGGCTTTTTCTAAGTATGCAAATGTTGTTGGAAATAATGTTGTGTTTACATAACTTCTAACGGGATAGACAGTTCACCCAAAAGTTACACGTCTGTCATGATTTACTCTTGACATTCTTTCTTATGTTTTATCAGAATGTCTGAGCTGTATAGGACTAAGAGCTGTCAAGCTGCAAAAGGTATCACAATAGTAGTCCATATGACTTACATTTCATTAAGTCCCCTGAAGCCATACAATAGCTCTTTATTTAATGAAAATCATGCTTGACAGTTGTGGTCACTATATGGAAAACAGCAGCTTGGGGATTCTGTTAAATATTTCATTTTTGGTTCCACAGAGAAGGAAAGTCAGATTTTAAAGACAGGGAGGGGTGAGAAAAGATTACAATTGTCTATTTTGAGTGGACAATTCCTTTCGCATACTGAAAAAAGGAAAAGGAAAAACACTATCCAAAACATGTAACTAGTATTTCTCTATGCAAATTAGGGATTACGTACCTTTCACGTTACATGTGTGTTTCTGTTGTACCATGCCAGTGTTGTTCTCCTTCTCAGCTGGCCATTCATAGATAAACACAGAGGTGTGGGAGGAACCTGCATCCAGAACTATTCCATACTGTCAAGTGTACAAGGACCACTGCATCAGTGAAATCTATACAAATCGAATGTGTAACAATAAATGGTTCACTTAAAATGTTAGTCATACTTTGTATTTCTGGTATAAAGGCTTGTTCTGGACGACAGAAATGACCACCATGATGATGATCCCCACGGTGATAGCAGCCAGAAAGATGACCACTGGCCTGTGCCATGAGTTCTTGACTTTTACTTCAAAAAAGAGAAAATAAAGAGAGCAGGTTGAAAAATGTGCATTTATTTAACAGCTTTGGTACTTTTTGTTTACAGCATGAGCATATATCTTCTTTCCATATTTCATAACTACATAGCATTTTATATTATTAACAATAGTACAGGGTGTTTGGATTCAATGCAAACTGTAAACTGAATCTTTGTCTTTGTTATCTCTAATCTAGTCTAAATAATAATTGTGAAGCAAATTCTAAATATTGTTTGCCTTTTGGTGAGGCTTTATGTGGTATTAAAAGAATAAATCAAACGCCAACACCTACTGTCAGTTTAACGGAAAAACAAACAGAGCTTGAAAGCATGATGGCACTGTGTATTCTGCTGGGCATTACAGCTGTCTCCCCCACTGTGTACACAATAAAGCCTCTAAGAGGCCCTTCATGTGTTTAGGTCCGATGTAGATATTTTACAGATCAGGAGAATTTTCACTTCAGTGAATATCGCTGAATTAAAGAAATTATCCATTTTATATTTTCTGTGGTCGCAGATACTGGGATAGGCTCCAGCATTCCCATGTCCCTGTAGGAAATGCTGCTTGGAGAATGGATGGATTTATGGATGGGAAATATTTTGGCTGAATTTTATAAGTATACCCATGAGAAAAGGGAACATTCTTCCTGTTAAAATGCTATATAATGTGTTTTATTTATGCATGTTTATGGAACATTTGTGATGCTATCATTTGGATGGTGTCATATATCTAATTCATACTCAACATTGTACACCAGTGCAGTAATGGGTGAGATGTAACACCATGAGTTTAACCAATCAGAAATGAGCTACAGTTGTGAACTCATTATCAAACAGGACCACCACCCTCCTGAAGTTCACAAATTAAAATAATAATAATAATAATAATAATAATTTTAATAAATTTTAAATTATTATTAAAAATATTATTAATAATTTTTAATTTTTTATGGTTTTATGTTTTTATATTTGTTTAGTTTTTTATTTTGTAATTGATAGAACTGGTATAATCTAAATCAGTATGTTATATAACACAAGCTTTCTATAGCCTTCATAGGTTAATTTTTCTCCAGCATATTTAGGCTACTCTTTTGAATTTTAAAAAATGTAAGTGAAATAAGGGTATAATTGTTAGTTTCTACCTTATTTTGTAGCATATAGAATTGTTATTTTAGAGTTTAAGACACGTAAAAAACACATTACAAATCTCCATTAAAGCTAATTTACTTCTAGTTCTTGCAAGGCCAATCGAGCCACATTTCACTAGGTTTAATGTAAGTAAAGCGGAAAGTATAGCTACAGTATATGCAGCAATGAAACATTTAAATCAGCGCGCCTCGTTGCGCTTTTCACCAACCCATCAGGACACGCGCTGGCTTCTCTTACTGGAGAAAACGGTGTGAAAACGGTTAATGTGGTAAGTCCCATCCAACAGAGTATTAATCGATTTCTGCCCACTGAATTACAGCCTAGTCTTGCGAGTAAATTTCTTTGTAAGGATTTGTTTAAGTAGCCAAAATGATCAAACTCATGTGTGCGTAGCTGCGGCTTTGCTTGGCACAAGTGATTTCGCTTTATTTTGGGGAAACACCCTTGTGCAAGTAGAGCCAGGCCCCCAGTGCCGTCACGGGCGGGAGTGAGAGGAGTTCCCTTCCCTAGTGCGCCCGTTTGGAGACTGAACAACTTTGGAGAGCCTGTGTGAGCTGCATACAGATCAGCCTCTGGTACTAAAGCTTTTGTCTTCGGCATTCAAGTCAGTGACATCCAAGTGTTCTAGTCTGAAGACTATACGCGGCATCTTAAAGAAATATTTAAATTTCATTTCTCAGATTTGTTTTTTTTTTTTCATTAAAAAGTTAGGGAACTGTCTTCATTAGAGGACACAATGGATGAAAGATGTGTCCAGTTCATGCAGGAGTTAAACATACTATCATAAATGAGTTATAGAAATAGGCTAACTCGCTTTTTTAATTTAACATGCACTGAATTTGCATGTAGCAGATGTTATTTTCCAGCTGTTCTCACAAAGCAATAAACAAAATGACAGAAATTCGAATCTGTTTCTGTTTATAATTGGAATTGGGATAATGAGATTGATATTTGTATTTGTTTATGTTTGTTTATGTTTTATTTTATTTTTTACAGCCCCTATTCCCCATTCCCTTCGATGGAAAAGAGATTTCCTGGATATTTCTTAAAAATCCACCATTTTTGTTCCACATAGGCCAAGTTAATGCTATAATGGCAAGTAAATTTTCGTTATTTTTTTTATTAGGCTATTCCTTAGTAAGAACAGCAGTGTTTTTTTTGTTTGTTTGTTTGTTTGTTTGTTTCCACAGGAAAATAGCATTTGCTGCATGCCGTAAATGCAGTGCATGATAAGGAGAAATCAGATTTTAGGATAGAGTTCCACGCAGGCCCATAGCCAGTTATGAGTTCCCCGAGATCCAGACCTCGGTAAATTTTTCATGCTCAGAAATAACATTTGTTCTCTGAATGACTAATTTGCTGTTAAACTGTGACATGTATAATTAAGCTAAGACAGTTTGCAAGAATGTTTAGCGTCCGTGGTATGAAAATGATCGCTGCGAGACTCTGGCTGGCGGGGCGAAGTGAGCAAGCCTTCAGAGAGTTTTGAGTGCGGGTGCGGGGACAGCCTTCTTGTTGCCAGATCCAGCTATTATAAGCGTTATTGGAGTTGTCTTTCCCACTTAATTTAATTCTAAGCATTACATTTAATACTTTTTAGTACTAAATTTAAAACTAAGTTAGTAAAGTATGAAGTTGCAGTTTAGGGTCAGCAATATTTTTATCCCATTTTATTTGCAAAAGATTTTAAATAATTTCTGTTTATTTTTACACCTATTTATTGTTAGTTTTGTTTGTTTGTTTTTTGTTGTTGTTTTTAGTTTTTCAACACTGCATCACCGGCACTTAAACTGCAAGTAAATAATACCATGCACAGGTTATTGCTGACAGTATACTGCATCCGATAAGGGAAACGCAAAAACATCATCATAATATCTGTCAGAAATGTCTGTCAAAAACAGTAGCATTTACCTCTAGTACACAGATCAGTAGAACAAGTAGGTTACACCCTAGCCATGAAGAAGTCTATGCTATGTAATTCAGTATAGTAGTTACATTTTCACAAATCATGCTATAAACTTTCATAAGAACACTAGACAAAGTTATCAGCTATGTAGCAATGGTTTTTAATAAAAACTATAACAGTAATATTTATTGATTGAATGAATAATAAACAACTGATAAAATTATCCACCCCTAACTAGTAAAGTGTTAACAAATTTTGATGCAGTATGATTTAAAAATGATCATCCCGAGAGAAAACATCTTTCACAAACATCTACTGTACATGTCTGTCTCTTCTAAAGAGTTTATAGTGTATATTAATGAGATGAATTTGGGTTATTATAGCACAATTCCTTCATACCAACACCAACTCTCATTTTCAAGCCACACCTTGTATTTTCTGAAGAAGAAGGTCATGCAGGTTTGGAAAACATGAGGGTGATTTGAATGAAAACAGAATATTAGTCCTTTGACGCATATGGAAGATACTGTCATCCAGGATAACTTTATCTGTTTTCCTTGTTAGAACATATTCCACCCAAATATTTTACTTGAAGTGATCAGTCTCAGTCTATTTAATAATGTTATATGTGTCTCTTATGTTCACCAAGGCTGCATGCCTTTAAACATTTTCTATTGTAATATATTTAAAATGTAATTTATTCCTTTGATGACAAAGCTGAATTCTATAGCCATTACTCAAGTCTTCAGTGTCACAAGTCCTTCAGAAATTATTCTAATATGCTGTCAATGTTGAAAACAGTTGTGCTGCTTATTAGTTGTTTGTGGAAACTGTATTTTTTTTTTTTTTTTTTTTTTTTCAGATTCTGTGATCAATAGAAAGTTCAAAAGAACAGCATTTATTTAAAATCCTTTGTAACAAGGATTAATTACTGACCACTAACTTTTGAATGGTATTGTAGGTCTTTTATCTGTTGCTGTCTGTTGTATATTAAAGCTAGAATACAATGGTATTTGCAAGGGAACACTGCTGAATTTTTAAACCAAACCCACATCAAAATGGAGACATAGGATATACTGTGAGGATATAAGATGAAAAGGATATAAGATAAAAGATGAAAGATATAAGATAGGATATAAAATGAAAATGGCCTCACTGGTCTGTTTATGTAAAGACTGAGCAGACTAAGCAGATTTAAATCTAAAAATGTATGTTACGTGTCATTTTTTACAATGCGCAGATCAAGATACTGTCTAAGCAGAACAGCTGCACAAACAAACAAGGCAAATTGAGTCCATAATCCATAGTAATGCTTCTTACAGTGGCAAAAGTCCATCCCCCAAATTGTGTTCTCAACTGTTTTATCTTGTAAATGGTGCTTGATCTGCACATATTTCTCTCCTGATTCAGACGAAATGACTTTTTCACTTGAGAAAGCAAAATTTTCAATAAAGGACTCATATTTTAGAGGGGAGAGATTTTTATGGTTTGAGGACTTATTTTTGATGGATTTTAATATTACAAAAACACAGCTTTTCACTGGGGGGGGGGGGGGGGGGGATGGGGTTGTTAAACTATTTCTTTAGACTCACATCCATTTGGTACAGGTAATTAAAAGAGGAAGGAGCAGGCCCAATGTTTGATTAACCTTCTGGAATATAATCTACAAATTCCGAACAGCCCTGTTTTATTGCTCTGAACAATTAAAATTACATAAACTTTGTTGTTTTATATGCATGATTTTTTTGTTTGTTTGTTTTTTGTTGTTGTTTTTAGTTTTTCAACACTGCAACTTTTTAACCTGACAGTAAATAAGACCATGCACAGGTTATTGCTGACAGTATACTGCATCCGATAAGGGAAACGCAAAAACATCATCATAATATCTGTCAGAAATGTTGTCAAAAACAGTAGCATTTACCTCTAGTACACAGATCAGTAGAACAAGTAGGTTACACCCTAGCCATGAAGAAGTCTATGCTATGTAATTCAGTATAGTAGTTACATTTTCACAAATCATGCTATAAACATAAGAGCACTAGACAAAGTTATCATCTAAATAGCAATGCTTATTAATAAAAACTATAACAGTAATATATATTTTTGCAAGAATATTCAACAACTGATAAAATTATCCACCCTTAACTAGTAAAGTATTAACAAATTTTGATGCAGTATGATTTAAAAATGATCATCCCGAGAGAAAACATCTTTCACAAACATCTACTGTACATGTCTGTCTCTTTTAAAGAGTTTATAGTGTATATTAATGAGATGTATTTGGGTTATTATAGCACAATTCCTTCATACCAACACCAACTCTCATTTTCAAGCCACACCTTGTATCTTCTGAAGAAGAAGGTCATGCAGGTTTGGAAAAAATGAGGGTGATTTGAATGAAAACAGAATATTAGTCCTTTGACGCATATGGAAGATACTGTTATCCAGGACAACTTTATCTGTTTTCCTTGTTAGAACATATTCCACCCAAATATTTTACTTGAAGTGATCAGTCTCAGTCTATTTAATAATGTTATATGAGTCTCTTATGTTCACCAAGGCTGCATGCCTTTAAACGTTTTCTATTGTAATATATTTAAAATGTCATTTATTCCTTTGATGACAAAGCTGAATTCTATAGCCATTACTCAAGTCTTCAGTGTCACAAGTCCTTCAGAAATTATTCTAATATGCTGTCAATGTTGAAAACAGTTGTGCTGCTTATTAGTTGTTTGTGGAAAATGTAATTGTTTTTTTTTTTTCTTCAGATTCTGTGATCAATAGAAAGTTCAAAAGAACAGCATTTATTTAAAATCCTTTGTAACAAGGATTAATTACTGACCACTAACTTTTGAATGCTAGTGTAGGTCTTTTATCTGT
Source organism: Cyprinus carpio (assembly GCF_018340385.1). Classification (NCBI taxonomy): domain Eukaryota; kingdom Metazoa; phylum Chordata; class Actinopteri; order Cypriniformes; family Cyprinidae; genus Cyprinus; species Cyprinus carpio. The sequence goes on from NC_056608.1 coordinate 16,996,549, forward strand.
TGCTGTCTGTTGTATATTAAAGCTAGAATACAATGGTATTTGCAAGGGAACACTGCTGAATTTTTAAATCAAACCCTCATCAAAATGGAGACATAGGATATACTGTGAGGATATAAGATGAAAAGGATATAAGATAAAAGATGAAAGATATAAGATAGGATATAAAATGAAAATGGCCTCACTGGTCTGTTTATGTAAAGACTGAGCAGACTAAGCAGATTTAAATCTAAAAATGTATGTTACGTGTCATTTTTTACAATGCGCAGATCAAGATACTGTCTAAGCAGAACAGCTGCACAAACAAACAAGGCAAATTGAGTCCATAATCCATAGTAATGCTTCTTACAGTGGCAAAAGTCCATCCCCCAAATTGTGCTCTCAACTGTTTTATATTGTAAATGGTGCTTGATCTGCACATATTTCTGCACATATTTCTGTACTATTATTCTGACGGCACCCAAGATGTCTTTGTGTGTGTGGGGTAGGGCGTGATGGGGTGGGGGGGGTGTTAAACTATTACTTAAGACTCACATCCATTTGGTACAGGTAATTAAAAGAGGAAGGAGGAGGCCCAATGTTTAATTAACCTGCTGGAATATAATCTACAAAGTCCGAACAGCCCTGTTTTATTGCTCTGAACAATTAAAATTACATAGCTTTTTTGTTTTATATGCATGATTTTGCAGTATTCATATTATTTAAAGGAATAATTCTTAATTATTTTATGCAGTAATTTTAAGCCTTGGTTAAAATATAAAGCAGCACCACAAATGTTTTCATGTGGAAAATGGCTTTTTACTTCTGATCAAGACATCCTATTCTATTTTCCCTTCAGGCCCTGTTGGGAATATGTTGCCTGGCAGTACAGAACATTAACAAACAACCCAATCAATGGTCTTTTATGGACACTTTATCTTCTGCTCTATGTTCACTGCATTCTTCCAAACACCAAACCCAAATAAAATGCATTACCCCTGAGCTTTTACTGTAAATTTCTCTGAGTTTCTGCCAAATTCAAGTCGTTTCTGTTATACTATATAGAGATGGGGGCCCAAAAACAATCTCCAGCATCAGTGGCATGTCTCTTGCTTTACTTAACCAAACTTCATTATGAAACTAAGTTGCATTTCCTCTTGAGCAAAGGGAAACACACAAAAAAAGCTTTCTTTGTAGAATGACCTTCTTTCAAAGAATGTTTGTATAGCAACCTATGTCTCAGCTGTGAATCTTTTATTGACTGGAACACCAGAGAGACGTCATTGTACAGTCATGCTCTCAAGTAAACAGACTTTCTTTCTACTTGGTGTGTTCCTGTATACTGTAGATCATCATCTACTAAATCCTTTGAAAGCCCAGCACTGACAGCCTTTATTAGTCTCATCAGCCTAAAGAGTCACTGTAGTCCAAAACCATGACTAAACATGTTACATCAGGTTTAATGTCTTCTCTGTAACACTCACCTGCACCTTAGGTGCCTGAGTAAGCTTGTATGAGGTCATCCAAGTCAATGTGAGACATGGTAAATAATGGTACATGTCACTTCACACCCTACATAGTAAACTCTGACAGTGGTTCTTGCAACACAGTCGTGAGAAAGCAGGATATCAGGGGTGTCAGGTTTTCAAATGTCTTTTGTGTTATCATGAACCAAACAGACAGTAGCTTTTCTTTGAAATTCTGTTCTTCATTCAACCATGCTTTAGATTACAAGGAAAATGACTATACATTTTCATCTGATATAGTATATAAGATGCTTTAATGATTTTAAATAGTCGATTATGCTCATGAGCTTCCAGAACTTTAGCCACTGGTACAGCTGGTAATGTGTTTTTCATGTAAAATTAAATTTTAATATTTTAAAACTAAATGTAAAATTTAATTTTTTATTATTATTGTCATTTTATAAAAGATACGTTTTAGCAATATGATAATTGAATTTGTGAGAAAGCGTGTTATCAAAGGTGTCAGGTTGTAATGTCTTTGGGTTGTTTTGTGTTTTCATGGACAGTAGCTTGTCTTTCAGACAACGAAAGAATGAAAGTCTATCCCTCCTTCAGATATGGATTAGATTAAAAAACAATGATTGTAAATATCCTAATGGCTCAAGGGGGTCTGTAGTATCTGGAGATAGTGTAAAATATGGTTTTGTGATTTTTAATTTTGCTCATGAGCTTTCAGAACATTTTGAGCCAGTAGTACAACATTTATTTTAATAATATGAAATATATAATCAGAATTTGATAATTGCCTTAATCTTTTAAACAACTGAGAAGTTGAGAAAAGGAAAAAGTGAAGAACAATTGCATATGTAGGCCAGATGCTGCAATCAGGCACATGGAGGGCCAACATCCTGCAGAGGGTTCTTTCTTTCTTTCTTTCTTTCTTTTCTTTTTTTTCTTTTCTTTTTTACCAGGTAAGGAGTGGTCTTAGTGTTCTTCTTTAAAATTACTTGGGGAAAATGGTCAAGATGATGTAATTATTGCATCTACTAGCAGGGGCTAACTGGACAAAGCTAAACATCCCAACCTTGACCCTTTGGTATGTCCTTAATGTGTTGCACATATAGCTTTTCTTAACAGACAATGCAGTATGCATGCTAAGCATAAGCAGATTGGATGTTAAACAATATCTGGAAACGAATTATGAGCTGGCAAGTGTGAATCCCACAAAAAGCATCATCAGCCAAAAGTGAGGTGTGTTAATAATACGCCTAATCCAAAACTCAAACTGATGACATCTTACAATATATCTCATCATGACAAATATTTTTGACTGTGCTGTAGGCTTTTAGCTAGCAGTCATTCTAGATTTACAGTAACAAATGCTTTTCCATTGATTGTTCTTCCTTTCCCATTCATCTGTATGTGATGCTTTTTTTTTAGAAAGGTAATCAAATAAATTGTGCCTTTCTTGCCTCTTTGCTATAATATCTAATAGTGTAAAGTCCTTTTGAAAGCAATCAGACCGTATTATTATGTGAGAGCTAAGAAGCCTTTTTAGATCAATGAGCTTAGGTTGCACATTATGTGGTTCATTCAGTCTTACAAACTGATAAAGACGAGAAATGAGTCAAGAAGCATTAGGTTTAGTGGTTCAGAGCACTTGCACTCATACTTTCCATAAGAGAGAACAGCTTTTGTCACACCCTTGAAACGTGTGCCAGTGTGATCTTGTGGTCAACATACTGTAGGCTTGTCTGCACAAACACATGTTTGAAGAGGACAGATTCACAGCAGATATATTTGAATCTGTCTTGAACTAACCTTCTAGAGAAGAGAAATATGTAAAAAAAAAAAATAGATTAGAATTATCTTTTGGGGAAATTGGTGAAGATCTGTGCTTTGAACTTCAAAATAAACAAAGATAATAATGTTTTTGTCATAACAGGAAAGGCGTAGTTATGACATCCATTATTTGTTTTAGGAGACCACGTAAGTGACCATGTAAAGAGTGATGTATACATTTCAGGATGGTCTTCCTTGAAGGGTTTGTTCTACCAGAAAAGGATGTTTATTTCAACTGCTGTAAGGGTTGAAGTTTTGAGGTTAGAGGAAGTGAGCTGTGAGTTGTGAAATGACTAATGACTAGACAGAACATTCTATACTGCAAAAAGTATATATTTTTTAAAAAGTACAGTTATGTTTTATGAATATTTCATAATATAGCAAAAAAAAAGTTTGTTTTTTTATTTTTTTATAAATACATTTGCATAAATATCTATTTATATTTATATATCTATCTATTTTATATATTAAAGTGATTTATTTTCTTCCATTATGTCATATTTATTTGACATTTAAAAAAAAAAAATTCAATATAAATACATCTATCCAAAATATGTATATATGCATTTAAGCAAAATGTATTTTTAAGATTTAAAATGGAATTTGCCATCCCTGGCAGTCCAATTTTTAATGTATTTTGTCTTTTTAAGGTTTAAACTTAATATATTTCCATAAACTGTTTACAACATACTTACACATTAAAAGTCTGTTACAATACCAGTGTACTGGGTTAAAGGAATAGTTCATCCAAAAATGAAAATTTTGTCATCATTTACTTACCCTCATGTTGTTTCAAACATGTATAAGTTAATTTCTTTTCTTATATTTTAAAGAATTTTGAAGAACCAAACAGTTGTTGCACCCCGTCGGCTTCCATAGGAAAATAAATACTATAGAAGTCAATGGGGACCATCAACTGTTTGATTACCAGCATTCTTCAAAATATCTTCTTTTATGTTCAACATAAGAACAATACTCATACAGGTTTTGAACGACATGAGGGTGAGTAAATGATGACATAATTTTCATTTTTGGGTAAACTATTCTTTTAATTTTAAGGATTTTTTGGCACTGGTAAATCTGGTAATTTTCTGTTTGTTTGTTTGATGACATAATTTTCATTTTTTTAATTTTCTGTTTGTTTGTTTTTTTGAGTTTTTGATATTTTGAAATTTTTATTTTTTTGTCGTATATGATCCCTCACCCCTACTAAGGCACTGCATTGTATGTATAAAAAATATATATAAAATTTTTGTGTTTTTTTTATGTTAGTACATTTTTTATGTTTTTTGATAAGGTTTATAAAACACAGCACAGTGCAACATGTAAGTCAAAACCGCATGGGGAAAAACACCTGTCAATCAAATCAATCAATCAATCAATCAATCAATCAATATGGAAAATTACAGACTTCCCTGTGTCGAGCACAGAGACTTTAATCTCTTAACACTAACAAATAATTTTGAGTGTGTCACCAGGCTGTGAAATACTTAATAATGTTATCACAATTATAATTAATCTTCGACAACAAGGAACATATTTCCTTTACTGTGGCATCTTTCTTTGCTCAGACATGACTAGCCAAGCCCAAGCACAGCTCTGCATTTCCTGTGTTAGAAATAGTCCGGAATTAATTTTTTTGTTTTATTATAGTTTTCTCATTTATTGCCACTTCACAACCAAATGCATGTCTTCTTTGCTGTTGTGTAAGATAACACTTGCAATATGTTTGAGCATGTTAACCCTACTGCTAAACCAGTGACTTTGATTAATTTATTTAAAGCAAACTTTGGAAGCATTGCGTTCCAGAGAGATGCTCCAGGGACATGAAATGGGCTTTTTCCTGGCAGTTAAATGGGCCTTGAGCCAAATGTTTGATTAAGCAAAAAAGTTTCAAAAGAGTCTGTTGCAACTGCTCTTTGAAGAGTCATTCATTTGAAAACTGGTGCTTCAGCAACAGATATAATGCCACAGTTATTTTCATTCATTCATTTTTTTTATAAATAAGTATATATATATTTTAAATATTTTAAATGCACATCAGATTCAGTTAATATCAGAGAATCTAGGAGCATTTCATATTTCAAAGGGGAAAGTTTTTGTTTTATTTGGCAGCAAATTAACTGACAACAAGAAGCTGACTTGGCCTTAACTTCTAAAACCGGGTGATAGTCAGCTAATGGCTGGTTTGTGGTTGATGATTCTTGTATTACGCAGTCTAAATTCTCATAATGATTCACATCTTTCATGTTGAAAAGGTACAACTGTCAGATGGGAAGAATATCTCAGGAGTCTTATTCATTATTGAGCTGAGGTATGTTCAACATTCATTTATTTTAGCTGGAATTAATATATATTAAAAGTCTAATAAGATTTTATTTTTTTTTTTAAGTGATAAGGTGCACAGTTTATCTAAGACAAATCTTCTCACTACTCATGTGTCATGAGTAGACCACATTCTGACATTATCATTCAGGACAGTGGTGAAGCGTTTTGGGTCTGACTCATGGCCACATGCTACTCACAGATCTTATGTAGTGCAAGATCTTAGTGAGGTGTGATTGCAGAGCCCTGTACCCAAGCAAGCCATTTACAATGACACGCAATATACCTCATTATGAGGTTACAAAGAAGCCATTTTGCATGCAACATTTTCCTATATGCCCTATATTTGAATATGTAAATATTTAAATAATATCAAACGATATTTGGTAACAATTTACAACAAATCTTAGCTCATGTTAACCCATAAGACAAAAAAAACTATCAAAACGTATTTACATAACTATATTTTCTACCAATATGTTTTTTTGGTCACACTTTAAGGTCCGGTTCTCACTATTAACAAACCATTAACTACAACTTTTGCCTCAATAAACTCTTAATTTGCTGCTTATTAATTGTTAGTAATATAGTTGTTAAATTTGGGGTTAAGGATGTAGAATATAGTCATGCAGAATATGTGCTTTATAAGTAATAAACAGCCAATATGTTATAGGCAGTAAATAGTGAGAATTGGTCCCTTTACTAAAGTGTTATTGAAGCAGGGATGAATATCTAGGATTTATTGGACCTTAGCCGACATGAACTACCAATGAAAAGTCATGTTTTAATTAACTAATGTTAGCAAAGATATAAATACTGTAACAAATGTAGCCTAATGCTTGTTGTTAATGTTAATGCATTAACTAACATTAACTAATGGGACCACCTGAAGTGTCATTTTCACTTGTAAGTAAAATACTTTTCACTTTTTTAAAAGCTAATTTTGTCCAAAGATTCTTGAAGTAGCCCTATAAATAAAAGGGCATCACTTCATACAGGTTTTCAAGAGAGGCCCCATGTGTGGAAGGGGTGGGACATTTCCTCAAGTACATTAGACTGGAATAATGAGGAATGTCTGCACTGACCCTTGTTGTGTCAGCTACAGGAAGTTTAATTTGCTTAAGGTACTAACTGCAGGTATAGGAAGATGGCACGGTGAGTACATGAGTTTTCTAATTTTTGCATGCGAAAACAGTACTTCTCTTAACAAAAACATTCCGGTAGTTCTATGCCTCGTGCAATAATGCAAAACTCCATATATATCCAGATATAATGCAGCTGCAACTTACTTAAATTCTTGTCATGGTTACAATGGAGGATGTTTTGTTACTACCAGATGGCCTGTCCACTCTCAGAAAGAAATCCTCTGGTGTTATGCAACAATCTTTCTCTCTCTCTTCCTCTTTGACAATGCCTCTGCGCTCTCAGTCCTGCACAAACCCTCGCAGGCTCCTAAGCAGTTAGATGGATACCAGATGCTGAAACCCAATGCATCAGACAACCATGCATCCTGCAGTGGATTCCTGTATTTTTTTATCTTCCTTTATTAACATTGCTTCTTATAATCTGTTTACATGTCTAAGCCGAATGTATTGCGAGATCAAAGAACAATACTTGATTATCCGCCCACTTTAGTTTTTGATCTACATTAACGTTTCTTAGAGGTTGTAAATAAATCTGATGCATGAACTTTTGAACTTTTTGACAGGTAGTTCATCAGGTTAATAAACAAATGCATGCTTCAAAGGATTCTTTAAAGGGTTCAGGCTTAACTGAGAATGTATGATGTCTATCTGGAATTTTTATAGAGAGCATGTCACTGATTTAAACAATGCAAATGTTTTTGAATTAATGCATTAGTTAATTAGTTAGCAGCAAACAACCGATCTGTAATTAAAAAAAAAACATTGTGAAACTAAAAACCATATGGTTCTTGAACTGTCTGTCTAAAGTTAACACACAAACATGAATGAGGACAATCAATTTCCACAGAACCATACTTTAAAGTTAATCTTCTTTTTAAGAATGCTTGATTTAAGAAACATCCACAAAGTAAGATTATTTTAAATGTTTTTATAGTGGTCCTGCATTGTTAATTCTTCTTCCTTCCTTTGTGCACTCCTTTCCAAATTACATCCTGCCCTGCCGTGAACCAAATATGGTGAAGTGTGTGTTCATGTGAGTGGATGTCATAGACTCACCTCCTTGTTCATCCATGAATGCAGTGTCTTATAATCCTCTCTCTCTTTCTCTCGCGCCCTCTTACTGACTCGCCCCAACTCTGAGTGTTTGGCTCGGCTCTCTTAGAGGGTCTTTCCCATTCTTGAGGTTCTTTATAAGGCTTTATAAGGGGGCATGAGTGGGCGGGCCAGTCGCCAAGCTTTCTCCCTCCCTCCCTCCTTCCCTTCCTCCACCACCAACCATTTTAACGATCTGCCTGTTACCTCTCTGTTCTCGACTGTGTGTGTGTGTGTGTGTGTGAGAGAGAGAGAGAGAGAGAGAGAGAGAGAGAGAAAGAGAAAGAGAGAGAGATAAAGATACTGACAAAGAGTGTGTGTGTGTGTGTGAGAGAGAGAGAAAGAAAGAGAGATAAAGACACTGACAAAGGAGAAGAAAGATCTAACTGATTAATAGTCCAGATGTAGTAGAATGGAATGTGTGTGTGTGTGAGAGAGAGAGAGAGAGAGAGAGAGAGAGAGAGAGAGAGAGAGCTTACCTTACAGTATCAAGAAACAAAGGCATTTTTGTTTCTCTCTGGGTTACAACTAGCTCTGTCACTCTTGGTTGTCATAAAAACATCAACAGACAACAAAAGTCATGTTTTATTCTCTACCTTTTTGTTCTCTATGTTTGTGTCTAGGTCTTTCATGCAGGTGTTGCACTGGGGACATGAAGAGGTGTTTGTGGAAATTAATAATATCATTGACATAGGACGTGAGAAATATGAGACTTATCGAGGCTTATCTTGGATAGTATTACAGTATTTAAATGTGCATACTGACATTTTGCTAAAAATCTCCTTTTGTATTCCAGAATGTATTGCAGATTTGGAATGACTTGAGGGTGAGTGAATATATATATATATATATATATATATATATATATATATATATATTTATATAATGCTGTGGACACATGTCTTCTGATGCCTCTGGACACGTCATCATTTGCTGATATTTGTAGTATTATTTGTAGTAAGTATGATTTGCTGAAACTAAATAACACGCAAGCCTGCGTCAAGAAAATGGGATGTTGTACAAAAACACAACTATTTTGCAGCATTTTCACTTCCTTAAGCATAGAAACTAAATGACAAACCATTTTTAGTAGGTGTGTGGGCAAGATAACAATTATGTCGCAATTTATAAATGTTTCCTTTTGAATGCTAAGAAACGCAGATGCTAGTCTGTCCTCTAGGCATTCTTGAAAGAGCAGTGCATGCACAACTTCTCTGAGATCAGCTATTGCTGATTAAAGGGATAGTTCACCCAAATTAAAAATTCTATCATTCTCATGTTGTGTCTTGAGTCACTTTCATTGCATCTTTTATTGCATTGCAGTTTGTATCTTTGTCGGATACAGTAAGCAATGCTTGCTAAAAAAGATTAAGCTCAAGATCAAAGGCACACATAGTTATAATATGCAGTTTGGGGCTTTTATTTAAGGTTTGTGAGAGATATTTCAAATGTGTTTAGAACAATAAAAGTCTTTGAGGCAATTACTCAACAGTGGAAATGCATTGGAAGCGTGGTCAGTCTGAGTGGAAACTAGTTGCCCTTTTAAATTTAGAACACACAAGGGACCTCTGTGATACCAAATGCATAATACATAACTTTTTTGAAAGTTTGATCCCTATAGAACTTTCCTTATAAGAAAATGCATCGTCTGCATGACTTCCTGGGGCCCCCGAACAGAACTAAACAGCATACTCTTTCAATTAAACCTTCAGAAAGCTGCTTCCTGGTGCATGTTTATATCCACTGTATTTGGATGGTAACAACATAATCAGGTGCCTCATCTTGTTTCCATGTGATTTTTTATTTATTTATTTTTTTTTTTTTTTTTTTTTTTTTTTTTATTGTACATGGTAACTGTGTGGTTGCAAAAATAACACATGTGTTAGGAAACCTTTGAAAACAAGAGCATATTAATCACTTTACGTTCTCAGGATATGGATTCATTCAGTGTTACGGTGGACCACACAAACCTTTGTCTTATTTGGTCTGTGACCTTCCCATAAAAATACCCTGTGGATTTCACTGATTGTCTCACCCCACAGCCTATTTTTATGAGCCTCAATAGTAAAGGAGTTTCTCATGCGAAGCCATTGATTATTTCCAAGACACCATATAAATGAGTGTTAGAAATAAGTGTTGTTTTAGCATGAGGTCAAAAGTGTAACCGACCATTACTGCACAGATCTCTGTATATCATTTCATGCCATGGATTGGAGTGTAACTGACAAAGAATTATTAAATGAGCCCCAATGATTCTAATGGCACTAACCAATCTTGAAAAAGTAAACTTTGTAAACTTTGCAGATGGTGATTCAAAGCCAGCAGTCTCACTAAAATAGCTGTCTGGCAATGATGTCAACCACCTGCTTCCCTTTTGGAGAAACTTTTCCCTCCAAAAAGGTTTCCTGCCGCACATTAAAAAGGATGTTTGTGGTACACATCTTGAACAGTAAGTAGTGCAAGTCAGTTATATTGAAACATTTTGAGCTCGTCACAAATGCTGCAGAACAACTTCATAACGCAACTTTCAAAGCATTCTGCTGTGTTCACGATGCAAATTGTTGCAAAGCAGCTTTACAGAAAATTAATGTTTTTACATTATATTTACTAATAGCTTATCAGTGGTGACTTAAGATCTCAAGTTGATGTCCATATGGCAGAAATGTATAGTAAAAATCAAGCAGTTAGTTAAAGTCATGTAATCAAACAGACGGTGAACACTACACTATTAACAGCAATGATTATATGTTGCAATCAAACTTATAGTTCAGTCATCTCATGAGGTCTTTGTAAGAGCTGGATACCATTTCAAAATCACTATACCATTTTATTTATTTTATTTTTTATTTTTTTCAGAATGAGAAAAACAATGCAGATAATCCGAGTCGCTATAACTCTTCATCTTCTTGTGCAATAATTCAATTTCTTAGCACATATGAAGTCTCATTAAAAAACACTCAGCACAGTTGTCAATTTCATTTCTAAAGATGAAAGCATAATGTGATGTTTTAGCTGAATGAGATGATTCTGTGGGTTGTGAGTGGTAGGCTATTCTCTGAAATACTGGCTATTTAAAGACATTAAAGAGCTGTTCAGTGCTTTTGCATCTTTTATAGGCTCATCATGCCCCGCTATCATTTCCCACTTTACAAAGTGAACCATTTATTGACTTTTATACTATAAACTGCATTATATGAATGAAAAAAGGACCATGATATTTCTTGTCTGTCAGATCAGGTCTCCATAGCAGAAGATAAATGGTTTTGTCTATACAGATAAACACATGAGACGTGCCAGGTGTTTCTTACCATCAATGCCAAAAACACTCTGGGACTTGTCTTTGATTTAGTCATGGGTTCAGAGCTTTTAACTATGAGACTGTGGAATGTGGAAAATAAATAAAACCTGTCTGAACATCTGGGTTGTGTTGTTTAAGGTGTCCTTGTTGATGCCATGCACTTTTAAATCGTTTGCAGAGTCATGAAACATCATGAATATATTAGATAAGCCTGTATGGGTCAATGCTGTTGCGCAGTACTTTTTCATGCTCCCAAGGCGGTTGGCAACAACTGGACTGTGAATGGACAGAAGTATGCGGAGGGAAGTGATGGTTCAGGAAATGATGCTGTGTTCCAGGCAGGTTTTTGAGCCTGTAAGTCACGACTTCAAACCACGACTCATGACTTTGTAGTGTTCCAGGCAAGTCACACTAAACTTCCTGATTGCAAGGAATTGTAGCTAGATTTTTAATTTTATTGCAACGTTATATTGTCCTAAAATCTATTTTTCAACGTGTACCACTTGCATAAACACATAAACACTGCATCCGTAGGCAATATTATCCGTATGGGCTGCTATTGTTGTTTTGCAGGCTGTGTGACGTCAGCTTGGAACAGGGAGTAGGCCTACATCGATCTAGTACGAGTTCACGGGTGGGAAGTCACGGGTTTGACTGCCGTTCCAGTGCACTTTCACGGGTATAAGGTTGGAAAAACACGGGTTACGGGTTGCCTGGAAAAGTGAAGTCAAACATCTAAAAACAAATAGGAATGGAAGTGTAAGTGATAGCATCTCGGTTGCGATCACTTTTGATGAGGAAACTCTCCCTGGAAAGATGTGAGGCTATACATACCTCCTCCACTTAGATGTTTCAAATGTCAGAGATTTGGACATGTTGCGGCGGTGTGCAAGGAAAAGCAAAGATGTGGTGAATGTAGTGGAGAACACGAGTATGGCAAATGAGATGAGGGTACAAAGCTGAAATGTTGTAATTGTGGAGGGGGACATAGCTCAGCTTATCGTGGCTGTGAAGTTAGTAAGAGGCAGGCTGAAGTACAAAGAGTCAAGTGGTTAAGGTGGGCTCATCTGGTGAAAGTGCAAAGAAGGTTTCAGGAAATGTGAGAATGACAAAACAAAGTGGAAGTATATACAAAGAAATATGAAAATGTCAAGGATGTGATAAGTTGAAAGAAGAGTTTCTGAAAGTGAAAAAGAATGATTTTGTACTGTTTATGGCAGAAATAATAAATTGCTCAGCACAGACAAAAAGCCAAAATGAAAGGATCAAAATAATTGTCAAATCAGCAGAGAAGTATTTAGATGTAAAAGGGTTGCCCTGGGAAACAGTTAGAGATACCCTCAATGAAGAAACACAATCATCTCAGACATGGGCTGGATCTTCTTAATGGTGTTGATCATTTTACAGTGGAATGCAAGGAGCCTAATTGCGAACAGTTAAGAGTTTAAGAAGTATATTGATGATTTAGTCAAGTCAAGTAACCTTTATTTATATAGCGCTTTAAACAAAAAAGATTGCATCAAAGCAACTGAACAACATTAATTAGGAAAACAGTGTGTCAATAATGCAAAAAAAAGAAGCGACAGAGTACATTGAGTAAATTAGTAGAAACACCTAATGTAATATGTATACAAGAGACATGGTTAAAACCACAATTACATTTTATTATAAAGGGATATAATGTAGTTAGAAGAGACAGAGAACCTGGCAGAGGAGGAGGAGTAGCAACATTTATTCAAAATGGTATGAAGTATAAGGTAGCACAAATAAATTCAAATTATGAATCAATTAGAAGCAAGATATGGACTAAAAGAGGTTGCATAGATATTATTAATTATTATAATCCATGTGAAAAATTTAATCAAAGCATTTTAGAAGATGTAGTGGGACCACAACAAAACAGCATAGTATGGTGTGGGGATTTTAATTCACATAATTTGTTGTGGGGAGTAATAATACTGATGCAAATGGCCTACTTACTGAAGAATTTATTGATGATAAATATTTAGTATGTATTAATAATGGAGAAGGAACAAGATATAATAACATTCATAATACAGAAGCAGTATTTGACCTGACATTTATATCTAGTTCAGTAGCAGGGATCAGCACATGAAGTGTGTCCAAAGATATTACTGTAGGGAGTGACCATTACCCGATAGTGACTAAAGTTGGCACAAAAATTTGTTTTGAAAAGGAAAAGGGAAGTCCTAGATGGAAACTGGAGAGTGCAAATTGGGAACCTTTACAAAAATTTGTGGAAAAAGATTTGTGGCTCTACGAAAAGAGAATCAGAGAGATACAAATGTTTTCAACAATAAACTAGTTAATGAAATTGTTCAGTCAGCTGAGGAAACAATACCTAAAAGCACAGGAGTTAGATGTTCCAAGAGTGTACCCTGGTGGAATATCGAGTGCAAAGAAGCTATAAAAGCAAGAAATAAAACATTTAGGCAACTCAAAAAACATCATTCTCAGGAGGCTATGATTCAATATAAAAGGGCCCAAGCAATAGTAAGGAAAACAATAAAAATACAAAAACGTACATTTTGGAGACAATATTGCAGTAGTATTGGAAGAGAAGTACAACTATCAGATGTATGGGGGCATGATCAGAAGAATGGGGGGATCAGAAGAAATTATGAATTGCCAGTGATGAACAATGGGGATAAGATGGCTGTTAGCAACCTAGAAAAGGCTGAACTTTTAGTTCAAACATTTCTGAAAGTTCATAGCTCTGATAATCTTACAGTAGAGGCCAGACAGAGTAGGAATAAAACCTTAATGTTTACCCTAATATTTTAAAGGAAAATGAGATGTCAGAAAATCCATTAGACTTACCATTAAACATGTTTGAGTTAAAAAGAGCGATAAATAGTGCTCGACAGACTACTTCAGGGAAAGATGGGGTATGTTATAAAATGTTGGCACACATGACAGATATACAAATAATATTAAATCTGTTTAACCAAATTTGGGATACTAGGCAACTTTCTTCAGTATGGAAACAAGCAATAATAGTGCCTGTTCTTAAACCAGGGAAAGACCCATCAGATCCTTCTAGCTACAGACCAATTGCCTTGACTTCACATTTATGCAAAATCATGGAACGAATGATCACAGAAAGAATAGCATACTTCCTGGAAAGTAAAATTCTTTTACCTCCATATCAAAGTGGGTTTCGAAGGGGTTGGAATACAATGGATTCTATATTGTGCCTAGAGTCAGACATAAGGAAAGCACAGACCAACAAAGAAGTAGTAATAGCAGTCTTTTTTGATGTGGAGAAGGCATATGATATGCTCTGGAAAGAAGGATTACTGATCAAATTAAAATCATTAGGAATTAACGGTAGAACATATAACTGGGTTTTGGACTTTTTATTAAACAGGAAAATACAAGTGAGGGTAGGTCATGAATACTCCAGAGTATACAACTGCTGAGAATGGTACTCCACAAGGTAGCGTGTGTAGTCCATTATTATTCAACATAATGATTAATGATATTTTCTTTCAGGTTGAACAAAATGTAGGAAAATTTTGTATGCAGATGACGGGGCTTTGTGGATTAGAGGCCGCAATATATCATATGTCAATAAGAAAATGCAAGCTGCAATTTATGAAGTGGAAAAGTGGACCAATAAATGGGGATTTAAATTATCTGTATGAAAAACACAGGTTATTTGTTTTTCAAGGCGGCACAAAATCTCACCCCTGGTTTTGAATCTATATGGGCAACAACTGGAGCAGTGGGGTAGTAGGGCATTCAAATCATCTCCGGTATCATCAGTGCAGGTGGAAATGGGAGAAATGCCATTGAGAATTAGAAGAGTAAAATTAATGATGGCATACTGGGTCAGTCCTCAAGGACAAAATGAAAAACATCCTGTCAAAAGCATTTTAAAAGAATGCTAGGAACACAATGAAACAAAGTTTTGAGTGGATAGGAGACGCTAAAGCAAAAAATATAAGATTACATCAATTAAAGTACAGAAATACAGTATCAATTTCCTCAATACCTCCCTGGTTATTCCCCTTGCCAAATGTTGACCTTAGTATACAGCAGGAACTGAAAGACAATTCTAATCAACTTCCGATATGGTATATAGTCCAGAAGTATTTTGAGAAACATCTCCCACAGTCAACGGTTTTATTCACGGATGGATCTAAGGATCCTGATACTGGATATGCTGGTGCAGCAGTATATATTCCAAGGTGTGAATTTTATATTAAGAAAAGAGTAACCAACCATTTATCAGTATATGCTACAGAGCTATTGGCATTATCATTGGCCCTACAGTGGATAGAAGAGAAGGAAGTAAATAACACTGTCATTGCATCTGATAGTTTTTCAGCACTTGAAAGTATGAAATCTGGCAGGTCATCAGTTAGGATGGATATTATTAATGAAATATTCTGCAGGAAGTATGAAATGAAAGTTAAGGGTATGTCTACACAATTCATTTGGGTTCCTGCTCATGTTGGAGTGGAGGGAAATGAGAAGGTGGATATTCTGGCCAAACAAACTCCTCCAAACAAACTACATGTTCCATTAAGTAAAGCAGAAGCTAAAGTATACATTAGAACATATACACAATCAGTATGGCAGATACTGTATATTGGGATGACCATGGAACAGGTAGACATTTGTAAAATATACAAAAAACAGTTGATGTTGGGAGAAAGGAGAGTAGGAATCGAAGAGAAGGAAATATCATTACACGTCTTAGAACTGGACATACTGGACTTAATAGTACATTATATAGAATTGGTAAGCACCCAACTGGGGAATGTACTGTATACACTGTAATCAACAAGAAACAGTTGTGTATATGTATATGTGTAAAAGGAAATATATATATATATATATATATATATATATATATTATATATATATATATATATATATATATATATATATATATATATATATATATATATATATATATATATATATATATATATATATATATTATGGCCCCTGCTCCTCTCTCCCCCATAACAGATAATGCATAAATCTTGATCCACACTCCAGTCCAGTCGGTGGCGGTAATGCAACTATAAGCTGGTTTGCCAACCGCCAATAAAACACCAAAGACAAAGAAGAAGAAGTAATCCTCGTAAAACTATGCGCACGTTGCGTAACTACGTGGATGAACGTCAACATGGCTGAATCCATGAGAGCAGCTGCCGAGAGTTGATGTGGCACTGAAGAGCAGCGGCGGCAGTGAAATTGAGCTTAATATATCACATTTATTTTGTAGATTACGGTATGTAAAATGACATTTACACGATACCGTTTTACACATTTGTTTTGCATTAGAAATGTCACGCTGACCCATTTATTCTTCCGTCTTGCATCAGCCAACTTGTTTATAGAGGACGTTTACAGAGAAAATAAGTGTTTTTTCTTTAGTGGCTGTTAGTATTGATTCGTTATTATTTGTTATGGTGCTGTTGTAAGTGTTGTGTTCTTGAACCCCGTTTTTTAGTAGCCTATTGTTAAACATTATTACGCACAGCATGCATTTAGATGTTATACAATATAAATAATCCCTACTCATTATTAAATGTATTCATGTAATAAAAACATCCAACTCTGGCAACTATTTTCTTCTTGCACATTTAGCACAGTGATGACTTGCTGAATTGAATGTAGGTCAGTTGCATGTAGATTTAGCTTTTGTTTACATTTACACTAAGTTAAATAAACTATGATCATGTATGATCTCACATAATATCTTACATAATTTATTTATGTCGAGAACTAGCCTGAAAGATCGAACTAAATTCATTCGATCAACTGTGTTTTGATATAACTTAAATATATGATTTATATTTCAGTTGTACAAATCAGGTCACCATGTATCTCCAGAAGATGTTCTCCTGTTCTCAGCTTTTAGCGAGGCCAAATAATCTGCAAACATTCAAAAGAGCTGCTTCTCAAGGCAAAAGTAAGTATTTCTGCACGTTGTGTCACATACCTCTTAAAAGAAAGAAAATATGTAGGGTAGTATAAAGAAAAGTTTATGGATTGTGAAACTGATCTGTATCAGAATGGATACTGTTCAGTATACCCTTGTTTCTTATTGATTAAAATCAGTCAGAGAGAGAGCTTTAAATATGGAGATACAATTAGTTGTTTCCTTTTATGATGTTTGCTCTTAATTTACAGCATGTCTGTCTATCTCTCTCATGCACTGGGTCGGTGCTCCTCTTTGATTTCTGTCCTGTCAGCGTTTGGGTGTGCTGTCTGACTTTGCTGATGTGGCACCTTTTACTGTGTTATTTTCTTTCATAAAGAATGTGGCAGGGGTTTGGTGGGCGCTGAACTTCATGAGCTCACAGCTTTGTGAATGGCTTGTCATAGATTTCTGTTCACTTCATTTGTTTGCTTTTACAGATCACTTTTTATCTGCACTCACATCAGTTATTGATGAATTTTGTATAAGACCAGTGATATTTTATAAGTAAATATAATCAATATTAATTCAATAGTTTCTTTAAATCAACTGGTTTGAATTGTCTAGAATCCCATAGACACCAGAGTAAAGTTAATTTGATTACATTTATGCATTACTCCCTCTTATGTAGTGGGTGAGATTTCAGATTTTCGCTCAAAATATTAAAAGTTGCTGGTCAATATTACTTATTTAAAGCATTTAAATATTAAATGTCTTAAATGACTTTTTAATTTATAAAAGACACATTATCATACTGTACATTACTGTACACCTTTAGTATTTAAAACGATCAAATTTAGTTTTTAGACATTTTATTGTTCATATTATTTTTGGGCATTACATGAAAATAATTATCTTACTGCTATATGCCAAGAAAAGAATTTATTTTACTAAATATAGTGATGTTTTTATAAACTATAATAATATTTTATGTTACTATTTTTATAATAATCTTTTAAACATTATGATGATATTTTTAGTTACAAAATAAAGGCTTCATTAGAAAGTGATTGGATCATGAAAGTTGGACTGTGATTATATTATTATTATTATTATTATTATTATTATTATTTTTCTGCCCATTTGGCTTTGGTTACATCAGTAGAATGGAGTTGTTCCATTTTAGATTATAGATTATAAAAACATGCATTCATGAATTTTGTGGGGAGTTGCATTAAGTTAATTTGTTTACAATTACATTTATGTATATTCAAAGAGACTTTCTGTACAAGAGAAGATTGGAAGCAATTTGTCAAAGAGCTAATTACTGTATATTTATAGTATACAGTGCCCTTTGTTACATTATGGACATGCTCTTCATACTTCCTGTTTTCTCTGCTTGTCTTTTACCATTTCCCCTCATATCCATCCTCTCCTCATTATCCTAATGTTCAGCGGTGATTCAATCAGTGCACACTAACACAGTCCATTTATCCATCACTCACTGGCTTTCCTGCATGGCATGCTCCTCATTGGGTGCTTTCCCGGCTCTCTCTCCATGCAGATCCCTTTTCCTCCCCATTTCTCACACTCCATGCTGTGCGTCAGTGGAGTAACGTGCCTTTTTTTACAGTGCCGTTGGCACGGGCGCATGGTAAGTCATTTGCCCACCGCAGTGATCTGCGCCAGGCCAAGAGAATCCTCGTCAAGTTGGGGAGTGCTGTTGTAACCCGCGGCGACGAGTGCGGCCTCGCTTTGGGCCGACTTGCTTCAATTGTAGAACAGGTAAAGATGATAAAAGCTTAACGATTTGCACATAAATAAAATGTTGTACTAACAAATCGTGATGCTGTATTTTAAAAATGACTGTACCAAACTTGTTTAGAATATTTATGCATATTGATTGTTTAAGTGGCCATGCTTCAGAATCAGGGCAGAGAGATGATGATTGTGACCAGTGGTGCTGTAGCATTTGGAAAACAAAGGCTGAGGCACGAAATTCTTCTCTCACAGAGTGTCAGACAAGCCCTCCACTCAGGCCAGAATCAGCTCAAAGATATGGTGAGGACATAAATTTGTTAACAATATTTTTGGTCAAAAATAAAAACGGATTAAATGAGATATAAAAGGATAGTAAATACAAAAATGAAAATTCTGTCATCAAATACTCACCCTCATGTCATTTTAAACCCATAAGACTTTCATTCATTCATTTTTTGTGAAATCGAAGAGATTTCTGTCTCTCCATTAAAAAAAAATAATTCACCCAAAATTGCAAAAGGTTTATTAACCCTTTAGAGCCAAAAATAATAAATAATAGTCAAAAAAATAAAACAAAATATTATATATATATATATATATAGTGTGTATATATATATATTATGTGTATATATATGTGTATATATATGTATGTATGTATGTGTATGTATATGTATGTATGTATATGTATATGTGTGTATGTAATGTATGTATTTATGTGTGTATGTGTGTGTGTGTATATATATATATATATATATATATATATATATATATATATATATATATATATATATATATATATATATATATATATCTATCCCAATAAGCCAGATCTATCAAACCTTTGCAATTAATCCAGAACGCGGCAGCAAGATTAATTTTTAATGAGCCAAAAAGAATGCACGTCACACCTCTTTTTAGCAATCACTTTGTATGAACAGATTTAACATAGGCTTTAATTCACATATAAACATTGATCAAAGCACATACATAGAGCACAGCAAATATGGTAAACACAAACTACTGTATTTGCTTGACATTCGAGAAACAAACCTTTTTGGTTCCTGTGCAGCAATCAAGCATGTTTCAGCTGAGTAAGCTAGTCTTTTAACTTTAAAAAGTTAAGAAGCTGAAGTTGGGTGTGTTTCCTTTGTCAGTCACTGCCAGTTCTAGAGGCGAGAGCGTGTGCCGCTGCGGGACAAAGTGGACTTATGGCTCTGTATGAGGCTATGTTCACTCAGTACAGCACCTGTACTGCCCAGGTACACACAGACACTATCATATGTTTGGTGAAGCTACAAGATGCACTTTTATTCATATTTTCATTTTGTAATTTTTTATTGGTTGCTTCAGATCCTTGTAACAAACCTGGACTTCCACGACGACCAGAAAAGACGGAACTTGAACAGCACTCTGCATGAGCTGCTGCGTATGAATATCGTGCCCATCATCAACACCAACGACGCTGTGGTGCCTCCCCCAGAACCCAACAGTGACCTACAGGGGGTAAATGTGGGTATTGGGAGAGAGAGAATCTGCCCAGCAGCCTTGCCACCCATCCTCTTCTTTTTGGAACTGCATGCTGGGAGGGGCCTTTACAGATGCATGCTGGGAGTCAGAGCAATGCAGAGGCTTGATCTTTGTCTCCTGCACTGTTACAGCCTGAGGGTTTTTTCCATTCCTGTAGAAACTGGAAAGAAATTAACATTCTGTCGCTTACTTTCTGGGCTCATCTAAGCTTGCTCTGTTTTGCACTCGCTGTGGCTTCAAATGTGGTTTCATGTGGAAGTCTGCCTTTTCATGGACTAGACAGTCATTGTTCATCACACCCATTTTAATGCCATAGTTTAGAGATAAATGCTCATGGGAGCCTGAAAT
This sequence comes from Cyprinus carpio, assembly GCF_018340385.1. Classification (NCBI taxonomy): domain Eukaryota; kingdom Metazoa; phylum Chordata; class Actinopteri; order Cypriniformes; family Cyprinidae; genus Cyprinus; species Cyprinus carpio. The sequence continues at coordinate 17,017,231 of NC_056608.1, forward strand.
ATAGTGATGATGTCTGCATTTGTGGGTTTTAAAAGACAAGGGCTGCTTTCTCTAGTTTGAGTCTCTTTTCTCTTTTTCATACTGCAGGTTATCAGTATCAAGGATAACGATAGTCTTGCAGCGCGGCTTGCCGTGGAGATGAGGGCAGATCTTCTCATCGCTCTCTCTGATGTAGAAGGTGAGAGACTTCAGTTTGAATGTTAATCAGTGAATACATCAGTACCATAACATATTTTATTGACTGGTATTAGATGTATTTTTAATTTATCTGTTTTAATTTAATGACATGCTAGTCATGCTAGCAACATGCTAGTCACTTGCTAATCATGGTAACAACCTGTTAGCGACATGTTAGTCACTTGCTAATGCTAGAAACATGTTAACGACATGCTAGTCATGTTAGCAACATGCTAGTCACCTGCTAATCCTGTAAACAACATGCTAGTAACTTGTTAATCATGCTAACATGATAGCGACATGTTAGTCATTTGTATTAATGCTAGCAACATGCTAGTAACTTGCTAATCATGTTAGCAAACATGCTAGAAACATGTTAATGACATGCTAGTAACTTGCAAATCATCCTAGTCACTTGTTAATCATGCTAACAACATGCTTGTTATTTGCTAATAATACCGGCAACATGCTAGTGAAATGCTAATCATGCTAGTGACATGCTAGTGATTTGCTAATCATGCTAGCAACATGCTGGTTTACTATTTCTTATCTATTTATCTATCTAGCTGTCTATTTATCCATTTTTCTGATAGATTGTATTGCCTATAAAACTTTAAAACTACTTCAAATTAGTTAAAACTGAAAATCCTCAAATTTTAAGCTTTTAAAACTACTTCAAACTTTCTGGCTAGGCTTTTTCAAGCCAACTTATAGTTTGCCTACGAACTACCATCTAGTTGTTAATATCATTATTATTGTCATCGTTTATATTTTACACACTTTAATGTTTTTCTTTCTTTCTTCTTTTAAATAATTCATTTATTTATTTATTTTTTCACAAGGAAGCATTAAATTGATCATAAGTGAAGACATCAGTAGACATTCATAATGTTACAAAAGATTTCTATTTCAAATAAATCAGAAAAATGTATCATGGTTATGGTTTCACACCCATAGTAATACTAATTATTATTTATTTTTATAGTATTATAAAAAAATATATATTTTTAACTATTTGACTAATCTAAAACTATATATAACTAAAGGAAGAGTTTAAAGACTAAAATTGTCACTCTTTTTAATGCAGTTAGATGCGGTCTAAAGCTTTCCGTAGTAAATAATGCTTTTAATATTTAAGTAAAATAATAATTATACTCAACCGTTTTACTTGCCTTTATGATACTTTCCAGGCCTCTATGACAGCCCACCAGGGTCAGACGATGCCAAGCTCCTGGACACATTTTACCCTGGGGACCAGCATTCCATAACCTATGGCACAAAGTCCAGGGTTGGCATTGGAGGAATGGAAGCTAAGGTGTGATTACAGAAAGAATATCTGAGATGTACACACGCACTATATTTTTGTTAGGATCATTAACTAAAACTGACAGGCTATGTTTAATAAACTTCAGGTTAAAGCTGCTCTCTGGGCTCTCCAAGGTGGGACGTCCGTTGTCATTGCTAACGGTACACACCCCAAAGTCACAGGTCATGTGATCACTGACATTGTTGAGGGCAAGAAAGTAGGAACCTTCTTCTCCGAGGTCAAGCCAGCTGGTAAGTTACCACATGTTCTACTGATTCATTTTTTTTCTCTAATGTGATTCATTTATCTCTGTTTGTTGAAAGACCTCAGATGCTACTTTTCTTCTTCCACAGGTCCCACAGTCGAGCAGCAGACAGAAATGGCTCGCTCTGCTGGCAGGACTCTTGCTTCCCTTGAACCAGAGCAGGTTAGCTGAACTTTTTACCACTCTTTTAAAGGACTATCTGGAATCATTTGTGCATATTTTACCAGAAACAGTAGAATCATTAGATTTAATAAAAGTAATATTCTGGGTTATTTTCATCTTAATATCTATAGACAGCATCTGTGTCATATCAATCTGTTTGTCCACAGAGAAGTGAGATCATCTGCGCATTGGCTGATCTCCTTACTGAGAGGAAAGATGAAATCTTATCTGCCAACAAAAAGGACATGGAGCATGCTGTCAGCACAGGTAACAGGAAGTAATTGCTACTCTCCAGACCATGTGCAAACCAGACCATTTTTTCCCCACTGAAGCGGTATATCACAAAGAGGTTGTTGTTGTCTTTTTTTTTTTTTTTTGGTGCACTCAATCTCAATCTGTTATGTTACAGGTCGTCTGTCTCCAGCCATGCTGAAGCGACTCAGTTTATCATCATCTAAACTGAACAGTTTATCGATTGGCCTGCGTCAGATCGCAGTGTCCTCTCAGGACAGCGTTGGCAGGGTTCTGCGTAGGACTCGTGTGGCAAACAACCTGGAGCTGGAGCAGATCACTGTCCCCATAGGAGTGCTGCTGGTCATCTTTGAGTCACGACCAGACTGCCTTCCTCAGGTCGGGTGCACAAAATGCATGCATCTACATAAATAGTGTAACTTTTGGGTCATAGTTTTAGTTTTCCTGTATGTTAACATGTTTATGTTTGGGCCAGTGGATGGTGTTTAAAGAGCTGGGCTGTAAACAGAAAAGTTATAGATTCAAATGTGTGTGTGTGTGTGTGTACTTTAATTTGCTTTGTGTGAACATCTGCTATGTGTCTACATTATTTACTTTTTATTTTTTTTTATTTTTTATTTTTTAAATCCCAACAGGTTTCTGCTTTAGCCATTGCCAGTGGAAATGCTCTTTTGTTGAAAGGTGGCAAAGAGGCGGCCAACACGAATCGCATCCTGCATGAACTTGCCCAGGAGGCTCTGTCCATCCATGGAGTCAAAGACGCCATCCAGCTGGTAAATTACATATTTGCACCAAGCTTGTCAAGACTGCATTTATTTGATCAGATCTCCAGGTAAAAATAGCAATATTGTGAAGTATTATTCCAATTTAAAATAACTGTTTTCTATTTTAATAGACCGAGTTTTAATTTTCAGCAGCCATTAATACAGTCTTCATTGTCACATGATCCTTTAGAAGTTTGATTCTCAAGAAAGATTTCTTATTATTATCAATGCTGAAGAAAAGTTGTGCTGCTTAATATTTTTGTGGAACCCGTGATCATTTTTTAGGATTCTTTGATGAACAGGAGGTGCAAAAGAGCAGCATGTATTTGAAATAGAAATCTTTTATAACGTTTTACTGTCACTTTTGATAAATTGAATGCATCTTTGCTGCATAAAAATAACCAAAAAAAAAACTTTTGTTTGGTAGTGTGTGTATATGTAGTCATTTAACAGATGTAATATGTGCCAGGTGAGCACACGTGAAGAGGTGGAGGATCTGTGCCGTCTGGAGAAGATGATTGATCTGATCATTCCTCGTGGCTCCTCTCAGCTAGTCAGAGATATTCAGCGTGCGGCGAAGGGCATCCCTGTTCTTGGCCATAGTGAGGGGATCTGCCATGTTTATGTGGACCACGAGGCCAGTGTTGACAAAGCCATCAAGATCAGTAAGACTGCCAGTGAAGATTTATGAGTGTAGATGTTTTTTTTCCAAATAGGTGTACTCCATAAACAACCATTTGATATTGTGGTTTATAATGGTTTAAATTACACTGGTTATGATTTATCTCTCTAGTCCGAGACTCGAAATGCGACTACCCTGCAGCCTGTAATGCCATGGAAACCCTGCTGGTGCATCGAGAACTTCTCAGAACCCCATTGTTTGATCAGATCATCGACATGCTGAGGACAGAACATGTAAGACGCATAAATATCCACAGTATGTCATTCATACTTAATTAGGCTTACACTCTGAGGACTGTAACCAAATCTGTCTTTGGTATAGAAAAAATAATATAGTGTTTCTATTGAAACCGCTTTCTGCCTCAGGGTAAAACAAAATAAAAAAAATGCAAATGCATACAATAGTTCAAAAGTTTCATTCAAAAATGTTTTTGAAAGAAGTCTCTTTCTCACCAAGGCTGTATCTATTTAAACTAAAATAAAATAAAACAGTAATGTGATTTAAAGTTACTTTCCTATTTTAATATATTTTAAAATTTGAAATGAATTCAAATTGATTAAATTCATATGATGGCGAAGCTGAATTTTCAGTAGCCATTACTCCAGTCTTCAGTGTCACATGATCCTTCAGATTCTAATATGCTCATTTGATGCTCAAGAAAATATTATTTAATATTATTATAAATGTGAAAGAAGTTGAGCTGCTTAATATTTTTGTGGATACATGATGCAAAAACAATGATAAAATTTAATTTTTAGGATTCTTAGATTAATAAAAAAGTTCAACAGCATTTATTTGAATTAAAATATTTTGTAAATAATACATTTGTTTACACTCACTATTGATCAATTTAATGCATCCTTGCTCAATAATAGTTTTAATTAAAAAACTTGAACTACTATAGTGTACACCTTAATTATATCTCACTGTTCCTTTTTTTCCATATACTTATGCATATTCAAAAATGATAGTCTTAATTATATATCACTATTACTTTTTTTTTTTTCTTCTTTTTTTTCCCATATACTTCTGCATATTTAAAAATGATAGTCTATGTTTGTAACTGCACTTTCTTAAAATTATTGGTGATTTGACCTTTGTAGGTGAAGATCCACGCCGGCCCCAAGTTTGCATCTTACCTGACCTTTAGTCCGTCAGAGGTGAAGTCTCTGCGCACTGAGTACGGGGATCTGGAATGCTGTATCGAGGTTGTGGACAGTATGACGGAGGCTGTTGATCACATTCATAAATACGGCAGTTCCCACACTGATGTTATTGTCACTGAAAATGGTAAGACTGCCCTATAGTGGTGGATAATCATGTATCATAAATATAGGCAATTTGGGTTAGCATTAGTTGCAAGCTGTGTTATTGTTGAAGTATGTAGGTGCTTTAATAAAAAAATTACACATTTTACCTTTTAAATGCTCTAGTTTGAACAAAGAAAAGCAGTGCTGTAGTGCCATCTAGTGGGAAGATTGATATTGCTTTCAAACATTGATTTTTTTTAATTATTATTATTTATTTAGTTATTTATTGAATTTATTTAATTCATTGATTAATTCATCTTTCACATACTCTGTGTAGAGGACACAGCAGAGCAGTTCCTTCAGCAATTAGATAGTGCCTGTGTCTTTTGGAACGCCAGCTCACGGTTCGCTGACGGATATCGTTTTGGTCTCGGTAGGTGTCTTTTTCTTTTTTTTCCCCCCACCCACAACTTATTTACATTTTTCTATTTTAATCTCATAATGACCCTGTGGTGCTTTGTAGGCGCTGAGGTTGGCATCAGCACGGCCCGTATTCATGCCCGTGGGCCTGTGGGGTTGGACGGGCTTCTCACTACCAAATGGGTCTTACGGGGCGAGGGCCACACAGCTGCAGATTTCTCTGAGCAGGGCAGCATGACGTATCTGCACGAGAATCTTCCAGTGGCACAGGTTCTTCCTGGACGAAGAACCACCAGCTAGAGTCGTGAAGTAAAAGGATCTACAGTCAAGAATCAAAAGAATCAATCTTAAGTAAAAGCTCACCCACTTAAAACCTATTTCAAGACTCCCATCAGGCAGTGTATTTGGAGTAAGTGTGAATACAAAGAAAATCATCTGTGGATTGAGAGCTGTTCAGTGAGCTCATACATTTTAATTTTTCCAAATACACATATTTTAGTCAAGTGTGTCTTGTTCTCAGAAAGAACCAGTTGAACTTACTGTATAACTACAGAGATGACAAGGAATTTTGCATAAAGCCGTGGTCCAGCTGATTTTTTTTTTCTTTTTGTCATTTGTGAATTGTATTATGTTCTTTTGAGTAGAAAAATGTGGCAAAAATATTGACAGCTTCACTCCAGTATGGATGAAAAGAGGCCTCCCGAATTGCCCCATGTCATATATTTATGTAATATTTAATGTGTGGAAAATGCAAATTTGAAATGAAATTTTCCTAGCACAAATTGGAGCATTAAAAATCATTGTGCCGTTTTACAGCATATTGTGTACACATACCTTCAGCTTTAATGGGGATTTTTTTTTTTTTTTTTGCCTTATTAACTGAAAAAGAAAATATTTTTCATTTGACATCATGCTAGTCATATACAGTATAAAATAAGAAAAGTAATTAATTGAAAAGTATTTACTAGTATTTTCAATCTGCTTTGTCTGGATAAGTTGCTCTTCTTGAAAAGAAAAACTATTTTCCTGTGCATTACCTCTCTCATTTTGCATTTTCGTTATGCTCACTGCTTTTTTTTAATCATGAGACCTGTGCAGACCTGTAGACATTTCTGTTACTGCTGTAAAATTCTCTTCAGCTTTTGTCTTGAACTGCTTCAAAAAGACCTCCTTATCTGTACTTTAAAGTGCTGTAATGCTCAACAAAATAGTGATGCTTAATTGTATGAAAAGTATTCTGAAGATGTTCACAATTTTGTATGTAGAATAAATTGCTTTTTTTTTTTTTTTTTGTACTTTCGAAATGCTTCTGGATACATTCAATGCCTCTGACAAAGACCTGAAAGTTGAATTAGTACCTGAAAGATGTTCGGAAAAGGATTTAGGGAGGAAACCGACAAGTATTGGGGCCATTTTGAACTTGATTAATAATCTTTCGTAAGTACAGTTCAGTGTGGAAAACATCAAGAGGCTGTTCTGTAGAGAGAGAGAGACTTGCCAAGCACTAAGTGGGACACGGAAGAGTGAAAACAATACTACAGAGGATTAATTATGTTGCTATTAGGAAAGAAGAGACTGCAAGAAGACTGAGGCTTGCCATGAAAGTGCCAGTGCCTTTTGACTCACAACTTCTTTTTATTCTCCAAAATGTGCGGTTTACGCTCAATGAGCCTTCATCAGAAACTAAAAAGATCCAGAGATGAAGAGAAACAAAGTCTCATTCATCTGTTATTGTGTTCCAACTTTACTGCGTAAGATCTGTGATCAATGACTGTTTGGATGAAAGAGGTTAAGAAATGCTCAAATGAGGAGAATGTTACTGCCAAATCAGGAGATGGAAATACAGGTGCAGTCGTATAAAAAGCTAAATTATAACTAACATGCGAAACAAAGGTTGCAATCTGATATTCAAAATATAAGATAAGCGTTGACCCTAAAACTACTTTTAGATGTATTTTGTCAGTGCAGTTTTATGTTCCAATTATGACTGCTAAATGATTTTTGGTTTGTTACTACTGTACATCAACCTGTGCTCAATATTTCACATTGTTCTGACAGTTTAAGGAATATGGATGTAAAATTTAAAGGAACCGGTCTCATGGCAAGCCATCGGACTTTCACAGTCAGTACTTTAATTGAACATAACTTGAGGCCAGAACTCATATTTCTTTTGCTTTCTTGATCTTTAGAGTCTCAAATGTGCTCCCTGCAGAGCTTAATTTTTTCAAATCAATAATGTATCGTCAAAGTTATTTATTCATTTGTATCTTCGCCAGTTATGGGCTTCTAATTAACAATTTCAATTATTGATATTGATCTCTGAAAGAGCTTGGTATCCATATCTTATGAAAAATACATGAGCTGAGATATGGACTTGGTTTTGTTTTGTGTTCTGTGAGATCCGCATGCTCGGGGCTAAGATCAGGCCACTTTGACTTTTCCTCTTTGAGTCTGTGTTGCCCTATGATGTGCTGCTAATATGGGGCCTCTTTCAAGGGCCCAAAGCGTCTGCTTGACATCATGTGATCTTATGAAAGTCTTCTGCTCTACCATCCTCTGATACCCCTTTTTTGTTGTTCTTTAATAACTAAGTTCAAAGAACAAGTTTCCTTAATAATTTTCTTTTGTCTCTCAGGCATGAGATGATGTCATGTACAATCCTAAATTTAAGATACTTTTGCTTCAGATACAAAATTAAAAAAATAGGAAGTTATTTTTTATATACAATATTAAGTGAGTTTATGCTTGCAACAAGAACAAATATGTTGGAAATGGTGTATGAAACTTCTTTTACCTATGAATAATGTTGATTCTTCTAAGCCCATTGGCAGATATTTTTCCTTTTTTAATCACAAATTTAAATTTTCAGAAAACAACACGTGTCATCATTGCATCTATGATGATTAAAGAATTTTTCGGCACCCCGGGTTGCCAGTTGGCGGACTACAGCATATTTTATTTAATTCATCGTCAAATGCGCTCGTTCCTGTGTGTGTCGTCAATCTGGCAACATGTGTGTGCGTCAAGTCTGAGGAGGAGGGGCCGAGTGAAAAAACCCTCTCCAATATTTTGAATTTGGACTGCGATACCTAGCTCAACCACTAGTTGTAATCCTACATACAGCACCTTTAAATTTTACATAAAACTAGCAGATACCCTGTCATTGTATGGCATTCATACTGTACAATGTCATTTGTTTGATTTTAATCAAATTTTCCTTTATTTCCAGTTGTAGTTGGGAAGGGAAAGGTGCTGATAAAATACAGTTTGCTCAGTCAACAGTGCTAAAAGAGACAAATAGACCTAATTAAGTGAGGTTAATGGCACTTTTGCCAGAATAAAGCAAGCATCACAAATACATTCAGCATGACAGATCCACAGGCCCGATCACCTGGAGGTGATCAAAGGTCAGACGTAGTCGCTGCATGGACAGGCATTGCTGTTGACACATTGGGAGAGGTGGTTGTGTGATTTGGATCTTCAGTTGAGGTCAGTCACACGTCGCAGGGAGCCCATGGTAGGGCTTGGACTGCCCCACTCGATGTACCTCCTGTATTCACCAGGGCGCAGGAAAAACTGGCGGCCAGTGTAGTTGGGGTGCTCGTGGAGGATCCAGTAGCCTTCCATGACATTAACTGAAGAGATGTGCCCATTGTGGAATCGCTGACGTAGATCAGGGCAATCTTCATTCAGCTCCATTGCCTGACCACCAAAATCGAAGCGCTCGAAGATCTTCATCCTGTAGTTTCCAGTGTACTGGGGAAGAAGTAATCAGTGTTATATAAAAAATAAAAATATTTATTTTTAGAAAAAGTTTTCTCCAAAAATGTAAGTCATTGTTGCCTGACATGGCAACATTGGATCAGCCAATAGTGTGAGTTTGGGGTGGGACTCTCTATTCAGCTGACCAATGGCAGATGAGGTGAGTGAGTGAGAAATCTGTTTGTTCTCATATAATATAAACAAATTAAACATCCCAAACTTTAAAGACAATTGAAAAAAAGAGGCAATTGCAAATTATTCGAAGAACAGTCATTATTTTCACAGAGCTAGTTTGTCATGCCCTAACCAGCATAATTAAACTCTTAACTTGCTGATGCAAAGTAAAAATGTTTTCCTATCACAATAAATTCTTTTTAAATAATTCTGTTTTCTGCTTCTATTGACTGACTGTACAGTACAGACTCACAGGAGGAACCATGCGGCAGGAGCGAATGCAGTCGTTAAATCCAGCCCAGTGCTGGAAATCAGGGTATTCACCCTTGGACAGTATGTACTGGTATCCAGCGTAGTTGGGCTTCTCATAGGCCACCCAGCTTCCACTTTCTATTCGGATGGAGTTGCAGCGAGAAAAGTGGGCCTGCATGTCAGCACAGTCTTCAGTGCACTCATAGTGACGGCCCTGGAACTTTTTGTCTTCAAAGAAAGTAATCTGTTGGATGGATGTAGAGAAAGAAAAATACAGGATTAGAGGTACACTTTAAGTCTGAAGTTTCACTTTTTCTTATTTCATCAGATTTTTTGTAAGAAGTTATATAGAAAATCTGAATAGATCTTTTTAATATTACTATTTGAAAAGGGAATATTTTATGGTCTGTGTTATTTTTTTTTTTGTCTTCTGTATGGCACCAAAGTCTACACTATACAGATTTAATCTTAAACATCTTAATCTTCTCTCTCGCTTCATTGTTGGAATGAATATTTTCTATAGAATATTTAAAGCAACTGAACATCTTAAGATGCTTGGAACCATGGCATTTTATAACAGAATAGGATGGATACAGTCAAGAACACTTTTGTTTTCTTTTTTTTTCTTTTTTTTACTAAGGTTAAACAAAGCTGAATTCAGGTAATTCATTATTTTATTTATAAAATACACTCCCTTAAAAAAAAAAAAAAGAAAAGAAAAAAAAAACTGTGACTGGTACAAAAGCTAAATGCTAAATGTTTCTACTGTATTTACCCCTAAATGGTAGACTACATATTAGTACATTAAGGGTTGGGTATGTATTATTACTTTAAAAGTACATATCTAAAGTGTACATATTAGTATCTTTTGAAAGGGTTTTGTATGTTTTTTTCTGAGAGTGTATCCTTAGTGTAAGCATGTACAAATATAACTCAGATTACCATATAATTCAAAGAAGATATTTATATACCAAATATCTTTTAATCCAGAGTGTTATTTTATCATGGTTTTTCAAAATGTATTATTTAAAAAATATTTACTTCTCCATTAAAAAAATAACAGCTGTTCTATTTATTAAAAAAAAAAAAATCATATTTATTTTGAAGAGTTTAAAGCATGCATATCCTAAAACCACAATGTATATCATTTACAAACACAATTTAGTCACTTACCTTGGCCATTGTGACTGTTCTCTGAGCAGACTAAACCATTTCTGAGGTCAGGACCTCTTTATAGACCCGGCATGGATCAGGGCTTTGTGTGTGACTCACAAAACTCTGTCTGGTCAGCAAAATGTGTTCTATAGAGTAGTTGCGACTGTAGTTCAGCCAGTGTGTGCCCCCCTTTGTGTCTTTGCAAGCTTTTTCTCTCTCTCTCCCTCTCCAAAGACAGCACCACTGCACTTTTCAGTGCTTGACAAAAAAATTTGCAAACTCTGCTTTTAGTTGCTTCAGGGCTTTACATGTAAATGCCATGAACTGGCAGTGACACATAAATGAAGATAAAATGCTAATATGAAACTGGGATATGAAGTGATTTCATTGAAATTGTCCTCTCAGCTTAGCACAGTTCTTTTTTTATCAGCTTGATTTATGGTTTGGAATGAGAAATGAATTCTTCATCCACATCAGATTGTTGAGTTTGGCTTGAAACTGACATGCATGTCTTCATTTTGATGTGTACTGGGCAATGGATCAATGGATCCTTATTCAAAAAGCAACTGGCAAGCTGAAGAAACTTTCTGTTTCCTACGCTACCAAATAATTCAATGTGTCATGAAGAAAAGCTAGCATACAAGAACCATTTTAATCAGTTTTAAAGTCTTTAATGGTCATAAAAAAAGACACAGTTTACATTAAACTGCTCCTCATTCTCCTAAAGGAGCCAATCATGGGGTTCATGCAACCCCATTCGCTGCAGGTTCTGTACTCTCCGGGCCGCAGGAAATACTGACGGCCTCTGTAATTGGGGTGCTCGTAAAAGATCCAGTAGCCCTCCATACAGTTAGAGGAGTAGATGCCGTGGTGGCCAAAACGGTCGTAGACATTGGGGCAGTCATCTGTGAACTCCATCATGTGTCCATACATTTGAGGTCTGTTGTAGATTCTCATGCGGTAGGCACCTCTGTACTGTTGTGTGGGGAGAAAAACAGCAGTTAGGACTTTAGAGGAATCAATAATCAGGGCAACGCTGAGACATTTGAGAGACCAGTTGTCAGAACGTTTGGGAGAAAACCTTGAACATTCTTGATGTCGCTGTTGAGACTGAGCCTTTGAACATGACTTCCTGCTGTAAACGTGCAACTTTCAAAGATTTGCAAGTAGACGTTTAGTCATTTTTGTTGAACAAACTCTAGTGACAGTGTCATGATTCTTCCACTGCCAAAAACAGAGATGAATGGAATTATGATGAGCTGCGCAGTCATCTGAGTGTGTCTTGCTCCATTTCAAATAACTAAATCTCCTGGTGGACCTGTGAACCTGTTTTTTTTTTCCCCTGCATAAATGAATTACTTCAAAGGGCTCATTGATTGACGTTGCTTTTTTTAAAAAAAAAAAAAAAGGTGTCTAACTGCGTGAAATAAAACACATCAGTTTGATTGACTTACTGGGGGGAACATCTGACAAGATCTGATACAACTGTTGAAGCCCATCCAGTGGTGAAAGTTAGGATACTCCCCACGGCCCAGGACGTACTGATAGCCCATATAATAGGGCTTCTCATAGGCCACCCAGTGACCCCCCATGACCCGTATGGAGTTGCAGCAGTTAAAGTATCTAAAGGTGTCACTGCAGTCAGCAGAGCACTCATAGGAGCGCCCCTGGAAGTTGGCGCCTTCATAAAAGATGATCTGATGACAGAAGGAAAGAGTATGTTACCAAGGAACAGAGGAATAATCTTTGGAAGTGGTGAATGAATATGCTAATTTTGTCCAGTCTTATGTGAAAGTAACATAGAAAGCTGTAATGGCTAAACTTCCACGGATGATCTTCTATTCTTCTATCTAGTTTGACTTTTAAAGTTCATTTCAGACTATATGGTCTTCAGGTTGTTCCAAGTCAGGGTGAAGCTCATGTCCCTAATGTAGCAAATAATGTCTTGTCAAAATACCAATTCTAAACATTAAGCATCACTCTAACTAGAAGCTACAACTGTCAGCGCCTACCTTTCCCATGGCTGCAGAGCAGGATGTCCACGCCTTTCTGCCGTACTGCCATCGAGGTCCTGGTGGACCTTTTATACTCTTCTATGGACGTATACACACTACTGTCAGAAGCACGTCACAGAAACCAGAGTTTACCTTTGAAAACATCACAGACCTTTCCATTATTCTTTTCTCTAAAGACAACTAAAGCCACACTCCCATTATTCCCGAATGCTAGAGTTTACCTATACAAATTCCCCTCACCTCATGAGCCTTACCAGCACACCAAGCCTTGTTCACCCATGACCTTGTGATCTGCTCTTTTCACAACTGGCCACAAAAGGATCAGGAGGCATTATAACAGGCCTTTCTGTATATGGCACAATGTGTAGTAAAAAATGGCATGTAAACAAATTTAACAGAATGCACAAGTTTCATTTGATTTAAATCAAAGTTCCCTTTAAGTAACCCTAAAACAGTAAGTTTTCAAGCTCGGGTTCATGGACTCCCAGATAGGCGACAGGGGGATGCTAGGAGGCTTTCAAATTTTGAGAAGAAAAGCTTATATACCTGTCAAAATTAACATGTTAATTAATCAGTTAATCGAGATGTATATTAATCAATATATATATATATATATATTATATATATATATATAATATATATATATATATATATATATATATATATATATATATATATATATATATATATTAATATTTAAACAATTTGTTTAAGTATAACATAAAAGTCTTGAAAATGCCAATTAAAAATGTAAAAAAAAAAAAAATGGACAAAATGGATGATTAAAATAAAAATGATTATTAAATGAATAAGAAATATTTCAGGTTCTGTACTACTTCTAGATTACTCTACATATCTACTAATCTCTACTAAATCACTGTTCAGCTAATAAAGAAATTTTCCCAATTTTTAATTTGGAAAACTTTTAAAAATCCAAATTTCCCTTCACATTTTCCTTACATTTGTTCATGTGAACTGCACTCCTGTTTTACACAGTGTCGAGACCGCAGATAAAGCAAACGTTCATCACAGGTTTTTGAAATCCATATATGGCAGAATTTGTTCTTTATAGCTTTGTTTTTTGATGTCATCATCAAATATGCAATTACAGAGAAACACAACTGTCATGTTCTGTTTAGATTGAGGCAAACCAGCTGGCCAGACATTTTGTCAACCGGTTGGTCTGGAGATTTGTATTGAATTATTCATTTTTAAATATTAATCACAGAGCATTTAAGAGTGGTACATTATAGTACATCTGGTGTCTATTTTTCCTGCCGTGTGCGTTTCAGCTGCTCATCTAAGTGATTCTGACACTATTGATTGTTCTGGAATGTGTTGACATAACCTTCGACAATATGTTGCCTTCTTTTGCTTCCATAGCCTGAAGAGTCGCTCTGATGCAAGGTCTTCATAAGGCTGTGTTGAGGTGGGTCATACATTTCATGTGTTTGTTTTTGTGTTATTGTGTGATGGTTGTTTCAAATCTAGGACAGTCGACTCGCAAGCAAACCCCTCAGCTGACAGGCAAAAGGCCAAAAAGTGTTGGCCTTGTGTTTCTATTCTTTTCAAAGCTGAGCTTCACTCTCCACATCTCTCCTTTCATCAAGATGAGGAGCAACGCTCTGTTTTGTGTATTGTTTTTTTTTTTTTTCTTGCTGGTTTTACTCCAGAGAAAGGCAGCTTTTGTAAAACAATAGCCACACTGTTCTTTGATAGCCACTCTGGCATCATTTTAAAATGCAGCTCAGAGAGTGTGAGAAGTTGCAGTTATCACTTTGTTTCTTTATCTGTCAATGGCTTGAGCTGACAGTCACAAATATTATTAACGTGTCATATCTCAAATATGTAAAAAGTCTAAAGATTGATCTTCAGAGATCACACTGAAAATCTATTTTAAACCTGGAGATGAACAGAAAGTTTTAGGATTTGAAAAAATTATAACAAAGAAACATTATGACATCAAATGAATGATTAAAATTAAATTATTATTATTAAATGAAGAAGATATATTTAAGATTCTGTTCTATTTCTAGAGCACTTAACTGATAAGCAAATTTATGACATTGAACATTTTACCTACATTTTTTATTTATTTTAGACAAAATTAAAGTTTTAAAGCAGAAGGTGGATAAAAAGCCGATATCTCAAGAAATTCTGAAATTCATTTCAACTTTTGAATGTAATATTTCCACTCAAAATTTTATACTGGTGCTGTAATTTGTACAATAAAATTTTTGTAAATACACTACATGTCAAAAGTGATTTTTCAGCAGCAATTACTCCAGTCTTCAGTGTCACATAATCCTTCAGAAATCATTCTAATATAATGCTTTGGTGCTCAATAAAAATAGTTGTTATCATACATGTGGTGTAATCAGATGGAATAATGGATGTTAAAAAATTTGCTTAGCTCCTAGTTCCTCACAGGAATAAATTCCATTTTAAAATATGATAAAATTGAAAAGTTATTTTAAATTGTAATATTATTTCACAAAATTACTGCTTTACAGTATTATTAATCAAATAAATGGGGGGGGGGGGGTCATTTAAAAAAAATTGCATTGCCACTAGTGGTCTCAGACTTTTTTGACCCAATTGTATAAATGATTGACTATGGTTATATCTTTTGTGAGAAATTGTCTTTTAATCTAACTTTCGGTCTCCTCCTCTTCTCAGCTTTTTTCTGGGCTTAGTTAGCGATTACTGTACCACATGTACTCTACACTACAGGAATGGTTCTCTCACATCACAGGCTTGCAAATAGTAATCTTGAAAGCACTACAAGACATTTCATCCCCACACGGGGCGAAATACTTCAAATAAGCCCAAGCTTTCTCTCTTGGTTCCCCCTGGAGAACAAAAAGCCAACACTTAAGATCTTTTGCTGCCTCTCCGGTTGAGAGAGCCGAGGAGAGAGAGAGAAATGGAGAGAGTTGCTTTGAACAGAGACAGAACCCAACAGTACAGTTATCACATATTATTTTTATTGTGAGGTGAAACAATGTGACCCTGGACCACAAAACCAGTTATAATGGTCAATTTTTCAAAACTGAGATTTATACATCAGCCGAAAGCTGAATAGATAAGCTTTCCATTGATGTATGGTTTGTTAGGACAATATTTGGCTGAGATATAATTATTTTAAAATATGGAATCTGAGGGTGCAAAAAAAAATCTAAATACTGAGAAAATCGCCTCTAAAGTTGTCCAAATGAAGTTCTTATAAATGCATATTACTTATCAAAAATTAAGTTTTGATTTATTTATGGTAGGAAATTTACAAAATATCGTCTTGGAACATGATCTTTACTTAATATCTTTGCATGATTTTTGGCATAAAAGATCATTTTGACCCATACAATGTATTTTTGGCTTTTGCTACAAATATACCCGTGCTACTTACGACTGGTTTTGTGGTCCAGGGTCATTGACAGCCTCCATTTATTTACAATGAGGTCCAAAAAAATCTCAGACCGATAATTTATTAATTATCAGCATAAATGTTTTGTTATAAATTTACTTCGTTAGTAACCTAGAAATAGTCCAGAATGTTAAATATTTCTTATTCAGTTTGAGTTATATGTATTTTTATTATATTTATATTTTCTTTTCTTTTTTCTACGTCTAAAATCCTTAAACTATTTCCCTGCTTTCAGTTTGGTCTCAGACTTTTGTTCAGTAGCTATAAACCTGGCTATTCTTTTAGTTCATTTAGAAACTTAAAGGATTTAGAAACTCTGACAAAAAAGAACATGGTCTAATTTAGTGACATTACAGGAAAGGCTAAGAAGACTCTTTTAATGCTTGATAGACAAAATGGAAAACAAATACACTGTTAGTTTCTTGATTATGGCATTAAATTGGACTTGTATGTATAATCTAGAATTAGGCAGCACACAGCACCCATGTAAACATAATTCATATTTATTATTTCAGGGTTGAAGACAATATGCAGTGGACTTTGCAGTCCCAGATATGAATATTTAAAGAAGCCATCGGTGTGGGTTCTGATACAGAAAATGTGTAATTTCAAGTACTTTATGGTTCTAGGACAAAAGCTCTGCCCTAGTGAATGGCAGCTGCCGCTTCTTTCCAATTAGCCTTGTGAGTTTGTAAGAACGGGCCTTAATCTGCTGTTGAAGACGGTGTGATGTTGCTGGGTGAGCCAGAGCCTCATGTGTGAGGGGGAGGAAGACGAGGGCCCCTTTGCTGAGAGATCATCCTCCTGTTGTTGTGCGGAGCTGCAGACGGGCCCTGTCTGTCCCTGCCAGCGCACAAGCCTCGCTATCGGCTGCGCCAGACGGTGCCTACGCTTGCCGGCCACTCTGAGAGCATGCCAGGGACGGCTTTGTGGAGATGTGTCTGATGTGCTCCATCTTTTGTTTTGGAGGATAATTAAAAGAGGAAATAGTGGTGGAATATACACTGAAGAAGGAAGGGATTGGGGACGCTTCTGAAGCCATTCAAATAATGGATGTGGTTATTATTTTAGTTTATACTTTGTTTACATGTTTTGTGTCTCTCTCTCCTTCGCTACACTCTATTGGGTAGTTTTATAAAACTTTTCCTTAGAGGGTCTAAAGATGACTTTAACCCCAGATTTCACCTAACATATGTGCCATTCATTCATTCATTCATTCATTCATTCATTCGTTCATTTATTCATTCGTTCATTTAACACTGCATAAGTTTGAAAATGAAACATTTGAAATGTTTTTTATTTTAATGTTTTGTAAATTAATCTCGTACTCACCCAGGCTGAATTTATTTGATTTATTTATGAAATGCAGTGAAACAGTTAACTAATTTTACAATGTAAAATAATGCTTTTTCTATTTTAATATATTTTAGAATATAATATATTCCTGTGATGGTATAAATTAATTTTTAGCAGCTATTATTTCAGTCTTTAATATCACTTGATATTTCAGAACTCATTCTAATATGCTGATTTATTGCTCAAGAAACATTCTTTTATTATTATCATTGTTAAACATTTTGCTGCAATAAATAACAAAATAGCTGATTTTGATGTCATTTTATATAATGGAATAATTTTTAAAATGTTTAGTAGCTATTGAGATATTTCAACATATATAATTGGTATTTATTTAAATGTTATTATAGATAATACTTATATCAAATGTTATTAAATATATATATTGATATTGAATTTGACAAATTGTGCTTTTTACCAGTGTTATTTATCAATTTTTACATTTAATTTATTAAAAATAAAAAATATATATAATTTTTTATTGTCATTCTGGGATCAGGAAAAAAGTAAATAAATAAATCAAATTTTCTTTAAGGGTTTTTTAACCTTGTTGTACACTTTGATTATGCTCATGCATTCTAATGGCCACCTTTTTTTTCCTAAATTCAGGTGGTCCTCATCTTTTAACTATTCTTCAAAACTTATCCCAGATTAACATGCTCAGATCCAAAATCAAACATGAGTATGCATTATGGGTTACTGGGTTTGTCTTCCTCACATCTCCTTTTCAGATGAAACAGAGCGGTCCAGGTAAAGACAACCCTCTCACGTGACGTTCCCCCCACCGTCCCATGGCTCAGAGTTTAAAGAGTAAGTTTCTTTTGTGTGATCTGCCCTCATCTCAAAACAGTCTCTGTGTTTACTGACACATGACAAAGACAAAAAAAAACAAAAAAACAGATCTTTTCATCTCCTCTTTTAGAAGGAGGAATCTCCTTACAATGCATCCGTGTGTTTAAGGCAGAGGCTGGCAACAACACACGCAACTTCAATAGAGCGCCTTGAACACACGGGGAAAAGGTGCACCTGAGCTGCCGATCTACCCCAACCTTTCTACAGCCTTAAATATATAATCACATATGATGCCATTTTTTGCTTCTTCAAATTTGGCATCAAAGTAAATGTGTTCTGACAACAGTTAGTGACAAGGGCTCTAAAGGAAAAAAGGAAAGTCGGCCGTACCACACCGTATCAATTATTGATCGTGCAGCTCTCGACCTGAAAGAAAGATAGAGAGCATTGTCATAATGAAATATGTGATTTTTTTTACAAAATCAAAAAAAAGAATAGATAAAGGTCGTCCCATTGTTCTGAAGACTTATGAGTTTGACTGACAGCCTGCAAATTCTCTTCGTTCACTCATAAAGGAGATCAAAAGACAGTTCTTCTCTTTGCCCAAGGCCACTTGCAATTTATTTAGAAGCCCTGCGCTTGTGTCCCAGCAGGTATCACTGCCGAACCAAGCCACTCAGGATAATCACAACTTTAAGCCGTCTCTCCTCCTCGCTTGCTTTCTTTGTCAAATTAATGTAACTGAGAAGCTGGTTCAGTTTCTTAGCTTTAACAATGACAATATTTTGAAATCATCTATTATTTAAATAACAAAACTTATACAAATAACAAAAATTATAATGTACAGTGGGGACCAAAAGTCCACAGATGCCACATTAGAAAATCTAAGATTCAAAATGTAATTAAAACCAGGAGAAATTCAGCCTGGGTGAGCATGAGATTTCTTTCCAAAACATATTTCACACATTTCAGATTCTGCACTATTTGTAGGTCAACATGTGACATTGATCATGTGATCTCCTTTCAGTGCTCTGGATCATTTCAAATCATGCCGAAGAACATGATCATCAGATTTAAAAGGAAGTTCATACAGATCAAATGCTCCTGTCAAACCAAAGTAAGACATTTGTGTTACTTTTCACTCAAACTGTTGTTATGCTTGTAATATAATCTGTAATAAAAATGTAAAATTAAAAACTTCATTAAATGAATCATTTCCACCTTACATAAACTCTTGACAAATGCTGGATACATTGCGTGCATAAAATCTCTATTTTATTTATAACTTTGAAAAAATAAAACAGATTATTGGAGTACATTTAACAAGGAAATGCTACTATAAAATGTCATGTTTCAGTGTTAATTACCTTTCTTTGTAACCGTGAAATTTACTAGTAGTTTCTGAGGGAAAATTATTTCTCTCTCTCTCTCTAATATATATATATATTGTAGTTACAGTACCATAATTGATTGAGAAAGAGTGCCATTGAGCACATGAGTACAAAAAAATATGCAATCGATGGTAGTGGAAGAAGCCACTCTGCTTTGTAACCAGAAATAAATAACACTGTTTATTTCAAAGGGACGTAGCAGTTCTCGTGAGCAGCGGAAGGCTTGAAGAAAAATAGGGCATTCATATGGGAGCAAGTGAAGGCATGAAGAAATAAAAGAAAGTAGAGAGCAGTGTGAAATTCCTTTTGAGTGGTTTGAAATGAAGTAGCGTTTGAAATGAAATGTTTTGTTCACCTTCGTGCTGGTGCACCATATCTCTAAAGAGTGTTTGAAAAACCTTACGCATCACATTAATAATACACAGGAGGACGCTTAATGGGGTGTGTGGCTCGTCCCCATATCGATAATGATGATGAAAATGTTTCCCTTTTTTTAACACCCAAACGTGCTGCACAGATTAAACTCTGTTCAGTAAATGCCTTCAGTCTGGTTAAATTAGAATGACATAGTGTGGCAAAGTGATAACAAGATACACTAAACGAAAAAAAAAAATTAATAATGATAAAAATAAAGTCTGGAGCATGTAATTTTTAAATAGTATTCTTGATTTTCTTTTAGTAGTATTCTTGATTTTTTTTTTTTTTTTTTTGTTGTAATTTTTGTTATTTTTATTTTTTTTTTTTTTTTTTTAATATTGATAATATTGTTATTATAGTAATTGTGACCTGGCCAATTATTGATTAACGTCATTGTATTTTTATTGTGTTTGTATGAGGCATGCAATGTAAGATTGATGTGAGAATGCAGAGACTTTAGACTACATATTAAAGAATGCTAATTACATAATGAAGTTTATAAGGTTAGAAGAATACATAATGACTAAATAATTCTTAAAATGATGTAATCAGTCACATCAATCTGCTGCTGCATCGTTTGAACACTTCAAACAGTTTCCCTTTCACACCACTAGAGTGCAGTAGAGCTTTATATGTGCTCCCCGCTATCCCTCCCTCCACGCTCTCTCTCTCTCTCTCTCTATTTGTAAAATAATTCCTGGAAGAAGTGTGCAGACAGAAATGTATTTACTGGCTGTGTCATCTCTCTGTGCTCTAAATCCTATCAGCTGCAGCAGGTGCTGCGCTGGGCTCAGGTCGTTTTAAACAGCTGCTGTGAGGGAGCTGACCTGGAGCACAGGCCATTCATACACACAAATACACACAAACAAAAATATGTGCACACACATGCACATAATGTAAAAGCCTTTTGTTCTGGTGACGCAATATTCTGGTGTGTTGCATGTTGGGATATACGCGGACACGAGACTCTACGTTAAACTTTTAATAGACGCTTGAGAAATTATATATATATATATATATATATATATATATATATATATATATATATATATATATATATATATATATATATATATATATATATATATATATTACAATTCGCAGCAATCGTGTTTATTTCCAAGAAATGCTGATGCTGATAGCGTAGGCTAAATTAGGCTACGTCATAATTATTTAAATACAAGGAATAAAATTAAAAATAATTTCTATTACAACGGAGCTTAAGTCAGTAGCACCATATAATTTTTGACAGAAATGAAAACGAAGCTGTGTGGTCATTGATGTTTACCAATCACCCAACTTTCTAAAGTTTGAAAAACTCAACTCAAACAAAAACTCAATTAAAGAGATTTAAAAGTTGAGAGTTTTGACAATTAGGCTACGTGATTTGGGACCTTTTAACAGTGTGTTACATTGTAAAGACATTAGGGTTAAATTAAATATTTTGATAAGGTACCTCCAAATGAGACAAAATATTTTACACAACCCAGTTTTGAGTATACTTTTTAATTTTACATTAACATATTTTTTAAATAATAAAAATGCTATATCTTTGTATGTCAGAAAGAGTAGTAGGCTATGTTAGTATGCTATTTGGTAGTGTAGTCTATTACATTGTTGTCACATGACCTCATATGCGCATATGTAAAACCTTTTTTTGGTGCTGCAATATTGCATGTTGGAATATGAGAACATTTGACATTTGTTATTTGGTTTTGAACTGTATGTTAAACTTTTAATAGACACCTGAAAATAATATATAAATATTAATAATTAAATTTAATATTTATTACGATCATAGATCATGTTCAAACATTATTTCCAAGAAATGCTGATACTGACATTGAAATTATATCACAGTTATTTAAATACAGAGATTAAAATAAAAATTAAACATTTTTTAATAGAAAATCTTAGAAATAAAAAGTAAGCTTTGAGGGAATTGGCTATATAGTATGTTCAATGGATTGTATAGCCTACTGTTGTTTACCAACAATAGTCTACCAATTTTCTGTAGACAAAAACTCCATTAAATAGTTTTAAATGTTGTGAGTTGTGACAGTTGTGGGATTTAGGACCTTTTTACAGTGCATTGCATTGTAAAGACTGTTGTTCCTCACAGCCTTGTTTTCATCAGCATTAAATTTATCTTTACCTAATCTATTCTTTACCTCCAAAGTTGAGACAAAATATTTTACACAAACCAGTTTTGAGTATACAATTTTTAATTAACATTTATGTTTAAAAAATATATATATATATATTTCTGTATGACAGAAATAGAAGAGTAGTATTTTAGTATGCTATTAGGTAGTGTACTGTTGTCACATGACCTCACTCCATTTGTTACATGACCTCATAACATTGCATGTGCAATTCAGTGAATGTGGTGTCCAAAAAGATCACTTTAGGTAAGTTGTTTGCTTTTTAAATCTAATTTTATGAACTTTGTGGATTTCAGCGAAACTATTACTGCATTGTGGTATGTTGTATGCCAGAGATTGTGTTTTCCCATTTTTGCCAAAGGTAATAGGTGATTTGGTTATTCCAAATACAGAGAAAATGAACATATTGTGCATTAACTGCTGAAATAGTAAGAGTAGTATGGTAGCATGCTAATTCTTTTGGTTTTGCTACTATAATTTTCTTGGCTTTAACATACTAATGGCTTTGGGAGATTATGTGAGCGTCCTCAGATTTGTTTCCTACCTTAGGAAATGCTTTCATAAAAAAACATTATCCCTGTTATTTTGATAAATGCAACTGCGATGATTGTTTTAAGAGTTGTAACGCTTTCATGTCATTTGAAAGACTGACACCGGTCCGGGTCATGACTGTGTGTGTAAGCAGAAGCTGAGTCTCAGTTGGTGAACTGGTTAGAAGTTTGAGATTGCTTGAAAGGCCTGAAGAATCAAGAGCGACTTGCAGCAGCATCCCTAGAAATGCCTGCAGGTCCTCAGAGAAGATCACCAAATTAAAAAAGGCAGGGAAATAACACCAATTCCCACCATCAATACCGTGGTTCTTATTCTTTTGCTTTTAACTTTTGTTTTCCCCTTCTTTCGCTCTCTCTCTACTCCCATCACACTGTTGTTTTCTTAGTATGTTTTTCTCTCGTTCTGCCTTTTCTGTCGCTGAGCACTGCAGCCACTTTCAAAGGCTCGGCTGTCACGCGCTGGCTTTGAGAGCTAGTTTAATTTTTAACGTAGATGTTGTCAGGGTGCCGTCAGCTGTGACTGACAGGTTCGTCCCAGAGCAGCCCTGCTTGGCAGGCTGGCGTCTTTTGTCAGAGGGAGCGAAGAGAAGCAACAAAGAAAGGAGAAGAGGAGGAAAAAACACACATAAATAAAACACCCACTTAGACTTTTCAAAAGAGATTCAATTAAACCAAACTTAACGTTGAGCTTTTTCATATATGGAAATGGACTTGATATTTCCTTTTGTTCTAAAATGGAGATCCAGTTCAGAGCATAACTCGCTTGGAAAAGCGGAGAAGAAAACGTGATAAAACATAGGTGGAGATACGAGTGCTTTGCAATATATAATATGAGCAAAAAGAAAAGAATCAACTTAATGCAATAGAATCTTGTGAAGTGACCAGAAGGGACTGAATATATCATCCACTCCTCTAGATATCTGTTTTGCTATATTTATCTAGATAGCATAAAAACCATAGGATTAGTAGCTACTTGAGGCTATTTGAGCATCAACCGAGCTGACACAATACATCATGTGCTTACATAAGCAGTTATATACATGGCCTTAGATGATCTTTCTGCAGACTCGAAAGAATCTTAGAAGTGTGTTTGAAGAGTTCAAATGCAAGTGCTGTCTGAAATTTTCTTCTAAACTTAGCATTTTTATCAGGCTCCAATGTTTAGGTTTAGTAATTTCACTTTAATGGCAATGTATAAGTCATTTTCTATGCCATTAAAGTCAAATAACTGAACATAAATATAGGAGCCTGATAAAAAATGCTAATTTTTAGAAGAAAATTTCAGACGGCACTTAGAGGCTTTTGCATCTGAACTCTTCATTTGCAGATAAATTTCTCTTTTTTTGTCCGGCGAGATGAAGACATGAGGCTCCTCTAATGCAAACACTGAGTAGGACAGTCTTTGGAGTGTCAGGATTCTGACAGGACCGCCGTGAGCCAGTTCATCTCTGTGCATGTATCCACACTAGCCATAACTGTTTGAGAATGAAGAGTTCACAACTGCACTCAAAATGCAAACAGTCTAGAGTTGTCCTTGCAACATGGGATTTGAGTCATTTCACAGTTATTTTAATCAAAACCAAAAGCCACAGAATGTAGTTTTTACTGGCTCTTTTGAAATTCATTTTTGTTGGGTTCTTTTAGAGCAGTGTGGATTCAGTGTGGTTTGTGATGCTGGTTGAAATTATTCTTTTATGAAAAATAACTACAGTGCATGTCTTTTTTCACCCAGCTGTATTTATTTATATTTTTATGTCGCTGATTGCTCCTTACATACCATTCTATGAAATTTCAAACAAAGGATAGGTCACTTCAAGGCTTTAGAAAAATGATGGCTGCAATAAAAAAGGTCATTTCTTTTTGTTTTGTGTCATTTTATGTTGCATCCTTTATTTGTTCAATAGTTTGAGGTTGGTAAGATTTTTATAGGTTTTTGTTTTTAAGCTTATGCTCACCAAGCATTTTATTTTTTATGAAAAATACAGTAAAAACAGCGATACTGTGAAGTAATATTACAATATAAAATAGCTGTTTTCTATTTTAATTGATCAAGATATTCAAATATTAAATGTATTAAATATGATAGAAATATTACTATAATAAATATTTATTAAAATGTAATCAGTGATGAGAAACTGAATTTTCAGCAGCCATTACTCCAGTCTTAAGTGTCACATGATCATTCAGAGGCACCTCAAAGTTGGTGTTAAAGTTGAAAATTGGAAGCTGTCACATATAAACTTTATAAAAAAATCCTTAAAAAATCAGTTTAAAAGAACAATACGTATTCGAAATAGACATTTTTCTAACTACTGTATGTAAAAATCTTTACTGTAACTTTTGATCAGTTCAATGCATCCTTGTTGAATAAACATATTAATTTCTTTTTTTTTTTAATCTTACTGACATAAAACTTGTATGTCTAAAAGGGTACAACAGACTTTCAGGTTTTGGTCAAGTTCTTGCAATTTTGGCACATCTTAATACATTTCCACATTAAATTATTTTAAACTTTATTGCTAGAACAAAATTTTAATGTGAGGGGTCTTTTTGCCAGTTTTGGGGGCCACACATGATGCCTGAGTGTCTAGCACCCTGTCTGGGATAGGTGTACATTTTTCCCCTCTGCCAGCATCTTTTTAAATAAAAACACATATTGCATTTGATAACGTCTTGACATTTGACAGTCTGTTCAGACCAATCAAATGAAGCAAACTTTTTTTTTCTTTGAGCCGTCTAGCAGAGCAGCATTGGGGAAAAATAGTCCTGTCACTCCTCAGAAGCCTATCAAAGACTGCCTTAGCCACAGCGATCAACTTCTGATAGCACTGCTGCCGCCCCCTTTTTTATTTATTCATTTTATTTATTTATTTTGTAAACCAGCCTGTTGAGACATCACAGCTAACGTCAGAGCTCAGCCATGATGGGATGAAGTGTCCCACTTTCCTCAGAGAAGCGCTGGGTTGTTTTTGTATCACGGATGGAGGGAAGCGATGGTGACACTCTGTCAGTTACGACAGAGCCAGAATATCAGGGAAACAGGACGAAACCGCTTCCTGGTCATCACCTTGCACCCTCATTATCAAAGTAAAGCATGGATCGCATTATGTATGTGAGTTTCTCCAGTGAGGGTACTCTTAAAAGAAGCAACAAAGCTTATAGTCTCCATGGTTACATAATTTATAGCAGCCAAATTCAAACAAAATTTAACACATTGCCATTCATCTAAGGCCACGTGTATAAGAGCACAGTTAACTCCAAAGTAATAAATTAATAACACTGCACCAGGGTATTATGGGATATGAGCATGTTTAATGATTCTGTTTGACAACAAAAGGAAAGTGTCTGAATCCCAGTGAGTCACCAGCGCCTTTCTTTTCTTTTGCTACACTATAAGCCTGTATGTACAGTTGTTAGATGATATGATAAATACCATCATAAAACGGATAGTTCTGGTCCTGGATGACTAGTCAAGACCTAGCTAAAATGGGCCATCTTAAAATAGTAAAAGCTTTGATAAAAAACACTTGTTCATCTTGCTACTATGCATATCATCGTGTTATTGTATGTGTGTCAGGAACTGCATATTTTGTTGCCACCAAATTTGGAATCATTAAAAAAAACTGTTTCTTATGCTCACCAAGGCTACATTTATTTGATTAAAAGTACAGTAAAAAGGAATTGTGTGCCATATTGCTACAATTTAAAATAATTGTTTTATTATTAGTATTTTAATTCCATAAGAATAGATTTAATATATTTGTTCCTGTGTTCAGCAAAACTGTCATTTCTCCAGTCTCCAGTGTTAAATGATTCTTCAGAAATTGTTCTAATATGCTGATGTGATGATTTTGTGCTCAGTAAACATTTATTTTTATTATCAATGTTTCAAAACAAAATGTTTTTGGATGTTTTACGTGCGTTGCATGTTTTTTTTTTTTTTTTAAGATTTTGTTAGGAATAGTTAAAAAAAGAACAGCATTTAATATACAATATTTATGTTTTTTTGTGTTATTTTTGGTGTTTTTTTGTGTGTGTTTGTGTTTATAAAAAAGATACCATGTTTATATATACTTATATATATATATATATATATATATATATATATATATATATAATGCTTGCTGTAGATTTTTTATATTTTGACTTTTAATTTCTAATTATCTTATTAAAGTTAGAAAAGAGTCCTCCCTGTTGGTTTTTTTCAGATATCAGTTTCATAATTTGTTTTCAGACTTGTCTTTGATTCACTTTTTGTATCATTGAACTAAGAATATTAAATGTGGTAAGGTAGTAGTATTATTCACTAATCAGCAATTCAGCAGTAGCACAAGCTTATGCCGCGCAGCTGAGTCAGTGCACAGCAACACAGAGCACAACTAAAATCTCATGCAGTCAGTCAATATTGAAGAGATTTCACTGGAATTCACATCAATTGCACCTTCTTTCTTCATATGAAAGGGCCTCTGTTGAAAACAAAAAAATATGTCAGAACAGAACCCCCCCCCCAACCCCAAACAAAAACATCTGGACTTCCACTTATTACAGATTGTGAGTCAGGAGGCAGGTGTCGAGTTTTTGAGAAATTATTTGAGTGTGTGTGTGTGGAAGACAGATTTCTATTTCTCACTTGTAAAGCCTCTCACTTAGAACTCGCTTGGAACACACAACAGATAAACAAACCTTCACATTTCAAAAGGAAACTCTCAGACGTGGATCTGTGATTCTTTTTTCATCATCACTGTTCTCACTTATCATGAAAGGCAGCTTTCGATGTCAGTTCGATAATAGACAGCCCGTCTATTCACCGTGCGTTCTTAAATACTGCCGAGTTGCAGCCGTGTACGATGGAGAGCGGACGTTTCTTGAAGGAATGACGCAGAGCAATTCTTCCTCGTCTTTATTCTTTTTTTTCCTCTGGATGCTTTGACCTCTTCTTTGCACCAGGTGTGGGTTTCCTTGATCCCCCTCTTCCTCTATTTGCAGTGCCCCCACCCTCCGCACCCCCTGGTATGAATGATTCACTTCGAGAACAAGCGCTTTCCCTCCCCAAGAGTGTGGAGCACGGTGAAAAAGCCATGCAGCAGAGCCAAAGCTCCACTCTGATCTCGCCATGTTGTGTAACTCTTCAGAAAGCCAATGTTCCTAACTCATACTCTGTCTTTTTTTCCCCGACTGTAATGCTCGGTATTGACTGTTTATGCTTTTTAATGTTTGTGGAGAGGGCCTGGGGCTTGCAATGGGGGGAACCGTTCTTCTTGACACACTTAACGCCCCCGTAGTGAACTCTCGCTCCCAGCACTCCTGGAAGTACAGAGACCCCATCACCAGCCGGGAGTGGGTATGAAAGCCAGCACCCGCCGTGCCGCTCGAGAGAGATCACCCAACGCACGATTAAGACGCTCAAAAGGCATTCTTTCACACAAAATATTTACACAACAACCCCCCTCCCTATCAAAGCTGCAGAGGCTCTCTTCTGCTGCGCTTTCTTTGGGGAAGTTTGAGGGCACTGGAGATAGATAAAGAGAGAGAGTGAAAGAGTGAGCATGCACAAGCTCGCAGAGGGCACACTTCGGTCATATTAAGCAAGGAACAACTCTGTCTCATTCTTTTTGTCTGTCCGACTCTTTTACGCTCTCTCGCGGTCTCATGTGAGCGACAGCATGGAAATATTCTTGGATCGAATCTGCCAATAAATGTATGCGGGTCAGCGTATAAACGTCAGGGTTGCTGTGGTGTTATCTCAGAAATCCATTCCAGCTGGAGTGTTTACAAATATCTTATTTTAATAGACTGGTTGACATTTATTAGATCGAACTGACATAAGTGAATGTGATTTCTAAAAGATCTTTTTTTAAAGGATAGATTACAACAGCTACATACTTTTTTAAAATTCTTATTTTTAAAAATGCTAAACTAGACTTTTTAACCTCTATAATGCATGTATAAAAAGTGTTAAAATCTGGGAAATTCTGCACTTTTTTGGAGCTTTCTATCATAATTCATATTGCATTTTCAGTTCATTTGGCATTTATGTGTACAGTTTTTTATCACTAAGAATCACTGTCCCTAATATTGTGGTCAATACCATCAAGCCAAACATTACTGTCTGAGTGACAGTTTGAAGATCAGAAATGTCATTCATTTTAAGATGCTTACATTATGATCAGAGAGCAGCTTTATTAGGTGCACATATAACTGGTGAGTATTTGAGAATTTATATTTAGATACAATCAATTTCAATTTATTTTATAATTTTAATATAAAATGTTAAAGCGTTAAATAGTGTTATAAATGTTGAAACAGCTTGGCACTAGCAGTGACAAGGTTATGGGTTCGATTCCCAATAACTGTAAGAATTAATAAAATTCCTAAATTGAATGCAGTGTAAGTCAATTTGGTTAAACTTTGATTTTTATTTCAAATAAATCCTCTCTGAGCTAATATGAAAAGGGAAAAGAGAGAAGATTGGCTTCGGAAAATGCTATATTCAAACTTGGGTTTTTTGCGTCAAAGCTCAATCCACTACCCTTACTTTCCACATCACATTGCCTGTTATCAGACAGGTCATTTAACAGGCAATCAGACAATGGTGGGTGGAATTAGTATAAACAGCCATTACCAACAAGGCTTGCACTGAGTGTAAATAGACACTTGGTTTTTGGCCTTTATGTTTGAGTCTTGATGAACATTCACCAGCTGACCCCAACACATCAGTCAATAATCACATTTTCCAGAAGTGGATTTAAAATCTTACAGCATAATTTCATGGATTTTTATTTGTGAGTAATCTCACTGAACATGGCTAATTCTCCGTCTCCATTATTGCTGTGTGGTCAGATGGTCCCAGATGGTGGGAACAGTTATTAAAGACCTTTGGATGTTGGGTAGCAGTGGCATCCAAACCCACCCCCTCCCCTTTTTTCCAAAAGACAAAGATGTCATAATGTGCTAATGAGAGAAGACGGCTAAGACCTCCTACCTTCCTTTCCCCCGCCTCTTTGCGACCACGGCCGCAGGTCGTCTCCAGGCGGGCAAGGCCTGCTCATCAAAGGCACCAGCCCTCGCACCGTATTGATTGCGGACTTGATGAAAGGTCAGCGCACCCCCGCTTCCACTCATCACCATAGCTGCGACGTTTCGGCGCCTGCCTCCCCGCAGACGTGAGCCCACCATCGCTGTCCCTCTTCCTCCGTGGCCCACCCCTCCTCCGCCGACTAACCACCACCTGGGGGAAAAGGAGAGCTCGCAAACGAGCTAATCATCGCTTACGATGAACACCTCCTGACTGGCTGACAAATGTCAGGGTGACTTGTACAGGATTTAAAAAAATAAATAAATAAGAAATGAATTAATTGCACTGGTTAATTAGGTCCC
The DNA here is from genome assembly GCF_018340385.1 of Cyprinus carpio. Taxonomy (NCBI): domain Eukaryota; kingdom Metazoa; phylum Chordata; class Actinopteri; order Cypriniformes; family Cyprinidae; genus Cyprinus; species Cyprinus carpio. The sequence goes on from NC_056608.1 coordinate 17,047,340, forward strand.
TGAGGCCTGAGCGCTAATTGCAAGCCACAGAGCTGGCGAGCCTCGAAAGCCCAAACAAAAGAGGGAGCGTTCAAACAAACAGGCAAGCTCAAGAGCAGACATACCACAGATACACACACCGACACACACAACTCGCATGGGCTTTTTTCCCACTTTCGCAAGCCTCCCCTCTCCTTGTGTAACTCCGTGACCTGCCAAATGTTCTCGGTGTCTTGATGTGCGACGCAACACGAGGCATTCAGTAACAGAAATCTGTCGCATTCCACAAAGCATCTGTCTCGGTACCACCCGCATTCATTAAGTTTGTATCAATTAGCCGTTATGACTTAGCAAACCTCTATTTGTGCTTGGCACTTTGAAAATCTTCCTAAAGTGACTGTGTCCCTCAGTGTACCCTTGTGTCATCCAACTTTAGCTTCAGAAACTGTCTCTCGCACTTAATTAGAAAGAAAAAATGAAAGAAAGAAAAACAAAACTCTGTGTATTCATCATCCTCTCTGCGACAGTTTCTTTGCCTTTTTTATGTTTCCCACTCAAGTGCAAACTTGAGAGATGGTGTGTTTTGTCAAGGTTGTTTGAAAGACAGGAAAGAGTGAGGAGTGGGGTAAATGGGGCTCTAGAACTGCTCTACCAGTCGCTGCTCCTGTTTCCGCAATTATCAGTTACTATGATAGTCTTTCTCAGGCATCGTTCACTTTTAGAACTCAATTTGAGTTCATCTTTGAGTTGCGTACTCCGTGTCTGTTGTCTTTCAGACAACTTCCACTTCTCCAAAGCTCAGATTGTGTGGGTGTCATTATATACTTCAGTGACAAACTGTACATCTTTCTGTGATTGCATATTTAAGTTTAATCCAGGTTTGAGAAGTTAGCATGTATCAGAGTGTGTGTATATGTATTCTGTTTTAGATGAAGTGTGTGATAAAAATTCCCATATTAAGTGAAGGATGAATACATGTGGAAGACATCACTACAAACATCTTTGGTGGTCTGGTTGCTTTTATATCTCTTCTGCTCCTAAATCGATTAGCACTGTCATTTACGGTCCTAGTGTTGCTTTTGGGTGTCGTAATGCTTTCTGCTTTACGTTTATGTCTTTTTTTTAATGTTGATACTTTTTATTTTATGTTTATGGAATGTGTGGTGATAATTTCTTAGTGGTAGGCCATATTTTTATAATGTTTCGCTTAATGTCATTTTTTTCATCTGTATTAAACAGCCTATAATTTTCTGGAGTTCATTTGAATTGCCAAAATGTGCTGGTGTACTAAAAAAAAAAAAAAAAAAAAGAAAAACAATTTGGTTAGATGTGGTGTAGTGGATTGTGCATGTGTTCTGTGTTTAAAATATGTTGCCTAATGGTTTGAGGTTTTTAGTCTCATTTTATTTTTTATAAAACGAGTATTAAAATACAAAAGAAATACATGTACATTTTTTACTTTATCAATATAACAGTTGTGTAAATTAAAATTTCTTAGTAGCTCATAAAAATGCGGGGGGGGGGGGGGTGGGGTGCACAGTTATGTCATTTCAAACTATTTTAAAAAAGGTATGAATGGCCAACATAAATTAATAAATAAATAATGATACAGTGTCTTTTGTGTTCCATAGAACAAAGTCATACATGTTTAGTACAACATGACCATGAGTAAATTATTTTTCTATGGACTATCCCTTTTAAAACCTTGCCTGTTCAAAACCGAATACCATATTAATTTATTCCCAGTGCACCGTTTGTATAATATTTCTGTGGTTAAGCCACAACCCTCCATAACAGCTCTATAGCACCTCATTAGCATTCAGAAACATCCTTGACCTCAGGAAACAGGGTCTTATTGCATTCTGATTAGCTGCTAAACAACAGTGCATTCTCTAAATACCCCCTGCAACATCATCACGCTCTCATTCTTGACTTTGCCTCTGACCCACAATCCTTTGCTCTATGGGGATTGCCTACACATTAACTCGAGCAAGGGAAAAGAGTGCTTATGAGGCAAGGGTCAGCAAGCAAAGGAGTAGAATGAGTAGATCTTCAGACAGACTGATATATGATTTGAATGAAAAAAAGCAACACGCGATTTGGGATACTGCAGGTAAGTATAAAAGAAAAGAGTGTTAGACTCTGGTATGTGATATTTAAATGCATGTATCAGCCAGGAAATGTGCCTGCTTTTATAATTTGCTACTGATGGTCTGTAGTGCAATGCTCTCCCAAGACATTTCATGCCGAGCAGCCAGAATCTGTATAGCAGAACCATTAGCCTTAATTTGTGTGTGCTGCGTTTCTGGAGACAAGCTCCAAAGGCTAGTTAGCAATATGGTTTGACTTTGAATTTGCAATGTGTCCAGGTCTTCACAGACTAAATACTCCTTAGAGACCCGTCTGTCCCAATCCCCCCATGACTAGGCCCTATCGATCCTGCTGTTATTGACATGACACCTGCAGAGGGGGCTTTAGCTATCGATAACCGATGGTATTTCTGCCGCAGATCAAAAGCCAACTGCCAGCTTTCATGTTTGTAAACAGTATCGATTTGCATAATAACCTCAAAAATGAGTACCTGGGATTAGGCAAGGACAAATGCATTTCAGCATTCATTATGATGTGAACTGTGAGAGCCTAATTAAGGGGAAAAATTGTGAGAGAATGCATTGTGATCAGCTTGACAACATTCAGCATCGCCAGTGACATGCCATTGTTAATGAAATACATTTTATTAAATAAACTAACAACACACTCAATAAAAAAATAAATAAATGAAGCACGCCTCTCCACTTCTCAGCAGACAAAGCGCTGATGTGCCACTTTTTTTCCTTAAAGATGCAAATTATTGCTGTGTGTTGCATTCATTTATTCATGAGCTGGTCCCTGTGCCTGCATGTTCACCTGTTCGCAGCGGTCCCTGGCCTGCACCAGGCTCTGTGCTGAAAGAGATGTCAGGGGAGAGGATGAGGAAGGGATGATGAGGCAGACACGGACGTATCTTTTTCTCTCGCTGCTGTTCATCCACTTCCACTAAGCTGACTTAAAACCACTGAATTATGCATGTGTCTCTGTCACTTATTCATTTCTTAACCACAGTTGCTGTCATTAGGTGACATGCGTTATTTGGCTCTGAGCTCTTCCCAGTGGACATTGTGTTCAAACTGGGAAGCCGAGTTTATAAGAATTATGAATATGCAATTATTGAATTGCAAGCGATTGTGTTTCATGCATGACGGCATTTATAAGGTAGCTGTGCTGTAACAAATATCAAATTAACATATATTTGCAATTCATTTGTGAAACATGTTTGAAACCCATTTTATTGCAACCCATATATTTATTAAATGTTGTTTATTATATTAATATTTTTTAAAATAAGAAATGTACACTTATTTAGCAAAGATGCATTAAATGACTGTAATGACTTTTACATTGTTAATAAAATATTACTTTTCAAATTAATTCTAATTCTATTCATCAAGAATCCTGCAGCAAAAAATTAAATAAAATAAATAAGTAGAACTATTTTCAACACTGATAATAACACTGATGATATGTGTATATATATATGTGTGTGTGTGTGTGTGTGTGTGTGTGTGTGTGTGTGTGTGTGTGTGTGTATACTTATAAATATCTTTATAAATTTTGCCTAAATATTTTGGAAAGTGTACATTTTAATTTCTTAGTGGCTCATAAAACACACACACTTTTTTTTTTTCTTGGTGTTTACTGTGACAGTGGGTGAATGTGGTTTTTTATGTATTATTTTTTTATTTTTGTTTCTAATTGCTGTCATAAATAACAATGAAAAATACAATAACAAGGACATTTAAATTCCATCAGATCAGAGTAACCTAATGCAATCAGATTGATTTTGCCATATTAAATAATATTTTTAACTTGAATGAAATGACTCTAGATGTCACCACATAGACCACATTTTTTAAGTTACCTGAACAGCACCAGCTGTACCTGAGATTTTAAAGCCTTTGTGGCCTGACAGCCTTCCTAAAGTCTGTCATTTATCATCTACTTAAGGTCCTTTAATACTGCGGCTTTCATATTTCACTGCTTTGATACAGCTTTGCTTCAATAACTTGAGCTTTTCACATCCAGTCTGGTTTCATGACTCCTGGTAAAACTCGACACAGGACATGAAACATTAGAACAGAGTTATGTTGTGACTAGCTACAGTCAACAGAAAAGGCTGACTGTGGATAGATAGAACATAGAGAGAGAGAGAGAGAGAGAGAGAGAGAGAGAGAGAGAGAGAGAGAGAGAGAGAGAGAGAGAGAGAACAGTATGAGTAAGAGTGCTGTTCCCCTTTTAAACCATGTGCTGCTCACAGCGGTAGCAGAGCGATAGCTCTCCCAGACTTCCCTTGAAAAAACAATTGCTCATGTGCCTGAGCGAAAAACCCGCCCCGCACACTTGCTGTTATTTACGAAGTGCTGACACCGGGGCCTGAAAGAATTAGTATTCTGTTAGGTAAATATTTTCCTCTGGGTTCCTTCTCAGCAACAGTTTGCAGATGTTCGGGCGATACAGAGAGAAAATGTGTTCCCATTGCAGAGCCAATGAAAAAAGCATGTCAAAAAAAGTTATTCTCGGCCGAGCTCTGACAGTGATCTATGACTTCTCACTGCCTACTCACTGCCTTACCATCCCCAACTTCAGGGCTGCGTTTTGGCTGCCAGAGATTTTACACTGGCTCTGTAAACCCAAAGCTGTTTTTTTCCCCCAACACATTTTTTTATTTGTGAGAGTTGGACACACCTGGCTAGAGTCCAATAGCAGATGTGTTGGCAGCGCCGCAGCTAAGTAGCAGATTTCACACAATACGGCCCTGTAGAGACCAAACCCCAAAACCAGGGTGACAAAGGTCTTGATGTTTAAGTTTGTTTATACAGTTAAAGATGTGAAGGTATGCCCTAGCACTGCCTTAGCTAATATAATCTTTTAGCATGTATCTCTGGAGATTACACTCATGTGTGCACTTGGTTTTATGAATTGACAATATTTTGATATTTTACAGTCATGTTTACGGTGAACTTAAGAAACCAGATATTGGAAAGCTGCCAGGTCGGTTTGAATAGAATTAAACATATGTTCTGAAACACCTGCGCAACACACACACATATACACCGAGGAGACGTAAATGACCTAGACTTGTTTACGAGTGCAGAGGTCGGTCCCTGACGGCTGCTGGTGGAAGCAGACTGCATTCCAATCATTAATACTAGTGTAGCGGTTCAGAACTGTGGAGGAGAAAACATCCTTATCAGCACGCAGGACAAAGCTCTTGCAGGACGAATGGCCCGCCGCCGGGCAGATGGAGAGATCTTATCTGAGCCGTGGATCGCCGCAGTCAGGGAGGGAAAAAGGCTCTGTTTAAAGGCCAGTTAAAGTGGACACAGTCTGAGCTGGAGAGGGCCGGTTGAAGAATAGCTCTGCTCATACATAAGGCTTTGAAACAACTCGCTGCCAAAGAGTAGTTTCAGGCACTACCTGCATATTTATCATAAGTGGAAATGGAATATATTTGATATTGTCAAGTATTTTTCATTAAATTTAGAGTCATTACAATTCATATTACTATTTCTAGCATGTATTTGTTTAAGAAAATAACATCTTGTGGACTACTAGTGACACCAAACAAAATGTGATTAGTCACATGTTAGCAAAGATCTTAGATTTCAAATCTACTTTCAGAAGGATGTTAATGACACTAATTTCAGAGCTGTGCACATGATTTGCGAAAAAAAAAAGGAAATTGTGGCAACAATTTAGTTAAAATGTGGCCATGTTGTACTAATTCATTCCCATAATTTATTAATTAGTTCCATCATTTTAAGTAAACCGTAGCCACGAAGAAGTATACAACATTGCCATGATTTGACTAAAACAAGGGAACAGTTAATAAGTTGTGGGAACAAATTCTTAATTCATGGCAACAACATTTTCTGACGTTTTTACCCCCCAAATTTCTGAACATTCTCCAGGTACAGTGCATCTGATGGACACTTTACAATCCCATGAGGCCACAGGAATGGATTTGCTACACTACCGACACTGGTAGGTCACATGACAGTGAAAACATGGTGGATGTACTATGTCCAAATTTCATTAATACTATCAGGAGCGCTGTAACAGGGGTTAGGATGATTCCAAGGGCACTGATCAGAGAGTAGGACTCTTTTCATTCTTTTGCTTGGGTTGAACAGCAGCTTGGTTGGAACAGCAGCTATGCTAATTTTGTCTCTATTTGCTTTCTGTTTCTGCCACATAACTTGCATCCCGAGGCAACTAGGAATTACACAAGCTTCAGTCTGGATCCAACCCTTACAAAGAGCTGAGATGACCAAACACTTGAGAAGAGATGATGCCAACGCCCCAGAAGACCTCAAATGATGCCAACCCTGGAAAAACATATAAAACAAAATTTTGCTAAATCGCAACGTTTAATTGCAACATATAATCATTGCAATTAATATAGTTCACCGTCTGTTTGATTAAGTGTAATTTGTAACTAACTGCATGATTTTTACTGTACATTTCTCCCATAGTCACCACTAATAACCTACTCCTAAATATAATGATACTTAAAATTTTCTGTAAAGTTGCTTTGCTACAATTTGTATCGTGAAAAGCGCTAGACAAATAAACTTGAATTGAATTAAACCATTGTGTCCCAAATTACATACTATACACTGTGCACTTCTACTGTGTATATGTAATCTACCAATTAGTGTTTACTGTCTACATATGCTTATTTTGTCATCCAATGGAATGGAGTCCGATAGCCTCTCCACTTTCATTAAGCAAGAAAAGCTGTGACAGTTGAGTGCATGAAATGTCCAACATTGCACACTTTGCTTTTTCAGTTAAATAAGTGCATCATCTAGGTACAGTATTTGAAGTGCATTTTTCTTTTTCTTTTTGGATTTTCAATGCAAACAGGTTACTCACACTATTCATACAATAGAATGGGACAGAATAGTGCATAACTAGGCTACGCAAAATGGGGTGCACCTAAAATTCATATTTATAAAATAGTTAGTACAAACTTACCTGGATTGATTTCTGAAGTAGGCCTATATATCCAATGGACAATTTACTATTTAATGAGGCAACGCGAGAGGATTTGTGAATGAATCTGTAGCGACACGACTGACGCAGGTGGGTCACATGACACTGACAACAAGACGAATGTAGAGCAACCGGATTACATTCATAAACTCTCACATCTATACTGTATAGAACATACTTTTTTATCAGTCACGAAGTATTCGAAAGAAGTCAGGTTATGGACGCATAAAACTAACGATTATAGCCTACTACTAAAATGACCACAGACTTTCTTTTTTTTTTTTGGTATTAAGTAGGGTACAGAGGATGTTTATAGTTTAGTAGCTACTTAAATAGCATATAATTGCAGTTTTACACGTTATATTGGACTATTTAAGCGAAAACCTTAAGATAATATGCAGGCCAAATTATAAAATAATAGTGGGCTATCTCGAATATTATGTCCACGTAGGCCTACTGTACACTGAAAAAGTGTAGAAACAATTTTAAAGAGAACTTGATAGTAGCCTAGGATAAACTATAGGCTATAATTAAAATAAAAGTAACAAACTGAATTGAAAAGTTACATTTTAAAGTAGAAAACCTGAAACAATCAAAATACAAAAATAGTTGTATTGAGCCTACAACTTCGAAAAGTCATTTTACGGTATAGCCTAGCAATTTATTTGTTGAGCGTGTAATAAAATGTATATATTAGGCTATTTGTTATAGGCTATTATTTATCTTATAATAAGGCTATACTCGATAATTAAAAATGTATTATTTAAATTAGGAATATTCTATTTGGACATCGTCAAAACACGTTACAAAAAATGTATTAAAGCTTAAATTAGTCTGGGTTCAGGATGGGATCAAACAAATACTAAGATTCGAAAAAAAATTATTTTGCACATATATAGGCCTCACTGGAGAAAAATAAAAAATACAATAAAAAATCGGTGGTAGGCTATTTTAAATGTATAGTGCTTATAGTCACCCCTCGCTTCATCCAAGAACTCAGGGTCCACTTTTTCTGCTTATTGGATCTGATTTCGGAGATAATGGATTTTTCAAATGCTGGAAACGTTTTGATTGCTGGAACGGTGCACGTTTGTCCATCTACCGACGATCGCTTCATTGATAGAACACAGATGGACTGGCGATGATTTATAGATATGGCTGCAGCGGCGCGAGATTGGAAGCGGCAAGTTTAGCGCGTTTAGTCTGCCGTTTCCTTCACGCGTTCACTTCTTCGGTTGTCTTTTCTTTCTTTTCCTTTGTGTTTTCTTCTTTTTTTCTCTCCCCCCAGTTCCTCTCTTCTTTCTCTACCCTCATACTTTCAGTTCCCCGAGTAGCTGTAGGTGTGTGAGCGCCAGAGGCATGAAAAGCAAGACATGTTTTTTCCACCGCTCTTTACAAAGAAGGGGCCTCCTCGTTCGTGGTATTGCGTCGAGGGATAGTGTCTCTGTGCACCTGCTCAATGAGAACAGGACCAGAGTAGCCTAATATGAAGCGGAGTCTGCCGCTCACATACGCTTATCAGAGGGATTCATTATTTTAGTGAGGCCAGGCTGGACGGTGATAGACAGCGTGCGGCTGAAGCAGAGATGGACAGGGGGTGGGAGAGAGAGAAAGTGTTACACCTGTCAGGGGCAATCAACATAGAGAACGGTAAACAAGGATGCAGGACAGCACACAGGCACAATTATGCATGCACACACACACACACACACACACACACACACACACACACACACACACACACACACACACATACACACACACACAAGAGCAAAAAACAAACACAAACCACAAATGCAAAGCACTGGCAGTGACAGATGTTGGCAGGGAATTGGGTGGGAAAAGAAACACTTTCATTTCTTTCTGCGCTTCATTTGGCTTTCATGGTGCGGATGCTACGAGGGAAAAGATGGGAAGAGAGAGCGCTGTCCTGCCTATCTCACGGCACACTGGGCTCCAGTCGTAGTATCTGGTGGCTGCTCTGCCTTCTGTTGCTTTATTCTCAAATATAAATGCAGTCATTGGTGCCAAGCTAGATTAGAAGCGAAGTGGAAACACGGAGAGACAGTTTGTCAGTAATCAGATGTTTCTTTTGGCTTCAGGAGTTATATTTGTGTTTGTACAAGTGAGCGTTTGCTTTGATATTGCTGGACGCTCGGCTGTAGAAAAACAAGGGGGATTGTCATGCCAGTATGTGCTGTTTGCTGCAGTTCTTATGTCTATAGGCAGGTTTATGAGTTGTATTACTCATCATGCACTGTATTATCCATACAAACCGAAGAGAGGCTCGCATCATGTAGGACAGAGAGGAATGGGATGACAGAGTTCCCAGAGCTTCAAACAGCTCCAGTGTTTCTCTGCAGGTGAGCGATCTATCATTCGCCACCTGGTGGCGGTAAAGTACAAGACAAACACGCACTTCTCCGTATCTCACAAACTCCTTTAGTTTAAAGCACCGATAACACGCCATAGGAAACATCACAAAGAAATCTACGAGGCCAAAACTTTTAAATTCCTTTCAAAGGGAAATTCCAAAAAAGACAACTATTTATAAATGTGAACGACAGTGATTTATAGGCTAAATGCAAAGGAAAATTAAAAGCAATTATTGTTAAAATAATTGTTTTTATGTTTATTTACAAAATAGGCTATTATTAATTTTCAGTAAATGCGATATATTAATTAATTTAGACTTAGGCTACATGTAATCATGTACTGTAATAGACTGCAGGTGAAAAATTATAATAGTATGGTTTGCCGAGAATACCACTCCGTAAATATAATAATAATTTGTTATTATTATCATATCATATTGCCCCCAAACTTAACTTACACCATCATTTCTTGTGTGTCTTGTCATTATATACAGTATGGAGCATCTCCTGAGCTGTTGGCTGCCCACTGTCACCATGGAGACTGTAAGGCTCTTTAGCTCATATAAGAGAGATTAGATGTGGTCATAGCTGCCTTATAGATGATGGAACCACATATGCATTTTAGAAAGAAAGCGATTAGTTTGTTGTTTATGTCTGTACATCATACAGTGCGGCCCTGTGTGTGTATGTGTACGCTGGAGTGTGTGTTCATATGTATTCACATGCATGTGATGTGACAGGGGTGAACTCATCTCCATTCAAACCCAGTACGGTGAGCTCAGCAGGAGATGCGGCTCACACACTCCCCACACACACACTCAGCGCACCATCAGCCCCCGTCTCCACAGAGCTGCCATGCTAATCATTTAAACAGCACAATCAAAGCAAATAAGATGTTTCACGTGGGGAGAAAAAGCCGGGGAAAGTGATTATCAGTGTTTGTGAATGTGACGGAACTGAAGGGGACTTTGATTTTGATATTTTCTCCAGTTAGCAGTGACTCCTGGTTCAGCCAGCAGTCCTGCAAAAAAAAAAAACTACGGCTGCCATGAATAAAAGTTTCAAAAGAGAACGATAGAGGCCATTATAAACTCTGCATAGTTCCCTAAGGCCACGTGAAGTCTTTGATGCTTTATTTCAAAATCAAAATAAACACAATTTTGTGTTTATTCGCACACTAAAATAGTAGATGGACCATATTCACATGCAAATACAGTTGAAATAAAAATATAACTCCTCTCAAACAAAAAACAACCACTTCTTTGGAAGATATAAATAGCGCATGGTTATCTCCAGTAGGTGTTTAATAATTCTGTTGGGTTTGCAGACTATTGTGAAGCTGAATTGTTTAATCGTACAATTCCTGCCCGATCCTGTTGAGGTTAGCTAATAGAAGCATTTGATGTGGCATCACTTGTGTTGAAAGGATCTGTGCATCACCCATGTGTGAGCGAAACTACTTAAAACAATAAATAGCAGACTGCATCTCAGACCACGTTAGCGCTAAACTGATCTCTTTAATGTCAAAAGCCCTGTTTTTTACTTAACGTTGCTGCTATCCACAGAATGCTTTGGTGGTGAAAAAAGGCAGTTGCATTGAACAATAAACTGTTTTTTTTTTTTTTTTTTTTTTTTTTTTTTTTTAGCCCGGATGGAGCAAACGTAAGCTGTATTGGTCTCAAGCGTATGTCAAAATAACTGTGTGTATGTGTGTGTGCCACCGCTGTGAATAAATGATGCGTGTAATCAGTGTATTTACTTACAATGTGGCAGTGGCACCTCTAAGAATGACTTTTTACTTTTTTTTTCACTTCAGGAGAAAACTGATCCTCCCTACCAACCACAAAAACAGAGCTTTCTCATCTTAACCGCTTCATTGTACATGTAATTTTCTAGAAAGGCTGTGTTCAGAGTCTTTAGTGGCGGTGTGGTGCAGATCCACAGATATGTTTCGGAGAAAGCGTCACTGTTGCAGAGTTTCTCCACTGGCGTTCGTCCTATTCTCGGTTCTATATTTGGAGTGGGGAGAAAAAAATCTTGACACAGTCTCAGTTCAGTGCCATGCTGTAGCTTTGGTCATTGGCTCCCTCAGTTGGTTTTCAAGGAATTGTGAGTAAAAAAAAAATAAAAAAAAAAATGGGCAAATTGTTGGGTTCGTTGACATATGCACTTCTAGTTTCCATCCTTTGAGAAAAAAGATCCTTTAAAATAGCCTCTCAGAGGCATGTATTCATCGAAATATTGCAGGCAGAGTAGTGTTATAATTAATGACAGATGTTTACATAAAACAGCACTTATATATTAATAAATTATTTTTCTTGACATGCAAATGTATATATAAGAGACTTTATCCATGCAGCCTTACAAATGTTATTCAGATCAGAGCAATCACCAGCCAAAATGTTCCTGAAAGAGCGGTCAGTCGGAGTCCTGTTTGTTTATTTAAACCTAACTGGTAATTATGGCTCTGAATTGTACAGCGCTTTAGCCTAAATTCTGCAGCATCTCTCAACCAGTCATTTAACATCCATGATTATGCTGTCGCCGCTCGCTGCTGGGCTGGAAAGGGCAGTACCATTCCAGTGGCGGTTGTGTGTCTATGTTGCAGAGGTTATGCACGTCTTTGACCAATCATGGAAAACTAACATCAGTTTTAAAGTTTTTTAGGCATATTTTGATTTTGGGTGAAAATTGTTACAAAATTCCAATGCTGGGTTTCAGGGTTATACATTACACCAGTGTTCAAATATAAGTGCATAAGCTTCGACTTTTGGCTTTATTGAGATGCTGAAATCTGGATAAATTCATGTCAGAGCTGCCCTCTGACACTCTCTAAAGTTTCTTGATCCTGGGCTGTTCCTTCACCTCACTGACCCCCTGAAAAACACCTGAAAATATACTTTTAAAGGCCTACAGCACAGTTCCTATGACCTCCTTCCCAGCAAACTAGAAGACAGTCAGTATGTTCATCTCTTTAAAACAGTGTAAAGGTTCATTAGGCTATGTAGAAAATGATTTAGAATGGTTTATCTTTGATTGACTGAACGGGCATTGCATTTAGCAGCTTTTATCCAAATTGATTTAAATTGGAATTAAGCTATTCATGTTATGATGCATTCTTTGGGAAAATGTAAAAAAAAAAAAAAAAAGATCAAAGCTCACATTTTTGAAGGCTTTTATCATTAACCATATGAAATTTTAAGTATTCTTTTTTTGTTTACTTCATGTTTTTAATAGGTAATTTTTTAATTCATTTAATATAAAAATATATTCTCATTTTAATCCATTTATATTTCTTACATGTTATATCCTTTATGATTATTTGATTATTTTTTCTTGCTTTGTCTTGCCTAGGAATTAAGAAAAAATTATAATGTCAAACATCACTGACCTTGTTGTGTGATTTATTTTAGCAAGCTGTGGCATTATGTACATTTTTACCCAAAGCCGTTGCTTTGATACAGTTTTGAGTAAAACAGATATAATTGATTGTGGTTTGAGGTTTAAGAGCATTTGTATTTGGAACCATTACTTCCTTCCAAAGCGTCACATTGTGCTGAATGTACATTTGCGTTTTCTTTTGCTGAAAGCTTCCTGGGTTCCACAGTTGTGTTTTGTTCGAGGGTTTTGTTTGGGATTCATTTATTTCCGGCAGAATACTAATAGCCAAACTCGAGCGCCACAAAGTTTTCTGTTTCCGAGCCCTGCTGATGACCTCATCAGGAAAGCGCCCATCCTCAGTGTCTCTTCCCTTCAAACGCCAGCCAAGTCGCTGAGGTAGAGAAAAGCTCTGGCACAGATCTCCAAAATGAACGTGTCTCTTATGTGCGAACCCAGCACAGACCCATACTTTCTTCCCCGTGCCTTTCATCCGTTCTCATACTTCTCACATTTCTCTTTCACTCTGCCTTACTGGCTGGTTGAAAGTAGTCCTGCCTTTTATTTTCAGCAGTATTAATTTGGTGGAGTTTGCCAGCTCGGCAGTGGCGTGCTCTTCTCACTTGACGTTTTGCTGAAGTTTGTATGCCACTTGAGCTTGCCATCTCCCTCGCTAATGATAGCGGCGCGGGCTCTCAGGGGAGTGCGGGCCGCCTCGCATGGCTCCCGCGCTGGATATTTTGGGAGGCAGGAGGGAGCCTGTGAGGCACATCATTGCCTGCTCATCCTCCTTCCCTTTTCTCTTTCTCCTCTCCCTCTCTTTTTTGTTGTTGTTGTATGTCTGTGCACGCGTACTTTCTTGGCCGTGCTTCTTTTTTTTATCCTCAGACATATTTTTGATTTCTGAGGGAATGATGAGAGGGGGGAAAAAGAAAAAAGTGTGTATGAGAAAAAAATCCCTTTTTATTAACTTATTCATTGTATATGAAATCAAGAGCTTTTTCTCCTTCTCTTCTTGCTTAAGCCAAATGAATGTTTAAAGAGGTAATTTACAGGGCCCTGCCAGGATCCACATTGTGTATCGCACAAACACAAGAAAAAAGGAACTTCCAATCTAGACAGTAACATAACCGAACTAAGGAATCTCGGCGGGAGGTCTGGATAAATTATACAACAATCTGTGTTCTCCCTTGTTTAATTTAAAGCTGTTTTCAAGGCTATTGCTGGGTTCAACATCACAGAAAATGGTTCGCCCGTAGAGGTCAAGCACATATTGACAAACTTCAGGAGTGGAGAAAAATGGACTGAAAAAAAAGGAGGTAAACCTGGAGATAAGCAAACATAAAGCAGCTAGGGAGAATAGAGTCTGATGTCTGGAATCTTTTTTTTTTTTTTTGTACATTGTGAACATGCATAGAGCAGCGGTTGCTCTATCAGTGAATAGACAACTGAAAAGTAAAGGGATTTTATCTGACTTTCACACAAATTCACACAAAAGGTTTATTTATCCTTCAAGGCACTGCATTCTTTTATTATGAGAGTTTAGCATTGTTTTGAATATTGTTTTTGTAAGCATTTAGCTGTTAATGAAGTTGTTTCACAATTTGATTTACTTTAATCCTCCCTAATGCTTTAGAATGAAAACAATACTGTTTCTTTATTGTCTTGACCTCATATTCATGCTTATTTTGGCTAATCGTGATTAGACAAAAGCAAATTTATCCTCAGTGTCACATGATCCTTCAGAAATCATTCACATATGCTGATTTGGTGCTTAAAAACATTTCTTATTATTATTTATGTTGGACTGTAATAAATCAGCTGCTGCCTTAGTTGAACCAAAATTATATTAAATTGACTTAAAAATAGAGTTTAAAGTTTAAATCAGTTAAGTAATTTTTGATTTAGTTAATGTATAAACATATGTTGGCACAACTTACTGATATAATTTTTTTTTTTTTTTTTTTTTTTTTTTTTACAATACGTTGTGCAGCTTATTTTTGTTCTTTGATGAATAGAAAAGTCTTTACTGTCACTTTTGATCAATTTATTGCATCCTCGCTGAATAAGTGTGTTTGTTATATATATATATATATATATATATATATATATATATATATACAATTTATTGCATCCTCGCTGAATAAGTGTGTTTGTTTGCTTACTATACAAACAATATTTGTATAATTGATAATTGTATACTAACAATATTGTTTCTTTATTATCTTGACCTCATAATAATGTTTAATTTGGCTATTTGAGATCCATCAAAAGCTAATATAAAGAGATTGTTCGTTCAGAAATCAGACCTGCCAACCTGTACGCATTTAGACCTCAAAGTACGCTGGTACGATTTGTCACTAACTATGCAAAAATCTAGTGATGCCCCTGTCTGTCCACGCGCAGTATTCAAAACAAGCAAAATAAAAAAATGAACAGTTCAACCAATCCGAGTGTTTTTTTGTTTGTTTGTTTGTTTGTTTGTTTTCCATTTAAATAATTTCTGCGTTTTATTTCTCTCCTAGTAGCCTATATCAAAATAACCTTTTTACTCCCCTTACGAAAAAGAAGTGTGCTATTAGTATACTTCTTTTAAGCTAAAAAATAGGAAAGTATGCTTTTAGTTTACTTTTTATGTACTTCTCAGAAATGGGCTTCGTGTACTCCTCAGAAATATACTTAATATAACATTTAAGTATACATGACTTATTTTTATTCTTTGATGAATAGAAAAGTCTTTACTGTCTTTTTTTTTTTTTTTGTTTAGTAATGTCTTTATTGTCACTTTTGATCAATTTATATATGTACATATGTATATATATATATATATATATACTGTAGATAGATACTTTCAGTTTTGCTTACTATACTAACAATATTTGTATAATTGATAATTGTATACTAACAATATTGTTTCTTTATTATCTTGACCTCATAATAATGTTTAATTTGGCTATTTGAGATCCATCAAAAGTCTAAATATATTTGAGCTATACTTGTGCTCCTAGAATCCTTGTTTTCATTATTATGCGGTAGAGGGCACTAGTACACATCTTCTGCACAGAATCCCCCCCCCCCCCAAAAAAAAAAAAAAAAAAAAACAAGTGAAGAAGAAGAAAGGAAACATCAGATACTAACACATGTAATCTAGCACGATCATCTGACATGAAACAGCATCAAAACTGTAACGTTATGGAATAAAATGTATACCGATGAAGAGGTAATAAATACAGTCAAGCTTTGGGGTGTTGATCGACTCCATCTACGTTTTGATTATCATTCAGAATCCAATTCATAGTCTTTTTTTTCAGCTTTTTGTTCAAAATGTTATTTCTTTATTTTTCATGAAACTTACCAACATTAAAGTGTTTAAAAAAAGAATGCATGAAGCTAGAATTAAATGTTTTTGTTTACAAGCAGATACCCTGTTCTTTCTTTGGATGTTTTGTATGTTCAGATATTCATATAACAAAATATATACAAATTAAAACCTAAATAGGGACATAGTACTTAAAGTATTATGTAAAGTTCACTTAAATGAAACTTATGAGTATACTTGCAGTATAAAACTACTAAACTAGTTTTACTGAGAGTAATACTTCAAAGTGTACAAAGTATTTAATTAGTAAAAACTATCTCAGTATATCGATAAGTTCACTTTTAGTATAATATGCGTACAAACTACAATCACTAGAGATCAACCTAGTTGTGTACTCAAAGTTTGCTACTGTTATACTTAAAGTATACTTAAAAGTATACTTTATATACTAGAAAGTGGGCCAATTTAGTCCCAAGGAGTATTTAAACAGTAGACACTTACAGACTACTAGAACACACTGATTATTTGTATACTTGCTACAGCAAGTATACTAAAAATATACTGAACTTTACTTTAGTATACTTAACCCTTAATCACTGTTTGGGTCATTTTGACCCCCACTGGACTTTTCCTTCCCCAGTTACCTTCATCTCATGGCATGAAACTCTGTGCTTTTCCATAAATAATCTACTAAACCTGCACAAAAACTGGGCTTGATTTGGTTGTTCTGAAAGTGTGTAAAAAAAATTTACGCATTTAAGGTGTTTGAGGTCAACTGACGCCCACATTGAAAATGAATGGGAAAATGAAAAAAATGACTTTTTTAAATTTTGTTTGTCAAAAAAAATAAAAGTAAAAGGTAAATCCATTATAAATCTGTGCAAATTTTACATATCCCAAGGTCTGGTCCTAGAGCATAAATAAAAAGTAGAACGACCTTCTATCTCTACACACATGCACACACACACACACAAAACACACAAATGTTGTGTGACTGCAACAGAGAGCATTTTACAGAAATTGGCAAATAAATAAACAAAACTGCATAAATCTAAAAAAAAATTACATTTAAATCAAGGTCTGGTCCTAGTAGCTAAACACAAAGTGAACAAAGCTTTCTATCTCTATACACACAACCACACACACACACACACAAAAACACACACAGACAACGTGACTGCAATAGAGAGCATTTTTATAATGGCAATAAGTCCGCTAAAATCAGCTAAACCTGGCATAATCTAAAAAATTTACATTTAAATCAAGGTCTGGTCCTAGAGCATAACACAGAGTGGAACAACTTTCTATCTCATACACACACACTCCCACCACACCACAAACACACAAAGTATTGACTCTGCAACAGAGGCATTTCTATAGAAATTGGCAAATAAAATCAGCTAAAACTGGCAAATAAATCTAAAAAAAAAATACTTTAAATCAAGGTCTGGTCCTAGAGCAATAGAACACAAAGTTGAACGAACTTTCTATCTCATACACACACACACCCACACACACACACACAACAAACAACACACACAACAACACAAATGTATTTGACTGCAACAGAGAACATTTTTTATAGAGAATTGGCAAATAAATCAACTAAACTGGCATAAATCTGTGTCACATATGCAGACATGGAACAAGCATTTTCCATACTGTTTGATAAATAATCTTTTCTGAAATGTAATAGTTTGTGATTACAGTCATGTCATAGTGGTGACTTGTACTGTCTTCTGCAAATGTATGTATTATAATTTGCAGGAAAGCAGATCATTCAAAATATATCAGACAACACAACAAACTCTCTAACTTTGACAAAAATACAAGATTTTTTAATGTATTTCAAAATGTTTAAATATATATTCACAAAAATATATATATCATAAGTTGTGAGGAGAAGTGTGAAGCATCAAGAAAAAATGAGTGAAAATGATGAGTCTCTATGGACCTCTATTGGATACATGTGGTCATTGCACTTTAATTCCTTAACTAGAAGAAAAAAGTTTTCGACTAACCTCCAGATGGCAGTATTCTAATCCCTAACACATAGAGCAATGTCCAAAAACTATTTAGATTTAATTAAGATTCATTTAAGTGATTTTTTTCTTAAAAAATCATATTTCATGTGCCATTTTTTTGGCCTAGTTATGGTAATGTGCAGTAAAAATAGGTACAAAAACTTCAAAATTTTCCACAAAAACACAGCATAAATGTATAGTTGGAGAAGTAAATAAAAAATGATGATATGGTTTTCCATATTAAAATGTATATTTCCTTAAGCAATTGCTCTTTAAATGTTTGGGGTCAATCTGACCCCAAACATCTAAGTGTTATCCTTTTTTAACAGTGATTAAGTGGTATACTTAATAAAATAAACTTGAAGTATACTTATACTTAAGGGTTTTAGTCTGTGCTTTTTATTATTTTTTCATTTTTGTTGAGTACTACTTTAACTTCTGCTTTAAAAAGATTATTTTTGTTTTTTGATTGCTAGATGTTACAATGTTACAATGTAATGTGATTTTAACCCTTTTATGCACATAATATTTGTGTACATGCTTACATTCACTTTATATATTTAATCCAAATACAAAATACCGAGATATATAGGCTACCGTATACCACAAATCAACCAAAAATACAGAGATTTTTTAATTCCAGCCCTATGCAGAAGTGTAGTTTTTTTTCTTTTCTTTTTTTTAAATAGCATTAAAAAAAAAACTAAATAGCAAAAATGAACTAAACAGTTAAGGTAAACAGTAAAAAAAAAAAAAAAACAGTAAACTGTTTACCCCCACTCCACCACCGCCAATCACCCCCCCACCCCCCGGCCCACCACGCTGATGGTAATCAAAACATTTTTCCAAGGTTGGCAGGTCTGAGAAATTTATCTATTTCCTCATTTAAACCGTTTTTCCACTTTTGTTATGTACAAAACAGCAGCTTGGACATTCTGCTAAACATTTTCTCAGAAGAAAAATAGTCTTTCGGGTTTGGAAAAAAATTTTATGAACACAATTCTTTTGTTTCTTTTTGGATGAACTATCCACTTAACAGTCAGACAGGTGTAGGTCTAACAAAAAATTTTAACGTTGTTGACAAACATTTCAGGTCAACTGATTTTCCCTTTCTTTCTCTCAATCTATTATTCTTCTCTCCGCCTGTTGAAGTAGTTCTCTTTCCTTTCCTAACATGCTCTATGACACTCTGTCTCTCAATCACTCCGTCTTCTCTCTCTGTGTGTGTGTCTTCTCAGTGTCTTTGTGTCAGGTAGTGACAGAAAGACTCACCCACCCTGAATCTCCTCATGTCAGCTCTTATTCCCTCACAGTTAATCTCATGGCCGCTTTCGCTGTAGTTGTTCTCACCCCTCCAGCACAATTCGCCAGAGCTGATCATACCTCACCCAATCAACAGGCCACAGCTTCTGATCTAACCTGTTGCCCCGAGCCTGTTTTCTCCTGACAGGCAGACATTGGCCTTTGACCCCTGGAAGAAGGGAGCTCAGTTGCTCTTTTTGTGCTGTGGCGGTAAAGAAAGACAGAAGTTCATGGAGGAGTGATGTGGGTTGCAGAGCGATGACATCGTTCTTGTCCCTCTGTCGAGGTGTTCACAATGACATTAGATGTTCAGTTCAGTGTTTGCTCTTAAAGAAAGGAAAAAACCATATATTATATCAGGGAGGAAAATGAACATATGTACAGTATAGGTATAAGATACTGGTACATTGTTACTGTTTACAAACAATTGCTTTGTTACGACACTTTTGGGGTATGGGTAAGATATTTTTTTTTAAATGATTTTGAAATAATAGCCTAATATCAGTGTAAAAAGAGGCTTATCGCCGTGTTATTTGTAGTGGGTGACCTACTACAGTATTTAACAAGATACAGTATTAAACAAGCTAAACTGGGTAACCTTATAATTACTCATAGAAAAATACATCGGATATCATCATTGTTTTGTCATGACTTATTTATTAATGATCCAGCATCATCTGTATTAAAGAGAAAGAATCACTTCAAAGTGGAATATTTATTTTATTTTATTTAAAGTGGAAAAAATAGCCTTGATAGCCTACTTACACACAACTACCTAAGAACTTTGTTCTCTCCTACTGGACTCGTGTGTGTATCGGGGAGGTAAAGAGGGAACGCAGGCAGTGGACCAAACCACTAAGGAAGGGGGGACTCAAAACGTTTCTTTTTTTATGTTTATATTGTTTTAATACACAATTATATCGGCTAAACAAAATTCTGCCTGATCAGCACCAAGATGAAGCTGATGTGAAGGTGTTGTGTTTGTGTGAGGAGGTATGGTGCCTGCCCTGGGGCAGATTCTGAGCACACAGGTGGATGGCACACAAGGGAAATTCTCTGCCATGAGGAAGAATTTATAGAACCTTGTTGAAACCTGATAAACTTACATTCCCATAACATATCCACTCCTCTGCGCGTGTATGTGTGCACTCATGGATCTAATGCTTCACAATTTACCCCAAGGTCCTACAGTGACCTTTCCTCCAACCTGTCTCTTTCTTTAATCTGGTACCACTCCAAATTTAACTGCTTTGTTGACTTTTCGATCCATAATACCACATGTACTATGTCTGTGTTTTGTGAAATGCCTCACACTCTTGCTTGTGGAGTGTGATGCACTGAGTGCGGCCTCTGAATTTCATTCTACAGCCCTGCGCTGTACACAGGGATGCACAGATATGGATAAACACACATCTTTATGTCTGCTAAGCTTATGTTCACCATTAAGATAAATGTCACTATGGCAGGGTAATCGTCTTCCGTCAGCCCTTCCTTCCCTATGCATGCATTAGAAGAATGATTGACGGGTCATTGCTAGTGTGTAGATTTACAGCAGGATGTCCAGCAGGAACATTAAGCTGTTGGTTCAAGCATGCAACCTCACTGCACAGCACAAATCTTGCACAAAAGCTGCTATGTGCATGTGTTTTTTAAACACGGTTGTAGAAGAATGATTCATTTAAAATGTTCATTTACAATTAAACAGTGGTGAACAGTGCAGTGCATTTGAAATACATAAATTATAGCAAAAATATCATATAGGCTACTATATATATTATATACTGTTATGTTTGGTTGCTTCATAATGGTCAGACTTTACCACTTAGGTTGGTAACAGCTTGCTTGTTATTTTATGCAAAATAATTCTCAACAGTGTCTCTCATGGGGTATTTATTTGTTTTATTTATTTATATTTATGCTTGCTAAAGCTACAAAAGAAAAATAATAATATAGCAATATTACTACAGATTCACAAATTTTCATAATTAATTTAAATACAATACACTTAAAAACATTTCTGATTTAATTTCAAAGAATGGATGCTTATTGCTAAAGTTGTAAAAAAAGATTGGGAAACAGATTTATTTACTACTATATGTGTGGTATGTATATGCCATCCCTTACGAAAATTAACCATGGTTTTACTACAAAAAAAAAAAAAAAAAAAAAAAAAAAACTGCTATAGTTAAACTATGGTAAACACAAATTAACCATGGTTTTGCTACACTAACCATAGTTTTACCATGGTATTTATAGTAAAACTCCTTAGTAAAACCATAGTTACTTTTTGTGAGGGATAATATAGGCTATATAGCCTATACGAATCATATAATTTTCACCAGCCAAAAGAAAATTGATAAAAAAAAAAAAAAAAAAAAATTTAATCAGTGTATTTTTAAATGAAATAATGGGATTAACATTGTGGTGAGAAAACAGAAGAGTTTTTTTTCTTTCTATATAAAAAAATAAATGACTTCACTTCGGCGATATCCATGGTAAGTTTTAGCAAAGTACAGACGTTATGTTGGATTTACGGAGAGATATACTAGGTCTCGTGCACCAGGTCTAGTATTAGTATCTCCTCACGCCACAGAAACAATCGCCAATCCCGCTTTTGGATTTTTTATTTATTTATTTATTTTTATTATTATTATTAGTTTATTTTTATCCCAGATCAGGGCACTCGCTCGAATGTTATTCTATTTTAAATGACTAAATAATATTTAGTTATATTATAATTTAACTATGAATACTTATTTTTCATTATACGACAGTCACATAAAATAATTAACATTAATGAGCATGGACCTGGACCAATTTATCACATTATACCGCAAACAGGAACTAGGCTATTTATCTACTGCAGATATTGATCAAGTCTTGTTATGGCTACAGAGTTGAGACAAGGATAATCAATAGCACTGAAACCAGAAGCTTGACAATGATTTTATGCAGTGTTTGTTGAAATAAAGGAAAGGAAAACTACATACAGTAATGGTAAACTGCTGATAAGCTGACAGATTGTCTGTGGTACTGAGAGTCACTCATTAATAAATCTTATTTCCTTAGTGCAGGCATCATGTTCAAATAACGAGGGATCTAAAAAGACTGAAGAACAAGAAGGTGAGTGTTTGAGGGTACAGGGTTGTGGGATATATGTATTTATCTTTGTTTGCAATGTGGGTTAAAGCTCATCAATCAACACATATTGACATCTAACAGTACTATTGCTCCTTTTATATATATATATATATATATATATATATATATATATATATATATATATATAAATAAAAGGAGCAATAGTACTGTATATATCCTCTTTTTCACTCCCAAAACTGCCTCTATACCCTGTGCAAACACCCACACCCCCAAACATGCACAGACTCACGCACATCAGGTTTGATGGATGAGGAAAAAGATGGCAAATTGCTGTGTCCACTCTGATGGATGACATCATTTGGCCAATGTGCTGATCATGTATGCCTAAAAGTTGAGTCTCCGTTTTCCTTCTTGCTTTGTTTACCATTGATTTTCCCAGCTTGTTATGCTTCCTTTCCCTTTGAATCTAATTCATGGAGAGGACCACACGTTGAGACCCCGTCCCTACCCATCAGCCTCTGCTCCACACCATCCATCTCTATCTGAGGAGCGCTGGGCATGATAAATAAACATTCCCCCTGACACACACCTGTCATTTCTCCTAAATATTCTTCATTCTTTCCATATGATCCAGTGTCCTCCATTCTGTTATTTTCATTGGGGCTATGCGAGTATTTGTTTCATTCCATTAGTTTTTGTGTGTAATATGACAGCAGTAGGGCGATGCCGTTAGTGGATCCAGTGAGAGACATTTCCAAATTCTTATAGGCCTATATTTAAACTGGCATTATCATTACAACTATAATATATGTATTCGTTCTTTCCCATCCAAAAAAGATAACCGAGTTCTGCTTGCTTTTGTGTCACTGTCTTATGAGAGTTTGTGGCAGTCATGCGTTCATATATTCATATGGGTGCCAAGCGATGGGGACAGCCGCTGATTGATGGAGAACAGACTGTCGAGGTGGCCAGGTTTATGAGCCACATTGCATTTGAATATTGAGAGCGTGTCTGTGTCACCCACCCCATATTGTGAATTATTTGACAATGCATTATGTTCAAAACATGTCACATAAAAATATAAGCCAGTCCTCACTAGTGTGTCCACTTCATGCTTATAAGAGCCATTCATATACAATAAGGTGTGGGGTAAAAAATATTTAAAAAATGTATTATACAGTTATAAAATACTATACATATAATATTTAAAAATAAAAAAAAAAATATATAATAATGATTTATAAGGTAAATTGTTCCATGCTAGTCAGGGTTATTAACTAAAACTATAACTGTTTTTTTCTAGGTAAATTGTTTTTTTTTATTAATGGTTATTAATAATATAAATGATTGCTAGATTAGCTTCTAGTGTACCAAGGTTTTTGTTGATATTTCTTTCTTGACACAATAGTACCAACAAACTAATCCCCAAATTAAATTTTTAATAAACCCACCCCCCCCCTAAACCCCCCCCCCCCCCAAAAAAAAAAAAACATGCAGAGAAGCAAAACAAAAAAAATCTTTAAATTTGGTTTCAGAAAAAATATCTTTAAATTATGGGTTTCCAACAGTTCTTCTTGGGTAAGAATTTTGTATTTTTAAAAAATCTTCAAATTAGGGTTTCAGTTTTTTAAACGGCAAGAATATGATGTTTAAGATCATTAGCTGAGATATTCAACAAAATATTTAAATTTGTATTTTATTGTTATTCTTTCTATTTATTTATTTATTTATTTTTGGTAACTTTTGGTTGTTGATTTTTTTAAATGTTTTGGTGCGAAATTGATTTTGTGAGACAATTAGAATGTTCACGGCACGGTGAGTGTGGAATCAGACAGAGAGAGGCACACCAAAGAGATTACTGCTGACGGCTCCTGTGTAGCTCTGTGAAAGCGATCACACCCTGTTACAACATGTAGGAGGACTTTTGTCACCACAATGAATCAAGGGAGGGAAGGAACACGGCAGAGGCTGGCGAGAGCCACTCTAGTGAGATCAAGAAGCAGCTAATGAGGAATTGTTAGATCCCAAAATTAAAGCTAGGGATGTCTGTTTATACTAGGCCCCCTGACTGAGAGAATTACAGTTTCTCAGCAGAAAATAAATAAATAATAATAATTAGCACGCAAACATTGTTTTTTGAGTTAAGAGTGCAGACTTCCAAGATTCAAAACAACTCTTCAGCAGACTAATCAGACAAAAAAAGAGTTAAAAGGGAGAAAGCTGCATTCTGTTACGGGGCACAAAACAGAATCCAGGTTTGTGGAGGAATTTTGTTAGCTTGTGAGGACTAGGCAGCTCAGCAGGAGGAGAGACACCTCAGGGGGTTAACAACTGCATGCCCTTTTACAATAATAACACATAACCATTGTCAGACTGAAGAGGGCTTTTGGAAATTAATTTAGCCGCTCAACAGCTTCTTTACCAAGAGCACGAGTCAATAACATATTCCCTGGAGTCATGTAGCTTTATTTTACATCTGTCAGTCATGTGTAGAGGGTGAAGAGGAGTGGGCATTATTGACCACTTACAGCTTAATGGGCCCCCCAGGCCAACCACCACACACCCCCCCCACCCCTCGCATGCTCGCCCCCCCCCCCCCCCCCCCCCCCCCCCCCCCCCCCCCCACCCCTCGCATTGCTCGGAAGATTATATAAAAATGATTTTCAGACTGTTAAGTGAAATAAACTTTCTGAAGCAAACTTTATTCATTTTGATTTGCTACTCTTTTACAATATCCATCTTTTGTACACTATAATGTTGTGATGCCTAAATCTAAATGCACTTATATCATTTAAAATGATTTTATAATAATAATAACAATAATTATAGAGAAAATAATATAGAATTTAGCAGTTATCTGCAATTTTTTTTGTTAAAAAGTCAATTATTATTAATAAATATTCTTTATTGGCCATAATTGTTATATAATTATCATTTAATATATATATAATAATGTATGGTAGCTTATTTCCACCATGGAATGAAAAAGGTAACTTTATATCTCTCTGATTGAGAAGAATTGAGAAATATAAATTCATAATTGTGAGATATGCCATTCTGAGAAGAAAAATGTGGGAAGTTAACTTACAATTGCAAGAAAAAAAAAAAAAGTGTGAATTGTTTCTGCCATAGAAACAACCTGTCGGGAAATGAATGACCTTTAATGATACTTCGTTTTAAACTTTTATCCTTGTGCGGATCATTTATATACATATTTATGAAAAAAAAAGAGAAATGTGAGAAGTGTTTCTGCCACAGACTTAAAAAATAAATAAAAAAAGCTAATTGCAACTTTATATCTCATAATTCTAACATAACTCTTTATATCTCTGAAAAAAGGTCAAAATTGTGAGATAAAAAGTTGCAATTACTTTAATTTAATTTAATTTAATTTAATTTTTATTCCCTAGTGGAAATAAGCTTCCGTAAAAATGTATGTCATTATGTCAAAACAAAAGTGTCTGCTAAATGCATAAAAGGTTTAAAATGAAATTAAAAAAGTTATAAAATAAAATTAAATAACAGCAGGACATGTTGTCACACAATGGGAACTTGCCATTACATAGCCTATTAGATACTTAGCAGCTATTGCAACTATCCCTGGTCTGGCAGATACTACACATTAATGGGCTATTGTTAATGTTTTCACTCTCAGCTCTCCTTTCATGGCTAACTGCCAGACTTCTTACCCTGTGCAATCAGCAGACCCCACTGAAACTCTCCCAAACTCAGCACAGCAATTGTCTTTACCACTGTGAGGCAAGATTTAGTAATGCTTATGCAATTCCACTCAACCATCACTGTTGTGCTTTTGACAGCAAACAAAAAGTTCACTCTGTTGTTGTATTTAGAACATAAGACAACATTAGACCAACAACGCCACGACAACTGTGGAAAAATACATTGACTCTTATTATTGGTATACTGATGTCATCAATTTGTCAGTATAATAGAAAATTATAATCAAATGTACTAGGTGACGCTCCCATAAACATAGATTTAAAAAAACAATTTTCAAATAGTTTACTTGTGTATTTATAAAAAAAAAAAAAATTCCAAATATATTTTTGCAGTTTGGTTTGTTATAATCCTAGCTACCAGAAAATGTTTGACCTTTAAAACAGAACATAATATTCTGGAACGGTGGCTGTGATCATACTGTAAGACCCTAAACACAATGGTTAAAGCTCCCATGTAAGCAAATATTTCATTATACGAAGCAAACACGAGCAACTCGACAGTCAGAAGATGTACACAAGCCCTCAGTTTCTTCCCCTCTAAAACTTTTCTATCTTTCTTTCTGCATGCCCTGAAAAAGTCAAACTAGTTGTAAAATCCCTCTTCTTGCCCGCAGGACAGAAATCACCCAGCCACATGCCTGGTGGGCTTGCTCTAAGCTGAGCAGGTTTGAAATGCATGATTGCCATTCTCCAAACTCTCACAATTCCTCCGTTTCACTCTTTGTTGACACACAGATAAATGAGTAACACATCAAAGAGAGGCGGTCGTACTCTCTCTCGACCCAGAGCACCGGTACCCCCCTACCTCAATCTTCTTTAATTTTGCAGATAAAATCAAAGAGCCTCATTTTTCGCCTCTTCAATTGAAGCAAGGCACTGGACCATGGTGCTAAGAGAAAAATCAATCTGGACTAAGTGAGAGATCAAACTCAATATGTACGTTTAGGATTCAAGTGACAGTAACTTCATTATGCCAAACAAACCTATCAAGCAAATGATACACGAGGGACGCGCTTGGAAGTGTCGAATAACGCTTCAGCCTGTCCGAGAAATCTTTTCAAGTCATTTTCAGTGAATAGACTAAAAATGAAATCAGCGCATTATTAACATCCTCATGATGTCTGTGTGATTTTGGTTCATGGTGGAAGGTAATGCTATACATAGATTGCATCATTTCTTTTCACTGTTAAGAAAACTGCCATGGTGGTTTTTTTTTTCCACTTAATTCATAAAATTTCTCCCAAACAATCTTCTGCTGGGACACTGGGCTTCATCCATGTTTTGACTCCCTTCACTCAAATCAAGTTGGTGGGACTTACCTCAGCATGACATCAGGGCTCCACAATGAGGCGCTTCAGATATCATCGTACAACCTTGGAATCAAATCAGCTATTCCCTATAGTGGAAAAGAGAAACTGCTGTTTACCATTTATTTATATATTTGATTTTTTTTTTTTTTTTTTTTTTTTTTTTTTTTTTTTAAGTCCCAGCTTTAAAAACCCTGACCAAGCAGCGGAAGCCAAGAATGTCACTCCTCTACGAAACCCGTCTAATGAGGCTCTATTGCAAACTTTCAGCTCAACATAATATGAATTATTTGTCATCTCTCTCTCTCTCTCTGTGTGTGTGTGTGTGTATATCTATATGTGTATGTGTCTTCGGAAAGGTTGAGTAAATCAGGATGAAGGAAGGCCTTGACGGAGAGATGTGGCATTAGCCCGAGGGCTCGTAGCACAGTGAGGGTAGTTAGCTCACAACATACTGCCATCATTAGGACTGCAGCCGGGCCACTGCAGTCACACACACTCACAGCCCTTTCAAAAACACATGCCACCTCCTATACGCCTGACTCCCCTTCCTCTAACTATCAAAGCAGCGCTTTATTGCTTCTATACCGTATGCTAGTTTACCAAGCACGCATGTTTCAGTGATTTATTATGTCTACATGTAACTGTTTTTTATTTATATATTTAAATGAGTACACCATTTATATGCTGTTCCTCGGGATCATAAAGTGCTTTGTACTGAACCAAAAGCATGTCTTTTAAAATTAACATTGGCATATAAAGCATTTAAAATGGTAAAATAAACCATTTAAAGGAATAGTTAATTCAAAAATGAAAAGTCTGTTATGCATTTCATATTTATATGATTAGATACCTGAAGTATATCTCTTAAAGGGATAGTTATTCAAAATGTTTAGTTAATTTAAGTTTTTATATTATAGGGATAGTATATTTTTCATCCATGTTTTAGCACCTTATGTGACATATTTTTTATTATTGTTTTAGCACCTTATGTGACATATAATAAATATTGATTACATTTTGATGATACATTTCTATTAAATCAGAAAATTCAGAAATCATAAAATATAAAAAATAAAACAGGTTTTGGGAAAAAATTAAATGATTTTATGGGGTTCTTAATTTGATAAATTATTTACTTGTAAATAAGTTGTGTACACTTTCTTTCCCCTATTAATATTTAATATATTTATTGTAATATTGTAAATATTATATTTATATTATTATATATATCATTGAATATCTATATGAAATTACATATCTATCTATCTATCTATCTATCTATCTATCTATCTATCTATCTATCTATCTATCTATCTATCTATCTATCTATCTATCTATCTATCTATCTATCTATCTATTTTTTTATTGTGAATGTCCAAGTTGCTCTTTTCCATGCAATGAGAAAAAAACATGATTAAGGCTGGCAGGCAGTATTTTTAATATAATGACCTTAATTTCTCTTTCTTACACAAAGCTATCATATGGTGTCAGAAGACTAGGAATCCAGTGCAAATCATATGGACTGGTGTTATGAAATATTTCTGCATTTTTTTTTTTTTTTTTTTTTTCTTTTCTTGAGTCAACCCGTTTCCCATTCACTTTTACTGTATGAAAAGAGCAGCATGAACATTCTTCAGAGCATCATCTTTTGTGTTCCACAGAACAAACAAAGCTATACACGCTTGGAATGAGACAATGATCTCAGAATGATGTCATTTATGGGTGAGACACAATCCCAGCACTTAATCACGTAAATATGAAATGCATATTTTTGTCGTAATAAGTGCCTGAGGTGTGAAATATGGAAGCCTGAAGTTGAAACTCACTTTATATCCCAGTACATTTCCTTCGTTGTGATGTTTTGCATCACGGCAGCAGTGAAGGCACCATCACAAGCCCCTCAGCTCAGAATTACCATTCTGCTGTCAGTCCATTTCTCATCTGTTCCTCTACCCAAAGCTGTCCTGTCATCCAGCAGATTCGGGCCACCAGCAACACTCATCTCATTACCAAAGTACACAGTGCCTCTGTGGGATTCCGGCCCTGTCTCTGTCTCTTCTCTCAAACACACATATACGCTCAACTTTTTTTTTTTTTGAGCTTAAAAAGTATTGAGTCTCCAAGGAAGTACTGACAGCTTGAGGCGACAACCGGATGAAGTGACAGTAGGAAGCCACTCATTATGATCACCTCTTCCTATTTCTCTACTTTTCCTCTTTTTCATTTCCCCCTTTTTTCCTCTCTCCTGTGCTTGATCTACTTCCCCCTTGACCTGGTCATGATTTATTAACCAACATTTCCATGTCATACCTGCCGCAGAGGAGAGCAGCAGACCACTCCATAACATCATTCCCATTTCTCATGCCACAAAACATACTGCTGTCTTTTCTTTAGTATTGTATGGTATCTGTTTACCTGACAACCAACCTTCAGAACTGTTGAAGCATGGAGGAGCAGGAGGTTGTTTCTTATAGTGAATGTGCTTGGCATGTTCATCACAGGCTACATTTGCAAAGGGCATGCAAGCTTACATAAGGAGTAAGCTCATGTGGTTCAGTGATAGCACTTCAGAGGCTACAACAATATGCAGTACGGACCCCAAATGATTCTAAAAAAATATGATGTTTGGTATCAAATGGCAAATGATAATTAAGCTCATCTGTTGTGGAAAAAAATACAGCATATAAATGTAAACATCATTTAACAATGACAGGAATTTAAATGAATTTAGTTGGATTAACTATTCCTTGATTAAACACTACATACAAATCATAAATTGACACTGAATATTTGAGGAATATGTATATATATATATATATTTTTAATCTTTCGTGACACCATATCTGTTTTAAATCAAGAATCCAATTCAGCAAAAAAAAATTAAAAAACAATAAACAATGACAGAAATGTAATAGTTGAATAAAGTATGCCTGAATTAAACACTATATAAAAATCATAAATTGACACTAAATATTTGAGAAATATTCTTTTCATATCTTCTGTGATGCCATACTGTATCTGAAATTTAGATATTTTGAATTAAAAAAACCCTGTTTTCCAAAAAATACAACACACAAAATGTAAGTAACATTAATAACAGAAATTTAATTGTTGAATTAACTATTCCTTAAATAAACAATAATAAACAATATATTAGAATCATAGATTTACACTCTATATTTGAGTAATATTTTTCAAATGTGAAGCCCCCCCCCCCCCCCAAAAAAAAAAAAAAACATTAATCAATGACAACTAAAACTAATAATAATAATAAAGTATACATGTCAGTTGACAACATGCATGATTTGTGCAAATATTTATATGTAAAATAAAGTACACAAGATAAGGTTTCCCAGAATACTAACAACACTAAATATATTGGTCCAGAACCGATCTGACCCCTTTGGTCTCTCAGGCAATGTTTCTTTGAACAAGAATAAGAATAAGTCTGCTTGACATCCTCTCAGACAGATCTTCAACAGATCGCTGTCATTC
Source organism: Cyprinus carpio (assembly GCF_018340385.1). NCBI lineage: Eukaryota > Metazoa > Chordata > Actinopteri > Cypriniformes > Cyprinidae > Cyprinus > Cyprinus carpio. Next base: position 17,078,459 of record NC_056608.1, read on the forward strand.
ACAGGGAGACAAGAGAAGAATACAGCATCTAATTTAGAGAAAATACAAAACACTCAAAGAGTGTCTATGAAGTGAAAGAAAATTCGCTGAAGGTGAACTGATGGTCCTTCCAAGGTTAAGAGGGAATCCTAACATACAACATCACACAGCAGTTCAGCACAAACACATATACTGGAGATGTGTTCTAAAGCAAACTGTAATTACTTCAGGTTTGGTAGTTTGGTAAATGGACCCACCCTGAGTGCATCTTTTAGCAATAAAAGCCTTCTTTATCAGCCTTGAACAGGCTGTTTTCAGAGGAGTGTGCTTAAAAGAAAGTGGATAGGGACTGTGCTGGCAAACTAAAGACAGTCCAAATAAAGTATCGGTGTGAATTAGCGTTTTGATGAGCAAGAATTCAGCGTTTTGATAAACCCACAATGTCAAGTTGGGGTTTTGTCTAAATAAACATGCAATGGATTGCAGAACGCATAATTTAAATAGATCAGTTTTTAATGATACACTACGAAAAGTCCACAAGCCACAATGTGAATTTCAAAATCCATGTGTATATAAATAAAGTGTTATTTCTATCGAAATAAAACAGATTGAGATAAATAGATATGTGTGGTCTCATGACTATACCAAATATTATTTAGTGTTAGCTGACACTACACACCAAAATATTTCTAAAAGCCGCGCCAAAATACAACTGCTTATAAAATATGGATACAAAAACATGAATAATTCGGAGTGCTGAGGGTTTTCCTTTTGAATATTCTAAAGGTGCCCACAGAACTGAACGATTAGGGAAGTGTAACCTCATATTTATTCCTTGATATAAAAAGACCAACCAAAACATTTCATAAAAAAAATAAACCCACCACCACCAAAAAAAAAAAAAAAAAAAAAAAAAAAAAACCTGTCTCCATCCGTGACCTTCCTGTATACTCTTGTACTTTATACTAGACAAGCAATAGCTGTATTTAGTTTACGTTGTTCATACACGTTTAAATGCATTTTTTTTAAATACAAATTTACTATGAGCATAATAAAAATCTTTTTAACTATATTTTACATGCATTTGTACTTAGCATGGTGGATAAGCACAGAGAGGCTGAGTTGATCTTTTGACCTTTGGGAACAATACTGAAGGATTGTTGATATTCTTGTTAGGCGAAGCTTTAAACAGTATTGATGAACAGTGGTCTGAATCGACTGATATCTTAAGTTTGTTTACATCCATTCAGACCAAGATGATTCAGAATGTCCTCGAAGAAAAAGAAAATGAAAAAAACCCCGAACCACTGCTTTTCTGGACTGAACAGGCAATGTTTGGATTTGAGACACAACAGCGACAAACATAAAGCAGCAGACTAAATAAAATGTCTGTTATTCTTTAGACAGCAATTCAAAGCATATGGAGTTGGATTGTTGGCTAAACGATCCTTATCAAGACAAGCAACTCTTCTTCAAGCAGACATCATATGAGTAACAAAATACTGCAGTTACATCAGAAAATAACAATGTCTGTTTCATAGGCAGCAAGGTCTGGATGTTTTGTTGTATAGAATATATCAGTGGCTCAAGTCTGCTTGTTCTGTTTCAGAAAACATGACAGAAAACAGCATCTTTAACTACTGGTGTGTAACAACTGGCCCATGACTTTTTTTGATTTGCCATATTAATGAAAATAATGTGCAAGAACATGTAACATTCCTCTAGAAGTTTCTGTGTTTACCAAATTATTGAAATCGATTGAAACATTTTTTTATAATATAAAATACCAGTTCTAATTACTTTTAAACCCACAAGCAAATGACTACCTGATTTACTCTACCTAGTTAAAGTAACGGATCCTGGCATGGGCTTTCTGCTGAATTCCAGCCTGAGTGAAACCAGCTGTAGACAGTATAACTCAGGGATCTTCTAACTTCAGGTCGATCTGGCACAGATCATTAGCATTAATCATCATTACTGCTGTCTGCAATTCTTATCAGAGCCAGAGCGTGCAACTTTCATTTAGATCACACTTTTTTTAAGAAACCAGCATGTGACCAGTGTGCTGGTTCCACCCCTGGTTCTTAGGCATTTAATAAGCATGTTATATTATTAAAAAAATATGGATTGTAACTGTCAAATGCTGACTTTCATTGTAGGGTTGTTGACACCTTTTTCTAATATATATATATATTTAAATAACAACCATATACTATGGTTTTTCACAAATATTCTATATTATTTACAGTTGTTTGTGGTCCAGATGTTATGGTAATGCCACCTGATAGAGAAATTTGATATTGTAATATTTTTAATTTATTACATAATTCCAAACTAAATGAAATTAATTAGTGACTGAAATCAATAAATATTTCAATATTTTAAATTATAAGTGACTGAAATCAATAAATATTTCAATATATATATATATATATATATATATATATATATATATAAAATTTATATTTTAATTATATATTTATATATATATACAGTATATAGTTTTATTCAAATGAAGGGCATTAGACGACAGAAGGCAAGTTCACATACTAACTCGCTTTTATTAATACAGAACTGCATGCTACAGAGACTGTACAGCATTAACATTTATTCATTACAAAACATGGTTTTTGGGAACCATTTCAAATAATGGAAAACAAAATGAAAAACAAAAAATGAAATAAAAAAAAAACAAAATAAAAAATATAAGAGCATAAAAGAGAACAGGAACATCACAGCCGTTAAGGAAACATTCAAACTATTCATCATTAGCATCTTAATAAACCAGAGAAGTAATCGACGGGTTACAGTTGCGTCATGTCAACTACAATGGCACCGAATGAATGATTCTCTCTTGTAGCTTTTTTACAGCTTCTTGCAACATCAACATGCCTATTTTTTCTATCTACCTATATGTAGTAGTGTACTTAAAAGTGGCAGTTTGTGTTTTTTTTGTAGTATTTAATAGTTTTTTATGAACCTCCTAATATACATAATTTGGCCCTTCAAGGTTTATACAGTATGACGTCCGTCTTTATTAAGTTTAAATTTTATTATTTGACAATCTGCTACCAAACACATTTGTTATAGCAACATTTATACTACATACATAGCAATCTATGTAACGTCACAGCAAATTATGGTTGAAAAAGAAAAGAAAAAAACCCAAACATTGGACAACGAAAGAACCTACAGCGTTGTAAGAGGTGGAGAGGAAATTATCACAAATTTTGGCACGGGAAAAAATCTGTACACGATTCTACAGTCCGGCGGAGATGAGACTGTGCAATAGAAAAGAAGGGCTTGAGACGAAATTCAACTGCTGAAGACATGGAACCCACCGTCCCCATTTCAAGTTTCCTTTTCACCTATTGTAAAATGGCTTATAGATATGTTTCTAGAAATTAAGTTGTGCATACGTCTGTTCGTTGTTGGTTTTGTGTTGTTTTTTGCGTTTTTGCTTTTTTAGTTTTTTTTAGTTTTGTTTTTTCTGAGAATCTACACTGTAGTTTAGGTGGAATCCTGGTTTTCAAGAAAATAAAAAAAAATAAAAATAAAATTCATGTCAAAACAATAAAACGTGAAACTTCAAAACCTCCTTGTAAAAATGGATCATTTATATATATATATATATATATATATATATATATAGATGATAAGTTGCTTACGTTAAGAAAAAGAATATTTATACAATGTATTAAGAAAATGAAAAGATTTCAAAAAGGGACAACATACAAGATACGACAAGCAATCTCTAAAGCAATAAATACTACTGGTCCTAGCATTGTGACAGTTTGTATTGAATATCCCAAAACCCCCCCACCCCCCACCCCAAAACACCCATCCAATCAAGTCCACCCATCCCAGCCCGAGTCAACCTCCCTCCCCCTGGTAAACAACAACAAAAAAGAAAGGTAAAACAGACAACGCAATGGAACAATGCATATTAACACAGTACCCCCCATATTTCTGTACATTTAAACAAGAACAAGCAACATCACGATTAAAGTTGTTCCTCAGTTGGAGAGGTGTCTCCACGGTCCTCGTGCCCTCTGAGTTTTGGACAGCTGTAAAATGATTGGTTCACAAGCTCGTATTTAATACAAATAATGAAGGAGAACCAATTCTTTGAGAAAAGGGCTCACCGAATCCTCACCTACTTTGTATATCTGTCTTTAAACATGTCTATGTAAAACTACATAACAACTATGCATTTTTCTGTTGTACAGCTGTAAAACAAAAAGCAAACCATGAACAAAAATGAACCCAAAAAATTCATAAAAAATTTGGCAGATTCACAAAGCTATACTCTACAACTTAGTGTATTTAATTATCCATATTTAATCATAATAATTTCATTTTTTTTTAGATAATGACAGGTCAAATATTGACCAATGAACTTTGATAAAGAATTAACGAAATTTTCAAAGCCATATCGCACAGAAAAAAACAAGAGAATTAGAACGCAGGATGAAAAAAGACAAGACGCGCGACAGACGGACAGACAGACAGAGAAAGCTGGTTTAAAAAAACAACGAAGCTAGTCTATCGACTTGGTTACGAGCGAAAGGGGTTGCGTCGTGGCGGAGCTGGGCAGCAGAGAGTGGGAATGACACGCCGATGTAGGCCTGGAGGAGGCGGAGCCTGTGGGTCGGGACGACGACACATCTGAGGGGTCCAAAGAGCCGTTGTGTGCCGAGCTGGACGTTTTGCCCGCCCCGGAGTTGTCCAAGAGAGCTAAAGGTGGAGGCGGAGCCATGGAGAGGTGTTGGTGTTGGGTTGACGAGAGCAGGGGGGGCGGTTTCATAGTCAGTGAGAGAGGTTGCATTTGTTCAGTCTGTGGTTTGGACTCTTTCGAGGATGGGGAGGGAGAGACCATAGAGGGGGAGGATGGGGGGGACTCTAGTAAGCTTCCGTCCGAAGAAGGAGGACTGGCACAGCTGCCTTCACCTTGAATGTAGCGAATGCACTTCTTTTTTCTCCTAAAAGAAAAAAAAAAGAGGGGACACATTGAAGCTCTCAGTCTGAACCTTAGAGTGAACGACACAGAGCTGTAACGTCCATTCAAATGCACATGTCTTAAAGTCGGGACACCCATGCTGATCTCATTAGCAACTTTTGGCGGCCCACTTTCAGACTCTGCATGAAAATGGACGCTAGAGCTGGACGAGATTAGGGTCAGAGGCATCTCGCTCTCACACGGTGTCACACGATTACATGCAGAGAGGACAGGACAGTGGGAGGACGAGAGGAAGATGAACAGATGGAATGAGGAAGGAGGATGATGAAAGAGGTGAGGCCTACATCTCTCTTTGTTTTCCTTTGGCGGCGCAACGCAACTCCAAACAAAAGAACTCCACCCCAGTTTCGCAAATCGCGAGGGGATCCATCCGGTTTACACATCAGTTTGAATTATTACACTCCTCTTTCTCCCTTCTTTTTTCCTGTCTTTTTCCTCGCATTCCTTCAGGGGAAGTTCAGATGGTGGGGTAAGAGGTTAGAGAGGAAGCGCTACTCTCAGCTTGCCCCTAAGACATGTGTGTGAGCGCTCTGCACAGAGGTCGTGGTGCCATGTTTGCATTTCTGCTCGGGTCAGGACCCTCCCTCGTCTGCTACGCCTACGGCCAGCCATTCCAGCCAGCCACATCTCAACAGCGCCAAGCCAGCGCGCCGTGAGGTAGGGGTAGAGAGAGAGAAAGAGAGAGAGAGACGAGAAGCGATAGGGTGAGAGAAAGCGGGAGAAACAGAGAGAGAGAGGGAAAACCTCAGTGTACCTTGCCCTACCTGACCTGACCAACCCCCCTTCCTCCCCAAAAACTCTCTTTATCCTGCCTAAAGGGCGAGCTCAGTGATGCAGCCGAGGCTAACTCCAAAAAGAGAAAAGAAAGAGCAACAAATACAGAGAGTAAAATAAGCAGGAATTAAATCAAAGACAGGGGGAGCTAGAGAGTTGCGGGAGAATCGGGTACAATTAACCGCCAACTTCTTTGTGGTTTCGGCATGAAAATAACAGCCAGGTAAGGATTGTTTCTCAAGTCATACCCCTGCCTGCTCTTATGCATGTTGATTTCAGACGAAAGTGCGAAAAAGACACTGAGAGAGACGGAGATCGATACACACTATGATGAAGAAAAACGACAAAAGTCACAGCCACTTAAACCCACTTTATTTATGGTGGGCATGCACGACATGTAGCTGGAGGGATCTAAAAAAGAACAGACTTAATTCAGAGGAGACATGGCACTTCAGGGTCAAAGATGGGTGAAAGGAGGCAGAGATGTGTTTGTTTGATCCGCCTGCTACTCTACTCTGTGCCGTACAGCTAGGAAACGTGGTTTGGGTCTGTCATGGTGCTAACTGCCTGTCAAACAGCAGCAAATAAGCTAATATCCATTTTTTAAAAGCCATATTGATTCTAAGTATCTCACTGTGTTCCTTATTGATTTATGGGTCTCTGAGGGAATTTCTCCAGATGCATCTTTCAGGAAACAGAGCTGAGTGGGGTCTTTTAACCTTACAGCTCCTTAAATCAAGACACAATTACCAGCGTTTCTCTCAGCACAGCCCAAAAAAATGCACAGGCTGTTCCTCTGAATAACAAGAGTTGCTGATGAACAGCACTAACCCGCAAAAAATACAACCTCATCAACTCCAGCTACAAACGTTCATACAAATAAAACAGTTACTGGCTAGCTAGATAGTTTTTTGTTTTGTTTTGCTTTAAAGAAATTGCAAAATATTGCGTGGTTTCAACTTAAAAGTACGAACAACAATGCTGGTTCTTTTTTTCTAAAAAACTGACATGGGCGAATCGAATCAAAGAGATTCAACAGTCTACAAAAGAAAGATGAATTACTGTTGTGCTTTTTCATACAATATTTAACTCTTAAAAATATCTAATGGAAAATGTAGCATTAAAGCAATTTTTCTTTTTAGTTAAAAATGTAAGTATTTGCATTGTCAGTTTACCCCTCCACTGGCAGGTATGGCAATAGTGAACTCTAGACCCTGTGTCCAACGTCCAACACTCAGATTGACGTATACTCTAAAGTTGAGAAGCTTTCTGCTGCTCCTGAAGGAGATCAGACAAGAGGCAGTGGATTTTTGGAGAATCAGATGGATTTCTACACTAGAAGGATAATGAAATCGGTGGAACATGGGATACAGTTGGGCAAGTAGAAAACGGACATTGGAGTATCACAAAAGCACAACGTCTGATGTCCACGATGGAAGGGTGAAAAGGAAAGAGTGCACAAGCATGACACAGAAAAGGGTATTACTTAGCAGAAACAAATACCTACCATCAACATATTCCCAATTCAAAGACTGCTTGTATTAGAACAGAAAGACAAGAAGTTGGGACTGAATAAAGGGGTTATAAGAGAGGAGTGGAGAAGGAAGAAGAAGGGGAGGAAAAAAAAGAGAGGGGGGATGAGATGGCATCACCCCAACCCGACCCTCCACAAAACAAGTGGCTACATCACACAGTTCTAACAAAAGTGACCAGGGCAGAACAGTACATAACAGCAGATTAGTTCCTTGGGCAGAAACACCAGCAATACTGAATTATACTAATATAAAAACTCAAAAGTTTATGCTTGACTTGACATTTGAACCACAATGCCTGTGTAATTATGCTTTTGTCATTTTCTGCCCGAGGATTTCAGTTCGTCTGAAGTGTTTCTAAAGTCAGAAAAGGACAGAAACAAGTAAGAAAAAAGTCTTTGTAAAACATAACAACTGTAACAAGGCCTCAGAGATTGAAGTAGGAAAATATAATCCATGGAAAAAGTTTCGAAAAATGTAAAGCTGATTTTTGTCATCTTAAAATCAACATCATTGTAATTTAGATGTTCCCCCCAAGAATGGGGCTGGGAATATACCTGCAGGGTTTGCACCATAAACCCAGCTGGTCAAGCCCGAACAAGGCACGACACTTCTTAGGGGTATTTGCATCTGTTATCCATAAAGGAACATAAAACACAACAAAGAAAGAAAAAAAAAAAGCACACGTCATTGGACACAAAAAGGCATGGAGCTAGAGCAAATGATTCAGCTGTGGACATTGGTACCGTGCCTCCCCAAAAAACTTACCATGACCAGCTCCTCTCAACCCTCTGGCCACACCCCTCCCTCTTAATAGAGGGAAATAAACCCCGCCTTTTTATCTAACCCTGCCTCTTTTCAATTCAATTCAAAAAGGAGTACTATATGAACTCCTTTTCACACACTCACACAAAAAGAACCACACAAACAACCGTTCCGTCCCACCTAGCAATGAAAAAAATTAATAAAAACCATCGCCCAGATTTGCAGAAGCTGATTGGCAGAGGAAGTGGCGTGGAGAGAATGCGAGGCTGAGAGAGCCAGAAAAGTGGGAGGAGGCACCAACGAGAGAGTTCCCCAGCTGTCACCTGCTCTAGCACACCTGCCGGCACACCAAATACACACCTGCATGGGCCACACCAGTTATTCTGCTGGTCGAGCCCGAAGCGTGCACGACACTTCTTTGGGGCGCTCAGATCTGAAGTGACGAAGAAGGGAAGAGGAAGCCAGTGGAGGAGAGATGAAATCAGAAAAGAGAGCGGAAAGAGAGATAAATTGAATCCAATGAATCTGACGAGCTCTAAAAAAAGTCTTTTTTCCCCTACACATAAATTTAAATAGTAGCAATTGACCATATTTTGTTAGTAATACAAACAATTAGAAATTAAAAACGGCAAGAAACAAATATGAAAGTAAATGATGACAGAAATCAGTACATCAGCACTCAGTGCATGCCTTTCATAACCAAGGCTCTTTATGGGTAAGTAAATGCTCATCGGTTAAAAGGTAAGCGTTGCAGGATGCAGCAGATATGGATACATGTCTGCCGGCCATTCTCTGGCTGTTCTAGACTAGAGGAGGTGATAGGGACAGGTTGTTGAGGTAGCAGGAGTAGGGAGGAGCTATAGGAGGGAGGCGGAGCATTAGTTTAAGCCAGGGAAACACTACAAAGCTGCTTCATAATCAGGCCTGGTCAATGTTCATCCACCTCAAACAGCCCACCTGAGCACCGGGGTGAAGGTCATGGGTAGATGGGTGTTTGAGGAGGGTGAAGGCAGGTTGTAAGCGGAGCAGATCAAGAGGAGACAGGGCAGAGCCCGCAATCATGCTGGGGGCGTGGGGCAGCTACTGAACGCAGTAGATTAAGGAGGTTTACCCTGATAACAACATCTCTGTTTTTTTCTTGGCATAAAGAGGTCTTTCCTATAAACATACTGCAGCTGCATGCTTTGAGTTTAACAAATCGGGGATTCTTTACATAATAACAAATGACGTTTAACACAGAAGCATCTTTTGATGAAAGTATGTGTATAATGAAAAATGGAGCAAAGGAAACAACTGAAAAGGAGCAAAATATAGCAACATTCTTCAAGAGAATAACTTAGCTTAGCAAATAAAAGATATATGAAGCAAATACTTGGCATTATTCATTAAAGAAAGATCATTATATATTTGATATACTGCACAAGCACAAATAAACAAATACATAAAGAACCAAAAAAAGGGGGAAAAAAGCAAGTTAGTAATTTAAGACTCAAAATGACATTAGCACCTGTAATCGGAGGGAGTGAAAGGCAAGGGTTTGGAAAATATTCTCTGTGTTCTGGAAAAAAGAACAAGATACAGAGGCCTTCAAAAGGTGTCCATGGTGGAGAGAGACCGCATATACATTATTCTGCATACTTCCTGGACAATATCTCACAGTAATCAGCATCATAAAGAAGAACGATCAAGTGAATCAAATCAATGTAATCAGCAAACCTCCTTAATTGAAAGATGTGGGTGAATTTAAACAAACAAACCTTTTTATATTATCACTACATAAGCAGGTATATAAAAAGCATGCAGCAGGCACAGCCCAAAGTTACGACCACATAAACACAGTGACACAAGCATGGACGGCACATTCGGAGGCTGGCACTCGGTCACAAGGGTGATTAACTCTCACACTCTCAAAACATACATATCACAGTACCATAAATGCTGGAGGGGGGCAGCTGGTGGGAGGGGAGGAGGTGGTGGGGGTCATGCATATTCAATGTTATTAACGCTCGACATGGGGCAAGGGGAGGGGAGGGGGATAACAAGCAGTCTATCGTGTAAATATTGCATTGGGTAGCATGGCTATATACAAAATGAGGCAGGCACAAAAAAGAGCTAAGAAAAAAAAAGGCTGGACTTTCATCTTTGAGATGTCACACTTGTGACAGATGATGGGTCTGCTTTAATATGAGAGATAATTGCAGCTCACTTACCATTGCCCTCTCCTGCCTGCTTTTCCCTTTTTCTCTTCTTCTTTTTCCCCTGATAGTTACCCGCCAGAAAGAGAGAAATAGACAGGAACCTTAGTTATTATATTGCAGAAAGGACCAAGACATGAAATGAACAAGAAAGCCCAATGTTTTCACTGATTTATTTATTCAAGTAAGAGCCTGAAGGTTTGAAATGCCACTGCAGGACAAAACAGAACTTTCCCTATCTTTCTATCGCTCTCCTTTTGTTTATTCCTTGTTGTCTCGCTGCTGCTTAGTTCTTCTTTCATTGTGAAACGATTGGAAGCTCTTGAGGTTTCTTTGAGCGGCTCGGTTTACTGGAGGGGAAGAGCGGGGCGAGAGAACTTTTGTTGTGTATGTCCTCCTCGAAAGTGGGCTACAGTTCCGTCGGACGTGTCCGTGATTGCGTTGAGGCCGAGGTCGGGCCCGGACAGAGAGAGTATCATGCTCCGGTTGAGGAACTTTGACTAGGCGAGTCAAGAAACATGGTCAGACTCCAAGGAGAGTTGACAGGCTGGGCGGTGGGGCCGTTTGTCAGGCGCGAAACTGTAAACGGTGCGCTCGTTCCCCATTTCTGGCAGTGGAGAGAGATGTCCTCTTTCATCAAAGCTGCGAGGCGTTTAGGCCCTGTGGTTATTTAATTACTCTGATCTCAGCTCGCCTTTCTCTTTTTAGGTGAACCAGTGGAATACTAATGAAAGCAGTGGAAAGAACTAGACCTGACTGCACTGAGGAAAAGCACACATACAGTGGATGGACTTAAAAGTCTTCCAGCTTGGTTTAGCTGATTAAGCTGGTCTGTTTTACTGGTTTTAGACTGGTTTGGGGAAGCCCAGCTACCTAAAACAAGGTCTGTGTGCTTTAGTTATGGGTTATTGTCAATACACATCTAGATGGCTTTAACCTGCTCTGCGGCCCCTGTGGAGGGAATAAACAATTGTTACTTGTTGAAAACTTAAAAACTTACATAGTTGTCTCGTGCCGACCAGCCGGGGTACAGCTGCATGTGAAGCTGTCGTTCTTTCCTGGCTAACTCGTAGTATTTGGCCTGCTCCTCTCGAGACAGAGCATGCCACTGCACATATAGAAACACACACAAAGACACACATCCGTCAAAACTGTGGCCATCACAGAGGAAGAGACCAGAAGTGTTTTTGAACCCCCGCTCACCCTTCGGCCTAGGATCTGGTTGATAGCTGCGCTCTCTTTCAGTGTGCATTCTGCCACCACTTTGGCTCTCATTTCCTTCATGTAAAGCATGAACGCGTTCAGAGGTTTCTTTATGTGTGGCTGCTTCTTCTTTTCCTCTTCTTTTTTCGCATCCTGATGTTTCCTGCGAATGGGAGGGATCAGATGTTAGCGTGTGCATACCAGCTTGTGACGGCATTGGATTAATAGAGAACTGATGAGTGTAAAGTGAACTCACGAGCTGTTGAGGGAGCCGATGTCACTGTGAGAGGACTCCTGCTTGACGTTGGGCGTGACGATGGCTGGGTGGGGGATCCCTGTGGTGTGCAAACTGTGGTGGGGGGGCACCATGTGAGGAGGGAACCTGGAGGAGAGAAGACTGTGTAAATCGTCAGAGTGGACACGGGTGAAATGATGGATGGACACACACATTCACAGAGCAAAGCACTGACTATGAGCTAAAGACTTGACACATCACTGGCTATAAAGACAAAGCAGCAGTAACCGAACACATCTGTTATGTGGGAAGAGGGAAACGGCAATAAATGACAAATCCAAAATCTAGAACTCCACATGAAACAAAAAGCATTTTAGTTCCAAAATGCGATGCATTTCGAAATCAAAACAGATGGAGTGAATTTTGGGAAGGATATAAATTTATCCATGATGTTTTGATTGCATCATAAAAGTGGGCAAAGATTACATTACTGGTTAATATTATTAATATAATTTTTTCCCCACAGCCACGTAAGCAAAACAAAAAAGTCATTTCAGAGGCAGAGAAATTGCAAAGACCACAATAATAAATAGTAATGATCAAAACATTATTTTTATATTGTCTTTAACAAAAAGCAGGCTATAATATTCTTGGATATAATTTTTTTAATAGGTATTTAGATTACATAGATTTAAATTTTGCTTTTTTTTTGATAAGTGTTTTATTTTATTGGAACACACATGATAAATCATTATAAATAAGACAAAAAAAATAAAATAAAAATTAAGATACATCAAAATATTTCAATTTGACTGGGATTTGAGTTGGATATTAATTTTATTTTCTTCCACCCACATAGTCTTGTTCATTTCAACAGTGGAGAAAACACTACATTCTGACAAAAAAAAAAATATTATGAACAATGTGTTTTGATGACTCACATACCACAAACATTTATGAATAAATTAAATAGGGTCAAATTGTTTTCATAAATATTTTTCTTCTTCAAAATAATATTTTTGATTAGTGTGGTCATTTTGAGACTATTTAGGGTGGTCATTTTCTTCTCAATTATTTTACAATTTGATTATTTTCCTTAAAACATACACTAAAATGTCCGCTGGCTGATTGAAGGACTTATCTATAATATCATCCCCTAGCGTTATATAAAGATCTGTAGGAACGCAGAATTCCTGAGTGTACAAATAAACAAATCTGTGCCTCAGTGTGTGCGGTGAAGTGCGTCCCAGTTGTGCATGGCCGTACACAAATCTGAGAGAAAGAATGAAGGATGATGAAAAAAAGAGAAAGAATAATTCTTTTTTTCAAACAGCTCATTATCTGCTTGAGTGTGGCTATATGGCTTGGAGCCAGAATATAATGATGAGCGTAAACTCACAAGGAACAACTAGTTTCTGTTGGAGGCTCTCTCTGGGGACTGTGTTTCCCCCCAATCTCTCTTCTCCTATTCTCTCTTCCCTTCATCCCTGACACATTTGTGTTTGTGCCATGTCATCCAGGCCTCCCGTCCGCTTCTAGCGAGGGGGCAGCGGCGTGATCATTAGCCCCCACCTTTTTTCTTTATCTTTCTGTCCTTGCATACTTGTTAAAATTTTCTCTGTTCCGCTGTCCAATTTTTCCCTCCTGACTGTCCCATCAGCGCCGCCCCCACCCGTGCCGCTGTTGCCATAGCGAGGCCCAGGTTATGGTTTAAACATGACGGCCATCCCTTTGAAGCGCAGGGCATCATTCCGCTCATCAGCACGCAGCGGAGCCTGCCACCAATTTAGCCCTGCTGAGGGAAGAGCGAGACAGAGAGGTGTGCCGAGAAAGGCCCCTGCAGGTTCCAATGTCTCAATCTTCTTCCACACCAGCCGAGTGTCAGTGAGTGCCATTTAATTGCCAATCGGAGCGATGGCCTCGGCGCCTGTTTAATGTATAATGACCCCGCCGGTGTGCTCTGTCTGTCATTGGCTTTCTCTTCCTCCACCGAAAAAGAAGGGATAGGAGCAGAGGAACATATCAAAGGGCAGGAACAGGCAGGGGCCGAGGGGCCTACACTTCCTCCCCCTGTCACCCGGGATGGCCGATACACCTGTATGACTCCAACCCCATTATCAAAACCATGTAGCTCATTTGCCGGATCCGAGTCTGCGCCGTTCATGATCTGAAATGTATTTTTTAGGAGGCTGAAGTGTAACCTGGGTGAAAAGCAGATCGCTTCATGAAGCCCTGTGTGCTAACTGCATAATAAATGGCGGCAGATAGGGCCATCAGAATCTCTCTGAGCCGGAGACAGGCACCGTATGCTACATATGGGCGTCTCTTAATCCCGAGGCCTCCTGGAGTTCTCGTCCACTGACTGTGAAAGAAAACAAAGCAAGACTTCCCCCTTCCCTCTCTTTCTCCCTCTTTATACACAGAAAAATCATAAACACAATTAATGAAACCTTTTCCTGGTGCTCATTATTTGCGCAAGGAGGCCGGTGACAGCAGACGCCGCCGGTTTTGACACAAACATGCTAAAGCACCATCCCTCCGCAGAGACACAAGACCACCACTTATTAATCTATGCTAATTCAATTACAGATTATCAAAACGCATTAGCTCTTCCCCAGCACATCACCAATCCCCCTAGCCCCCATTCAGAAGATTCAATTAGCCTGCACTGGAAATAGGATGATCACAATATAAAGGCCTCATTAGAACAGAATCAGCTGTCAGTTAAGTGAAGGTCCAGCACCGGAGCAGAGGCTGCAGACCTGCGCGAAGCAGGCAGAATGGGCTCATTTCAGGCCTTAGCAGGGTACAAATGACTTTTCTATGGAGTGGAGACCTCAAAACACACACGGGGTGAAAGCTGTTGGTGTCAAATGTGTGAAGCCTTGGTTTCAGAGCAAGCTGTTAATAAAAATGGACCTTTAAGAGTCAGGACCAGCTGTAAAGACACTGTGCTCATAAGCAGAGCAGCTGGCAATGCACTCTGATCATCACTGCAGAGCTAAATATTGTGTTTCAGAGCTGTTATGTTTGGCCTGACCACTTTAAACTGTGTGAGGATGATGAAAATATACTAGATGCAAGCGCGAGATTGGGCCTCATTAACTCACGCAAGCAGAATCAATGTAAACTGTTTGTTTTAACATTCTTGTGTAAATTTGCTGCATTCACTGAGATAATTTACTTTGTTTTATGATTTACTTAGAAAGGAATTTGTAATCTGCCGTTCAAGAATACACAGTTCATAAGCTATTCTCATGTATTTTTATTTGCATTCAATATGTTGTTGTTCTTTAAGATTTTACTAAAATGTGTTCTGCTCATTTCATGAATGAATCATTCGTAAAACCATTTGTGCATACATTTGTCTATGTACATAACAGTAAATTAAATGAACTTCTCTTTGCATCAAAGCTGACCATGTTAAACATCCTAATGTCCTGAACAGAAACACTCTATGGGATATTTCTTTGAGTTTGGAGTATCTTCTCCAAAGCTTTTCTCCCCTCAAATATACTCAAACCCAGGCCAGTGTTTAAGGCGCACAAAACCCCTCCCTGTTCCTCCCTCCCTGCTCGCATTTATCCATCAACGTCCACTGGTCTAAGCTCGCCAGGCCTCCAGAGCTGCTTTTCCAATCACTCTGCAATTAAACAAGAGTTTGTCCCTGTCTGGAGACACAGGCTGGGCTTGAGTTGGTCTCCATTTCTCGAAACTATAAACCAGATCTGCCTCTGTGCCTCTCTGGCTAGTCTCAGCACAACCACCATCATCATCATCTTCTTCACATTCATCATCATTGCGAAAAGAGTATCATATGTTTCCGATTAGGGGGGAAAGGCCGAGTAAATGTAGAAGAAGGTGACCACCAAATGAAGCTGTTTGCATCTCACTTTTGTTTAAATGACATAAAAGCTACAAAGTACGTGGACATTTGTCATCTACAGCAAACACCTCCCACTTCTCACATAACAGATGAGTAACAGTCACAAGGGAGCAATCACCGTGACAGTTAAAACAAACAATCCCCTCCCCCACAAACAACCATTAGTGCTCTCCTGGGGACATTTGCGTCCAAATCGCCACTTGAACCAGACCCCAACGGGCCACACAAAGCTCTCGCTCAGCGTCCAATGACGGCCCCTGAAATCTGCAACGGTTTACTTCTGCATGTGACCGTAGTTAAACTGACAGTCCTCTCGTTCTCTGCCATTCAGTCGGGGTAAACGTTCTTTAGGGGTCTCATTATAAAATGATAACAATAATTAATATTTTAATACATAGCGGATCACACGGGACCGTCTTTTTGAACACTGAGGCGAGAGCTGTCTCTCCTTAAGGGAGAAGTTTGCAAGGGTTTTGACACACTCGCATTCTCAGCGAGTCGGCCGTCCCAAGGCTCAACTCACCTTGACATGGATGCATTGACAGTGAGGGCAGTTGGGTAGGGGTGTCTGAAACCTCCCGTCGTGATTGGGTAAACTGGTTGACCTTGCCTAGGAAAAGAAGAAAGGAAGAGAGGTAAAGGAAGGGATGAAAAAAGAGAAAAAAGCACTATCTATGCAGGCGGCTTTATTCTCATTTGATCAGAACAAAAATCTAGGGGATTGCAGAGCGCGGATCAAAGGGAAGCAAACTCTGAACAATCTGAATGCCACAAATCTGATAGGAATGGCTAATTAAATTTCATAACCCCGCGCTTGGTGTCGATGGAGGCCTCTCTCCCTGAGCTGAAACTAGGTGTTTTGTTGTGCTAATTAAAGACGAAGCACCGGCCCCTTTAATGGAGCCATCACGCTAATTGAGGTCTACACATCCAAAGACAAACAATAATGAATGTAAATTTATACCAAAATAAAGTGCAGAGAATCAAAGGGCCGTGGCTGCGCTTGGGGCCTCTCTCGGTATTTAGATCGCGGTGAGAAAACATTAAATTAACAGAGCTTAATTTGTAGCCTTTTGTCATATTAACAAGTGTTGACAAGAGTTACCAGGGGAGAGCCCCCGTGTGGAATTGTGGGTAAAATACTGGCAATCACAGTTCATTACTCTAATTGGACAATACAGAGACATGCAAAATAGCATTTGCCACAAAGAGGCAATTTAGAGTTTTAGGGTGCATTGCTGTGGGCGTCAGCAGTGCCTTTCCAGAATGTTTAAACTGTACAGAGGGTTAAGAGTTAGCTTTTGTGTTCTGTGATGGCCGAAGTCTCAAACTGCATCTTAAGTACCCAGAGGCCCACAGCAAGGCAGACAGAGGCCTGGCGAATATAAGATACACAATGGCAAAACGCAACATATTTGAACAAATGCAGTCTTAAATATGTCATAACATATGAAGTGGTGCCCAAAAGTCAGGTTCCTCAATAAAAATCTGTGATTCATAATCAAACTGAACCCTGTACAATAAATTAAGCACTGATAAAATGTAAATATTTGAATTAAATATTTTATTTAAGATTTACGTGTTTTGATATATATTAAAAATACATATTGAATAACAAATAATTATGTTCAAAACTGATTCATTTTTAAGATCTCAGACTTTGGACCCCATTTATATCATGTTATAACAGCACCACAAAGACGAAAGAAGAGGAATAAAATTGGGCTGCTTACTGTGGTACTAACCATCCTAGCGGATGGGGAATCTGGCCTACAGTGCCAGGTGACAGGGGGTAGTAGGGGGATATATCTGAAGGATGTGGAGGCCTTGGGATTCCTGCAAGAGAAATATAAAAAATGCAAAGAAAAGAATGAAGAGAGAGAGAAAGAGATGTGTATGTGAACGCTGTGAAAATGTTTCTGCTCTTGTCCTGACACAGAAATTCCCCGATGAAGTTTAAGTGTTAAATTTATCCTTTGTGAGATACACAATTGAACAAAGTCAACATCAGAGGGAGGTGGGAGAGAGAGGAGGTTGAGCTCACATGCACAGCTCTAAATCACACGTTCTGATCAAAGCTTGTGGAGGCAGCCACGATGTTGTATGGCACACGGGGGAGAGGAGAAAAATACAGAGCCCTGTCACATTTGTCTATCGAATCAGAGGATTAACAACGGGCGATAATTGAGGTTCACAAGTCAACAACGCAAACACTGCAGCATGTGTTAAGAGAGACTGACACATTAGTGGTGGATGTCTGTTCAAGTGCGGAAACAGTCCCAATATTGGTTTTAGAGTTTAATGGCCAATTAACCACATTATAAACATTACATGTGGTGGGTAGAAGGTTTAAAACAATCCTAAATAAGAATTCAGTGGTTTACAATAGCAACGATGTGAATGACAAAAAAACATCGAGCTAACAAGCTAGCTGACTTTGGACTGACTCAGTGTACTTCCATTTAACCCTCTGGAGTCTAAGGGTATTTTTGGGGCCTGGAGAAAGTTTTGTCATGCCCTGACATTTGTGCTTTTTTTCAGTTTTCTTATAAATATTAAATGGCCTAAAGTCTAATCTCACTGTAATCAGCACAAACTAGGCTATAATAATATGTGAGCAGCATGTATGTACATGATTGTGTTTTTTTTGAGAAAAAAAATGTTATGCGTGGTTAGTGAAAAAACTAAAATGTAAATCACTTGAAAAAGGCAATAAAACACATAACAGAAAATTGGTTCCCAGGAATTTTGAGAACTGGAGCTTGTAGCCTAGGATTTTTTTTTTTCTAAATGATGTGTAAATCATCTTGTTTACTCACTTACAGAAAACGATTATATTGATTTAAATTTTCTAAGATATTTTTGTTGGTAAAAGGTCATATGCGAGTAGGCGTCAACTATCATGAATTCACACCTGAGAAGACAAAGGCCTGCATAATGAGCTGCATAATGAGCCATTCAGTCAGCTGTGTCACTGAGAGGGATGAGGTTACAAGAAAGAATGTGAGACAAAATAAATCTATATAATTTTATGTTTGTAGTTTATTTAGAATACATTTAATATCCCACAACATAATTTAATATTCACTTTGTGAGTGCAGTTAAACAGTTTATTAGGAAAAATCAAAGCTGACTTTCAAACTGAATTTTTTTGCATCATTACTCCAGTCACACAGTCCTTTCAGAAATCCTTTTTAACAATCTTATTTTCTACAAAAAAACATTTATTGTTATTATTATCATCATCATTATTATTATTATTATTATTATTATTATTATTATTAATGTTGAAAAGAGCTGAGAATATTTTTTTTTAGGTTTTTTAGGGGGGATAAATTGAAAGAACAGCAATGATTGTTACATTTGTTACAGTTACATTTATTGTTACATTTATATTATTTACATTAAGCTTTTGAATGGTATAGTGGTGTATATTGTTATTGAAACTTCATAATATTTCACTTGATTATACATTTAGTCAGGGAATTATAGTTTGGAAAAAGTCTTTGGAAAAAGTCTAACTATTAAAATGTTTACACGTTATGTGAAAACTAGTACAAGTATATAAATAAATAAAAAGAGACTTACTCATGTTTATGAACTCTGAATAAAGTGCTTCATTCTTTTTTCTGAGGAAATCCAAATCTCAAATCCTCAACCACATCACATCTTTTTGGGGTGAATTATGTCTTATTCCTCTCATCGCGAAGCAAACAGTAAAATAATAAAAACTTGAAGAACAGTCTCGCTGCGTTGTCTTCTGTTGTGTGGGCGTATTCAAAAGCCGCGCGCTTCAGTGAAAACATTTGAATCTCAAAGCGCGCTCGGCGCGGGGGCGTGGTCGCATTAGAAGATAATGAGTGAGACGTAAAAAAGGACATCGCGTTGTTTTCATATGGATTACTTTATCACAGAATATTTGTTTTCAGCAGCACTTGTTTAGTTTAAAAGTAGACATGTCAGGCTTTCTATAGATATCTCTCTCATGTCTCTTCGTTGAGTATTCACTGAGTTACAGTTCATTTTATGACGTATTTGTATCTGAAGATCAGCGCAGACAAAGGCTGCAGACAGCACTCCTTTGTTTGTTATCTTTATTTTATAAGTGCACAATGTATACACAAAAAAAGTAGACCCTTTACAGATTCGATTGATGTATTGCTCTTATCTGTACGATCAAAACTGAAAGTGTAATTTTAAGTTATTTTCGGGGTTATCAGGAGAAAAACCCCAAAACGCGTATACGCGTTAATCGACTCCAGAGGGTAGCTGATTTTTGACTTTTTGAGTGTAATTCTATTAAATTTGGTAAATGACTAAAACGAGTGTAAAAATTCTGCTTGATTCTGCTGGCTCATATTAGCCACGCAAAACAAGGAAACCAATGCCTCCACAGCACATTGGCACTGCGTACAGCGGTCTTAATACAATTTGTTAATTAATTAAACTCTAAACTCAATTAAGCGAGCCATTAAGCAGCACATTAAACAGTCTCTGAGTCCTTAAAGAGGCCTTTAGTGATAAGGTCTGTTATGAGAGCAGAAAAGGCCTCTCTAAAATCAATATGCAGGTTGTCGACAGCTTTGAAGAGCAGCTGTTCGACTGTATAGCGTTGCAGAAGAGGAAAATGCCTCTATGTGTGATAACCTGATTTTGAAACATACCACCAAATGATATTATATCACACCTGAACAGAAATCTTTTTGTTTTGAGACGAGAATCCTGAGAGATAAAGCCTTCAAATCGAGTTTCCTGGTAAACCTCCTGCTCATACAGTTTTCATATTGGTTGGGAAATATAGACTTCACAATTGTCTGATTTGTGCGTCATCAAAAGGTTCTGTTTCTCCAAATCAGAACAAGAATAGCTTTGGGATCCCGCAGTTAAGTAACAGAGCTACATCTCCCAGAAGTCAAGTGGCTCCACAGGCTTAACCGACCCAGGTCAACAGTTCCATCTCAACATGCACACAAAAGGAGGGGTGCAACCTTGGCCCTGAGCCAAGAAGACTCTGAAACGCTCTGATGCATCTTACCAGGTTGCTGTGAATGCAGACTGACGAGATCACAGAGCAACCGTGACAGCGCTGTTAGTTAACCAGGCCTGAAGGTTAGCCTTGGGTTTCGTCCTGCCTGTTTTGAAATTCATGAATGTAAAGGAAGACGTGCATGCATATGTACCTGTTTTAGGGTCCACGTCTGCCTGTAGATGTGGAGGGGGGTTCCCAGGCGTGAAGTGCTCATTGCTGTAGGTGATCAGAGGTGTGAGCGGGTGCACATGGTGAGGGTGCTGTACCACGGGGACCTTATTAGACTGGCAAGAAACAGAAAAAGAGAGGGAAGGGGGTGGGAAGAAGAAGAAGGAGCTGTTAATACATGTTTGGGTTGAGGCAGAAACACACCGGCGCCTCCATTTCAACTCTGCATCCACCACAAACCACAAGCCAATTCTCAGAACAGTGTGGTTTGTAATTAAAAACACTTTCAGATGTGCACTTTATTGATTCAACAGTTATTGGATGCTTAAAAGACACAGTGCCTGATTGCATTACGTGACCAAAAAACAATCACCGAAACCACCAAATAAACCAAATGACAGCCAATCTAAGCACACTCTCGCTCTCCCTCCTTTTTTTCTGGGTTACCTGCATCTCGTGCTCCCACCCCTTCCTCTTCCTTCAGGGTCTGGTTTTGGAAAGGGTTTGCATTATAAAAGACAGTAGAGGAGGGGTGGAGGGGAAGAGAGAAAATCCATTTCTGCATTTTGGTCAAATTGGTTTTAGCTATGTAATCTGCTCTTTGTGTTCTTAAGTGGCACAGGCCCCATTTTCAATTACCCAAGATTACAGCCGAGCAGAGGGGTGCTGAGGCATGGCCTGGCATTAGTGTATTCCCAGTACACGCGACCTAACCAGATTACTGCTGTGCCGTAGATTTGACGGGCCACACGTGGACTGGGATTTGCTTCTGTAGACGCTGCATAAATCGGCGCAAACCGAGCCGAGTGACAGGAAAACATCTCGAGCGATTCGCATACATGCGGGATTTAATGCGCCTGCACGTCTGATTGACAGCTGTGCCTGTCCCGCAGCACATTCAGAAAAGGGCACATAGGGGCCACTGTCTTTAAAACGTGCCAAATTAAATCCAGCACTTGAGATGTTGTTAAAAAAACAATGGCGTTCAGGACAGTTCAGGACATGTTTTATAAGAGCAGAGGTGAGCCATTCTTTTGTCAGGACTAAAATATCAGAGCTTTGAGAATGTGAAGGACACCAGGGCCCAGGCCTGAGAGGTTGAAGTGTCCATCCAGGGCCTCTAAACAGGCACAGAGAGAGGCCACTTCCAGCATTGGGGGCGTTCCGCTCTGCCATATTCCCAATGAAAGATTAATGAACTGAACCGAGCAGCTCGAGGAAAGAAAAGAGGCTCTGGGGACGTTTTTGGGGCCCCTAAGAGCCGAAAACATTGTGGAGACAGAAAGAGAAAAGGGAAAAGGAAATCACAAGGCCGTGGAGAAAAACAACTAGAGAGATAAGATATAAAAATAAATTTTAAAAAGAAAGACCTGTCATCAGAAAAACAGACGGGGATGATGACAGCTGCCAAACACAGCTGACGAGTTTGCCATTAATGGAACGGTGCCGCACACCCCTCTACCGCAAGCTACCCCATAACCTCCCCCTCGGTAATGATGTGAAAGAATGTTGTCAATTCTCCCTGTGCTGAAAGGCTTTAGTAGCCATTTAAATGAGTTCTTTTGTCCAGGGCCTCTCCATTGAGGGACAGCTCCAAATGGCTGTCCACTGCGGCCACATTCACCCAGAGACAAGCCAAATGATTTACATCACAGTCACTGGGCCTAACAGAACCCCTTTCAAACGCCACACAGCCACACGAATAATAGCCAGGCATCCCGTTTATCTGGCTTCTGGGGAGCGCAGCACGCTATCACGGCTTGCTACAGTAGCGTTTCTCCCCGCTTCTCCACCTGAACGGATCAGCAAGACCCTGAGAAGAAAAAAGGAGGTCGACTGGAATAGCTAGAAATGGAATTTCTTTAACTTTTATTCTTTGCACGGGAAAAACACGCCTGCAAAATGACTACTAAAAACGTGGATCTGCATTTAAGCCTTTTGCGCAAGCACTTTTTTTTTTTTTTTTTTTTTTTTGTTGTGATGATTTCTTAAGGAGGAGAGCAGCGGGACAAAAATAACATGGCGCAATGGATAATCACCATACAAAAACACATTCTTCAAACAATTTCCCTTCTGAGTGCTATTCAAGTCCATTAAGTCTTCAGTCTTAAGAAAAGCCTCACAATAAATCTGGCTCTATTGACCCCTGTTGCTATTGTACGATGGCTTTACCCTGTTCTTCTAGACATGGCTAATTGTCTCTAGCAACTCGGGGGAGTGAGGAAGACCACCTACGTACGCTCCCGTGCATTCTCGTGGACAACCGCATACTGTCAGACGCTAACAATCGCAGAATAAGCGTTCTTTAAAACCCTACTTCTAAACAACTCATTGAGTTTAGAGACTGACACACGGAGGTCCAGCGAGACGCACAATAAACCCACACAAGGAACACAAAGAAAATATGTGGGCGTCTTTTTCCCTATTATGTGCAAAGAAAGCGGGCTACTTCCTGTTTAATCGTTTGCCAATACCTTCCACCACAACCATCACAACTACACAGAGGAAAAAAGGTTAAAGGACTAATTCACATAACCAGGTAAATAATAATGATAATATTAAAAAAGAAATGTGGTGACTTCCTGAGAAAACCGGCAGTTTGTAGATGTGTTTGAACGAGGTAAATAAATACAAAATACTCTTTATGTTTGTCAACAACTCTGTCTGTATACCCATTGAGTGTTTGAGTAAATCTGTAGACATACGTACCCTCCTCCAAACCAATGAGATTGACAGTTTCTGCTTGGGGTCATGACCCCTAGTGGTGGTCTTACAAAAGCCTGGCCTGTTTTAATGGACAGGCCATTGAGAGGCCTGTTTGTCTTGAAGAGCATGTCACACTCATTTTGATGCAGCGTCTATCAAATCCTGTCCTTCACTCTCTCTTTCTCTCTCATTCACAAACAAAGTAATGTGCACACACACACACACACACAAGTTTTTAAGTTTTTAGTTATCACAAGGACAAAATACACATTATCACTCATTCACTTATCACTGTTTTTATAGACAATTAAATATTTAAGAGCAGATGATCATAAAAAAGAAAAAAATATTTACTATACAAATTCCCATAATAAATCACAATTTAAATAAATCATAATACTCATATTTTAAAATGTACAACTTAAAATGTACGAGACCCCTGATATTAAGTAAATCTTACATCAGATGATTATTAGAAAAATAATTATTTGTAATTACTAATTACCAAAAAAATATTTAATAGAGACTGTGAGAGGTTTTTTAGACAATAAAAGATTTAAGAGCAGAACATAGTTAGAAAAATATATATTTAGTATATAATTTCCATAAATCATAATTTAAAAAAAATTATAATAATAATTAAAAATGTACAAATATAAATGTATAAGCACACTGATACTAAGTAAACCTTATTTTGATATTTAGTAATATTTATGTCAATTGATTATTAAAAAATCTAATTTTATAGTGACTGTGAACGTGTTTTTTTTTAGTTAATTATTTAATTAAGTGAGGATAATAGTAATTGTAAAAAAAAAAAAAAAAAAAAAAAAAGATCACTGATAGTAAGTAAATCTTAGCTGATTATTAGGAAATAAATCACAATATTTGGTTATAGTGATATATGGTTATTCTGTGAGAGGCCTGCGGAAGAGATACAAGGAGAAAGATGAAGACAGAGGGCCGGACAGCAGCAGGAAAAAGCCGTTGGCACTGCATTTCCGCTTGGTGGCACCTTGCAGAGCAATTTAAAGACAAAATGTGAAGGTGGCGACCTTGTGGCCCCTGAGGGCCCGAGCGCCTCTCTCCGCTTTACAGCATGATATGATGAGATGTCACTGGAGCTTGTGGGCTCTAATGAGCTGTAGTGGGGCTGGGGTGGGGGGGACACACAGGGGGTGTGACATCCTCATGATGGATAGAGGGGCTCTCAGGCCTGCGAAATTCCAGAGCAAGCTAAAAAAGCTGCCAAGGACTTGAACTCGAGAAGCGTACGTGCCAATGGCTCGCATCCAAGCACAGTGGACACAATGCAGAAAACATCCACGCTTGTTTATGTATGGGAATGTTCAAATGAGCAAGAAATAGATGCAGCCAAATCCACGCAGCCAATGTGTGCCATTCGGAAAAGAAAGCTCGAAAAGAGATGGAAGAACTTCAAAAGAATTTGGAACTATGATGATGTCACCGTCACTATAACAACCCTCGTCCGCCCACCACTCACAAATGCATACAAACAAAACAAATGCCTAACTATGTCTCTCTATGAAAATATAAATAGCAACTTCTCTCCTCTGTTCTCAAAACAGAAAAACAGTGCCAGTTTTTTACTTCCTTCATATAAAAACAAATACGATACAGAAAACTCAAGTGATTAAATAAATCAAGAAAAAAAAGTGTAATATTGCTTCTAATGAAATTGAAAGCAACATAAACATGCATGATTATTTAACAAATAATTATTCATGCATTTTAAGCCTCAAGTAAATAAAAGAATATTTTTATCAGTCAATTTAAAACAATAAAGAAAAATGAAGTGACAACAGAACTGATTTTCTTAAATGCAAATTAAAGTCACAGGCTAAAAATAAACACCAAGAATACTTATGCTATAATCATATTGTTCATATCTCATGACTTCACTTCCTTTCCAATAACCTTTGATCAGACACTTTTTAACTAAATGCACATCTTCAAATGCCATATCGTTCACTCTATCTCTTAGTTCTTCCTTATGAAACAAATACACACACACACACACACATTCACAGACATCTTAAGCCACTCTGAAGCAGATTAAATGACAGTGCATCCTTTACCACAGCCCTGGCACTGAATCAGTCTAACAAAAGCAGAGAGAAGATTTTAAAAAGGCCACAGGAGTGTGAAAACAGCGTGTGTATAAGCGCTGAGCACTTACCCAGGCATTAAGACTGAGTTGCCAGCAGCCAACCTGCTGCAGGAGAGACAGCCCAGAGGCCAGAGAGCCAGTCTTTCCTCCCCTCTCCTCCAGCCCCAGTGAAAGGCCTTCTCTCGGGTACATGAGCAGCGCCGCGGCCCTCCCCTGTCCTCCACCTCTCACTCCCGCCAACAAATAAGAGTGTTTCTCCTTTCTTCCCTCTCTTCTTGTTCTTTTTCAACCTTAGCTTCTTTCCCAAAACTGCTATTGTGTTTGAGCGGGTGCATGTGTGTGTCCCACACCAAAGGGTCACACACTCAGAAGTTCACGCGCACACCATTGTTGGATTTTTTTTTTTTCTTTTGCAGATGACAGTGAGAGCTGTGTCTCAGGACGTACGGCAAGGCCTGTCCTCCGCCGGCGGATAATCACTCATTTCTCCGTCAGGTCTTCCTTCAGCGGTCAGTCGGTCCAGCTCAAAGTGATACGTTTTTTTTTAAAAGATGAAGAGGAATCTCACTTGATAGTTATCAGAGCTGCAGAGATGTCTTCCCACAAGCAAAGAAACATGAAAAACCACTAGGAAAAAAGAGCTTATTATGGTTGTGCATGTGTCTGTCCAAGTTTGTGTGTGTATGTGTATGTGTGTGTGTGTTTGTGTGGGTTCTGCAGTGCCTCCAGGATGCCCAAAGACGAACTAGCAGCTTGAAAAGCCTTGGCTACAACAAGGTAAAGCGAGCAAGGCAAGGGAAGAAGACAGAAAGAGAGAGAGCGAGAGAAAAGACAAGAGAAAACAACATCCACAAAGGGAGGGCAAGATCAGCAAAGTGTGGCAAGCAGTCACTTGATTTGGACAGTCCCCTCTCTAAGCCCACCATCTGGGGGAGGACTGAGGAAAAGGGGAGAAAGGTATTTGTCTCCGTTTTGACATGGATGTGACATTAATGTGGGGTTTTGTTTCTATTGTTTTATTCCCTCTTTTTCTTTTTTAGGGGAATAAAAAAGCTCTCACATTTAACTCTTCATGGCCTTGCCCTGACAAAACTGCTAAGGCCTTTGGTGCACCTATTCCACAAATCCTTTCTTTTATTTACATGTATTTTTTTATTTTACTTTGCTGTCTTTAAATAATTTTTCTAAATATGAAACATCTGGATTCACATTCTTCACTAAAAAAACAAGGAATTGAAATAACTAATTGAAAACTTTCCATCCTTTTTATCACAATCTAAAAATGTGTATCTCTTCCCTTGTTTTTAATTTCAAATGTAATTTTTTTGTAGCCACAAATATCCCACTATTTAAACCTGTTCAATTTTAAATTTAAAAACACACTGCCAAAAATCTAAAACCAACTGTCATTACATCTGAAATTATTTTGTACAATTTTATTTACCTCATACATTTAAAATAAAAAATTTACCTCCATTTTTTGAAACTGAGAAAGTGCACGTGCTGTTTTTCAGTACTTAAATTTTCCCTCCCTTTCTCCTCGCCGCTGTTCGGCTGCTGTCCTTCGGCCCAAAATGCCAAAACAAAACCCTGGGAATGTCCTCTACAAGACTCACACAAAAGCCAGCCTGACAAGTAAAAGAGCCCCGGCAACGTGGCAGCTAATTGCCTCCCCTCCCTCTATTCAGTCGGGCCGCCACGCTCCCACGGCCCCCCTCTGTCACACGTGCAATTTCTTAAGTAAACTAGCAGTTCGGCCGCCGCTGACCGGCAGCCTGCAAACACCCGCCACAACGATGACAAGCCAAACGCAGCCATAAAAGATCAAAAACTTAATCATGAGTCATTCTTAATGTTTTAAAATAAGAGAAAATAATAAGGAGAAAAATACACAATTAAATAAATGTAATACTATTAAGAACATTTAAAAAAAAACACTGATTCTACAATGTAAACTCGTATTGTAAGAAGACCTCTGCCAATAACATGTGAATTTATTTTGCCGCCAAAGAAATTAAATCAACAATTTCAATTAACTATAATAAAATAGATTTTATAATAGATGCATTTGAAAGACAATTCAATATTACAATTATAAATTCTCTTTTGAAATAAAGAGTCATTTTTAAATAGATTAAAAAACAAAATGACATTTCATTCTGAATGAGATATGTCTATTAATGATTTTAAAAAACTTTGTATATAAATAGTAGATTTTTATTTATAAAAAACAAAAGACAATTATAAATCATATTTTGTATGAATTTAAATCTCTCTTAAATTTATTTCTTTTCAGTTTATTTTAACACTACCATAATTAAACTGACAAAAAAATTATTTTAAGAACCTAAACTGTAATTGCTTCTTTAAATTTTATATTATAATTGAAATAACAAATTAAAATTGTAAAACATTTAAAAAACTCTTTGCTTAGCAAAAAAACGTATGAGAGACTGTCAGACAATGCAATCAAACTCAACACCGTTTCATTATCAAATCGTGTCAAGCTGTCACTTAACAACTTAAGTGATATAAATTGCAAAATGTCAGGCACATACACACAAACAAAAAAAAATAAAAAATCCAAAAGTAGCTGCCAAAAAATAATAAAACCCCTCAACATATCCAAATCGAAATAAGAAGAATAATGTGACATGAAAATGTGAAATCTTACCATTTAAATAGGCTCTATATGGAATAGGGTCCTGATGCTGCTCGGTTCCTGGTTAAAACAAGCATGCTGGCACTCGCCGTAGCGCTTTGACTACAACAAGATGCACATCACTATGTCATCCACTAATCCACTGGAGGGCAGCACCACATCTACAGCAGCCCTCCAGCCCTGATTGCCTGAGCCGATAACACAAAATACCCAAAGACGACAGGCGCTCTTCCCCAACCCACAGCCCGGACGCTGGTGGCCGGTGCTGGCCACCTTCAGCAAGGTTCTAGGAGCCCAGACTGGCTGCACTCCTTCAGCCAT